>NC_140958.1:69755175-70355175 GCF_014529385.1 Adiantum capillus-veneris | reverse complement strand
GTAGAAGCTTCTTTGATTGAAGGATTTGCATTCGTTTGGCACTCATATGCCCAAGCCGGTAGTGCCACACCCAACTGTCGACTCTTGTAGTTGTTGCACAAGTTGAAGATTATGTGTTGACAATACACAAGTAAAGTATACCAACCTTTTTTCCTTTGGCAACCACCAAAGATCACTTTGAGATCGTCCAATGTTTGTTTCCGAATGCAATGTCGTGACCTTCATCATCCAATTGTCCTATAGAAATTAATTTTTTTGCGAAGAGAAGGAACATACCTAACATCTTTAAGCTTCCATTCATTTCCATTAGTAGTTTTGACACAAATTGTACCTTTGTCGACAATTTCACAAGCTTCATCATCTCCCAAGTATACATACCCAGAATTACCTTTGGTGTAATCTTGGAAATGCTGCTTGTGCGGTGTCACATGGAATGAAGCCCTAAAATCTACTATCCAGGAATTAAACACATTGTCTAATGAGAGAATTAGAACGTCTTGCTCTACTTTACCTGCCACATTGGCGTCCCATGTTGGTTTGTTGTCTTGAGACTTCGACTCCTTCTTCTTCTTTAACTAGCAATCCTTCTTGACGTGGCCCTTATTGCCGCAATTCCAACATTCAAGAACTAACTTTATGCATGACTTGCTCCGCCTTGAGCGATCACGTCCCTTTTGGTTTTTGAACCTCTCCTTAGGCCTTCCTCTTGTTTCCACCGACAGTGCAACACTTGATGATTCTCTTGTGCTTCTCCTTCCTATTTCCTCGCTTAGGAGAACACCCACAACATCATCAAACTTCAGAGTTTTTGTGTTAGAGACAGAGTTACTTATAGCCATCACAAGGTTGTCCCAACTATCCGGTAGAGATGATAGTATCGCACTTCGTCGTCGAAATCGACCTTCACCGATCGAAGTTGACTTATGTTGGTGTTAAAGTTGTTTAGGTGTTCTGCAACTGAACAATTCATTGCCATTTTTAGATTGAGCAAGCGCTTCATGAGAAATACCTTATTGGATGCCGATAGTTTCTCGTAGAGGCCGTCAAGTAACTTCATCAAGTCCTCCGTGGTCTTCATCTCCGAAACATTGAAGGCCACCGTTGATGCCAAGCTTAACCGGATTGTTCCTAATGCCTTTCGGTCAAGGACAATCCAAGCTTCATCCTCCATTGTTGTGGGCTTCTTTTCAAGACCGCCTAGTGGCAAATAAAGGTCCCTCTAGTAGAGATAGTCTTCGATTTTCATCTTCCAGTGTTGGTAGTTTTTGATGTTGAACTTCTCAATCTTGAGCTTCCCTTCGTCCGCCACTACTCCCACAGAATTCAAGGAATTCTTTCCTTGAGATAATTTAGCTACGAGCAAACGTTGCTCTGATACCAGTTGTTAGGAAATAGGGAGTAGTTAAGTAGATAATAGAGTATCTTACTTAATGGAGAGACAACTTTTCACACATGAGAGATTATAGATTAGAGAGAGAGACAAAGAGAGAGAGAGAGCAGGGACCATATATGTGGTTCACCCAATGTGGGCTACATCCACGGAAAAGCAGCCACTCAATGGCTTTAGTACTTTAAATAAGAAGTAGCTTACAAAGGGATTATACCCTTGATAGCGCTCCGGCCTTGTTTCACTCTCACCACCTCATACCCAACTTCATAATGCGCCACAATCCATTTTGTTTGTAGAAGAGGCCTTCTTTTATACGCCAAAAGGGTTGCCCTTTCTCATGAGAGGCAGCCGTGTGTAGGCACCCTTGTGTAGACAAGTCCAAGTTGGACTCTCCAATGCGCCTATGTGTGGCCGCCCCCTTGAGAAGACAAGTCCACCTTTGAAATCAGCCATTGGCTATTAAATTCGGCCATCGAACACCAAGCCATTGACTTTTGAACACCGATAATCGGCCATTGACTTTCGACCACTGGTCAACTGATCGGCCATTTTTTGACCACTTTCTATCGTCCCGCCATAATATTCCAACGAAGCCAATCTCGAGCAAAGCTCGAGACTCTGGCTGTGAATTTTTTGTTTTTCAGCGAGTGATTTTTCTTCACGCACGATGGCTTCTCCTCATAACAGGGACCTTACAAATGTGCATTTTTAATACAAAAAATTATCAGGGATAAATCAGGCTCCATACTTAACACCTATCAGCGCAGGTGGAGTTTGTTGAGGCAGGGCATCGAAAGCCGCTAGCAGAGCTCACATGCATGTATTTGCTCTGCAGTTTGTGGAGCAAGAACAGTCATGGTGCAATGGTTGAGTTGTGGGAGTAGCATGCGCACAAAGCAAGGGAGGGTGCAGCTCTCTGTTGGCATCGCATGATGCCGAGCCACCATCGCACTGTCTGCCCCTCTCTCTCTACATTGATTCGTATTCGGAAAATCTCTCTCTCTCTCTCTCTCTCTCTCTCTCTCTCTCTCTCTCTCTCTCTCTCTCTCTCTCTCTCTCTCTCCCGAGAAGGGACTACTGCACATGATGCTGGGAACAGGCGGAGGTGGGCAGGCCACGCAGCAGCGGCCCATGAGAGGACATTCTGTGAGGATGCAAGGGCATGTAAGAAGATAATGCGAGGAGGGAAGGTGGCCCAAGCAGGAAGCATGCGCAGAACGTAGGGGATTAGCAGCACAGAGAAGCTGAGTGATGGAGACTGTCGGGGGGGGGGGGGGGGGGGGAGCCAAGGGTTCATTGTAGACCAAAGTGGAGAGGGAAAGAGTCTTCTCAGATTCTCAATAATAAAGCGATGTAGAGCCAGTAGATCTCATAGTATGAGAAGATGGAATAATAGCCTTGCGCATTTATCACAAAAGGAGGAGCAACACAAGAGAGAGCTAAGGAAAATAGAGAAAGAGGTGGGCCTTTTTCAATTTGTTCAATGCTACATGTATATACTTGCTAGTATATGTGTGAGTATATCCTATCAGGTCAATGGTAGGACCAAGGGGGCACAGCCTTAGGCTAAGTATGCAATGTTCAAGTGATTCCTAAAGATAGCTAAGAGTCTATAAAAGGAGACAAGTTGGGTGTCGAATAGCATGCATAGTTCTGGATAGTCTTCCATTGGTACTAGAGACCAAGGGAAGGAGGGGAGGTCGTGGCCTTGCATGTTCTCTCTCTCTCTCTCTCTCAACTTCCATGGTGGATCCACTGTAGCATAGACCACATGGGAATGAGGCCTTTGAGGCATGCTAGAGCTGAGCTCGAGTGGGTCCAAACCATATGTAGAGGAGGGGGTTGAAGTCTCCCTAGTGAGAGGAGCATATCTTCACACACGAAATCTTTCTAATATCACCCTAGCAAGTGTTGGCGGCTCATCTTCCATCTCACTCGTCTTTGCACGTTGCCCACTATTAAACATGACCTTGGATTCACATTGCTTTGGAGATTGAGGGCATTGGAGTGCCCAAAGGGCACCATCCCACACATCCCGCAAAGGGACAAGCCGATTGATGAAAGGAGGCTCCCAAGCAACACGAGGCATGCATCCAAGGGGCCAATCCCACAAAGGGACAATCCAATTGATGAAAGGAGGCTCCCAAGCAACACAAGGTGGGCACCAAGGGGCAAATCCCACAAAGGGACAAGCCAATTGATGAAAGGAGGCTCCCAAGAAACACAAATTGTGCATCTAGTTAGGTGCAAGCACAGGCCCATGACTTGCAAAAAATCTATAGCAATCGATCACAATTTGGGCAAGCAAGGCTTCAATGCCATGCACGACTTCAATGTCATGCTTTGCAATACAGCAAAAAAGAAGGCTTTGATGCCACTACTCGAGGAGCTTGACCTTTTAAATTTTTCCCATGCATGGCATGTGATGGTTTCAGGGCATGTGATGGTTTGAGGAAGCATTAGAAGGCTCCAAGAATAAATGCTCGTCATGCTTTTCAATATTGAGCTGCCAATATCTAAAGCAAGGCTTCCATTTTATGAATATGGAATGGTCGCTTCCAAATTTTGAGATATGCTATCAACATATAGACTTGGAGGGCTTAGCAAGTGTATATGAACAATTATCCAATGGGTGCTAGCATAAACCAAGGCAAGGGGATCCCACGGTACATAGGACAAGCTCTAAGTATATCAAAATTCACTGCTATAAGCCGGATTCAAATTAAGATACTTCAAAAGCCATGGCTATGAGCCGGGGTGGTACATTACTACATTCCAAGGACTGCAAAATCCATTTGAAATTCATTCTCAAGTGAGCACTTGCTTCTGGATCTTGAGACAACTTGCACATGTTGGGTGACAAGGTTGGAAATTTTAAGTTTTTATTGTATTTTTCACCTTCTATTGGCAAGCATCATAATTTACAAAGCAAGGTGCTTTGAAAGCCATAACAAGAAGCGAATGCTTCTATCCCATGCCAATACCCTACTCATTGAATTAGGATCTTCATCAAGTCACCAGGGGCTAGGGAATCTACATTATTTGGGATACAAGTTTATAGTTTCTATATGAGAAGGTTGAATTGTGTTGAATGCCACCTTTGGATAGTGTAAGTCACTTAAGGGTATCGACTAAAACCATTAAGACCGTCATTGTAGCCAAGGACTTATCGATCTCTTTTTCTGAGTTGCATGGAAGGCGTGACAGTAAGGTAGATATATTCCACCCAATTAGTTTTTATTGCTACACTACGAAGAGATTGGGTCTAAGAGGACCTCTTTGTTGGTAGTTTCAAAGAGTCAAACCTTTAGTATTAAGAAAATGATCAAATGATAGCTTTGAATTCAAAGAGGCAAAACAACTAGTCTATTTGAATCAAAGTTTCCCTCAAAATGAAATTTAAAATCTAGCAAGTTAAACCATATCATTAGATAGCTTTTAAATTCAAATAGGAAAAACGGCTAGTTTATTTGAATTCAAAATTTCCCCAAAATGAAATTTAAAATCTAGCAAGTAAACCCATATCATGTAGCATATCAATAGAAATAGCTCTACACTAGATTACAGATCTATACTCTCCGCTCAAATTAAAGATCATTTGTGAAGGGCCAAAAATCATAAAATCTTTCACCTTTTGGAAAAGAAAGGTGTATACTTTGACCACTCTTACATAACCACCATTCCTGCACACATGACGTGCACCTATTCGTCAAAATGTTAATCACCTCCATAATCTCGTGGCAAAATAAAGAGGCCCTCCTAGACCCCATCTTCTTCCTAATGCGATGCAAGATACTCTACCAATCTACCAACATAGGCAATGCGATGCCACATAACAGTTTATCTAATATGAGGACAAGAGTTCCCAACTAAGAGAGAAAAATTTGAGGCAAGAGAAACTTACAGTGTTTATGATACAATGACCCCAATGTTAGATGGTGATGAAATCCATGCCATATATTGGTGATGAGGCCATAGGCACAGATTTGTTTAGAGGTACTACACATTTGATAGTAGACTATTGAGGTGATTGAGAAAAATCTCCTCGAAGAGGACAACATCCTCACGATGTAGAGATGGAGAGAGAATGCGACCCATCAATAGCAATTGTTGGAAAGCCCCAAAGTTCAAGGCAAGCCTAGGTGGCATCAACCACCATATAGTAAAAGGTTGGTTCCCACAAGCAACATTTATAGCCAACACAAGTGGGAATGGTTACTATAAAAGTGAGGGGAAGGTACTCACAAGAGGTGAGCCATATTTGTTTATCCAAAGCCAAGAAACCTCAAATAGGGAAAGTATAATTGTGTAGTCAAATGCCTATAGGCAAAAAAGCCAAAGGCAGGACTCGTTGGCAATACCCATCATTGCAAAAGGAAAAGGAGGCTCCACAAAGATGAGCACCTCCAAGTGAGGCAGAGAGTTTCCACTATGAGGATACGGATCAGTTAAACAGCTAGAGCAAGGTTTTGTGGCATCAACCATCATAATGTGGAGGGGGTAGCTCCAGTTAGGAGACACGTTCTTAGACCTAAATTGATATATTCAAGAAGTCCTACTTCCACAATTATTGACAAAACTTGTTTCAAATAAGGCCAATGTGCTCATAGTCCATTGGTAATAGAGCGATTCAATTTAGAAGATCCTCTATTTAGATAAGGTGTAAACACCATTTTGACAAGTAAGTGAAGTCAAGCCCAATAAGGAGGTTGATTTAGAAAGGGTGAAAGATTAAAAACTTTGTGAGAGTTTCACAAGGGTTAGGTGTGGGTCAAAGTGGGAGAATCACCACCACTTGTATAGCTATAGAAATCCACGAAAGATCTTTTTCACTTTAGCGCTTGTAATTTGTTGCCTCCTAGTCATAGTGGCAAAAATTACCTACTTGCCTCCCAAGGTAGCAACCTCTACCTTACTATAACTGATGACCACCAAATCTATGAATCTCCCATTACATGTTTCATGGACAAATAGTCAGTACCACTATACTTAAACTCCAAAAAGTATACTAGAATTTCAATATGGATTAAATCAATTGGAACTCTTATCTGGTAGGAGTATTGGGACAGAAGCCCATTGGAAGCTCCACCTCTTATAGAAGTGAATTAATCCATGTATTTGAAGGAGAATGTGTGTTTAAATGATTCAAGTGACAATACCATCTATGTTCAGGTCATCTACAAAACCTCCCTAGTGCACGTTTTCATTGCTTCAAGGAAGGACAAAATTCAAAACTAGATTTTTTGGTCCTTACACAAAAAAATTTATCAAGGAAAATCCCACTAAAAGAGAATCAAATTATAGGGAGTGAATTATTGACCTTGTTAGACAATGTTTTTGACCCTACTAGTCTTGTTCTAGGAGAAGATGGCTCTCTTCAAGTTCTAACAAGCAAGCTAGTACCTATTAGACCTCCAATTTTGAAGAGAATGGAAAATGTTTTTCCAACTAATACAATCACTCTAAGTATTTCCAATACAACCTAGAAGAAGATGACATGAACACAATCAGATAAGCTTACCTCTTCTCCTTTTGTAGAAATCATCATGTCTCAAGGTGAAGAACAGGCTTTGTCAAGTATCATGAGTTGAAAGAGAAAAGAAGAAGTTCCGTGACTCCAATAAAGCTTTAGTCTCTTTGCTTAGACCCTCTAAAAGCTATAAGAAAATACTTATCTTAAAATCATTTCAAGTGTCATGCTGAATTGCAAAGGCTTAACTACTCCAGTAAGACATGTTGCAAGAAAAATTTGGATGTTAAAGTTACACTTATCTTTTGAATGGAAATTATTTCAAGTGTCATGTTGAATTGCAAAGACCTAACTAATCTAGTAAGACTTGTTGCAAGGAAAATTTGGATGCTAAATTTACATTTTTATCTTTTGGTTTTATATGTCTACAAGAACAAAAAACAAGAAGAGATGCTCTTCTATTCAACCTAAAAGAATTGGCTTAGATTTTCCAAGATTTCTATATTGACCGTTCATAAGGTAAAGGAAATGTGGCCTTAGGTATCTCCTCCAAGCATCACAACGTAAAGATGGGCCAGCACCATCAGTGAGTAGGGTAGCGTTGATCACCCCTGTCAATTGTCCAATTGTGCCTTTATATGCTTCTAATGCCATTTTCAGTAGGAGTTATGCTTGGGAAAACTATGAAAAACCTAAACCCTCCAATTCTTGTTGTTGGAGTCGAGACTTTAATATGGTTGTATCAATCATAGATGGAATCAATTGTTGGGACAAATGGTATCACATAAACAGAGGGAGTCTTTGGTTTGGTCCTCAAGAGAATCCTAACCTAGAGATGTCTCTATAGATACATAAGTTATCTAAATTAGCAAAACAATCAAATAATCATTTCCGAGCTTCAAACTAGACACAAGCTACATGTTTATAGACATGGTTGAATCAAGTTGAAACTATCAATAAAATGATTGTTCATTTCTTTCGCAAGGGCACTAGCCTATAGTCGTAAACATTAAGTATTCAGACACCTACTACAAATCTAGGTGGCCTCACATTGACAAATCCCTTCTTAGACTACATTCGGTCAAGAGAAAGATAAAGGAGATTCTTGACTCTAATTCTCCCACGGATGTTCCCCCTAGCAAATTATGGCAGCTTTCAATCAAGGAAACCTAGAAGGCCTAAACTAAGTTTGATAAAAAAGCTAGAGACATAAGAGCTAGGAGAAGTATGATGTTTAAGGAGAGCATTAAAAAAAGAAAAATGGGTCTCTAGTAAGCTAGACCCTCCCTCTTAAGCCTTACAAAACTCAAGAATAAGTTGAAATATTTAGAGCTCTCGGTGTCACCTAGTATTATGTGATTCATGCTTTTAAAGAGTTCAGAGTTGTAAATTAATTATGTCTAGCTATGGCTATGGAGTCCTTGAGTTTCTCTGTGCTCACAAGACTTTGTTACTAATGCAATGCTCTAAACTCTTTTCTCTAGTTCCTTCATATTTTTCATAGTTGTTACAAGTAAACAACAATGACTAGGCTTGAGCTCACCTCAAGGACGGGTATATATTGACAAATTACCATTAAATGCAACTTCCTTTTTAAGCTCATCATTAATAGTGGTAATCTCCACTCAATCAAGGGGCTTCTAGTTATATTAAGTGGTTAAATAAAATTAGGGGTACTTGTGGAGTTTAAACCTAACCATACTTGTTGATAAATGATGTGTTGTGAGGTACCTCACAAGAGTTTTAAGGATGAAAATTTCCCGGAGGGTTCTCTTTGTAGAAGTAAAAAATGGTTCTTAGAAGAGGGACTATCTAAAAGGACTTTTTATCATTAGACATTGAAAGGGGGTTTTAATTTCACAAGTGGAGGGAAAATGGAATAAGTAGCAAAGGGGGAAGGCAATGGATTAGAGGTGGGTGGATAGGACAAGAGGCTAAAGGGTTACTTTTTATACACATAATTGAAGAGGCTTAGATTGCAAAAAATAGGATATAGAGAAAGAGGAGACGAGGAAGCTAAGGGTCTTGTAAAATACAAATGGTTTAGGAAGGAGAGGTGGGGGGAGAGAACAAAATTTAATAAGGGAGAGTAGGGCATGGTGGTTTAGAGGGAAAGCTACCCAGACTAAATGACATTTACAAAACTCCGCCGCAATCAGATATAGCAAAAGAAAAAAAGCACCTATTCGTATAAAAGAAAACAAAAATTAACTCATATGAACATCACAATGAGAATACTCCATGTGAAAAAAAAAAAAACAATATTATTACACTAGATGAAAACATGGCAATGTCAATACATGCTCTATGTCGATGAAACAACACAAAAGCTTCTTTTTTATTTCTTGAATGCTAGAGACAATGCATCCACCAGCGAGCTCTTGATCTTCATATTTAAAGATGCACTCATTATTTATTTATACCCTGACCAATCACAATTTTTTGCAGCCAAAAAACCATTATTAGCAACCAAATTTTTGTGTATGGATGGAGGGGAGGGGGGACAGATCTTTCTTTCTCTGTGGTGCCATTGAAAACGCAGTGCTACTTCTTGCGTTTCTCGCATTTATAATCAACAGAAGACATACAAGAGCTTGATTTCATACAAGAATTTTAAAGAGGGATGCAGTGTACAAAACTCACTGCGAATGCTAACTGCTTTATATACCTGTGCTTAGATACTACCACCAGCATCCAACCGCAATGACCTCTAATAATCACCAAATAATCGCCAGCAGAACCAAGTAAGGTAAGCAAGTCATTCCTTCACTGAATTGCAACTCTGGGTCATGTCTTGGACTGCAGAAAGACCGACGAACGCCGTAGTGTCAGCCTTTACAGAATGCCTTTCAACCATCTTATGCTTTGATGCGAACAATAAATGAACCTGTTTAAAAACAGGAGCTTCAGCATCATCAATCTTACACCCACCTATAACCAGGAATACCAACAGCATTGACATTGCCCTCCTTATCATCACAATTCATTACTTAATCTCCTTACCCCTGACTTAGTTTCATCAGCTTTACGATGAAGCAACTAACATGGCTACTCATATAGCTTTAAGCAACATACATGAAGTTTAACTGCCAAACATATTCGTAAAAAGAGAATATTACCAAAGTTACCTCTGAAATTAGTGGAAATTCCTAGAATACCCCTCAAACTTCAAAAATTCCTAAAATACCCTTGTACCAATTTTGGACAGATTTCACCAATATTTTGCCTCATTTATTCTTTTTGACAAAAGAGATCCGTCTCTAAGTGTCTTAGACAAAATTTTCAGTAAAATAAGATAAGAACTAGAGGTGTTTGTGTCTGAAAATAATGAAGCATTTCATCTCAAGAGCCCACAATACCATCTAAATCCTAGTTCTATCATCTTTACTCGATCTTTTCTATTAAGGGAGAACTCTCCCATTCTTCCTATGAAAACTGCTCAAAAAAAATGTCTTTGCAGGTGTTTGCAAGATTAAAAGGGGTATTTTGGGAATTTTGGAAAAAAATTGGGAATGATTGTAAATATATGAGGCGTATTATGCAAATTTCCACAAACTTCAGGGGTATTTTGGTAATTTTCCCTTGTAAAAAACCCAAGACTATCACTGTCACCCAAGACCTCTAGTGCGCAGCTTACTTAAAATGGTAGTATAAGCGACAATTGCAAATCAAGACAGCAAAAAGAAACAACAATGCGCACACAATACTCGGGACAACTTGCAACCAAGTCAAAAGAAGAAGCACTTACATGCAGGAAGGCTTGCAACCTCAGCAGACACATCACAAGGGACTCCAAGATTGGTCAAAGCACCACGTATTAGTCCGCATGGAAAGTAGAGATACTGGCCAGCAGCTCTAGCAGCCATCACGGCATTATTTGTCAACGAATTTTCAATGGACACTCCATCTGCATTGTGTATGGGAGAATCCAAAGAAATGTGTGTCAGCCAACGGAATCGATTATCCTGAAGGACGAATACACCCTGCAGAAAGAGAGCACCTATTTAACATTAGATTGCATCATACAAGAGTAGCGATTGGGACCAAAGAAATTTCATTGTGCCAGTCAAATTGGTGCCCGCAATTCAACTTGCCAAACTTTCATCACCATACCCGATGATTTGTTTTCAAATTATCCACTTGCTTCTTAAAAATCTCTGCCCAAAAGTCTTTGCAAATAAATTTGATTGCCTCTAAATGGTCTCCAAATCTGGGCCTCTCCTTAGTGTATCTACATCAAGAAAAGAGAAGAGTTCATCACATACATAGCTTTTTGCTAAAGCAGAGGACAAATAAACGCAAATCCAAATATCATTCATGTTGTATTGAATGCTTGGTAACAGAAGGGTTTGTTCCTCGGCAGAGAAACACAGTTGATTCAGACCCCACGCTCAAGTAAATACAGAGGTCGTGATTTGTAGATCTTAAGCTCTAGAGGAGCCCTGCACACAGATTCTAAAAAGAAAACAAACTGGACAAGACACATTGCACCACCTCCCCACAGAACAGCACCAGTCAAAATCATCAGTAAAGGTAGAAAAAAGGAGTGACCAGCAGGCATAACTGATTAACTACAGAAGACCTCACCACCTACACAACCCTTGAAATGTCACGTGCACATGGGCTTGATGAGCCATGTGGACATGCTACTACGAACCAGAGCCAATCCATACACTACATTAGCATAAGAGATCTAGCACTGGCACATTTGTGAGCCTGTTCACAGACCTGCATATCCAGGCATAGCTCTCTTCGCACAAGTGATTGTACACGGCACAATCTGATGCTAGAATATTTTTGCAAGCATAAGCATATAGCTTAGGACTAATATGACAGGAAGTTACATTCCCATACCAGCTGAGAATGTGGAGCATGTTTCGAGCATGTGTGTGCTTAACCCAGTTTGTTTTTGCTCGTATTTTCTTCAAAAATTTAAATACGAGCTCTAGGTAGACCTCATTATACAATTAGTTTTTCCATATGTGAAACACATACAGGTACAAAAGTACGAAAAAAGTGCAACTCGGATCCCAGAAATAGCATGTAGTACCCTAAAATATAGGAAAAGCATGCCAACACTTGGAGACATCAAACATCAAAAACCATATCACAATTTAATGCACACATTCCCAAACTCTAGAGTCTAGAGGTCCATGTTCATGCATCATAACATTGTAATTTTTAATCCGCTACATCGCAACAAGAGTGAGGTCGACAAACTGCAAATACATGTATACTCACGTACAGACTGAAGATAGAGGTCAAAATTAGGGAAGTCCATAAATGCATAAGAGAAAGCAAGTCAGTAAAAAATGGCCCGAAGGCCACACTCGTCGCTCCTCTACATAAGTCAAAAAGAGAGTCCAAGTGCCAAGTGGAAGAAATTGTCACCAGGAGGAATGTTTCCTGTTGCCTTCTTTAAATATGTATTACATATTTTTTTAATTTTTTTTTTTACTTGTTTTCCCCAAAACCCTTGAAAAGATGCAAATGGACATTGCATGGCCAGTGTGAAACGTTTGCGGTCGAACGGGTTTCTCACATCCGGAATCTAGGTCGGTCAATCAAGAACTGGTCGGACCAGTTAGCATGCCAAACTGAAAATTGATCATGTCTACAACTTGTCTTATATTTGTCAAAAGTATATGTATCACATCTGCAACTTGATTAGTGCCTTTGTCAAAGTCAATTGTAACTTCGAGCTTTGCAAAGAAAAGATTGAATCTTTATCTGCTTCGAGTGAAACTATTGGTAACTGACTTGTTGGATGACGACCACTTGTTAAAAATGTGTAAGGTATTCCAGTGGTTTGTTTGGAAACAGTAAAATCCTCCTGAAGGAATGTCGTAGACTGAGACAGAGTAGTGTTTGGAGGTATATCCACCTGTAACAACTTGTGTCCAAAGATTCAATTGCAGCGACTAAATTCATGTTGCAAGAGTCTGTATCTGTTTTATCCTTTGCATCGTTAAAGGTAAGGACTGGAGTCTTCAAGTTTAAAGAATTATCATTCACCGTTGCATTTGGTATATGTTTAGAGACAAAGACTTTATTCTGCAAGGGCGGTGATGAGGCGACTTTTTCTGCCTGGATCACTGTAACAACTTGGGCACCCCAAGTCAAGATTCTACCGCGACATAGCAGAGATTCACTTCAAAACAGTTCACAATTCACACTTGATTCGACACGGCCCGGTAGAGTTCCGTGCCTAGAGATGTTGGCCCCAAAGACTGGCGCCCCTTTCGGTATTTCTTTTTGTATTAATCTGTGTTCAAAGTACGAGAGTGGGAGGGTTCTCACTCTAAGACTCTGCGTCCAGATGCTCTGAGGAGTGGGGGCCCTGCCCACCAAGTTATAAGTTACAAGGGATGCCCAAAAGTAGGTAATCAAAAGCTTCTAAAATTAAAGCAACTGAGTCAAAAGCAGCCAAAGTAAATCTGGGAATTCCGTACAGCAGCGTAAAAAGCCGAAATCCGTACGCCCTGCCACGCCAGCAAGCTTCCACATTCTGCGTCGGAAATCTCAAACTACCACGTCAGCCTATCTTCCGCATTTTTCGGGCCTGTCCAGCCAGTGAGTGTCTCTGGTCTGCTGCTTTGTTTTTGTTTTCGGAGTCGGGTAGGGCACGCCCGGCCGCTCCCCTCATACACCAAAAAAGTATACAAGAAGAACGACCAGGACTATGCACCCAGAAACCGAAGGCAAACGCTTTTGTCACTAGTTTCCTCTGGACTACGGGAATCCGTATCTACACTCTTAGGGCCATGACTAATGCCTTGAGAGACCCATTTCGCCACCTGGATTTGGGCATGACAGCGACCAAGTACCTCTGTTGAGAGGCCCAAGTATTGCGGGACTTGCTTCGGTCTTCCCTTTGAAGTTGCCGCCTCCAAGTAACTTATCGCTCACCTCACTAAACTGCCTTTGAAACCCGATGGTTTTCCCCTAGGAAATGCCATACCCGCTTGGAAGGGCGTCGGCTCACAGGTGGCGTCCGCTGAGGTTGGTGGTGTCTCCCGTTTGCACCTCCCAACCCCTTTTAGGTGAAGTTGACCCCTCCGGGGGGGGAATGGCACTTGGACGCTCTTGTAGCTCATCTGGCTTTGCTTGGGGAGAATTACGTCATTTCCCCCGGAATGTGTGTCCAGGGCCATGCCACGTCATCGATTGTGACATACCCTCTTCTTGAAAGCATTGTAATCGCCCTGGATTACGCCTGCAAAACAGACAGAGGCCATAAACTATCTTAGCAGACACTGACTGTTAGTACCGACGCACTAGGAACAACACATCTAGCCATAGTTACATGGGACAGCGGGTTGGGGTCGGGAACGGAGACGAGGAAGGGGACGGGACGGCAAAAGTCAGGAAAAGGGGACGAGGTTCAGAACGGCAAAAAAATAAAGAATTTTTCTAGCATTTTTTGACCTACACACATGCCACACATAGAGCATCACTTTGACCACAAATTTACACTAAATAGACCAAAGAGCACGAGTCATATAGGCACAAATGTGCTAATCAAACATCGATGGATACAAAATGAAAAGTGCATGCCACAAGGGCTCAAAAAGGACCTAGGACAAGCCTCAAAAATAACAAAAAGTACAAAGAGCTAGGTAGACTCTAGAAGAGTAGACTCTAGACTCGAGAGTGATCAATAATCATCAAACTCAAAAAGTGCTCGCCTGCTGAATCTCCATATCGTCGTCGGAGTCGAGGTCATCAGCGACATATGAGGCCTCGCGAGGCTCGCATTGAGGCTCGAAGTCCTCCTCTAGTTCCTCCAAAAGTGTCTCAGCCATAGATGGATTCTCTTGTGCCATCTCCCACTCAGTGAAGGAATCTGCCTTGTGTGTGACGCTCTTGGAAAGCATGCGCAAGTTAGCGCTCGCAAACACCAAATCATTGGCCCACTGGACCCCAAGGTGATTCCTCTTCTTAGAGGCAATGTGGCTGTACACACTCCATAGTTGCTCCAAGCAACTAGTGGTACATGCTTTGCTAAGGACACGAACAGCCAAGCGCTGCAAATGTGGGCCATCTCCTCCATAGTCCTCCCACCACAAAACCAAGCCAATCTTGTTGCGATGAACCTGTGCATCTACACATCCATAGGAGCCCTTCTTTTGCCTGTAGTTGAGTAGCTCGTCTCTAATCTTGCGCCTAGTGTCACTGCTAGGCTCAAGGCGCTCCAATGCAAGCCGCCATCCTTTGCTCACCTCCTTGTCAGTCTCTCGACGCCTTCCCTAAAACTCAGGGTCAAGCACATAAGCTGCCGCATGAAGTGGAGAATAGTATCCATTCCACCTCGACTCACACAAGCCATGAATCTCCGCATACTGAACAGGGTCAGGCACAAGCTTCTCAAGTGTCTTTATCATCCGATCCATGGCTTCGTAGACTTTGCCGATGCATGGTAGCAAGCCATCCACAACTCGAAGTAGGTGTAGAATAGGCTTGACCATGGCGTCAAGAGTCTTCACCTCCTCCCACCAAGCGACGTCGTCGGCCCATTCTCGGCATTTCAATCTTGTTGCTGATGTAGATTCCGGCATGGCTTGGAACTCATCACTGAGAAAGAGGCCCCTTAAGGCTCAGCCACATGTAGACAAGCGGCCTAGCATAAGCCAATTGAATGCAAATCTTGTCTCTGAATATTTGAGCAAGGACAAGTGGCTCCTCTTTAAGAACTCATGGCGCACTTTTTGATGGTTGAGCACAAAGAAGACAATTTGAGAAGTGTCACCAATGGTGGGTGAGATCCATGACAAGCTCCCTATGTCCTTGAGGAGGTTATTGAGGCAATGCGCCATGCAAAATGTGACATGGATGCTGAGATACATGCCCTCAATGATAGCCAAGGCTGCCCTATTTGACGCCTCTCCATCTGCAACCATACAAAGGATATTCTCCGGGCCGGTGATCTCTATGGTGCTTGTCCACTCTGCAGCAAGCATCTCCGTGGCCTTGCCACTATCGGATGCATCATGTGACTCCACAAAGTACATCTCCCCTCGAGAGTAGGCCACCACTCCGTGGATGGACCGCTTGCGGGTGTCACTTCATCCATCTACAAGGAGAGAGATGCCATTGGTCTCCCACAAATCCTTTGTTGCTTCGGCCGCTTTCTCCACGGCAAGCTTCTCTTTGTCAAGGAGGGTGGTGCGAAGCCTCTCTGATAAAGGTGGCACATAAGAGGAGCCATATTTCCCTATTTTCGTAACCATGGTTCGAAAGTATGGAGACCTATCCACTCAAAATAGAGCATGTTGTGTTAGTATGAAGAGTCGAGAGTGGAGACCCCATAATGAACACAAAATGGGAGATTGCAATGTGCATATGCCAAGGGAAACTCACCACGAAGCATGGAAGGCAATGTGGTCGTGGAAGAAGAATCTGGCAACCGATCTATCCACCTCTTCCTTCAATTTAGGATTCCAATTTTCGTTGAGGGTGCTTTGGCAATGCGCAACGGAAGAGGACGGTGTAGATTGAACGCTTGAGAGGTGGAGTCAAGGTTGGCTTCCCTTTGCTCTCGCGGTGTCGCCGTGACGAAGGAATCAACGGCAACAAAATGGCCCCTCTTGGCCGCTTCCGCGACCTCATACACTGCGAGCTTCTCAAGAAGCTCCAACCTCTTCTCGGGAGATACTGGAGGGCAAAACTTCACCTCGTGACCGGGTTTATGAAGAAGATGGGCTCGCACTTTGTTTGCACCACCCATTCTCCTGTACAAGCATAGCTTGCACGTCTATGGTCTTGCACCACCACCTTTACCACGCGTGGTAGAGTCCACTTCATCCCACCACGACCATGTTTGCACGGCGGGCCTCCTTCGAGAAGAGCCGACGTCCGTCTCCGGTACAGCAAGCTGCGTTTTCGCCGATCGGATGAAAATCCGACCGTTCCCAGCCGTCTCGCTCCGTCCCCGACCCGGTTACGCCCGTTTTGCATCCCTAAGCCCCGTCCCCTACGTCCCTTGTAACTATGCATCTAGCACATGTACCAATCGACACTCACATCACAGGACATCACTTGACTTCACAGGACATCACATGACAAATCACATTCAAAACTCATTCCAATCTCAGACCATGATAAATCCGCAACGTATTTAGCAGTCGCATCTACATCCAGTCGGGACCTCACAGATGCCCAATTAACTAATCCTTATTGCAATCATGTCTATAGAGATTTATCAGACCGAATTGCAACAGTCATTTCGTCTATCAGTTCCTACACTTAAACAAGTCAAGTACAAATCAGTATTATATTATCAGGAATTCCAAATCTTAAAGTCATTAGAACAGAATACTGTCATCCCACAATATCCCTGAAACCCAATAGGCACATCAGTGACTCTATTATCAAAAATCGGGACAATCTGTTGACAAAGGAGAGGAGTGACTCCTCCATCCACTTCGCATCCAATGCGGAAAAGTTCTTGTGACCAAGAACAGCCTTATCGCTTTACCTTTTATCTTTCTATCTTTATGTGCCAGTATCTGTTCTGGAACGAGTATCTTCTCGCTTTCCTCCACTTTGAGTTGCTCATGTGGCTCCCCATCATCGGGCACATCGGCCTTTAAAAGGCTTCAAGAGACTCACATGAAAAGCATTGTGAATTCTCCAAGTATCGGGCAGCTTCAGTCTAAAGGAGACATCATTTATCTTTTCTTTTATCAGGAAAGGTCCATAGTATCTCATGCTAAGCCAATGTTCTCCCAAATAGCCTTCCAAAACAAACTCGTGAATCGGGGATCTGTGTCAAAGACAATTGTCTCAGGCATGCCATGTAATCTGAATATCTGGGCAATGAACAGTCTCGCTAAGTGATCCAGCTTGACTGTTTTCTTCACTGGAATGAAACGAGCTTGCTTGCTAAATCTGTCAATAACAATCCAAATACCATCGTGCCAAGTCTGTGTCTTTGGAAAATCAAAAATGAAATACATTGCAATAGTTTCCCAGGGGCGGGTGGGAATGGGTAAGGCTGTAACAATCCCTGTGCTTTATGCCTGTCAAACTTGACCTTCTGAC
The DNA here is from genome assembly GCF_014529385.1 of Adiantum capillus-veneris. NCBI lineage: Eukaryota > Viridiplantae > Streptophyta > Polypodiopsida > Polypodiales > Pteridaceae > Adiantum > Adiantum capillus-veneris. Next base: position 70,337,272 of record NC_140958.1, on the reverse strand, counting down.
ATACCAAGCAACTACGTACAAAATCGTCAACGTCCTTGAGTCTCTGCCAAAAGAAGTATCGCTCCATACCTTTCAAGGTGGTATCAATGCACGATGACCCATAAATGGTGGACAGAGGCATTAAGTTAGAGAACCTTTTCCCTCAACGGCTATGTAACGCACAACATCGTTTTCTTCATCAAGTAGCCATCCCGAATGGAATATTTCGCTACTACCTCCCCATTTTGTATTCGACTTAATACATTTCAGAAATCTGTATCTGTGGCATATTGATCTACCAGGTCCTCGAAGCTTCTATGGTGTATCATGAAAATAGCCAGAACCAACCGCTTCCGGGACAAAGCATCTGCCACCAAGTTCTTATGTCCCTGCACATGGACAATCTGGAAGTGAAACTGTCACAAGATGTTTGCCCACCGCATTTGCTTTTCCAAGAGCTGATGGTCAGTGAGGACCGTAAAATCGGCTCCGAGTAGGTAATGTCGCCACTGAGTAAGAGCATGGATAACCACCAAAAGCTCTTTCTCATATATCTGTGATGTCAATTCCGGCCTTGAAAACAATCGGCTCTCATAGGCAATGACATGGCCTTCTTGCATTAAGACCGCACCCAAACTACGACCACAAGCATCACAATTTACTTCGAATGACTTCTGCAAATCCGGCAAAGTCAAAACTGGTCCCGTAGTCAATTTCTCTTTCAAAGTCTAAAAGGCAATCACCTCTGTGGGTCCCCATGAGAAAGGGACTCCTTTCTGTGTCAAGAAATGCAAAGGGGACTCCTTTCGCGCCACACGATAAGGTGGCCAGTTCGGTGATGTGCTTCCAAGTATCAAATCAATAGTATGATCCTCAGGACGAGCTCGCCTAGCAGGCCCTCAGAGAAACAATCAGCACCTGAGGAGAAAATCTTGGCGTTCTTTTCGAGGTCATAACATATTCGACCTTCAATCATTATTCAACTCTCTCAAAAAAATCGAGTAAAGAAGCTGAATTTTATCGAGTACAATCTCTGCGCCTTTCATTTGTTGAAGTCGCTTTCTCAACCCGATAGTCAACCACGACGGTGTTTGTTGCTAAATTGGCTTTATCTGACATAAAAATAATTCTAAATGAATTATTGGATTTATAAGTGAGAGGGTTTTCTCGATTGGAACACCAAGAAAAATAATTCTAAATGAATTATTGGAATTTTAAGTGAGAGGGTTTTTCTCACTGGAGACATCCGAGTACGGAGTATTCCTAGTGCGTCATTCAAAGTAATGACAGAAGCACTGAGAACGGGAATATCTGTAAGGCCACTAGGAAAGGGTACTTCTGATGCGTCACATCGGATGGGTGACAGGGAGCATCGGAAAGAAGTATCCGACCATCCAAGAACGGACATCTCTGATGCGTCATAGGATGGGTGCCATAGAGCATCGTGAAGGAGATTGTACCGTAAGTTCGGTAGGAAAGATGTGTCACAAGGTGGGTGACGGGTGCATCGGAAAGGGAATATCCATAGTCGAGAGGAAATTCCGAACTGTGTTAGAATTGTGCACAAGGAAAAGCAAGCACTTGAATGAAGATGGGTTCAGAGGAAACTTTGAAGAAAAACAGATGCTTTTTGAGAAAGCAGGATTGCTTTTCGGGAAAGCAGATGCTTTCCCGCGAGGAAGTCGAGGAAATCTATGTCTGCAGTGCAACTGTGCATGTGATTGCATCCAGGGACGCCAGGGAAGTGTTGTGAAAGCATTGTTTTTAACTTATAAGGTTTTATTGAGTTTTTGGACAGATTCAGACTATTTTTAAAATATGCAGACCGCCCATTTAATAAGTGGGCAGCCATCAATAAGGCGACAGATCAGCCAGCGTTTTCTCTCTTTCTTTTTCTGGCAGAACAACGAAAAAAAAATTGGAAAAAAAAAAACGGCAGCGATCTCTATGCAAGCAACGATTCGTGCCCGTGGCTAGGAGCTATAAGAGCATCACATGCCCTCACTCAAAGGGGAGGATCAGTTTTTGCAAGGAGATGTTGTTGCAGAGTTCACCCGCAAAGAAGACGTTTGCCGGTGATGCCCATGGCTGCCCCAAGTGTACCCGATGTCCCCAAGACCCAGTGTGTGAGTTCCTCGTGAAGAAGTGCTTACGGAGCGTGTTTCCATCGCGACAAGCTGCTGTTTTTCTCTGTTTTCAGCCCATAAACGTCGTAGACGGGGCTGATTTACGAGAAGGAACTCGAGAACACACCTCTTTTGTGTGTAGGATTGGAAGAGAGGGTTTTCTATGTAGAGATCTCTTCCAGGGAATGGCTTTTCGAGAACCGAGTTGCGTTTCGAGCGTCGAGACTTTGAAGGTAACGATTTTCATGTTATGATCTCAGAGTATTTGATTGCAGGTGTACTTCCTCTTCGTGAGGGAGTAGGAGCAGAGGAAGGCATGAGCCTCTGCACGAGAAAAGCGCTCTGAGGAACTAGAGCCAGATCAGCCCAAGGGTTTCATACCCGAGTTTGGGAAGTAGATCCACGGATCGCAGAGAGGTAGTCTCTCAAGTTGTGATCCGAAAGTTGGAATTCCCAAGTAAGGATTTCGTGTCCGGGAAAGCAGAGTTGTTCTACGGGAAGAGGACTCTGGAAACAGAATTGGAAAAGAGAGTTGCAAGGATGTCATGCCGCGAGTCTGGAAGGTGAGATCCAGAGGCGAGAACCTTGGTTCTCATGGATTTGGAATAAGGAACGGAAGTTCCTTGGAATAGGGCTTTGCCCTAGGAATAGGAAGCCGAGGCTTCCGAGAACCATCAAGTCTTATTCTAGAACGAACGTGGTAATACGTTCGGTTCAAGTGCTTGTATAGACTTCTCCTCAATAATAAAGATACTATTACGGGGGGGGACCAGCCCATCTTCTGGTCCCCAGTACTGTGTCGATCTTCTCACTCTTTTCTCACTCTCTTATCTCTCTCTCTATCTATTTCTCTTTATATCCTCTGGCTTCAGTAATAAGTGATAAATCCTATTTATCCGAATGTATTTTATATTGTTATGCGCTCCCGTTTGTGACAGTGTTCTTGTGGTACCAAGGGATTTCGAGGAGGACGTTACAATCTCCCAAGGGAATTACGTAGAAGTCCTCGTGCCCTAAACACCCCTGACATTGCAAACGAAGTTTGCCAATGATCGGTGCAATGGCAACATCCCGTCCGGGTGCCGCTAGAACTACCTCTGCCTGTGGCCTCAGCCTGTCGGGCGTAATTCCAAATCGAGCCGCCAATTCAAGTGAAAAGAAGTTGGCCTTGGCTCCTCCATCAAAGAAAATGAGGGCTTCCTGATCTTTCACTTTGCCCTAAGTGCGGTAAAGTTTTGTGCTTTCGTTCATCTGCTTCGGTTCGAGCCCCACGCAATGTGGTACCAGTTCTGCTTTCATCTGCCTTTTCTGCCACGTTTCTCTGCTGCTCTAGAACTCTCTGGCCTGTCTTCAATCTGTTCTTGTTGTGCCTTTTTGGGGCACTTTGCGAAGATGTGTACAAATTCCCCGCAACCAAAACACTTCCCCTCTTTGAGATAGATGGCCCTTTCTCTAAAAGTCTGTTGAGGACGTGTATCTTTCTTTTCTCTTCTTTGGAACTCTTGCTCATTTTACTTTCATTATTAGAAGTCTATTGGGTTCTCTGAGTCAAGATCTCATCAGTGAGGTAAGTCAGATTGCCCGAGTATATCGAAAAACCCCGTTTCGCATGACCCATGAATTCTTGAATAGAATTTGGTTTTTGTTCCAAGCAGTAGTCTCGGATCTCTGTAGGAAGTCCGCAACAAAACCGCTCAATTTGTTCTTTAAACGAAACCTTCTTAAATAAAGAAGCTAGTAAAAAGAGCTCCAAAATCTCTCGCAATCAATGTCCAAAGAATCTCCCTTGGTCATCCAAAGATGATTCCAAGCGGTTCGTATGTCTCGTTCGTACTCCCAAGTCAGCCAAGAAGAAATAAAAAGCCTTTTGAAGTTCAACCATTTAACCAAAGCTTCCTTTCTCAGCAGAAGAGTGGACCACCATGTTCGAGCATCTCGGAACCCAGAAAAGGATTCGAATGTACTATCCACCTTCTTTAAATTCTTTTACTTTCTTGCTTTTATCTTCGAGGAAGTCATATTGGTTGGCTTTATAAAAATGTTTCTTCTTTGCATAAAACATGTGATTATCGGAGTTCGAACTGTTTGAGGATGACTCCTCTGTAGAACTGTTAGAAACTGAGGCTTCTTTGCCTTTTTCTTGCCCTTTCCGAAGCTTTGCTTTTTGATTCGCTTGTCCATGTCTTTCGGCGAGTACAGGTTCTGCTTTTCTGTACTTGTCTCTCTTTTCGGCTTTCCTCCCTACCTGAGAAGAGAAGCAATGGCCACACGCCATCTCAAGTAAATCTTATCGATCAGGTAATTCTTCAGATGTCTCGCCAATCTCAGATCCCTGGAATACTTAATTAATCTGTTCACACATATGTCAATCTGCAATTGAAGTTTGAACTTACTCTCAGACTCTGCGTCCAGATGCTCTGAGGAGTGAGGTCCCTGCCCACCAATTTATAAGTTACAAGGAATGCCCAAAAGCAGGTAGTCGAAAGCTTCTAAAATTAAAGCAACTAAGCCAAAAGCAGCCAGTAAATCTCAGCCAACATAAATCTGGGAATTCCGTACAGCAGCGTAAAAAGCGGAAATCAGTACGCCCTGCCACGTCAGCAAGCTTCCCCATTTTGTGTCAAAAATCTCGGACTGCCACGTCAGCCTGTCTTCCACGTTTTTCGGGCATGTCCAACCAATGAGTGTGTCCGGTATGCTGCCCCACTTGGGAATGTGTGTCCAGGGCCATGCCACGTCACCGGTTTGTGACAATCACGGCCATAGAAGGGGTTATGTGCTTGTCCGTTGTCACACAAGAACCGGAATCTTTTAAATCTTCAACTGTTTCAACGGGTATTAAGGCTTCCAATTGAGAAGGGGGAGGTCCAGGGAGCTGTTGCCCCTTAGACCTCTGAAGAATCCGCTTCGACAAGGAAAGGATCAATAAATTTTCAACTTTACCACCATCTATTAAGAAAGACTTAAATGTAGGGCATGGCTTGAGAGGGGGAACTTGTCCAACGTCGCGACATTCACGATCGAATACTCGACTAGGGTTGGATATATGTGCCACTAAGTAATCCCATCTTGATATCGTTGATGATCCTTTGGAAGCTTCACGTTGCTGCTTCTGTTGCCAATGATTCCGATAAGAAGTTTGCTTAGAACTGTAGCATTTCCAAGAATATTCATGCTGAGACTTTTGTTGCTCGCATGAAGGTACTTTGTGTCTAGTTGTCTCTGAGAAACCATGCTTTGGGTGAGAATACTTGAGTTCCGAAGCCTTTTGTTTGAGTGGTTCTTCTTGGTCAACCACTAAAGCGTTGGAAGAAGATGGCGGAGCAGCAGCATTAGTCGTCCAAGAAGTGTTTTGCGTGTGCATTTGCTCTAAGCGAGTGTGAATTGATGTGAGGCTCCTGGCAAGTGCTGCCATTTGTTCTTTGAGAACTGATATCGGGTCCTCAAGTGGAATAGAGTCGTTGCCATCTTGTAATTCGGCCATGCCGACTCCTTAGGGGGAGTAATTGATAACTTGGAACAAGCTCACAAACTGATACTTTGCAGGCAGGACCTGTTTTTGGAGCGGCATGATGGTGGGTTACATAGACCAAGTAATCCTAGAAGCCGCGAACTGGAACCTGTGTGGGAGTAGGTGCTGCTGCAGGAACAGGTTCTAAAATGCGTACTCCAAGAACAGAAACGCTATCTAGAAAGGGTTCTGGCTCCGAGGTATCGGGAGTCACAATACTTCAGGTTCAGAAGTGTCGAGTATAATGATCACGTCGTGTTCCCGTAGAACTTCAAGAATCTCGTCTATAAACGAGAGAAATGGGACGGGTGCGTTGAATTCTCCATCAACCATGTGGCACGCGCGCAGAGAAGGCCCCAAAATCCAGCGGTGGGAGAAAGAGCAACGTGCAAATTTTGATATCGCTGGTGTGCAAACATTCTTATGAGTTTTCTTTCCTTTTCTATGTTATCAGCCCAAGAGTGCCCACACTTGAGTAATAATTTTGGGGTAGACCGGCCACACTTGGGGCTTAGAAAATTTGGGTTTATTTTATAACTTTAATAATTAACGCTGCTGCTGCTGTCTTTTACGTAAAAAACAGCGATTCGATGCAACGCTTTCAACCCACCGCTTTCAGCCCAAGCGATTCCAGCAATCCAGCGCTAAGGGGTATGCCTCTTGAGAAAGGGGAGCGTAGCCGAAAAGGGGGTAGGCTGTGAAACCGGCCTGTTCAATCCAAAAAGGGCGGTAGACTTTAAACTTAAACCTTATTTACTTTCACCCATTTAATTTGTCGTCCACTTTACCTGTACTTTCAAGACACAACAAAGGGGAGAGGGATACAGGCTGCTAGATTGCACTTGTATGAGAAGACCGATACCAGATTGGCCCCTAACTTAGGCGCCACTTTCGGTATTTCTTTATTGTTCAACAGAGGGAATAAACGTTGTGGTTCCCTACAAGCTGCCCCGCACAGACTTGGCTGAATTTCAACTGTTCCAGCCCGATTTCGGCAACATAACTGTACTAGGACCCTTCACAGTCAGTATTCCCACGCATAGACTGACTTTCCCGACGCATACGAGCACTTTGCAAAACCTGGCGAGAATCTGCAGCACGCTGAATTCTCTGTTTTCAGCCCCGAAAATGCGCCAGATCACCTGTACAGCGGTCCCCTCGCGTCCCCGGACCTCCTGGGGGTATTAGGGACCGTTTAGGGCCAAAACCCTAAACTTGCAAAAATACACAGCAGGCTGTAATTTACTGTTTCGGGCTCCGTTTCGCGTGCCGGTCACATCCGTAGCAAGTCCTCGAGCTCCCGCACCTATAGGGCTACTTGCCCTTTGAATCGGACGAGATTTCTGGCGTGAAACCTCTCCGAATTCACCTGTACCTGCGGGGGACTGGCCGCTAGCTCATCCAGTACCTGTGCAAGAGGCTCTTGCCTCGGCAATTGCGCATGAACCCACACAACTGTACATTGGTCAAATGAAAAGCCCACTAGAGGGGCATAACATACTGCCATAGGGGAGAGAGAGGGCAGTGCGTAGCGTGCAGGGCATCACTCCTGGCACCGCACTGTACATAGGAGGGAAAGCAAGCACTCCATAGCTCTTAACCTGTGACAGACTGAAAATGAGCCCTTCTCCTCTCTAAAATCAGTGCCCCCTTCTCTTCCATGAGGAAAGTGCACCAGAAAGTGCCACTTGGCACATTTATAAGCATTTTCCCGTTTCGGGGTTGCCGCCTAAAAATCTCCCAACCGGTCGCCCAGTTGACTTCACGACAGAGTAAGAAAATGTTCTCCTTGTCATTCCGGAGGTAATGACGCAAACACATTTTCAAGTCTCAAAATAGCAGTTCCCTAAATTTTAGGAGATGCTGCCATTGTATCTTTCTAGGTCATCTGACCCTCTTTGTACACTGTAGCCACACCCAGAACTGAAATGTAGCCTCTGTAACAAAGGATTCTTGTTTGGCTAGTCAATGACCCCACTTGGCTAACCATAGTCCTTGTCCAACCTTAGGCTCTCTTGCCCTCAGGCCTGGACTCCCTCTGGACAGTTCCACACTAGCTATGCAATGCAGGGCAGTTAGATTTCCCGAGGGGTGTTTCCAAAAAGTGAAAGTAAATAGATAATAAGAAAGAAATCAACAAAAAAGATAGATAGTAGTCACACGCTGGTGACAGGCTGCCTCCTGTGTGTGTTCGCGGGGTGCGAGAGCAGATCCAAAAGGGTGTCACCGAAGTGGAGGGGTGCCTTCTATCGTACCCTTTGACGAAGAGGTGCGAGCGCAAAGGTTCAATACAGCCCAGCAATTCAGCCAGCACTTCAGCGAGAATATTGTGAAAGGGTGCCGCCTGGAGGGGTAAGAGCAAGGGAGTGGTACTCAGCAGCGCAAGGGGCACCAACCAAGAGGTTGTACGCAGGGTCCTCCGGGTACGCCGCACACACACACCTCTCTTCTGTCTTGCATATAGAATTGGAACATAAAAATTTATGTTACCTCATGCTCGTTCGTGTGTGTACCACCTTTCCTCTACTTCTATGCAATGCCAAGAGAGGGGGGAGAGGGTAGTGGCGAGGGTGAGAGACTCGCAACCTTCGGGTCCCCGGAAAAAAATTTGCTCTGATACCATTGTAAGGATTCTAGTTACTAATCCTTAATTAAGTTCTTAAACTTATGATTAAAACTTAAGAAACTAGAACTTGACTCAGAGACAGGACTCAGAAGACTCTGTGTTTGATTGATTGGATGATTGAAATGTGTTACAAGGGTGTTCTTATATAGAAACTGAAGAGATACGATGAAGAGACATGACCATAGGTCAAAAGACACGACTCTAAGCCAATAGTTGTGTCCCTCTGCTGTAGAGTCCTGACCCTTCGGCGTAAAGGTGCAGCCATTCGTTGAAGAGGCATAGCTATTCGCCGAATAGGTGCGACTCTTGGGCGAAGGGACGCATCCTTGGAAGAATCGAGGGTCTCGGATCTGCTACATCTTTGTATCTGCAAAATCAAGCAAGAAGGTAATCCAACACAAAGAATACGTCACAATCGTGACAACAGCTCTGCCATGTCAACAGGCCAACGCAAAATCCGAAATTCCGTACTTCTCTGCCACGTCATCGACTGGTTACAGGTGTGTGAAGGTCCAGCTTTATTTTAATGCCTTTATGTCCTCTGGGCCCCATCGGACGCAGCCCCAAAAGTTGGTGGTCTTCTTTCAAAATAGGCCACTCGGCAAGACTTTGTAAGTCGGTAAAACTTCTCCTACTGCTTCAGCTTCTTCACTTGGGTTTAGGCCCCTCAGCTGAGATCTGAAGGTTGGCTCCAATCTTCAGTGACTTGACACGTAAGTAGTTGGTGACAGACGTCCATCACTGCATGGCACTGCCTTTGAGAAAAAACAATGGCTTGAAAAAAAAATTGATCCGTCTTGCGTAAGTGGTCTTTATGGTTTATGACCTATAAGACAGAGCGATGAAAACGGGAGCGTGCATGATGCGCGATGAAGTAGGGGTGGGAGTGGCTAAAAAGTCTGGGGTCTATACACGAAGATTCCTTTAAAAAAATTTCCAGTGAACTTTGGAAGCGCCATCTTGCTCTGTTTGCTCTTTGGTAGGACCCCGGTATGTTTTCAGAAAAGCACACGCCTAAAGCTCTGATACCACTGTCACAAGAACGGCACCACGTGCCAATGGAAATGAACAGACTAAACAAACTTTTAGCACTTCAATAACAATTGAACTGAGAGAGAGAGAGAGAGAGAGAGAGAGAGAGAGAGCACATGCAACACCCCAGAGAGTATTGGCCCCAAACCATGGCACCCCTTTCAGTGTTTCCTTATATTGTTTAAACTCAGTACAATGCCGGTACTCCACCCTCTGCACCTTTGTACTGAAGTGTGCCAAAGAATGAGCCCTCTGCACATATTTAAAGGCCCTTGGCCCATGAAAAGCGGTTACATGAAAAGCTTCAAACTCAAAAGCATCTATTCCAAAAAGCATCTTGCCAAAAAAGCTGTCAACGCAAAACAAGGAATAATGTATACTCCCCCACGACAACACATGTTAAAGCAAAACGCGGAAATACGTACACTACCACATCAGCACAGACAGCACGAAATCCGGAAATCCGTACAAACTGTCACCTCAACATGCCAACAAAACTCGGGCGTTCGTACTAGTTGCCACATCATCAATTTTTTTACGCTTGTCTTTTCTTGTGGGATCTACTTCTAGTTTCTTGGGCCCCATCGGATGGGGTCCCAAAAGTTGGTATAAACTTCTTTTGTTGATTCTGTTGCGGCTTCTTAGGGTTTAGGCCTCTCAGCCGAGATCTGCAGGTTGGCTCCGTTCTTCCATGGCTTGACATGTCAACAATTTGTGACACTTGAATACGTATTATAGGTGTCAACGAACCTATCAATTCTTATCCAAGTCCTACTTAAAAAGTTTTTAACTTGGACCTAGTATCCTTTTTAGAGTATCAAATAGTGCAAAGTATTTAGGAGACAAATAACCCATCAAAAAGTAAGTAGATAAACCTAAAGAAGTGTATTTCCACATGTTTTCATTGTGATCAAAAGGCCACCACCCCTTCTGATCCAAGTGTCAAAAGTTCCCATTAATTTTAAAGTGTAATCATTGGGATCAGAAGGCCACCACCCCTTTTGATCCAAGAGTCAAAAAGATCCTTTTAATATTTCATTTTTTTAAAGTGTTATGTATTCAAAGCATGATGAAACCAGATAAGCTATGCACCTCTCTCATCCGATTTAAATATATATATACATATATATTAGAATAGTAATGTGGATCAGAAGGCCATCACCTCCTTATGATTCACGTGGCATAACCACTACTACATTAAGTCTACTAAAGTTTGTTTTGAGTAGTCATTCATTATGGTCTAAGAATATCTAGATTATCTACCACTTCTTCTTAAAACCATATGTTACAATGTTTAGATGTCAGTTTTTTCAACGTAGAGTCACGACAAAGGTTTACAAGATGTTTGCCAAATGGCGAAAACAAGTAATCATAAATCTTAAAAGATAACAGCCTGGTCTTAAATGCCATAACCCACTACTTTGTATTTGAAAGCCGACTTCCATTTGAAATGCTTTCTAGAGTTCTCTTTGGTAAAGACAGAGTTTTAAATAATTTCTACACCAAACCGTGGCCTCAATAACAGAAAACCCAGTATCAAAAATCACAGTCAAATCAGAGCTTCAGCCATAGTATTAATAGAGTTAAAACAAGCCTTTTAATGCCAAAAAAGAAAATTCACCCTCAACAACCAGCTGGTGAGGTTCAGTTAAATCACAACCACTTATCAATCTGTAAGCCCAGAATTTAAAAATCACAGCCATATTCACCAAGTCAAATAACATCAAAGCTTCACCCATAGTATTAATAGAGTTAAGAAAAGTTCGTAAATGCTAGAACTTCAACAGATATCAGAAATGAGTCTTATTCAAAGGGCAAGGATAAGCCAGAGAAGATCAATACCCAAATTGTTTAGAGAAATCAACTATTACCCAAATAACTATCATCCTAAACAAATGTTGGCTCTGTTTATGAGTAAAAGCCTAATGTTTAGTCCAACTCAAGGGCCAGTTCAAAGTCAACTAAAAGTGCCACACAACCACTACTTTAAGAATTCCAAGAGCCCATCTGATCCGATGTTGTTTATAAGTTACAAATGTAAATTAGGAGTTTTTGGGGATATTTTTCACTTTGGGACAGACGAGCAACAAAGGGGAGTATAGGAGTAGGAGAAATATCTTAACTTGTTACAAACCTAGCACTAGCCAGGGTCCGAAATATCCATCTCTAAAGTAGGCTCTTACCCCAGAACTAAAGCACTCACTCTAAAAGATTTCTCAGCAGGAAAGCCAACCATCATAAGTTCTATCCCCCATGGGAGTAAGTGTACTCAAAAAGCCAGAATCTAAACAACCTCGAGCTAGAGCATATCAAACATTTATAGGCCATACTCCAATAGTATAATGGCAAAAATATATGTAAAATGTAACTCAAGGATGTAGAATCTCAAAAATAGTAAAAATGAACTTGTTATGCAAGAATCACGATCATTAACAATTGGTTGTGACATACAATGGTACTTCAACACATTGTACATGAACAATCGTGCCATATGAGCAGATTTTATCTTCTTCCTGACAGGAATAAAATGGGCCTGTTTGCTGAACTTGCAAATAATGGTCCATAAACCATCATTCCCTGCCTGCGTTCTTGGAAGATTTAAGATAAAATCCATCAATGCTATCCCATACCTTATCTGGAATAAACAATGGTTCTAACAACCCTTTTTGCCTGTCAAACTTGACCTTCTGGCAAATTATAGGAATTTCTAGTTGTAGTCCATCACGGTGTCCATCGTAAGCATTTCAGGGTAAACCACTCTGCCAAAACCTTCTTTATTTTTCAAAATCATCGAAATCAAAATCCGCTCGCGTCAATGGGTAGGGTTTGTCGAGACAAACTCCTTCTTCTTCATCTCATCCTTCTCTTGCAAGTGGTCTTCGGTTCTTTATGGCTTATGCCCCTTAAGACAAAGCGATGAAGATGGGAGCACGCCCAATGCGCAATGGACTAAGGGTGGAAATGGCTAGTAAGTCCAAGGTAGGGACACGAAGATTCTTTGATTCTTCCTCCCCCAAAAAGCAAGAAAAATATCTCGTGAAATCTGGAAGCGCAATCTTGCTCTGTCCGCTCTTTGGTAGGACCAGTATGCTTTTAGAAAAGCACACAACTCGAGCTCTGATACCACTGCAACGGGAGGGCACCACATGCCAACGAAAAAGAATAGAGAAGACAACTTTAAACACTTCAAACAATTGAGCTGAGAGGGAGTTTATGACACATGAGACGGGAAGTGGCCGAGTTCCCCCCCAAGAGAGCTTTGACCCCAAATCCTGGTGATCCTTTCGATATTTCTTTATATTGCTTCAACAGAATACAATGCCGGGACTCCGTCTCTTCACCTCACACGGGAGCATGCCAGAGTATTAGCCCTCTACACATATGTAGCCCTTGGCCCTCTAAAAACAATTTACATAAAAAGCATTGACTCCAAAAGCTTTTGGTCCAAAAGCATCTGACCCAAAAGCTTGCATCGTAAATTCTGGAAATCTGTACAGTATGCCACGTCAATAGCTACCACCGTGAAACATGGAGTTTGTCACAAATTGCTGACATGTTAAGCCACTCAAGAACGGGGGCCAACATGCAGATCTCGGCGGAGTAGCCTAAACCCTAAGAAACAGAAGCAAAAGAAGAAGAAAAAGCGGAAGAAGTTCCCACCAACTTATGGGACCTCGTCCAATGGGGCCCAAGTGACAAAGGCATTAAAATAAAGTTGGACCCTCACACACAAAAGACAGCATGGAAAACTGATGATGTGGTACCTGTTGTACGTACTACGGACACCCCGCAAAACGCGTTGACTGATGACGTGGCATCTTGTATGGAAGTCCGGACTTTATGCAGGCCAGTTGACGTGGTAGAACTGTACGGATTTCCATGTTTTACGCTAATGGTTGACGTGGAAGAGTTGTACAAATTTCAGCTTACACTGGCAGCTTTTAGGCGTCTGTTTTTAAGCCAGTTGCTATTGAGTTTCAAGCTTTTCATGTAAACTGCTTTTCAAGGCCAAGGGCCTTTAAATATGTGCAAAGGGCTCATTCTTTGGCACGCTTCAGTGAGAAGAAGCAGAACGCGAGTACCGGTATTGTACTGAGTTCAAGTAATATAAAGAAATACTGAAAGGGGCGTCAAGGTTTGGGGCCAATACTCTCTAGGGTGGAATTCCACCACTCCGTGACACGTGTGCTCTCTCTCTCTTTCAGTTGTTATTGGAGTGCTAAATGTTAGAATTACATCACTTTGTTGCGTCACACGTCTTGGGCATACTTGTACGGCTAGTATGTCTCTGGGCTGGCCACCCATAGTCTAGGTTGTACCTGGTCCGCCCGCCCGAATGTGGGGCCGGTCGCCCACTTTGTCCAGGCGCCCTCATATATTTCCTGTGAGAGTGAGCAGCGGAAAGAGTGTGAGCCACGCACGCCGAAAACACTGAAGAGAGAGAGAGAGAGAGAGAGAGAGAGAGAGAGAGAGAGAGAGAGAGAGAGAGAGAGAGAGAGAGAGAACACAAGTGCTCTGCAAATGATGCTCTCAATACACAATCTGTATGACTACAAGACCCTAAGCATTCTATTTATAGAATCTTAGGTTGAGGTAGGGCAAAAAAATGTAACTGGTGCAAAAAACATAAAAGCCTAAAAATGGCTAAAAATGTGTGCACCCAGCCAGGCTCAAAAAATGACCGGCCAAACATGTGCTAAAAGTGTCCGCCCATGCAATCTACATGATGTGCGATGGGTGGCCAACCCAGGACAATCACTAGCCGTACAAAATGGCGAACCAACGGTGGTGTAACTCAACACCTCCTCTCAGCACCGGATGCTGAGACAACACAGAGGAGTCGAAGGTGAGAAGCCAAAGTCCGCTAAGGTACAGCTTCCGTGAAGATGTCTGTTGCATTGTCCGCTGTAGGAACATACTCCAATTTAAGATCTCCAGCCAAAACCTACTCCCGAACATAGTGGTATTGCACCTCAATGTGCTTTATTCGAGCGTGAAAGATAGGGTTCTTGGCAATAGCAATGCAACTCTGATTGTCGCACAAAAGACAAGTCGTAGGAGTGGGGGGAAAACACAACTCTCCCAGTAATCTTCGTAGCCCTATGGCCTCACAAGTAGCATAGCAAGCTGCTCTATACTCAGCCTCTATAGAAGATAGCACAATGGTGGGTTGCTGCTTACTGCTCCATGAAATGGGTCTCGAGCCGAGTGTGAAAACTACTCCTATAGTAGAGCGCCGAGAATCTGGATTTCCTACCCAATCTGAATCGCACCAACCAAGTAAGGTGCAACCCTTGGAGCGACCATAGAAAACACCATGGTCCAAGGTGCCGCTGATGTACCACAAAGTACGTTGGGCACACTGTCAATGTCGCAGACCAGGTCGGGTGTTGAAGGAACTGAGGACAGAAACTGTGTAACAGATGTCTAGTCGGGAATAAGTCAGTCATACGAGGCAGCCAACAACATTCCTATACTGCTCCAAGTCAATCCGTGGGGAAGGATCGTGAAGCGATACGTTCTCTCCGGGCTCAAGAGGAGTGTCAATCGGTCTACAGCCTGTCATCTGGAATCTCTCCAGGATAGCATTCACATACTTCAGCTGAGAAAAGAAGATGTCGTCTTGTATCTAAAAAATCTGGAATCCAAGAAAATAGTGAAGAAGCCCAAGATCAGTAATCTCGAAACACGTCTCCCTTTCATGATCAACTTGATCCAGTTGGTCCAAGAGCCTGAGAAAATGAGATCGTCCACATAGACAATCACTATCGCAACCAAAGAGCCATCAGAGACAACATAACAGTTGGAATCTCATGAGGTACGCCATAACCCCAGCTCCAAGAGAAACTGGTCAAGTGTGAGGTACCACTGTCGTCAAGCCTGCTTCAGTCCATACAATGCTTTCCAGAATTGATAGACCCAATCCTCCTTGCCTGGTATGCGAAACCCAAGAGGTTGCTCCACATAAACTTCTTTATCCAAATCTCCATTCAAAAACGCACTTTTGACATCCATCAGGAAGATAGACCAACCAAAGTTGGCTACAAGAGCAAACATTGTGCGTATGGTAGTCATGCGAGCAGTGGGAGCAAAGGTCTTTCAAACTCCACGCCTGGTCGTTGTGTGAAACCCAAGCAACAAGTCTCGTCTTGTGTTTGTCGAGGGAACCATTGGCCTTGTACTTTGTCTTGAAAATCCATTTCGTAGAAACCACCTTCCGCTTGTTGGGCCTGGAAACCAAAGTCCAGGTTTTATTCCGCTCGATAGCGTCCATCTCTGTCTGCATGGCACGCTTCCAGCAATCATGCTGGAGTGCTTCCTCCACCGAGGAAGGCTCAACTTTTTTTGTTGTGTTTTGTTTTCGGAGTAGGGTAGGGCACACGCGACCGCTCTCCTCATACACCAGAAAAGTGCACAAGAAGAACGACCAAGACTATGCACCCAGAAACCGAAGGCAGACGCTTTTGTCACTAGTTTCCTCTGGACTACGAGAGGCCAGAATTATCTACACTCTTAGGGCCATGACTATTCCCTTGAGAGACCCATTTCGCCAACTTGATTTGGGCGTGACAGTGACCAAGTACCTCTGTTCAGAGGCCCAGGTACTGCAGGACTTGCTTCGGTCTTCCCATTGGCACTTGGGCGCTCTTGTAGCTCATCTGGCTTCGCTTGGGGAGAATTATGTCATTTCCCTCGGAAGGGATCGGATTCAAAATAACAACATAGGCAGGGCAACATTATCTCCCCATCCGCCTATGCAAAGCACCCAAGTACCGGGGTACAACTTCACCGCGGAACTTCGCCACAGGCACGTGCCCTGCGGTTCCGACCCTCGAGTGCGGATCACAGCGTACCCAGAAGGGCATCTGCTTCCGCTTCCACGGAGGAAGGCTCAACTGGTGAAGCCTGAATCTGAGACATGAGTACAAGTTCACGAACTCTACGCCATCATAAGCTTGCCTATCCTTGAGACGTACAGAACATCGAGGCTGTCCAGGGTCTGGCGAGTCTGGTAACTTTGTAACTCCAGAGAAAGAAACCATAGAGTAGAGCCAACCAGGAACTAACTTTTCCTTGCAAGGTGGGACCGCCTCCACCCAAGGAGAACCATCATCCACATCAGAATCGGAATCTGACACCGCATGATCGGGTGAAGTAACTGGCTGCGGTGTAGAGGGTACACGAACAGGAACAGGGATAGGATCAAGTGTAGGAGGTGGACGAGGAGCATAGCAGCTAAAATACGCGTATCTTATTTAGAATACACGACGTCCCGTATTGAAACGTACATACGTCTCATAACGTTTTCAATTCTTATGTTTTTTTTGCTCAAAACATATTTCTTTTTCAAATTGATCAATTGTGTTTTAGAGCTTCATGGTGCTTGTTTTAAGTATGCTATGGCTAAATATTGAAGAGTCATTGAGGAGGTCCATGAACCGCTTCATTTGTTCTTATTGAAGAGGTCCATGAACCGCTTCATTTGTTCTTATTGAAGTATCATATCTAAAAAAGTTGACGTATTTTATTTTTTATTCTCAAAAATACGTGTAGTACACGTATTGTAAACCGCGTATTAAACGTCTCGTCCTGTACCGTAGCTGCTATGACGAGGAGGAGGTGGTGTGCTGAAGAGCTCCATGAAAGTCACATCACGGCTAATTGTGGTGGTCTTGGCGTCAGGATCGTAAAGCTGGTATCCATCAGACTCTCGTGAATAGCCCATGAAGATGAACTTCTTCGCCTTGAAGTCTAACTTTTGTCGCTTCTCCTTTCGCACATGGACGAAGGCTGGACATCCAAAAACTCGAAAGTTTGAGACTCGGCCGAGGGCTTGCGCCCGTAGTAAGCCTGATAAGGAGTCATATCCTGCAAAGCATGGGTAGGAGAACGGTTCTGGATGTAAACCGCCGTGTTGCATGCCTCTGCCCAGTAAACACGGGGCAAAGAAGCATGCGCAAACATCGCACGAGCCATCTCCATGATAGTCCGATTCTTCCGCTCAACAACTCCGTTCTAGGAAGGAGTCTAAGGAGTAGTCAAGTGGCGTTGGATGCTCTCTGACTTGCACCACTGTGCAAAGTCCTTCAAGGTGAACTCACCCCCTCTGTCTCAGCAAATACATTTGACGTGCAAGTCCTTCTCCTTTTCAACCATCGTCTTCCACTTTCGAACGAAATTGAAACCTAAAAGCCTCCAACTTTAGCTTTAGGAACCAAGCCCAAGTGCACCTGCTGAAATCATCTACAAGCACAAGTAAAGACTGTGAGCCAGAAAATGAAGGAGAGCTCATCGGGCCACATAGATCAATGTGAACCGATGCAAGTGGTGCCGAAGCTCTATTGGATGCCTGCTTCGGAAAGGCAACCCTATGTTGCTTGCCCATCTGGCAAGCCTCGCATACGCCTGATGAGGAGCGTATCGCTGGTAAACCCTCCACCATAGAGGTCCTAGCAGCCTACTGAAGCTGCTGATAACATAGATGTCCAAATCGTGCATGCCATAGAGAAGAAGACTTTGTGGTCCTAGGCAAAAGAGCAATGAGGCGGTATAGGGAACCATCTCGCTCACCGTGTCCAAGGATAGTACCTATCATAGAATCAAAAATGGTGACTGTGCCACTTCCAAAGTGTATGTCAGCTCCCTGAGAGTCCAAACTCGACACAGAGAGGAAGTTGAAGGCCATGTCCGGAACGTAAAGCGCCTCCATTAAACTGAACTTCGGGTCTGAGGTAGAACGAAAGAGGGTAATCTGGCCTGTGCTATACACTAGAATCTCATGGTTGTCACCCATAGTGATGGTCAGCCCGTGAGTCTCCCTGAGAGAGCTAAACCATGACTGTTGGGGAGTTATGTAAGTGGTGGCTCCACTGTCAACAACCCAACTACCTAACTGCGATGTAGCAAGAGCGTGGTCCATCGTCGTGACAAGAGCGGTCCCCACCGTCTCGTGAGAGGCTACTACTGTAGTCGAGGCTGTTTGTTTCTCCTTGTTGGCCTCGTCTCGCTTCTTTATGCATTCTGATTCTTTGTGCCCTTTCTTGTGGCAATGGTAACAATTGATGTCCTTGTTCTTCTTCTTCTTCTTACCTTTACCTTTCTTGTTACCTCCTTGAGCTATCAAAGCTCCTTCTGCATCAACAGCACCTCCAGCTCGGAATGCGGAGTGCCCCTCAATCTGTCTAAGGGAAGGGAGGTACGTCCAGATGTGAGCAAACTCGAAAAGTAGGGATCAAAGCGTGGGGGAAGCTTGAAAGGTAAGAGACCAGCCATGCGTGCTGAGGTGATGTCGCCTCCAGCAAAGACAAGGTCGTCCCAAAGTTCCCGCACGCCATCAAGTGAGTTGAAATCCTTGAACTCAAGGTTCTACAACTTCAGTTCAAGTGTGATCTGTCTGGCAAACGAGGTCTCCTCAAACTGGTCAAGAATTCGTCTCCACAATGGATGTGCATGCTCCTCTTTGGAAACTTCCTTCGTGATGCGGTCCGAGAGGTTCATCATAAGAAAGGTGAAGACTTATATGTCTCGATCCACCCACTCATCAATCTAGGCCTGAGTGGCGGTGGGCAGGGAAGGCTAAGTAGCCGAATGGGTGAGATCATTCAACCATTCCCAGAGTCGATGGTAGGCAATAATTGTGCAGACTCGTGTCCTCCACACATAATAGTTGTGTAAACCGAACTTCTCCTCAGCAAACTGGGTGAGGGCATAATTGTTGGATGTAGCGATGGCAGATGCCGACGTTGTCACAGAAGTGGAAGTGGCCGTAGTCGCAAAAGACGTAGTTGTCACGTGCACATCTAACCCTATGTGTACGTGGACAAGCTACTTCATGACATGGGTTCAGTTCAGTTCAGTTCAGTTAGCCTAGCTTAGGAAGTGTTCTGGCACTTTTGTGAGTCTCTTTGAAGACCGTGCATGTCCAAACACTTAGAGTAGATACATATCCTCTGGTTGTACATAGCATGATCATCAGATTTCCATTAGAACTCATCTTGACCAAAGTTCAACTTTCACTTCCGCTGCACCTTACATTGGTATCAGAGCTTTCGCAATGTTCTGTATCACTCAAGGAAAGAACCACAAGAACCACATAATTTTTTTTGCTTGTTGCGGTCGCACGTAACCCAAGTCCTCTTGGGCGTGTCAATTCCTAATCGTGTTTTTGAAGAGTGACAGGAAACCCAAGAAAGAAGGGCTTGTCCAGCCTCCCCTTGTGCCTCTTTTCACTCATTGAGACCGAACCGTGCACTTAGCGGCCGGCCAACCGACGTGAGGTGGGAAAAAGCAGCCTTGGTGTGAGCGAAAGGCCGCCAAGGGGTGCGCCCGCGGAAAAGAGCAGAACTCGAGTGAAGAGAAGATTCTTCTCTAACACAAATTGCAAGCTAAAGAAGAACCTCAAGAACCTCAAGACCCTCAAGAACCCAAGACCCACAAGAACCCAAGTTCCTCGTGAACTTAAAAACCAAAGACTTCAGTGGATGGTCATCACCTGAAGCAGAATGGATACTTCGCATGAAGGTGGTGAGCATTGGACTGGCGAAGAAGAGTTTTCCCCACCAGGAGGTTTCTCCGAACCTCCCCCTTCCCCATCTACACAACGGATTGCAATAACTCCTATGGATGCTTTCGACAAGATGATGATGGACAAGACGTTAGAACGCAAAGCAAGAGAAGCAAAAAGAAAGGCCGTCTTTGAGCGTGAGCGTGATGAGCGTGAGCGCGAGCGAGCACGCTTGGAGGCCGCAGAAAGAAAAGCAGAAATACAACGTGAACACGAAGAAAGAATGGCAACCATAGAGCATGAGCACAACGAAAGGAAAGCTGTAACAAACTTGGACACTCCAAGTCAAGAATAAATCGCGACAGCACCAAATAACCACTTCAAACAATTTACAGATCACAATAGACTTGCACTGGCCCAGCGGAGTTCCGTGCCTAGAGATATTGGCCCCAAAGACTGGCGCCCCTTTCGGTATTTCTTTTTGTATTATTCAGTTCAACGTACAAGAGAGTGGGTCGGGATTCACTCTCAAACTCTGCGTCCAGATGCTCTGAGAAGTGAAGGCCCAAACCACTTATTTAAATGTTTACAAGGGATGCCCAAAAGCAGAGCCCCAAAAGCTTCAAAATCAAAAGCAACTGCTCTCTCTCTCTCTCTCTCACAGAGAGTCTAACTGAAAGCAAAAGCATTCTCTCTCTCTTTCTCATTGCATAGAGAAGAAAAAGCACACTGCCTTACGACTGGCTGTAACAGACTTGGACACTCCAAGTCAAGAATCAACAACCGCGACAGCACCAAATACCACTTCAAAACAAGTCACAGATCACAATAAATTTACACTGGCCCGGCGGAGTTTCGTGCCTAGAGATATTGGCCCCAAAGACTGGCGCCCCTTTCGGTATTTCTTTTTATATTAATCATATCAAAGTACAAGAGAGTGGCTCGGGGATTCACTCTCAGACTCTGCGTCCAGATGCTCTAAGAAGTGAGGCCCTCACCACTAATTTAAAGGTTACAAGGGATGCCCAAAAGAAGAGCCCCAAAAGCTTTTAAAATAAAAAGCATCAGTTCTCTCTCTCTCTCTCTTAGAGAGTCTTTTCTCTTTTTTTTAATTTAAAAAAAAAGCAAAATTTGCGTTTATTTTTATTTTTAAATTTTTAGCCTCCGCGATTCTCGGAAATTAGGGTTTTTGGAAGAAATTAGGGTTTGAAGGAATTTTAGGGTTTTTGCTGTCCGCCACGTCATCACTTTGTGACATACCCCACTCTTGAAAGCATTGCAATCGACCGCGATTACACCTGCAAAACCGACAAAAGCCATAAACCGTCTTAGCAGACACTGTCTGTTAGTACCTACGTACTAGGAACACACATCTAGCACATGTACAAAATCGACAGTCACATCACACGACATCACAGGACGTCACCAGACATCACAGGACATCACATGACATTCAACATTCATTCGGATCTTAGACCATGATTTAGCAGCAATGTAGCTAGCAATCACATCTAGGTCCAATCGAGACCTCATCGATGTCCGATTGACTAACCCCTATTGCAACCATGTCTATTCAAGATCAAGTAGACCAAAATGCTGCAGTAATTTCGTCTATCAGTTCCCGCACTTAAGAGAAGTCAAGAACAAATCAGTATCATTATCAGGAATTCCATTTCATAAAGTCATCCAGCAGAATACTGTCAGCTCTCAATATCCCTGAAGCTCAAAGAGACATCAGTGACTTTAGTATCAAAATCAAGGCATCTGTTGACAAAGGAGCGGAGTGACTCCCCTCTTGTGCATCCCACTGCACCAGATCTCCGGCCAAGCCGAATTCTGGGTTCCGTTTGGAGTAGACTATGCTAAACCAAAACATCGAGGTAAAGTTTCACAATCTGAGAAGTATCTACTAGGTCCTCCTCCTCCATCCACTTCGCATCAAATGCAGGAAAGTTCTTGAACTTAACCAAGAACCCGCCTTCGGACTTTACCTTTCTTTGTATCGTTATGTGCCAAAATCTGTTCAGGAACCAGGATCTCCTCGTTTTCTTCCACTTCGGGTTGCTCATCATGCTCCCCATCATCAGGCACATCACCCTTCAAGAGACTCACATGCAATGCATTGTGAATCCTCCAAGTACCTGGCAGTTTCAATCGGAAGGAGACATCATTTATCTTTTCAGTAATTTGGAAAGGTCCGTAGTATCGCATACTAAGCTTTGGAACAAGACTCTCCTTTCCCTTTTTCTTTCGTAGGCGTGCCTTCTCAAAACGTAAGAGAACCCAATCATCCTCCTTCAATTTCAAATCGCGACGATGGCGATCCGCTGCCTTTTGCTGTCGTTCTTGAGACTCTTGCAAAGTCTCGCCAACCTTGGCAAAAGCCGTATCCAAATCTCGCGAATATTCATCCGCTTCCAATATCTAATCTTTCGTGCTCAGGAAGGATAGAACCTTCGCAGCACTTTCAACAATCTCACATGGCGTCTTCCCCGTCAAAGAGTGTATCGTGTTATTGTAGGCAAATTCCACCAAAGGTAAGTTCTTTTCCCATTGAGTCTTCTTATCCGAGATACAAGCTTCAATAAATCTAAAATCACTGAATTGGCAATCTCAAATTGCCCGTCAGTCCGCAAGTGGAACGATGACGAGAACTACAACTGCTTGCCAATGTTCTCTCGAATTGCCTTCCAAAACAAACTCATAAATCTGGGCTCTCTGTCGGAGACAATCCACTCAGACGTGCCATGTAATCGGAAAATCATCGTGATCATTCTTTGTTCTCGGGACATCAAAAATGAAATCCATTTCAATACTTTTCCAGGGGCGGGTGGGTATGGGTAAAGGCTTTAACAATTCCTGTGCCTTGTGCCTATCAAAATTGACCTTCTGGCATACTAAGCAACTGCGCACAAACTCTTCCACATCCTTTTTGAGTCTCGGCCAAAAAAAAGTATCTCTCTATCCCCTTCATGGTGGTAGCAATGCCGCAGTGACCCGTAAAAGGTGGACAGTGGCATTCAATCATAACCATTTCCCTCAACGGCTGTGTAACGCACAACATAGTCTTTTTCATCAAGTAGCCTTCCCGAAGGAAGTATCCAGCTATTGTCTCCCCATCCCGTATTCGTGTGAAAATATCTGCAAAATCTGTGTCAGTGGCATACTGATCGACCATATCCTCGAAGCTCCTATGATGTATCGCGGTAATAGCCAGAACCAACAGTTTCGGAGACAAAGCATCTGCCACCACATTCTTCTGTCCCTGCACATGGACAATCTGGAAGTGAAACTATGACAAGATGTTCGCCCACCGCATCTGCTTTTCCAAAAGCTGCTTCTGTGACAAGAAGTAGCGCAAACTCTGATGGTCTGTAAAGACAGTAAAATCCGCTCCGAGTAGGTAATGCCGCCACTGCGTAAGAGCATGGATCATTGCCAAAAGCTCTTTCTCATAAATATGTGCTGTCATCTCCGGCCTAGTGAACAATC
Organism: Adiantum capillus-veneris; assembly: GCF_014529385.1. Taxonomy (NCBI): domain Eukaryota; kingdom Viridiplantae; phylum Streptophyta; class Polypodiopsida; order Polypodiales; family Pteridaceae; genus Adiantum; species Adiantum capillus-veneris. The sequence goes on along the minus strand of NC_140958.1, from coordinate 70,314,002 downwards.
GGCTCCCGTAAGCAATGACATGGCCTTCTTCCATCAAGACCGCACCCAGACTACGACCACAACCATCACAAAATACTTCAAATGACTTCTGCAAGTCCGGAAAAGTCAAATCTGGTCCTGTAGTCAAGTTCTCTTTCAATGTCTGAAAGGCAGTCATCTCTGTGGATCCCCACGAGAAAGGGACTCCTTTCTGTGTCAAGATATGCAAAGGGGAAGCAACCTCTGCAAACTTTCGTATGAACCGCCTGTAGTACGGACACTGTCCCAAGAAGCTTCTAACTTCATGGACATTCCTCAAATCGGGCCAATCACGGATAGTCTCTATCTTGGCAAGGTCCATTTGCACTCCTGCTGTTGACACATTGTGTCTCAAAAAGTGTATCTCTGGTAGGAAAAATTCACTTTTCTTTGCATTAATCACTAACGTGTGATCTCGTAATGCCGGAAAGACTTGAAGCAGATGGTCTTTGTGTTCTGCCTCATTCTTGGAGAAAACAATGATGTCGTCAAAGAAAGTGCCAACAAATAGCCTGTACTCTCGAAAAATCATGTCCATCATCCAGTTAAATGTCGCAGGAGCATTGCTTAGTCCAAAAGGCATCACCAAAAACTCAAATAACCCAAAAGTCGTTCGAAAAGCTGTCTTGTAGACTCCCGGGGAGATCCTGATCTCATGATATCCACTCTTCAAGTCAATCCTATTAAAGCACGAGGATCCCCGTAACCTGTCGAGTATATCATCGATCCTAGGGATCGGAAATCTGTTCTTGATGGTGATTTTGTTGAGAGCTCTATAATTGATGCACATTCTCCAAGATCCGTCTTTCTTGAAAACCAACAACACTGGAGAGCAATACGATGAAGTACTAGGCTGGACAAGACCCTTTTCCAAGAGGTCTTTCACTTGGTTCGTAATCTCTTCATTCTGTGCTCGGCTCACACGGTAGGGTGGTCGGTTCGGTGGTGTGCTTCCAGGTATCAGATCAATGGTTTGATCTTCAGGCCCTCTCAAAAGCAATCGGCATGAGTGTGGAGAAAAATCTTGGCGTTCTTTTGATCAAGTCAAAACATATTCAACCTTTATCCATCGTTCAGTTCTCTCCCAAGAGAATGAGTAAGACACTGAAGTTCATCAAGTACAATCTCTAAGCCCTTCATTTATCAAAGTCGCTTTCTCAGCCCGGTAGTCAACCACGGCGTAGTTCTTGTGGTACCAAGGGATCCTGAGTAGAACGTCACTCGCGTGCCCTGAACACCCCTGTCATTGCAAACGAAGTTTGCCAATGCTTGGTGTAATGGCAACATCCCATCCGGGTGCCAGTCGAACTACCTCCGCCTGTGGCGTCAGTCTATCGGGCGTAATTTCCAAATCGAGCCGCCAATTCCAAGTGAAAAGAAGTTGGCCTTGGCTCCTTCAAAAGAGCTTCCTGATCCTTCACTTTGCCCCAAAAGCGGCAAAGTTTGTACTTTCATTCATTAGATTCGGTGGTTCCATGCCATGTGGTACCAGTTCTGTTTTTCTATCTGCCTTTTATGCCACGTTCCTCAGCTGCTCTCGAACTCTCAGGCCTGTCGTCGTCTTTATCATTCTGTTCTTTCTGTGCCTTTTTAGGGCACTTCGCGGAGATATGTCCATGTTCCCTGCATCCAAAGCACTTCCCCTCTCTGATGAAGCGAGCTCTCTCCTCAAGAGTAAGCTTGGGTCGTGCATCGTTTTTCTCTGGGTTGCTCTTTTTCTTTCTACTTCCATTCCCAGAAGTCTGTTCGGCTCGTTGTGTCATGGTCTCATCTGTGGGGTAGGTCAAACTGCCAGAGTGAATGGCAAAGCCCCGCTTCGAATGACTCATCAACTCCTGAATAGAAGCTGACTTCTGTTCCAAGCAGTGATCTCGGATCTCTGTAGGTAGACCCAAGGTAAACCGCTCAATCTATTCTCTGAACGAGATCTTCTTGAATGAAGAGGAGGGTAGAAAAGAGCTCCAGAATCTTTCACAATAAGCATTGATTGTATCTTTCTTGGTCATCCGAAGATGGTTCCAGGCAGCTCGTATATCTCGTTCATATTCTTGCGTCAACCAAGAAGAAATAAAAAGCTTCTTAAATAGCCATTTAACTGGCACAGTCTTGTTTAAAAGAAGTGTGGACCACCAAGTACGAGCATTCCTCTTAAAGTAAGAGGCAGCTCTCCGAATCTTGGAGTGCTCTGAATAGCGTCCTCCCGCGAAAGCGATGTCAAACTGTTGTATAAAAGACAAAGCCTTCGAAGCATCTGAGTATCCTGAAAAAGTATCAAACTTGATCAAGTGGCCACCTTCCTTAAACTCTCGGACTTTCTTGCTTTTATCTTCGAGAAAGTCATACTGGTTAGCTTTGTAAAAAAATTCTTCTTGTCCGCATAAAAGTTTCCCTCATCGGAATCTGAGCTGTCTGTAGACGAGTCCTCAGTAGAACTGTCAGTCTCTGGGCGAGATGTAGCCTTCTTTGCTGTTTTCTTGCCCTTTCCGAAGCTTTGTTTCTTCCTTCGCTTTTTTTGCTTTGTCTGTCTTCTTCACTCGAGTCTAAAGAGCTAGAAGAACTATCAGAAGAAGAAGAAGAATTGGGTAAGCCTTCAAACTTGACACGCTTCTTTTGTTTCTTTGCCTTGTTGAATGTCGACTGACGACCCAAATATCCCGGGAAGTCAGTGCCTTTCTTCTGCTTTTTGCCGTGCTTTTTGCCTTTCTTTTACACGTCGAAAAGCTGAGCAATCCGTGCATCAACCACGTTCTCCAGTTCCGTCTCCGTATTCTTGGAGGCAAAAGGTTTCTTGAGAGCGGGTTTCGGGAGTGGAGTTGTGGTTTTCTGCCACTGTTCATGCACGAAGTCTCGCTCATATATTTTGCCAATTTTGGATCCTTCGCAAAACTGAGCATCATCTTCGTTGCATCGCCGATTAATTGACGACGCTCCATCTCTTGTCTCTCCGCCCGAGTAGGCAGAGGCGGGCAATACTCTGCATGAATCTTCGTTGTTATCCCAGCCCGCATCTCCAGAAGCAGAGGGAGTCGACTGATCATTGCCTGAAGCCATAGGTGCCGCGGAAAAAAAATTCGGGGATCGGATTTCCCGTAGAAGAGAAATGGGCCGTGCTCTGATACCACTATAATAGACTTGGACACTCCAAGTCAAGAATCAACCGCAACAGCACCAAATAACCACTTCAAAACAAGTCACAGATCACAATAGATTTACACTGGCCCGGCGGAGTTCCGTGCCTAGAGATATTGGCCCCAAAGACTGGCGTCCCTTTCAGTATTTCTTTTGATATTAATCATATCAAAGTACAAGAGAGTGGCTAGGGGATTCACTCTCAGACTCTGCGTCCAGATGCTCTGAGAAGTGAGGCCCTCTCCACTAATTTAAAGGTTACAAGGGATGCCCAAAAGCAGAGCCCCAAAAGCTTTTAAAATAAAAAGCACCAGTTCTCTCTCTCTCTCTTAGAGAGTCTTTTCTCTTTTGTTTATAAAAAAAAGCAAAATTCGCGTCGCATGATTTATCGCCAATGTAGCTAGCAATCACATCTAGGTCCAATCAGGACCTCATCGACGTCCGATTGACTAATCCCTATGCAACCATGTCTATTCGAGATCAATCAGACCAAAATGCTGCTGTCATTTCGTCCATCAGTTCCTGCACTTAAGAGAAGTCAAGAACAAATCAGTATCATAATCAAGAATTCCATTTCATAAAGTCATACAGCAAAATACTATCAGCTCTCAGTATCCCTGAAGCTCAAAGAGACATCAGTGACTCTAGTATCAAAATCAAGGCATCTGTTGACAAAGGAGCGAAGTGACTCCCCTCTTGTGCATCCCACTGCACCAGATCTCCGGCCAAGCTGAATTATGGGTTCCATTTGGAGTAGACTATGCTAAACCAAAAGCATCGATGTTGCTAAATTGGCTATATCTTACAGAAAAATAATTCTAAATGAATTATTGGATTTATAAGTGAGAGGGTTTTCTCGCTTGGAACACCAAGGAAAAAATAATTCTAAATGAATTATTGGAATTTTAAGTGAGAGGGTTTTTCTCACTGGAGACATCCGAGTACAGAGTATTCCTAGTGCGTCGTTCAAAGTAATGATGGAAGCACTGAGAACGGGAATATCTATAAGGCCACCAGGAACGGGTACTTCTGATGCGACACATCGGATGGGTGACAGGGAGCATCGGAAAGAAGTATCCGACCATCCGGGAACGGACATCTCTGATGCGTCATAGGATGGGTGACATAGAGCATCGTGAAGGAGATTGTACCGTAAGTTCAGTAGGAAACGACTAGGTGATGGGTATTCCTGATGCGTCACAAGGTGGGTGACGGGTGCATCGGAAAGGGAATATCCATAGTCGGGAGGAAATTCCGAACTGTGTTAGAATTGTGCACAAGGAAAAGCAAGCACTTGAATGAAGATGGGTTCAGAGGAAACTTTGAGGAAAAACGGATGCTTTCTGAGAAAACGAGATTGCTTTTCGGGAAAGCAGATGCTTTCCCGCGAGGAAGTTTATGTTTGCATTGCAATTGTGCATGTGATTGCATCCAGGGACGCCTGGGAAGTGCTGTGAAAGCATTGTTTTTAACTTATAAGGTTTTATTGAGTTTTTGGGCAGGTTCATACTATTTTTAAAATACGCCGGCCGCCCACTTAATAAGTGGGCAGCCATCTGATAAATGAGGCAACAGATCAGCCAGCGTTTTCTCTCTCTTTTTCTGGCAGAAAAGAAAAAAAAAAAAAAAAAAACCCGGCCACGATCTCTACGCGAGCAGCTATTCGTGCCCGTGGCTAGGACCTATAAAAGCATCACATGCCCTCACTCAGAAGAGAGGACCGATCTTTGCGAGGAGGAGATGCTGCTGCAGATTTCAGCCGTAAAAAAGACGTTGCCGGTGATGCCCATGGCTGCCCCAAGTGTACCAGATGTCGCCAAGACTCAGTGCGCGAGTTCCCTCGCGAAGAAGTGCCTACGAAGCGTGTTTCCATCGCGACAAGTTGCTGTTTTTCTCTGTTTTCAGCCCATAAACGTCGTAGACGGGGCTGATTTACGAGAAGGAACCCGAGAACACACCTCTTTTGTGTGTAGGAATGGAAGAGAGGATTTTCTATGGAGAGATCTCTTCCGAGGAATTGCTTTTCGAGAATCGAGTTGCGTTTCGAGCGTCGAGACTTTGAAGGTAACGATTTTCATGTTCTGATCTTTGAGTATTTGATTGCAGGTGTACTTCCTCTTCGTGAGGGAGTAGGAGCAGAGGAAGGCATGAGCCTCTACAGGAGAAAAGCTCTCTGAGGAACTAGAGCCAGATCAGCCCAAGGGTTTCGTACCCGAGTTTGGGAAGTAGATCAACGGATCGGAGAGAGGTAGTCTCTCAAGTTGTGATCCGGAAGTTGGGATTCCCAAGTAAGGACTTCGTGTCCGGGAAAGCAGAGTTGTTCTGTGGGAAGAGGACTCTGGAAAGAGAGTTGGAAAAGAGTTCCAGGGATGCCATGCCCTGAGTCAGGTAGGTGAGATCCAGAGGCGAGAACCTTGATTCTCGAGGAATTGGAATAAGGAACGGAAGTTCCTTGGAATAGGGTTTTGCCCTAAGAATCGGAAGCTGAGGCTTCCGGGAACCATCAAGTCTTATTCTAGAACGAACGTGGTAATACGTTCGGTTCAAGTGCTTGTATAGACTTCTCCTCAGTAATAAAGATACTATTACGGGGGGGGACCATCCCATCTTCTGGTCCCCAGTACTGTGTCGATCTTCTCACTCTCAATCTCTCTCTCTCTCTCTATTTATTTCTCTCTATATCCTCTGGCTTCAGTAATAAGTGATAAATCCTATTTATCCGAATGTATTTTATATTGTTATGCGCTTCCGTTTGTGACAATCGAGGTAAAGTTTCACAATCTGAGGAGTATCTGCTAAGTCCTCCTCCTCCATCCACTTCGCATCTAGTGCAGGATAATTCTTGAACTTAACCAAGAACCCGCCTTCGGACTTTACCTTGAACTTAACCAAGAACCCGCCCTCGGACTTTACCTTTAGTATTCGTATCTTTATGTGCCAAAATCTGTTCAGGAACAAGGATCTCCTCGTTTTCTTCCACTTCGGGTTGCTCATCAGGCACATCACCTTTAAAAGGTTTCAAGAGACTCACATGGAATGCATTGTGAATCCTCCAAGTATCTAGCAGTTTCAATCGGAAGGAGACATCATTTATCTTTTCAGTGATCTGGAAAGGTCTGTAGTATCGCATACTAAGCTTTGGAAAAAGCCTCTCCTTTCCCTTTTTCTTTCGTAGGCGTGACTTCTCAAAACGTAAGAGCACCCAATCATCCTCCTTCAATTTCATGTCGAGACGATGGCGATCCGCTACCTTTTTCTGTCGTTCTTGAGACTTCTGCAAAGTCTGCGAACCTTGGCAAAAGCCGTATCCAAATCTCGCGTATATTCATCCGGTTCAAAGATCTTATCTTTCATGCTTAGGAAGGGTGGAACCTTCGCAGCACCTTCAACAATCTCAAATGGCGCCTTCCCCATCGAAGAGTGTATCGTGTTATTGTAGCCAAATTCCACCAAAGGTAAGTATCTTTCCCATTGAGTCTTCTAATCTGAGATATAAGACTTCAATAAATCTAGAACCACTGAATTTGCAATCTCATATTGCCCATCGGTCTGTGGGTGGAACGATGACGAGAACTGCAACCGCGTGTCAATGTTCTGTCAAATTGCCTTCCAAAAAAAACTCGTAAATCTGAGGTCTCTGTCGGAGACAATTGTCTCAGGCATGCCATGTAATCTGAAGATCTGGGCCACAAACAATCTCGGTAAGTGATCCGGCTTGACTATTTTCTTCACTGGAATGAAATGAGCGTGTTTGCTAAATCTGTCAATAACAGTCCAGATACCATCGTGACCTCGAGAGGTCAAAAATCAAATCCATCGCAATACTTTCCCAGGGACGGGTGGGTATGGGTAAAGGCTGTAACAATCCCTGTGCCTTATGCCTGTCAAACTTGACCCTCTGGCATACTAAGCAAATGCTCACAAACTCTTCCACATCCATTTTGAGTCTCGACCAAAAGAAGTATCTCTCTACCCCCTTCATGGTGGTAGCAATGCCGCGGAGACCCGTAAAAGGTGGACAGTGGCATTCAGTCATAACCTTTTCCCTCAACGGCTGTGTAACGCACAACATAGTCTTTTTCATCAAGTAGCCTTCCCGAAGGGAGTATCCAGCTACTGTCTCCCCATCCCGTATCCGTGTGAAAATATATGCAAAATCTGTATCTGTGGCATATTGATCGACCATCTCCTCGAAGCTCCTATGATGTATCTCGCAAATAGCCAGAACCAACGGCTTCCGAGACAAAGCATCTGCCACCACATTCTTTTGTCCCTCAACATGGACAATCTGGAAGTGAAACTGTGACAAGATGTTCGCCCACCGCATCTGCTTTTCCGAAAGCTGCTTCTGTGACAAGAAGTAGCGCAAACTCTAATGGTCTATAAAGACAATAAAATCCGCTCTGAGTAGGTAATGCCGCCACTGAGTAAGAGCATGGATAACAGCCAAAAGCTCTTTCTCATATATCTGTGATATCATCTCCGGCCTTGAGAACAATCGGCTCTCGTAAGCAATGACATGGCCTTCTTGCATCAAGACCGCACCCAGACTACGACCACAAGCATCACAATAACTTCAAATGACTTCTGCAAGTCCGGCAAAGTCAAAACTGGTCCCGTAGTCAATTTCTCTTTCACGGTCCGAAAGGCAGTCACCTCTGTGGATCCCCACGAGAAAGGGACTCCTTTCTGTGTCAAGATATGCAAAGGGGAAACTTTCGTATGAACCGCATGTAGTACGAACATAGTCCCAACAAGCTTCTAACTTCATGGACGTTCTTCAAATCGGGCCAATCACGAATAGTCTTCATCTTGGCCGGGTCCATTTGAACTCCTGCTGCTGAGACAATGTGTCCCAAAAAGTGTATCTCTTGTAGGAAAAATTCACTTTTCTTTGCATTATTCACTAACTTGTGATCTCGTAATGCCTGAAAGACCTGAAGCAAATGATCTATGTGTTCTGCATCATTCTTGGAGAAAACAATGATGTCGTCAAAGAAAGTGCCAACAAATAGGCTGTACTCTCGAAAAATCCTATCCATCATCCGGTTAAATGTCGCAGGAGCATTGGTTAAGCCAAAAGGCATCACCAAAAACTCAAATAACCCAAAAGTAGTCTGAAAGGTTGTCTTGGCGCAATTCAGATCTGATGATATCCACTCTTCAAGTCAATCCTATTAAAGCACGAGGATCTCTGTAACCTGTCGAGTATATCATCGATCCTAGGAATCGGAAATCTGTTCTTGATGGTGATTTTGTTGAGAGCTCTATAATCGATGCACATCCTCCAAGATCCATCTTTCTTCAAAACCAACAACACTGAAGAGCAATACGGTGAAGTACTAGGCTGGACAAGACCCTTTTCCAAGAGGTCTTTCACTTGGTTCATAATCTCTTCATTCTGTGCTCGGCTCACACGGTAAGGTGGCCGGTTCGGTGGTGTGCTTCAAGGTATCAGATCAATGGTATGATCTTCAGGACGAGCAGGTGGTAGCTCTCCTGGTAGGCCCTCTGAGAAGCAATCGGCATGAGAGTGGAGAAAATCTTGACGTTCTTTATCAAGTTTAGACATATTTGTCCTATCCTTATCGCTCAATTCTTTCATAAAGATCGAGTAAACAAACAGACAAGATTTCATTAATTTTGAAATGGCCGAAGCAGATACAATAGGGACAGACTCGCCCTTTAGTTTAATATCAAGTACAATTGTTCTGCCCTTTTTTGTAGTCAAAGTCGCTTTTCTCGCCCGATAATCGACCACGGCGTTGTTCTTGTGGTACCAGGGAATCCCTAAGAGAACATCACAACCCTCCAAAGGCATTATGAATAAGTCCTCATGCCCCAAACACCCCTGACAATGCCACCGAAGTTTGCCAATGACAGGTGTAATGGCTACGTCCCTGCCAGGTGCCGCTAGAACTGCCTCTGCAAGTGGTCCCATCCGATCGGAGTAATCTCGAGCCGCGCCGCGAATTCCGGTGAAATGAAGTTGGCCTTGGCTCCTCCCTCAAAGAAAATCAGGGCCTCTTGATCTTTCACTTTGCCCGAAGCTCAGCAAAGTTCTGTACTCTCATCCATGGTGTCGGGGTCGGTACCCACACAATCTGGAACCAGTCCTGTTTTCATCTTGCCTTTCCGTCCACGTTCCTCACCTACTCTCGAACTCTCAGGACTGTTGTCGTCCTTATCATTCTGTTCTTTCTGTGCCTTTTTTGGGCACTTCGCGGAGATGTGTCCCTGTTCCCCGCATCCAAAGCACTTCCCCTCTTTGATGAATCGAGCTCGCTCCTGAGGAGTAAGCTTGGGTCGTGCATCCTTTTTCTCTGGGTTGCTCTTTTTCTTTCTACTTTTATTCCCAGAAGTTTGTTCGGCTCACTGTGTCATGTTCTCATCTGTGGGGTAAGTCAGACTGCCAGAGTGAATGGCAAAGCCCCGCTTCTCATGACTCATCAACTCTTGAATAGAAGCTGACTTCTGCTCCAAGCAGTGATCTTGGATCTCTGTAGGTAGACCCAAGGTGAACCCCTCAATCTGTTCTCTGAACGTGACCTTCTAGAATGAAGAGGCGGGTAGAAAAGAGCTCCAGAATCTTTCACAATAAGCATTGATTGTATCTTTCTTGGTCATCCGAAGATGGTTCAAAGTAGCTCGTATATCTCGTTCATATTCTTGCGTCAACCAAGAAGAAATAAAAAGCTTTTTGGATTTCAGCCATTTAACTGGCGCAGTCTCGTTTAAAAGAAGCGTGGACCACCAAGTACGAGCATTCCCCTTAAGGTAAGAGGTAGCTCTCCGAATCTTGGAGTGCTCTGAATAGCGTCCTCCCCCGAAGGCAATGTCAAACTGCTGTATAAACGACAAAGCCTTAGAAGCATCTGAGTATCCTAAAAAGGTATCAAACTTGATCGAGTGGCCACCTTCCTTAAACTCTCAGACTTTCTTGCTTTTATCTTCGAGAAAGTCATACTGGTTGGCTTTGTAAAAATTCTTCTTGTTCGCATAGAAGTTTCCATCATCAGAATCTGAGCTATCTGTAGACAAGTCCTGAGTAGAACTGTCAGGCTCTGGGCGAGATTTAGTCTTCTTTGCCTTTTTCTTGCCCTTTCCGAAGCTTTGTTTCTTGCTTCGCTTTCTACCTTTTGTGTCTTCTTCACTCGAATCTGAAGAGCTAGAAGAACTGTCAGAAGAAGAAGAAGAAGAAGAACTGGGTACTCCTTCAAATCGAACAAGCTTCTTCTGTTTTTTTGCCTTATCAAAAGTTGACTAACAACCCAAATATCCCGGGAAGTAAGTGCTTTTCTTCTGCTTTTTGTCGTGCTTTTTGGCTTTCTTTTGCACGTCAAAAAGTTGGGCGATCCGTGCATCAACCACCTCTTCTAATTCCTTCTCTGAATATTTCTTGTGAGCAGAACGTTTCTTGAGAGTGGGTTTCGAGGGTGGTGTAGTGGTTTTCTGCCACTGCTCATGCACTTCCTGAAAAGAAGTCTCGCTCATATATTTTGCAAGTTTTGGATCCTTCGCAAAATTGAGCATCATCTTCGTTGCATCGCCGATCAACTGGCGACATTCGATCTCTCGCCACTCCGCCTAAGTAGGCCGAGGCGGGCCATACTCTCTGCCGGAATCTTCATTGTGATCCCTACACGCATCTCCAGATGCAGAGGGAGTCGACTAATCCTTGCCTGAAGCCATAGGTGCCGCGGAAAAAAAAAATTTGGGGATCGCATTTCCCTTAGAAGAGAAATCGGTCGTGCTTTGATACCACTGTAACAGACTTGGACACTCCAAGTCAAGAATCAATCGCAACAGCACCAAATAACCACTTCAAACAATTCAAAGATCACAATAGACTTGCACTGGCCCGACGGAGTTCCGTGCCTAGAGATATTGGCCCCAAAGACTAGCGCCCCTTTCGATATTTCTTTTTGTATTAATCAGTTCAAAGTACAAGAGAGTGGGTCGGGATTCACTCTCAGACTCTGCGTCCAGATGCTCTGAGAAGTAAAGGCCAAACCACTTATTTAAATGTTTACAAGGGATGCCCAAAAGCAAAAGCTTCAAAATCAAAAGCAACTGCTCTCTCTCTCTCTCTCACAAAGAGTCTAACTGAAAGCAAAAGCATTCTCTCTCTCTCTTTCTCATTGCATAGAGAAGAAAAGGCACACTGCCGTACGGCTGGCCGCAAAACCCGCCGCAATTCACGGAAATCTGTACCAACTGCCACATGTCATTTCCCCGACAATTTAGGGTTTGCTGAAATTAGGGTTTCAGCCAGATATTAGGGTTTGCTGAAAATTACGGTTTTTGGCAGATTTTAGGGTTTCAGCCAGAAATTAGGGTTTCTGCTGTCCATAGCCACGTCATCACTTTGTGACAAAAGCCGCCTTATTCTGATTCTTTTCTCAAGTGCAGGCACAGATGCAAGAGATTCGGGAAAAGGAGACTCTCAGAGTCTCTTCTTCTCCAAAGCATGACACACATGATTTGCATGATAATGACAAGCATGATGATACGCATGATGATTTGCATGCTCAAGATGTGATTATTCACAAGCATGATGATTTGCATGATCAAGATGTGATTACTCACGAGCATGATGATTTCCATGATGAAGATGTGATTGTTCACAAGAATGATGGTTTCGTGGATACTTTGTATAGGGAAGCTAACCTCATTGCAAATTCGATCAATCACGACGAACCGATCTTTGCTCTCAAGTCGAGGTTCCAAGAACCCCCACAGGAAGTATTATGTGTTCAAATGATTAGTCAGTACGCATTGTTCGAGTGTTTCATTTGTGATGCTTTCCTGTATTTTAGTCACTGTCCTTATGTGATCCCTTTTCATAGGCATGACATATTGTACGTTTAACACGATTCACTTATGAATGAGCACGGATGTATACAGATTACTCAGGAAAAGATGAAATGTTTGCATTCAAGAAACTCACATTCCATGTCTCTTCCTTGGTATGACACAGTATCCGAAAGAGAAAGATTGAGCATCAAGCATAGGCATTTCCATTGTGTTTTGCCACAGTTGATTGATTTGGATAAGAAAGTCAAGATCGACCCCATTGTTTGCGTGTGTTTGATGAACGGTTTGGCACTCCGTCTATATGTTCATCTACATTGCATGCACAATCTTTGAAGAAGAGTAGAATTTTTCCAGTCACGTTACATGGAATGGGTATGTTCATGTTTTTGTGTTGGAAGTGGTTTCAAGAATTTTCAGCCTCAGAGATTCTTGAAGAAGGTACACGCATGACTATAGAAGAAGTTGAGCATTGAAGGAGACAGAGATCACTGTGTCGCTTTCGACGCGGCCCATAGAAGCAAGCGTTGCAAACCTTTATGAAATTCAAGTATTGCATGCAGGACCCACGCATCAAAGTGGACCGGCGAAGAGTCCTTCCCAGGATTCCAGACGCTGTTGGCGATCTCCCTCGAAGCCATACAGTTCGGTACCAGTACCTCACTTTGAAAAGGAGGGGAGTCACGTGCACATCTAACCTTGTGAACAAGCTACTTCATGACATGGGTTCATTTCAATTTAGTTAACCTAGCTTAGGAAGTATTCTAGCACTTTTGTGAGTCTGTTCTCGCAGACCGTGCATGTCCAGACACTTAAGAGCAGATGCATATCCTTTGGTTACACACAACATGATCATCAGATTTCCATCAGAACTCATCTTGAGCAAAGTTCAACTCACTTCTGCTGCACCTTACAGTAGTGGCCCCCTTCTGGGACTGTTGTTGTTGTCCCTTCTGCTTCGAAGTCGACATGTCGCATGCTCAAAGAGAAGTCCCAAAGGTAGATCGATAAGATCGCAAGTCATCGATGAAGGTACCGTTCCCAAGGCTGTAGCAGTCCAAGATAACTGCACGGACAACCACCGGATGGTGCCCTAACGAGCAAGGGATGGTTCAACCGCTCAAGAGGTAAAAATTCAGCGTGCTGTCCGCCCAAAAAACGTTGCAAAGGGTGCTGAAAACAATGCTAATAGAGATTTCAGCGTGCCTGTACCCCACCGGTCGGTGCGGGAGCATCGCACAGTGTCAAAGGAGAGGGTTCTTGCACTTTTCAACCGTTGAGGGACTGAAAACAGAGAAAAAACAGCAAGTAATAAGTAACGAAAATGGTGTCGATTGGGTGTAGATACCTGTCCAAAATGTAGATCTGCAAGTTCCACGCAGTGTAGAAGACTCCTGGGTGTTCCTTGGCCGCTCCCATAGGTGCACAAGATCAGTGTTTTGTGTAAAACGCCGCAAATCACCAAAAACTAAAGCAAAACACGGAAAAACGCAGCAGGAGAGGGATGCAAATCAAGGCTACAAGTGCAAATACGCTAGCTGAATCTGCAAAAATGCTAGGTTGTTGAAAATGCTAGGCTGAAATTTTGCAGTTTTCCGTGACGAAAGGAGCCAGAATTGCAAGCGCTAGCCTCTGGAGGAGAGATCGATGCAAATTCTCCGCATCTTGGCGACTGATACCATGTTAGAGTGAGCAGCGAAAAAAGTGTGAGCCACGCGCGACAAAAACGCTAGAGAGAGAGAGAGAACACAAGTGCTCTACAAATGATGCTCTCAATACACAATCTGTATGACTACAAGACCCTAAGCATTCTATTAGGTTGAGGTGGGCCAGAAATGTGTAACTGGTGCAAAAAACATAAAATCCCAAAAATGGCTAAAAATGTGTGCACCTAGCCAGACTCAGAAAATGACTGACCGGACACGTGCTAAAAGTGTCCACCCATGCAATCTACATGATGTGCGATGGGTAGCCAACCAGAGACAATCACTAGCCGTACAAAAAAGCGAAGCAATGGTGGTGTAACTCTAATATTTCCATATATCATTTTTTTGTTGGGTCATGGGGATTTTTATCATGCCTTGCCCTACCTCCCCTTGGGCACCTATATATGGGGCCAAGGGGGTACCCACTTCCACATCTCTCATCACACAGAGATCATCAAATACTAATTGTATTGAGGGTCTTCTCCTCGTGGTAGTCATGGGCCCCCTCTTCCCTAAACCAACGTTTTGTAATCTACTGTCTCTCTCTCTCCTCTCTCATGCTTCCTCACACGCACACTCACATGGTATCAACAGCTTCAAGCTCTGCCGTGTTTCAAGACGCATCCCCGCAACAGATTCCTCTCCAAAAGGATCAAATCTGCCAACGTTTTTGGAGAATCTTCATCGCTCTCATCCCCTGAGGCTAGCGCTAGCATCTCTGCAGACTTTCATCGCAGGAAAGTTGCAAAAGAACCTAGCGTTTTTCCGCCCTAGCGTTTTTGCATCTACCGGCCCGGATCTGCACACCTACTGCAGGCGCTACCTCCCTAGCAGCGGATTGCACCCAAGATCAGCCTTGCGTTTTTCCTGGTAGATTTGCGTTTTTGGGATTGCTTGCGTTTTTGAGAACTTGCTGCATTTTCAGTCACACGTTGCCCTTGTGCACTCGAGTTAGCGGCCTACACTCGCCTAGTGAACCTTCTACTGCCAGGCACTTGCAGATCTACGACATCGTCAGGTATCCCCCAAAAATCGGCACCATTTTGGCATTGATTACTTGCTGTTTTTTCTTTGTTTTGAGCCCCTCGATGGCTGAGAAGTGCGAGAACCCCCTCCTCTGACACTCTGCAGCTCCCGTACCGATCGGTGGCGTATAGGCATGCTGAAATCTCTGTTACAGCAGTGTTTTCAGCACCCTATGTAGCGTTTCTTGGGCGGACAATGTTGCTAAATTGGTTTTATCTGACATAAAAATAATTCTAAATAAATTATTGGATTTAAAAGTGAGAGGGTTTTTCTTGCTTGGAACACCAGGAAAAATAATTCTAAATGAATTATTGCAATTTTAAGTGAGAGGGCTTTCTCACTGGAGACATCCGAGTACAGAGTATTCCTAGTGCGTCATTCAGAGTAATGAAAAGAGCACTCTGAAAGGGAATATA
Organism: Adiantum capillus-veneris; assembly: GCF_014529385.1. Taxonomy (NCBI): domain Eukaryota; kingdom Viridiplantae; phylum Streptophyta; class Polypodiopsida; order Polypodiales; family Pteridaceae; genus Adiantum; species Adiantum capillus-veneris. Next base: position 70,298,893 of record NC_140958.1, on the reverse strand, counting down.
TGTAAGGCCATCAAGAACGGATACTTCTGATGTGTCACATCGGATGGTGACAGGGAGCATCGGGAAGAAGTATCCGACCATCCGGGAACGAACATCTTTGATGTGTCATAGGATGGGTGACACAGAGCATCCCGAAGGAGATTGTACCATAAGTTCGGTAGGAAAGGACTAGGTGATGGGTATTCCTGATGCGTCACAAGGTGGGTGACGAGTGCATTGGAAAGGGGATATCCATAGTCGGGAGGAAATTCCGAACTGTGTAAGAATTGTGCACAAGGAAAAGCAAGCACTTGAATGAAGATGGATTCAAAGGAAACTTTGAGGAAAAACGGATGCTTTCTAAGAAAGCGGGATGCTTTCCCGCGAGGAAGTCTATGTCTGCATTGCAACTTTGCATGTGATTGCATCCATGGACGCCTGGGAAGTGCTGTGAAAGCATTGTTTTTAACTTATAAGGTTTTATTGAGTTTTTGGGCAGATTCAAACTATTTATAAAATACGCCGGCCGCCCACTTAATAAGTGGGCAGCCATCTGATAAATAAGGCAGCAGATCGCCATCATTTTTTTCTCTCTTTCTGGCAGAACGGTGCACAAAAAAAAAAAAAGACCGCGATCTCTACGCGGGCAAGAGTGCTCTGCTATCTTTGTCGTGGCCAAGGAGCTATAAAAGCATCACGCCCTCTGCCAGAGGGAAGACCAGTTTTTGCAAGGAGAAGATGCTGCTGCAGATTTCGGTTGCAAAGAAGACATTGCCGGTGATGCCCATGGCTGCCCCAAGTGTACCAGATGTCGCCAAGACCCAATGCGCGAGGTCCCTCGCAAAGAAGTGCCTACGGAACGTGTTTCCATCGTGACAAGCTGCTGTTTTTCTCTGTTTTCAGCTCATAAACGTCGTAGACAGGGCTGATTTACGAGAAGGAACCCGAGAACACACCTTTTTTGTGTGTAGGATTGGAAGAGAGGATTTTCTATGTAGAAGATCTCTTTCGGGAAATTGCTTTTCGAGAACTGCTTGTGTTCGAGCATCGAGACTTTGAAGGTAACGATTTTCATGTTATGATCTCTAAGTATTTGTTTGCAAGTGTACTTCCTCTTAGTGAGGGGGTAGGAGCAGAGGAAGGCATGAGCCTCTGCAAGAGAAAGCGTTGAGGAACTATAGCCAAATCAGCCCAAGGGTTTCGCACCCGAGTTTGGGACGAAGATACACAGATCCGAGAGAGGTAGGCTCTCGACTTGGGGATCCGGAAAATGAGATTCCCAAGGAAGGACTTTTCGTCTGGGAAAGCAGAGTTGTTCTGCAAGAAGAGGACTCTGGAAACAGAGTCGGAAAAGAGTTGCAGGGATGCTATACCTTGAGTCTCGAAGGTGAGATCCAGAGGTGAGAACCTTAGTTCTCGAGGATTTGAAATAAGCAACGGAAGTTCCTTGAAAAACGGTTTTGCTCTAGGAATAGGAAGCCGAGGCTTCCAAGAACCATCAAGTCTTATTCTACACCAGACGTGGTAATACGTTCGGTTCAAGTGCTTGTATAGACTTCTCCTCAGTAATAAAGATACTATTAGGGGGGGGGGGGGGGGGGGGGGGGGGATCAGCCCATCTTCTGGTCCCCAATACTCTCTCTCTCTCTCTCTCTCTCTCTCTCTCTCTCTCTCTATATATATATATATATATATATATATATATATATATATATATATATATATATATATATATATATATATATATATATATGTATATATGTCTATATATGTATATATATATATATATATATATATATATATATATATATATGTATATATATATATATATATATATATATATATATATATATATATATATATATATATATATACACACACACATATATGTATATATACATATATATATGTATGTATATGTATATATGTATGTATGTATATATATATATATATATATATATATATATATATATATATATATATATATATATATATATATATATATATATATATATATATATATATATATATATATATGTATATGTATGTATCCGCTGGCTTCAATATAAAGGGTAAATGTTATTTATCCGAGTATAATCTATATTGCTACGTGCTCCATTTTGTGACAGACAGCAGGCTAAATTTTTGCCTATTGCGTGGTCAATCACTCCATTGCTCGTCAGCACACCATCCGCTAGTTGTCTGAGCGGTTATTGTGGACTGCTACAGCTTTGGAGACGTAACGGTATCTTCAACATTGGCTTGATCATCTACAAGCATACGATCCTTGAGAGATCCATTCATTCCAGCCATCATTCGACGGTTGCGCACTCGAGAGGAGGTGGTGACTCGTGGTTTGCTATGGACACACCTATGCACTCATCAGAGGAGTTCACACGAGATATGGCCACGCTCATGGCATATGGGATTCCGACATTCCCGGAGAAGACACCATCATCTTGGGTGGACAGACACTTACCACATGACCTCGACACGTCCAATCACTTGCTTACACGGGAGCATCTACATGGACTTAGGGAGAGGATCTTGGAGGATCTCTTCTTGGACAGGTTCATTGCTTGGATCTACAAACTGAAGTGGGACTTCAGTTCTTTAGACTCTCTTGGAGAGTTTACACACAAGATCAGGCACCATTATGCAACTACATTCGGAGTCACCTGGAGCCTGGCTTGGATGATAGTGCAGTTTCTCTTCTACAATCCTGATCATTTGGATTGCTACCTTCAGAGTTACTTACACTCACCCTTGGTAACCTTACAACAGACTTATCCCCCGACCAGGGCAGTAAGCCACTCCCAGCTCAATCGCATTGAGAGCCACACCGAGATGCGGTTTGGTGGCATTGTTTGCGTGGATTCTGTTTTGGTTGACACCAAAGGAATTGGAGGCAGGAGCTACAGGCAAGATGGCGTAGACAAATTGGTATGGCCTTTCCTCTTCTCAGAGGTCCTTCACAGCACAGACTGTTGAGTCTGGCTTTCCCCTCATCTTGGATTACCCTATTTACTGACAGGACACCATCCGGTAATGGTCTGTGCGCTCTCTCGATGACTGCTGCAACTTACGGTAGCTTCTACATTGGTCAAATGAAAAGCCCACTAGTGGGGCATAACATACTGCCATAGGGGGGGGGAGAGAGCACTGCGTAACGTGCAGGGCATCACTCCTGGCACCGCACTGTACATAAGAGGGAAGCAAGCACTCCATTGAAGCTCTCAAACTGTGACAGATGCAAAATGAGCCCCTCCCCTCTCTAAAATCAGCGCCCCCTCTTCATGCATGAGGAAAGTGCACAGAAATGTGCCACTTGGCACATTTACAGCCTATTTCCCGTTTCTGGGTTGCCGCCTAAAAATCTCCTGACCGGTTGCCCAGTTGACTTCGCGGCAGAGTTGTAAAATGTTCCCCTAGTCATACCGGAGGTAATGACGCGAACACATTTCTCGGCCCAAAATAGCAGTTTCCTAAATTTTAGAAGATGCTGCCATTGTATCTTTCTAGGTCATCTGACCCCCTTTGTACACTGCAGCCACACCCAGAACTGAAAATGTAGCCTCTGTAGCAAAGGATTTCACTTTGGCTAGTCAATGACCCCACTTTGGCTAACCATAGTCTTTGTCCAACCTTAGAGCTCTCTTGCCCTCAGGCCTGGACTCCCTCTGAACAGTTCCACACTAGCTATGCAATGCAGGGTAGTTAGATTTCTCGAGGGATGTTTCCAAAAAGTGAAAACGAATAAATAATAAGAAAGAAATCAACAAAAAGGATAGATAGTAGTCACACGCTGGTGACACATTGGCCCGACGGAGTTCCGTGCCTAGAGATATTGGCGGCGCCCCTTTCAGTATTTCTTTTTGTATTAATCTGAGTTCAAAGTACAAGAGTGCGGACAGGCGCTCACACTCAGACTCTGCGTCCAGATGCTCTGAGTTGTGAGAGGTCTGCTCACATATTTAAAGTTACAAGGGATGCCAAAAGCAAAGCCCCAAAGCTGAAAATCAAAAGCTCAAAAGCTTTGTAAAAATAAAGCAGGAGTTTCTCTTTTTCTCTCTCTCTCTTGCTAAAATAAAGCAAAGAGGCTTTCTCTCTCTCTCTCTCTCTCTCTCTCTCTCTCTCTCTCTCTCTCTCTCTCTCTCTCTCTCTCTCTCTCTCTATAATAAAGCAAAGAGGCTTTTCTTCTCTCACTCCCAATTTGCGTGGAGTAAAATAAAGCAAAGCTGCGCTGCTTTTACTGTTGCCGGAAAATCCGCCGCAAATTGCAGGCTTCCATGTCAGCAGCGAATTTATGCATTTCACGAGCTGCCACGTCAACAAATTAGGGTTTCTGATTTTCTGGAGTTAGGGTTAGGGTTTCAGCAAATTAGGGTTTCTGATTTTTTGCAATTAGGGTTAGGGTTTCAACAAATTAAGGTTTCTTGCAAAGCAGGCAGCCACGTCATCACTTTGTGACGTACCCCCCTCTTGAAAGCATCGTAACCGCCCTCGATTACGCCTACAAAACAAACAGAGGCCACAAACCGTCTTAGCAGACATTGACTGTTAGTACCTACGCACTAGGAACACACATCTAGCACATGTACTAATCGACAGTCACATCACACGATATCACAAGACATCACAGGACATCACATGACATTCAACATTCATTCGGATCTTAGACCATGATTTATCGGCAATGTAGCTAGCAATCGCATCTAGATCCAGTCGGGACCTCATGGATGCCCGATTGATTAACCCCTATTGCAACCATGTCTATTCGAGATCAATTAGACCAAAATGTTGCAATCATTTCGTCTATCAGTTCCTATACTTAAAAACAAGTGAAGAACAAATCAATTTCATTTTCAAGAATTCCATTTCATAAAGTCGTACAGCAGAATACTGTCAGCTCTTAGTATCCCTGAAGCTCAAAGAGACATCAGTGACTCTAGTATACAAAAATCAAGGCATCTGTTGACAAAGGAGCGAAGTAACTCCCCTCTTGTGCATCCCACTGCACAAGATTTGCGGCCAAGCTGAATTCTGGGTTCCATTTGGAATAGACTATGCTGAACCAAAAGCTTCAAGGTAAAGGTTCACGATTTGAGGAGTATCTGCTAGGTCCTCCTCCTCCATCCACTTCGCATCCAATGCAGGATAGTTCTTCAAGAACCGCCTTCTTACTTAACCCTTATTATTTGTGTCCTTATGTGCCAAAATCTGTTCAGGAACAAGAATCTCCTCGTTTTCCTCCACTTCGGGTTGCTCATCGGGCTCACCATCATCAGGCACATCACCTTTGAAAGGTTTCAAAGGACTCGCATAAAATGCATTGTGAATCCTCCAAGGGTCAGGCAATTTCAATCGGAAGGAGACATCATTGATCTTTTCGAAGATCTGGAAAGGTCCGTAGTATCGCATACTAAGCTTTGGAAAAAGCCTCTCCTTTCCCTTTTTCTTTCTGAGGCATGCCTTCTCAAAACGTAAGAGCACCCAATCATCCTCCTCCAATTTCAAATCGCGACGATGGCGATCCGCTGCCTTTTTCTGTCGTTCTTGAGATTTCTGCAAAGCCTCGCGGACCTTGGCAAAAGCCATGTCTAAGTCGCGCGTATACTCATCAGCTTCAAAAATCTTATCTTTCGTGCTCAGGAAGGGTGGAACCTTCACAGCACCTTCAACAATCTCAAATGGCGGCTTGTAACAGACTTGGACACTCCAAGTCAAGAATCAACCGCGACAGCACCAAATAACCACTTCAAAACAAGTCACAGATCACAATAGATGTACACTGGCCCGGCGGAGTTCCGTGCCTAGAGATATTGGCCCCAAAGACTGGCGCCCCTTTCGGTATTTCTTTTTTATATTAATCAGATCAAAGTACAAGAGAGTAGCTAGGGTTTCACTCTCAGACTCTGCGTCCAAATGCTCTGCGAAGTGAGGCCCTCACCACTAATTTAAAGATTACAAGGGATGCCCAAAAGCAGAGCCCCAAAAGCTTGAAGGCAAAAGCAAATTCTCTCTCTCTCTCAATGAGTCAGTAAAAAGCACGTTTTCTTTTTCTCTCTCTTTCTCCCAAATCAAGCAAGTCCGAAAATTAGGGTTTCTGACACAAATTAGGCTTTGCAAGAATTTTAGGGTTTCTGCAATCCGTAGCCACGTCATCACTTTGTGACATACCCCCCTCTTGAAAGCATTGTAATCGACCGCGATTACGCCTACAAAACAGACAAAAGCCATAAACCGTCTTAGCAGACACTGACTATTAGTACCTACGTACTAGGAACACACATCTAGCACATGTACAAAATTAAGAGTCACATCACAAGACATCACATGACATTCAACATTTATTCGGATCTTAGAGCATGATTTATCGGCAATGTAGCTAGCAATCACATCTAGGTCCAATCGGGACCTCATCGATGTCTGATTGAATAACCCCTATTGCAACCATGTCTATTCCAGATCAAGTAGACTAAAATGCTGCAGTCACTTCGTCTATCAATTCCTGCACTCAAAAAAAGTGAAGAAACAAATCAGTATCATTATCAAGAATTCCATTTCATAAAGTCATCCAACAGAATACTGTCAGCTCTCAGTATCCCTGAAGCTCAAAGAGACATCAGTGACTTTAGTATCAAAATCAAGGCATCTGTTGACAAAGGAGCCGAGTAACTCCCCTCTTGTGCATCCCACTACACCACATCTTCGGCCAAGCTGAATTTCTGGGTTTCGTTTGGAGTAGACTATGCTAAACCAAAACATCGAGGTAAAGTTTCACAATCCGAGGAGTGTCTGCTAGGTCCTCCTCCATCCAATTCGCATCAAATGCACGAAAGTTCTTGAACTTAACCAAGAACCACCTTCGGACTTTACCTTTCTTCGTATCGTTAGGTGCCAAAATCTATTCACGAACAAGGATCTCCTCGTTTTCTTCCACTTCGGGTTGCTCATCAGGCTCCCCATCATCAGGCACATCACCCTTAACAGGTTTCAAGAGACTCACATGCAATGCATTGTGAATCCTCCAAGTATCTGGCAGTTTCAATTGGAAGGAGACATCATTTATCTTGTCAGTGATCCGGAAAAATCCGTAGTATCGCATACTAAGCTTTGGAAAAAGCCTCTCCTTTCCCTTTTTCTTTCGTAGGCTTGCCTTCTCAAAACGTAAGAGCACCCAATCATCCTCCTTCAATTTCAAGTCGCGACGATGGCGATCCGCTGCCTTTTTATGTCGTTCTTGAGACTTATGCAAAGTGTCACGAACCTTGGCAGAAGTTGTATCCAAATCTCGCGAATATTCATTCGCTTCAAATATCTAATCTTTCGTGCTCAGGAAGGATGGAACCTTCGTAGCACTTTCAACAATCTCAAATGGCGTCTTCCCCGTCGAAGAGTGTATCTTGTTATTGTAGGCAAATTCCACCAAAGGTAAGTTCTTTTCCCATTGAGTCTTCTGATCCGAGATACAAGACTTCAATAAATCTAAAACCACTGAATTGGCAATCTCAGATTGCCCGTCAGTCTGCAAGTGGAACGATGACGAGAACTGCAACCGCGTGCCAATGTTCTCCCAAATTGTCTTCCAAGACAAACTCATAGAATTTCTCTTAGCCCCTATTTGGAAATTGATTTGAGAGGCCACCATAGTATGATGTATTACTGCCGATATGGTGCGTTGCCTTTGGGAGTTGACATACTCCACCATTTCTTCGGTTAAGCCCGCACAAAATTGCTACTTTTGCTCTCCAAAAGCCAACTTTTTCAAGATAGTGGCTTTGAGTTGTAGGTCCCAAAACTTGTCTACATATTTGTGGATGGATTCATAGGGAGAGAGCTTCAAGCTTCACCATTCGGTGAGTACTTTGTCTTTGGCATTGGTGGCCAAAAACTGTTTCATAGTGGAAGCTCTTAAAGCTTTCCATGTTCGTGGAGCTTCATCGTTGACCCGTAGGCTAGACCACCGTTGTCTGGCGGACTTTTGAAAGTGCATAGCTATATGGTGTAGCTCAGACGTGCCGTGTAATCGGAAAATCATTGTGATCATTCTGTGTTCTCGGGAGATCAAAAATGAAATCCATTTCAATATTTTCCCAGGGGCGGGTGGGTATGGGTAAAAGCTGTAACAATTCCTATGCCTTATGCCTGTCAAACTTGACCTTCTCGCATACTGCGCACAAACTCTTCCACATCCTTTTTGAGTCTCGGCCAAAAGAAGTATCTCTCTACCCCTTCATGGTGGTAGCAATGCCGCGGTGACCTGTAAAAGGTGGACAGTGGCATTCAGTCATAACCTTTTCCGCAACGGCTGTGTAATGCACAACATAGTCTTTCTCGTCAAGTAGCCTTCCCGAAGGGAATATCCAGCTACTGTCTCCCCATCCCATATCCGAATGAAAATATCTGCAAAGTCTGTATCTGTGGCATACTGATCGACCATATCCTCAAAGCTCCTATGATGTATCGCGGAAATAGCTAGAACCAACGGCTTCCAAGAAAAAGCATCTGCCACCACATTCTTCTGTCCCTGCTCATAGACAATCTGGAAGTGAAACTGTGGCAAGATATTCGCCCACCGCATCTGCTTTTCCGAAAGCTGCTTCTGTGACAAGAAGTAGCGCAAACTTTGATGGTCTGTAAAGACAGTAAAATTTGCTCCGAGTAGGTAATGCCGCCACTTAGTAAGAGCATGGATAACCGCCAAAAGCTCTTTCTCATATATCTGTGCTGTCATCTCCGGCCTAGAGAACAATTGGCTCTCGTAAGCAATGACATGGCCTTCTTGCATCAAGACCGCATCCAGACTACGACCATAAGCATCACAAAATACTTCAAATGACTTCTGTAAGTCCGACAAAGTCAAATCTAGTCCTGTAGTCAATTTCTCTTTCAATGTCTGAAAGGCAGTCACCTCTGTAGATCCCCACGAGAAAGGGACTCCTTTATGTATCAAGATATGCACAAGGGGAAGCAACCTCTGAAAACTTTCGTATGAACCGCCTGTAGTACGAACACAGTTCCAAGAAGCTTCTAACTTCATGGACATTCCTCAAATCGGGCCAATCACGGATAGTCTCTATCTTGGCCGGGTCCATTTGCACTCGTGTTGCTGAGACAAAGTGTCCCAAAAAAATGTATCTCTCAAGCATATGATCTCTGTGGTCTGCTTCATTCTTGGAGAAAACAATGATAGCATCAAAGATTTAAGAAAGTGCCAACAAATAGCATGTACTCTTGAAAAATCATGTCCATCATCCGGTTAAATGTCGCAGGAGCATTGGTTGAACCAAAAGGCATCACCAAAAAACTCAAATAACCCAAAAGTCGTCCGAAAAGCTGTCTTGTAGACGTCTTCCGGCGCGATTTCGATCTGATGATATCCACTCTTCAAGTCAATCCTGCTAAAGCATGAGGATCCCTGTAACCTGTCGAGTATATCATCGATCCTAGGAATCGGAAATCTGTTCTTGATGGTGATTTTGTTGAGAGCTCTATAATCCATGCACATTCTCCAAGATCCGTCTTTCTTCAAATCCAACAACAATGGAGAGCAGTACGGTGAAGTACCAGGCTGGACAAGACTCTTTTCCAAGAGGTCTTTCACTTGGTTCATAATCTTTTCATTCTGTACTCAGCTCACACGGTAAGGTGGCCAGTTCGGTGGCGTGCTTCCGAGTATCAGATCAATGGTTTGATCTTCAGGCCCTTTGAAAAGCAATCGGCACGAGTGTGGAGAAAAATCTTGGCAAAACATATTCAACCTTTATCCATCGTTCAATTCTCTCCCAAAAGAATGAGTAAGAAACTAAAGTTCATCAAGTACAATCTCTAAGCCCTTCATTTATCAAAGTCGCTTTCTCTGCCCAATAGTCAACCACGGCGTAGTTCTTGTGGTACGAAGGGATCCTGAGTAGAACATCACTCGCATGCCCTGAATACCCCTGTCATTGCAAACGAAGTTTGCCAATGCTCGGTGTAATGGCAACATCCCATCCGGGTGCCGGTCAAACTACCTCCGCCTGTGGCGTCACTCTGTCGGGCGTAATTCCAAATCGAGCCGCCAATTCCAAGTGAAAAGAAGTTGGCCTTGGCTCCTTCAAAAGAGCTTCCTGATCCTTCACTTTGCCCCAAAAAGCGGTAAAGTTTGTACTTTCATTCATTTGATTCGGTGCAAGTCCCACGCCATGTGGTACCATTTCTGCTTTTCTATCTGCCTTTTCTACCACGCTCCTCAACTGCTCTCGAACTCTCAAGCCTGTCGTCGTTCTTATCATTCTGTTCTTTCTTTGCCTTTTTAGGGCACTTCGCGGAGATATGTCCATGTTCCCCGCATCCAGAGCACTTCCCCTCTCTAATGAAGCGAGCTTTCTCCTGAGGAGTAAGCTTGGGTCGTGCATCCTTCTTCTATGGGTTGCTCTTTTTCCTTCTACTTTCATTCCCAGAAGTCTGTTCGGCTCGTTGTGTCACGGACTCATTTGTGGGGTAGGTCAGACTGCCAGAGTGAATGGCAAAGCCCCGCTTCGCATGACTCATCAACTCCTGAATAGAAGCTGACTTCTGTTCCAAGCAATGATCTCAGATCTCTGTAGGTAGACCCAAGGTAAACCGCTCAATCTGTTCTCTGAACGAGATCTTCTTGAATGAAGAGGCGGGTAGAAAAGAGCTCCAGAATCTTTCACAATAAGCATTGATTGTATCTTTCTTGGTCATCCGAAGATGGTTCCAAGCAGCTCGCACATCTCATTCATATTCTTGCGTCAACCAAGAAGAAATAAAAAGCTTTTTAAATTTCAGCCATTTAACTGGCGCACTCTTGTTTGAAAGAAGTGTGGACCACCAAGTACGAGCATTCCCCTTAAGGTAAGAGGTAGCTCTCCGAATCTTGGAGTGCTCTGAATAGCGTCCTCCCGCGAAAGCGATGTCAAACTGTTGTATAAAAGACGAAGCCTTTGAAGCATCTGAGTATCCTGAAGAAGTATCAAACTTGATCGAGTGGCCACCTTCATTAAACTCTCGGACTTTCTTGCTTTTATCTTCGAGAAAGTCATACTGGTTAGCTTTGTAAAAAAATTCTTCTTGATCCCATAAAGGTTTCTGTCATCGGAATCTGAGCTGTCTGTAGACGAGTCCTCAGTAGAACTGTTAGTCTCTGGGCGAGATGTAGCCTTCTTTGCCTTTTTCTTGCCCTTTCCGAAGCTTTGTTTCTTGCTTCGCTTTTTGCTTTTTCTGTCTTCTTCGCTCGAGTCTGAAGAGCTAGAAGAACTGTCAGAAGAAGAAAAAAAACTGGGTAAGCCTTCAAACTTGACACGCTTCTTCTATTTCTTTGCCTTGTCGAATGTCGACCGACGACCCAAATATCCCAGGAAGTCAGTGCCTTTCTTCTGCTTTTTGTCGTGCTTTTTGTCTTTCTTTTGCACGTCGAAAAGCTGAGCAATCCGTGCATCAACCACGTTCTCCAGTTCCTTCTCCGTATATTTCTTGGAGGCAGAAGGTTTCTTGAGAGCGGGTTTCGGGAGTGGTGTTGTGGTTCTCTGCCACTCTGTCTGTACCTCTTCCACAGAGGTCTGGTTCATATTTTGCCATCTTCGGGTCCTTAGCAAAATTGAGCATCATCTTTGTTGCACCGCCAATCAATTGACGACACTCCATCTCTTGTTGCTCCGCCTGAGTAGGCCTAGGCGGGCCATACTCCGTGCCGGAATCTTCGTTGTGATCCTTGCCCGCATCTCCAGATGCAGAGGGAGTTGACTGATCATTGCCTGAAGCCATAGGTGCCATGGAAAAAAAATTGGGGATCGGATTGAAGAGAAATCGGCTCTCTTTCTCCCAAATCAAGCAAGTCCGGAAATTAGGGTTTCTAGCAGAAATTAGGGTTTGCAAGAATTTTAGGGTTTCTGCTGTCCGTAGCCACGTCATCACTTTGTGACACGCCTTCCCCGTCGAAGAGTGTATCGTGTTATTGTAGGCAAATTCCACCAAAGGTAGATACTTTTCCCATTGAGTCTTCTGATCCGAGATATAAGACTTCAATAAATCTAAAACCACTAAATTGGCAATCTCAGATTGCCCATCATTCTGCGGGTGGAAAGATGATGAGCCCTGCAACCGCGTGCCAATGTTCTCCCAAATTGCCTTCCAAAACAAACTCCTAAACCTGGGGTCCCTGTCGGAACAATTGTCTCAGGCATGCCATGTAATCTGAAAATGGGCCACAAACAGTCTCGCTAAGTGATCCGGCTTGACTATTTTCTTCACTGGAATGAAATGAGCCTGCTTGCTAAATCTGTCAATAACAGTCTAGATACCATCGTGATCACATACTTTCCCATGGGCCGGTGGGTATGGGCAAAGGCTGTAACAATCCCTGTGCTTTATGCCTGTCAAACTTGACCTTCTGGCATACCAAGCAACTGCGCACAAACTCTTCCACATCCTTCTTGAGTCTCGGCCAAAAGAAGTATTTCTCTACCCCTTTCATGGTAGTAGCAATGCCGCGGTGACCCGTAAAAGGCGGACAGTGGCATTCAATCATAACCTTTTCCCTCAACGGTTGTGTAACGCACAACATAGTTTTCATCATCAAGTAGCCATCCCGAATGGAATATCCCGCTATTGTCTCCCCATCCCGTATCCGTGTGAAAACGTCTGCAAAATCTAGATCTGTGTCGACCATATCCTCGAAGCTCCTATGATGTATCGCAGAAATAGCCAGAACCAAAGGCCTTCGAGACAAAGCATCTGCCACCAAATTCTTCTGTCCCTGAACATGGACAATCTAGAAGTGAAATTGTGACAAGATGTACGTCCACCGCATTTGCTTTTCGATAGCTGCTTCTGTGACAAGAAGTAGCGCAAACTCTGATGGTCTGTAAAGACAATAAAATCCGCTTCGAGTAGGTAGTGCCGCCATTGAGTAAGAGCATGGATAACCGCCAAAAGCTCTTTCTCATAAATCTGTGCTGTCAATTCTAGCCTTGGAAACAATCAGCTCTCGTAAGCAATGACATGGCCTTCTTGCATTAAGACCTCACCCAGACTACGACCACAGGCATCACAATATACTTCAAATGACTCTTGCAAGTCCGGCAAAGTCAAAACTGGTCCCGTAGTCAATTTCTTTTTCAAAGTCTAACCTCTGCAAACTTTCGAATGAACCGCCTGTAGTATGAACACATTCCCAAGAAGCTTCTAACTTCATGGACATTCTTCAAATCGGCCAATCACGGATAATCTCTATCTTGGCCAGATCTATCTGCACTCCTGCTGCTCAGACAATGTGTCCCAAAAAGTGTATCTCTGGTAGAAAAAATTCACTTTTCTTTGCATTAATCACTAACTTGTGATCTCGTAATGCCTGAAAGACCTGAAGCAGATGATCTCTATGTTTTGCCTCATTCTTGGAGAAAACAATGATATCGTCAAAGAAAGTGCCAACAAATAGCCTGTACTCTAGAAAAATCATGTCCATCATCCGGTTAAATGCCGCAGGAGCATTGGTTAAGCCAAAAGGGCCAAAGGCATCACCAAAAACTCAAATAACCCGAAAGTCGTCCGAAAGGCCGTCTTGTAGACATCTCCCGACGCGATTCTAATCTGATGATATCCACTCTTTAAATCAATCCTGCTAAAGCACGAGGATCCCTGTAATCTGTCGAGTATATCATCATCTGTCGAGTATATCATCAATCCTCGAAATCGAAAATCTGTTCTTGATGGTGATTTTGTTGAGAGCTCTATACTCAATGCACATTCTCCAAGATCCGTCTTTCTTCAAAACCAACAACATTGGAGAGCAATACGGTGAAGTACTAGGCTGGATAAGACCCTTTTCTAAGAGGTCTTTCACTTGGTTCATAATCTCTTCATTCTGTGCTCGGCTCACACGGTAAGGTGGCCGGTTTGGTGGTGTGCTTCCAAGTATCAGATCAATGGTATAATCTTCGGGACGAGCAGGTGGTAACTCGCCTGGCACGCCCTCTGAGAAGCAATTGGCATGAGAGTGGAGAAAATCTTGGCGTTCTTTATCAAGTTCAGACATATTTGTCATATCCTCATCACTTAACTCTTTCATAAAGATCGAGTAAACAAACAGACTGGATTTCATTAATTTAGAAATGGTCGAAGCCGATACAATAGGGACAGACTCATCCTTCAGTTTTATATCAAGTACAATGGTTATGCCCTTCTCTGTAGTCAAACTTTTTTTTACTTTAGCGAGTCAATGTCGCTTTCCTCGCCCGATAGTCGACCACGGCGTTGTTCTTGTGGTACCAGGGAATTCCCAAGAGGACATCACAACCTTCCAAAGGCATTATGTAAAAGTCCTCATGCCCCAAATACCCCTGACAATGCAACCGAAGTTTGCCAATGACAAGTGTAATGGCTACGTCCTTGCCGGGTGCTGCTAGAACAGCCTCCGCAAGTGGTCCCATCCGATCGGGAGTGATCTCAGGCCGCGCCGCCAATTCTGGTGAAATGAAGTTGGCCTTGGCTCCTTCATCAAAAAGATCAGGGCTTCTTGGTCTTGCCCCAAGCTCAGCAAAGTTCTGTACTCTCGTCCATCGTGCTGGGATCGGTACCCACGCAATCTGGAACCAGTCCTGTTTTCATTTTGCCTTTTCTCCCACGTTCCTCAGCTGCTCTCGAACTCTCAGGCCTTTCGTCGTCCTTGTCATTCTGTTCTTTCTGTGCCTTTTTAGGGCACTTCGCGGATATATGTCCAGTTTCCCCCCATCCGAAGCACTTTCCCTCCCTGATGAAGCGAGCTCGCTCCTGAGAAGTAAGCTTGGGCCGTGCATCTTTCTTTTCTGAGTGCTCTCTCTCTTTCTACTTTCATTTGTCAAAGTCTGTTCAGCTCTTTGTGTCATGATCTCATCGGTGGGGTAGGTCAGACTGCCAGAATAAATGGCAAAACCCTGTTCTGCATGACTCATCATGCCCTGAATGGAAGCTGACTTCTAATCCAAGCAGTGGTCTCGGACCTCTAAAGGTAGACCCAAGGTAAACCGCTCAATCTGTTCCTTGTACGAGAACTTCTTAAATGAAGAGGCGGGTAGAAAAGAGCTCCAGAATCTCTAGCAATAAGCGTCCACTGTATCTTTCTTGGTCATCCGAAGATGGTTCAAATCGGTTCGTATATCACGTTCATACTCTCGAGTCCGCCAAGAAGAAATAAAAAGCCTCTTGAATTTCAATCATTTAACTGGCGCAGTCTTGCTTAATAGAAGCGTGGACCACCAAGTTCGAGCATTCCCCTTAAAGTAAGAGGCAGCTCTCCGAATCTTAGAGTGCTCTAAGTAACGCCCTCCCGCAAAAGCGATGTCAAACTACTGTACAAAAGACAAAGCCTTCGAAGCATCTCTATATCCAAAAAACGTGTCAAATTTAATTGGCTGTCCACCTTCCTTAAACTCTCAGACTTTCTTGCTTTTGTCTTCCAGAAAGTCATACTGGTTGGCTTTGTAAAAATTCTTCTTCTTTGCATAAAAGTTGTTGTCGTCAGAGTCTGAACTGTCTGTAGACGAGTCCTCCGTAGAACTGTCACTCACGGGGCGAGATTTAGACTTCTTTGCCTTTTTCTTGCCCTTTCCGAAGCGTTGCTTCTTGCTTCACTTTTTGCCTTTTCGGTCTTCTTCGCTCGAGTCAGATGAGCTAGAAGAACTGTCAGAAAAAGAAGAAGAAGAAGAACTAGGTACTCCTTCAAATCGAACACGCTTCTTCTGTTTCTTTGCCTTTTCAAATGTCGACTGACGACCCAAATAGCCCGAGAAGTCAGTGCCTTTCTTCTGCTTTTTGCCGTGCTTTTTAGCTTTGTTTTGCGCGTCAAAAAGCTAAGCAATTCGTGCATCAACCACCTCTTCTAATTCCTTCTCTGTATATTTCTTGTGAGCAGAAGGTTTCTTGAGAGCGGGTTTTGGGGGTGGTGGTGTGCTTTTCTGCCACCGTGCATGCACCTCCTGGAAAGAAGTCTCGCTCATATATTTTGCAAATTTTGGGTCCTTCGCAAAATTAAGCATCATCTTTGTTGCATCGCCGATCGATTGACGATGCTCCATCTCTCGATGCTCCGCGTAGTAGGCCAAGGCGGGCCATACTCCTTGCAGGAATCTTCGTTGTGATCCCTTCCCACATATCCGGATGCAGAGGGAGTCGACTGATCTTTGCCTGAAGCCATAGGTGCCGCGGAAAAAAAGAATTGGGATCGGATTACCCGTAGAAGAGAAATCGGCCGTGCTCTGATACCACTGTAACAGACTTGGACACTCCAAGTCAAGGATCTACCGCGACAGCACCAAATAACCACTTCAAAACAGTTCACACTTCACAATTTTTTCGACACTGGCCCAGTGGAGTTCCGTGCCTAGAGATATTGGCCCCAAAGACTGGCGCCCCTTTCAAAATTTCTTTTTGTATTAATCTGAGTTCAAAGTACAAGAGTGCGGACAGGCGCTCACACTCAGACTCTGCGTCCAGATGCTCTGAGTTGTGAGAGGCTTGCTCACATATTTAAAGTTACAAGGGATGCCAAAAGCAGAGCCCCAAAAGCTGATAATCAAAAGCTCAAAAGCTTTGTAAAAATAAAGCAGGAGTTTCTCTTTCTCTATCTCTCTCTCTTGCTAAAATAAAGCAAAGAGGCTCTCTCTCTCTCTCTCTCTCTCTCTCTCTCTCTCTCTCTCTCTCTCTCTCTCTCTCTCTCTCTCGCTAAAATAAAGCAAAGAGGCTTTTCTTCTCTCTCCCCCAATTTGCATGGAGCAAAATAAAGCAAAGCTGCCAAAAAGCTACGCTGCTTTTACTGCTGCCGGAAAATCCACCGCAAATTGCGGGCTGCCATGTCAACAGGGAATTTCCGTGTTTCATGGGCTGCCACGTCAACAAATTAGGGTTTCAAATTTTCTGCAGTTAGGGTTAGGGTTTCAACAAATTAGGATTTCTTGCAGAGCGGGCAGCCACGTCACACTTTGTGACAACAGGTTCATACATTGACAAGTTTCCGGTCATTCTCATGACAATTCTTGATCTTCCCCATTTTCTTCAGACGGTTTGACTACAGACACCACAAATCCTATTCGGCACGACACTTGCAGGTCTATTGGCACTTCTTTTACGACAAGGAGTTGTTTTCACACTCAGTTCGGGACCTTCGCGCAATATCTTCACCCTGTATCGACGGAGTACAGCAGTTTGCTACACTGCTCGTGATGGCACTTTACCATAGAGATCTCTCGACGGTTGGGACATCCCAAACTGCTGCTACACTCGCGGAGTTCGCCGGACTATTGTCCTTCAATGGACATTGCAGCAGACATCTTCATCATTTGCCTCACATCTTCGGCTTCATGTGGTTTGTTCAATATTCGGTGTTGAGAGGGGGTGTTAGAACTTAGACTTATACCACTCTGCTGCTTCACAAGTCTAGGGCATACTTGTAGGGCTAGTATGTCTCCGGGCTGGCCACCCATAGTCTAGGTTGTACCTGGTCCGACCGCCCAAGTGTGGGGCCGGTCGCCCACTTTGTCCGAGTGCCCTCATATATTTCCATATATCATTTTTCTGTTGGATCGTGGGGATTTTTATCAGGCCTTGCCCTACCTCCCTTTGGGCACCTATATATGGGAACAGGAGGGTACCCACATCCACATCTCTCATCACACAGAGATCATCAGATATTGATTGTATTGAGGGTCTTCTGCTCATGGTAGTCATGTGGGTTGATCACCCCCTCTTCCCTACACCAACGTTTTGTGGTCTACTGTCTCTCTCTCTCTCCTCTCACGCTTCCGCACACACGCACTCACACTAAAAGTTTGTTCTTTTCTATTGGCACGTGGTGCCCGTCTTGTGACAAAGTTCCTTACACCTGCCACGTCAACAGCCTGCAATGCAATTCGCACAATTGCCTAGCCAACAAGTCAGCGTAAAACCTCGTTTGTCACAAACTACTGACGTGTCAAAGCCCTGAAGAAGGGAGTCAACTTGCAGATGTCGACCGAGGGGCCTGAACCCTAAGAAGAACAAGTAACAAAAGAAGAAGTCCTACCAACTTATGGGGACCACGTCCGATGGGGCCCCAAGTGACATAAAGGAAATACAGCAAGACCTACACACACACAAGAAATTGCGTAGCTTCTGATGACGTGGCAGATTTTTGAAAATTACGCTAACTGATGACGTGGCAGGTTGTACGAATTTCCACGTTTTGCATTGACTACTGACGTGGCAGCTGTACGGATTTTCGTAAATTGTGTTGGCAGCTTTCTGGCATTGCTTTTGGGACCAGAAGCTTTTGAGTTTGAAGGCTTTTCATGTAAACTGCTTTTCATAGGCCAAGGGCCTTTAAATATGTGCTAAAAGGCTCATTCTTTGGCATGCTTCCTGGAGAAGATGCAAAGTCTGGAGTACCGGCTTGTACTATGTTGATGCAATATAAAGATATACCAAAAGGGGCACCAAGGTTTGGGGCCAATACTCTGGGGTGGAATTCCGCCGCTCCGTGTCGCGTGTCGTCTCTCTTTTTCATTTCAGTTGTTATTGAAGTGCTAAAAGCCTGTTCAGTCTATACTTTTCTATTAGCACGTGGTGCCCGTCTTGTGATTGGTTTGTTCGCATAGCTACTGCCACGTCAGCACTATGCTATGGTTTGTGTGTGTGGATCCTTCTTCATTAACTTACAAGGTCCCATAAGTTGGTAACTCTTTAATAGTTGGCCCCCATTCCGCGAGTATCTATAAGTTGACAAACACTTCGTCTTCGGCTTCTACTTCTTCTGCTGTTGCTTCTCTTAGGGTTTAGGACCCTCGGTCGGGATTTGCAAGTCGGCTTGGGTCTTCCGTGGCTTGACACGTCAGCAGTTTGTGACACTAGTGATATTCTGCTAAATGAATTTATGAAAAGATGTACATTGAAATAGGAATTCCTAAAATGAACTTGTGGCGTGTGCCCCCTCATATGTCTATTGTTTTGAGTACGTGTCTATAGGATGAAATGATTGCAACATTTTATCTATTTCACCTGACGAGTGATGTAAATGTGATAGTAACGAGATTTAGTAGATCAAGACATTCGTGAAAAGATCAGCGCGGTCTAGAAGTGATTGTTAAATAAGTTACAATGATCATGATTCTCATCTGACATCTGGACGGGATATAATGATGTGAATGTGATGTAAACGTTCAGTGGCTATCGTCTTTATGCAAGTGCTGGATGTGTGCGGTCTAGTGCATGTATACATAGAGTCAATGTCTATTGAGCTAGTTTATGTCCTTTGTCTATTTTGCAGGTGTAATCGAGAGAGATTACTCTTCTCTCAAAAGGGGGGTATGTCATAAATTAGTGATGTGGCATGGCAAGGTTACCACGAGGGTTAGGAAATTAAAACCAACTTGGGGTCACCGGCCAGGAGGGGCCTAAACCCTTTATAAAAAGAGAATCACAAATCCTGCTTACCTGGCTAGCTATATGGACATCCGCAAATCGCAAGCAGGTTGTTGACGTACGGATTGCCACAAAATGCCAACCAGATTTTAGGCGTTGATATGGGGACCTATGAAGCTTTTGAACACGTGTAGCTTTCCATGTGAAGCTTTTGAAGGCCACGGGCTTTAAAATATGTACCGAGGGCTCTCTCTCTAGCATTCTAGTTGTAGCGGAAGTAAAGCAGAGGCCCCAACCTTGTACCTTTGCGAAGTAATAAAGAAAGAAGTACAGAAAGGAACGCCAAACTTTTGGGCCAGTGCACCCAGGAGTGGAACTCCACTGCTCCGTGACAACTCTCCTCTTCTCTCTTTCTATTTCACGTTCTATTGTTGCAGTCTCTCTCATGTGTTGCTATAGACTTCTTGCTTGAAGTGTCCAAGCTTGTTAAAAAACACGTTACATGGTGACACTACAACGGAAGAATATGATTGCTTAATGAGACTAAAGCAGGAACGATCAAGGACGTTCCTGTAAGGATTCTAGGTGCTAATCCTTAATTAAGTACTTAAACTCATGATTAAGACTTAAGAAACTGAAATTGAACTTAGAACAAGACTTAGAAGACTCTGTGTTTGATTGATTGAATGTGTGATACAAGGGCTCCTTATATAGGAGACGAAGAGACATAAATGAAAAGGCACGTCTCCTGGTGAAGAGACATGACTTTAGACGTAAAGACACATCCTTTCGGCGAAGAGCTGCAACCATTGGGCAAAGAGTCACACCCGTAGAACGAAGGGGTGTGACCAGTCGTCGAAGGAGTGTGGCTTTTGGCGAAGAGACACGTCCTTTGGGAGAAGGGGTGTGACCATCCAAGCGCAAGGGTCCTCCTTGGCATGGCACTTCGCGTATCTGCAACTAGGAGTAGATGTATTGCTGTTAACATAGTCACAATCGTGGCATTCCCTCCCATTTAAAATGAGAGCCCGTGTCAAAGAAATGACTTCTGATGTTGATAGAACTCTGGAAAAGCATTGAATCTTCGAAAATCTTCAATCTTTGAGTTATCAGAAACCTTTGTCTTGAACCTTTTCTTCTTGCGAAACCTTTTTGCTTTGACTGCTAAGTCCCATATCATTGCATTGTTCAAAGACTTTTTAGAGGAATCTGGCATAATCAGGTTGACTGCAACAAAAGATTGATCTTCAAAATCCTTCGTGTGATGTAAGATTTCTGGTTCAAAATCTTTCAATAACTGTGAAATATTTGGGGAAGAGGAAATCTTCTCAAGGTACTCTTCAGATGGGATGACTTCAACTTTAGTAATCTCTGGAGAGGATTTTGGCTTGAGACTGTAATCATCTTCCAATAATGAATCCCAAAATTCTTCAAAATCATCTTCTGGAACTGTAACTTCATGGCTTGTAATTGGCATATCATCATCCAATAAAGAATCAAAGAAAGCATAGTCGTCTTCAGACTCGGAATCTGCAACTATATCTTTATCTTTGTCTTCATCAGTTGATTCAGGAGAAGTTAATGAATTCAAAAATTCATCAATTATAATATTTGCATCTGCATCGGAAATCATATTCTCTTCATAATCCACTGTATCATGTCGCTTGACTAGTACACGTGAGGCTTGAATCACTCTTCCCGTGTAAAGTCAATTCACGTCCATCTTTGAACAAATTGATAGTATGTCCTCGAAAGCTAATTGCTAGATCATATTGGAATAACCAATGCTGACCAAGAATCATGTCGTAATAAGATAAAGGCGTGACTTCGAAATCCAATTGATCTGCATAAGTTTGAATCTCGAACTGTAACTGTCGAACTGTCTGATCACAAGTCAAAATTGATCCATCTCCTAATTCCACATCATATAAGTGAGATGTCTTCTGAGTTGGTAAGCCAAGCTGTTGAACTATCTGTGTGCTGACGAAATTATTCGAGCATCCGCTGTCCACCAAAATATTGATGGAGCGACCATTGAGTAGTCCAAGAAGGCTCAAAACTTGCTTTGAGAGAGGCTCCAAAATTGAAGAATTGCACTGAGCATGCTTCATAAGAATACTCGTATCCTCTGAGACACGAATCGTATTGACCACAGATTTTCCTTTATCCTTAGCAGAATCTGGTTGTTCAAGATTCGATGATATTTCCGCGTTGGAATTTCTTTTCGAATTAGACGGATTTGGTCTCTTTGGACATTGATACCATCTATGGTTACCACTGCAAATTGTACATAATCCTTCCTTCTTTGAAGTTGAAAATGCATTTGACGAAGAGCCTTGCTGAGTATTGGAATGCCGATCTTGAGAAAAATCACTTCCTTTACCACGATCAAGTGGAGGAACATGTGAAGAAGATCTGCTTTCAGATTGTCGATCTTGAGAATAGAACCTTGAAGTTGAATAAGGTTGTGTTGCTTGCTGTCTGAAGTGAGATTGATGTTGTTGACTTTGGCTATAGTTGTCTCTGCGATCGCGCTGTGAAAAGCGAGCGCTGTTTGAAGATCTGTTACCAGGGAGAAAATTCCGTGCAGGGCGCCGATTATCGCCAAGACGCTCCACATAGGCAATTGCAGCATCCAAAGTGGTAGGGTTGTATTTGTGCACATCATCCTTCAGGTTGGGTTCGAGTCCGTCGATAAAGCTGTGAAGTTTATCAGAGGGACTAAGGGTCTCTATCTCCAAAGTTAGTCTTTGGAACTCTATGATGTACGCGGCCAAGGAACCTGTCTGGCTCAGGCGGCGAAGAGAGGACCGGGCATGAAAATCCGCATTGGCAGGTTCGAACGCCTTGCGAATAGCACGTCGGAATTTATCCCAAGAAGGTGTGTGTTTACCATCAGCAACCCGTCGTTGCCACCAAAAAAATGTTGTGTCCTTAAGCAGAGAACTAGCAAGTGCAACTTTTTTACTCTCGACCAAGTCTGTGTTCGAGAAGTAAATCTCCATTTTGAACAGCCATTGGTCCAACACGCGCTTGTCGCAGCGACCAGTGTACGGTTCCGACAGTTTAACATCAAGCTTCTTCTTCTGTGCAGCATTAAAAATTTTATAAAGTAATTGAAGTTCGCGATTGTCTACCTCATCAGTTGGATCTGGTTCGTTGGGTTCATCCACTGAAGCTTCGGAAGAAGGTGTTGAAGATGCTGCATTTGTAGTTCGAGAAACAACAGGTCGACTTCGAGAAGTGTTTTCCGTGTGCATCTCATCCAAGCGAGTGTGAAGTGATGCGAGGCTTATGGAAAGTGTAGTCATCTGCTCCTTGATAAGAGTAAGGGCATCGTCAAATTGACCACCTCCATCCTGAGAATTCGGCATGGTTACGCCTCAAAAGGAACTCTTGAACGGATGTAGATTCTAGTTCCGGAACAGGTTCTGGGACGGGTGCTCCGTGAGCGGAAAATCTCTCTGGAATAAGTTCGCGCTCTGGAGGCGGGGGATCTGGAATAATTATCACGTCCGGCTCTGAGAAGAAGAATCCGGAATCACGAACACTTCATGTGTAGTGGAATTCTCGGGCAAGATTTCGTCGGGGAATTTTGTCTGACAGGTTATCCAACTGCTCTCATCGGCAAAAGGTACTGCACGCAGAGTGTGCACAAGGCCAACGCGGGTGGGTTTTCTCTTTGTTTTTTTAAGTTAGTATATTTGGGGTTTTTTTTTTTTTAATCAAGTGAGTGAGTTCACATTGGTTTTTTAAAAAATTGGGTCTTTGGGCGGCCAACTTAAATCAAGTGACCTTAAGTCACTTGAATAATCTGAAAATTGAATAAACTGCCCAACGTAAAAACAGAAAGACCTAGCCAACGTAGAAATAAGTCCAACGAAAGTCCATTGGCAGCGTAAAACAGCCAGCGCTTGCAAATTAGAAGCCAACGTTTCAGCATCAGGTGACGTTTCAGCCATAGTTACAGGGGACTGGGGGGACGGGGGGGACGGGCCCTAGGGCCGGGGAACGGCCGTAACCGGGCCGGGAACGGCTGGGAACGCCGAGGGACGGACGGAAAACGGGCCGGACGGGCGGGTCGCAGGGGGGACGGACCGGGGACGGCCGGGGCCGGACCGAGGTCGGATGGACCGGACAGGGACGGCAGGGGGCGGCCAGGGTCGGATTCAACAAAGTGACTGTTTTTTACCGTTTGCAAGGGCTCTGTGCAGCCCCAACTGCCATATTTTTTAAGCCTTGGCCCTTGGGAGGCTATAAAAGGCTCCCTTGGGCCTCTTAATACTCATAGTCTCAATGCTCAATGCTCATTCCATTTCCCTCAAGCTCAAGGCTCAAGTTTGAACTTTGAAGCTCTCCTCTCCCTCTTCTACCCACTTTGAAGCTCTCCTTTACTCTCTCTCCACACAAGCTCTCCTCTAACCCTTCTAACTTCTAAGCTCTACTCTCTCGAGTCTCTCCACCATCATGTCATCTCAAGCCAACTCCACTTCTCAAGCCGCTTCTTCTCGAAGGAGGCCCGCCGTGCAAACGTGGTCGTGGTGGGATGAAGTCGACTTTAGCTCGCGTGGCAAAGGTGGCGGTGCAAGACCATGGACGTGCAAGCTATGTCCATACAAGAGATCGGGTGGTTCAAACAAAGTGCGAGCCCATCTTCTTCATGAACCCGGTCACGAGGTGAAGTTTTGCCCTCATGTAGCTCCCGAGAAGAGGTTGGATCTTCTTGAGAAACTCACGGTGTATGAGGTTGCGGAAGCGGCCAAGAGGGGCCGTTTTGTTGCCGTTGATCCCTCCGCCACGGCGACACCGCAAGAGCAAAGGGAAGCCAACCTTGACGACATCTCTCGAACCTTCAAGAGCCATGGATCTACACTGTCCTCTTCCCTTCCGCATCGTCAAACCACTCTCAACGAAAATTGGAATCCTAAATTGAAGGAAGAGGTAGATAGGTCGGTTGCCCGATTCTTCTTCCACGACCACATTGCCTTCCATGCTTCGCGGTGAGTTTCCCTTGGCATATGCACATTGCAATCTTCCATTTTGTATTCATAATGGGTTATAATTTCTCGACTCTCCATACTAACGCAACATGCTCTATTTTGTGTGGATAGGTCTCCATACTTTCGAACCATGGTTACGAAAATAGGGGAATATGGCTCCTCTTATGTGCCACCTTCATCGGAGAGGCTTCGCACCACCCTCCTTGACAAAGAGAAGCTTGCCGTGGAGCAAGCGGCCCAAGCAACAAAGGATTTGTGGGAGACCAATGGCGTCTCTCTTCTTGTAGATGGATGGAGCGACACCCGCAAGCGGTCCATCCACGGGGTGGTGGCCTACTCTCGAGGGGAGATGTACTTTGTGGAGTCACATGATGCATCCGATAGTGGCAAGGCCGCCGAGATGCTTGCTGCGGAGTGGACAAGCACCATAGAGATCACCGGCCCGGAGAATGTCCTTTGTATGGTTGCAGATGGAGAGGCGTCAAATAGGGCAGCCGAAGCTATCATTGAGGGCATGTATCCCAGCATCCATCTCACATTTTGCATGGCGCATTGCCTCAATAACCTCCTCAAGGACATAGGGAACTTGTCATGGATTTCACTCACCATTGGTGACGCCTCTCGAATTGTCTCCTTTGTGCTCAACCATCAAAAAGTGCGCCATGAATTCTCAAAGAGGAGCCACTTGTCTTTGCTCAAATATTCAGAAACAAGATTTGCATTTAATTGGCTTATGCTAGGCCGCTTGTCTACATGTGGTGGAGCCTTAAGGGGCCTCTTTCTCAGTGATGAGTTCCAGGCCATGCCGGAGTCTACATCAGCAGTAGGATTGAAATGCCGAGAATGGGCCGACGACGCCGCTTGGTGGGAGGAGGTGAAGACTCTTGACGCCATGGTCAAGCCTATTCTACACCTACTTCGAGTGGTGGATGACTTGCAGCCATGCATTGGCAAAGTCTACGAAGCCATGGATCGGATGATAGAGGCACTTGAGAAGCTTGTGTCTGACCCTGTTCAATATGCGGAGATTCATGGCTTGTGTGAGTCGAGGTGGAATGGATACTACTCTCCACTTCATGCGGCAGCTTATGTGCTTGACCCTGAGTTTCAAGGAAGGCGTCAAGAGACCGACAAGGAGGTGAGCAAAGGATGGCGGCTTGCATTGGAGCGCCTTGAGCCTAGCAGTGACATTAGGCGCAAGATTAGAGACGAGCTACTCAACTACAGGCAAAAGAAGGGCTCCTATGGATGTGTAGATGCACAGCTTGATCGCAACAAGATTGGCTCGGTTTTGTGGTGGGAGGACTATGGAGGAGATGGCCCACATTTGCAGCGCTTGGCTGTTCGTGTCCTTAGCCAAGCATGTACCACTAGTTGCTTGGAGCAACTATGGAGTGTGTACAGCCACATTGCCTCTAAGAAGAGGAATCGCCTTGGCATTCAGAGGGCCAATGATTTGGTGTTTGTGAGCGCTAACTTGCGCATGCTTGCCAAGAGCGTCACACACAAGGCAGATCCTTTCACTGAGTGGGAGATGGCACAAGAGAATCCATCTATGCATAGTTACAGGGGACGGGGGGGACGGGCCCTAGGGCCGGGGAACGGCCGTAACCGGGCCGGGAACGGCTGGGAACGCCGAGGGACGGACGGAAAACGGGCCGGACGAGCGGGTCGCAGGGGGGCCGGGCGGGGTCGGACGGACCGGACGGGGACGGCAGGGGTCGGCCGGGGTCGGATTCAAAAAAATGACTGTTTTTGATCGTTTGCAACGGCTCTGTGCAGCCCCAACTGCCATATTTTTTAAGCCTTGGCCCTTGGGAGGCTATAAAAGGCTCCCTTGGGCCTCTTAATACTCATAGTCTCAATGCTCAATGCTCATTCCATTTCCCTCAAGCTCAAGGCTCAAGCTCATTCCATTTCCCTCAAGCTCAAGGCTCAAGTTTGAACTTTGAAGCTCTCCTCTCCCTCTTCTGCCCACTTTGAAGCTCTCCTTTACTCTCTCCACACAAGCTCTCCTCTAACCCTTCTAACTTCTAAGCTCTACTCTCTCGAGTCTCTCCACCATCATGTCATCTCAAGCCAACTCCACTTCTCAAGCCGCTTCTTCTCGAAGGAGGCCCGCCGTGCAAACTTGGTCGTGGTGGGATGAAGTCGACTTTAGCTCGCGTGGCAAAGGTGGCAGTGCAAGACCATGGACATGCAAGCTATGTCCATACAAGAGATCGGGTGGTTCAAACAAAGTGCGAGCCCATCTTCTTCATGAACCCGGTCACGAGGTGAAGTTTTGCCCTCATGTAGCTCCCGAGAAGAGGTTGGATCTTCTTGAGAAACTCACGGTATATGAGGTTGCGGAAGCGGCCAAGAGGGGCCGTTTTGTTGCCGTTGATCCCTCCACCACGGCGACACCGCGAGAGCAAAGGGAAGCCAACCTTGACGACATCTCTCGAACCTTCAAGAGCCATGGATCTACACCGTCCTCTTCCCTTCCGCATCGCCAAACCACTCTCAACGAAAATTGGAATCCTAAATTGAAGGAAGAGGTAGATAGGTCGGTTGCCAGATTCTTCTTCCACGACCACATTGCCTTCCATGCTTCGCGGTGAGTTTCCCTTGGCATATACACATTGCAATCTTCCATTTTGTATTCATAATGGGTTATAATTTCTCGACTCTCCATACTAACGCAACATGCTCTATTTTGTGTGGATAGGTCTCCATACTTTCGAACCATGGTTACGAAAATAGGGGAATATGGCTCCTCTTATGTGCCACCTTCATCGGAGAGGCTTCGCACCACCCTTCTTGACAAAGAGAAGCTTGTCGTGGAGCAAGCGGCCCAAGCAACAAAGGATTTGTGGGAGACCAATGGCGTCTCTCTTCTTGTAGATGGATGGAGCGACACCCGCAAGCGGTCCATCCACGGGGTGGTGGCCTACTCTCGAGGGGAGATGTACTATGTGGAGTCACATGATGCATCCGATAGTGGCAAGGCCGCCGAGATGCTTGCTGCGGAGTGGACAAGCACCATAGAGATCACCGGCCCGGAGAATGTCCTTTGTATGGTTGCAGATGGAGAGGCGTCAAATAGGGCAGCCGAAGCTATCATTGAGGGCATGTATCCCAGCATCCATCTCACATTTTGCATGGCGCATTGCCTCAATAACCTCCTCAAGGACATAGGGAACTTGTCATGGATTTCACCCACCATTGGTGACGCCTCTCGAATTGTCTCCTTTGTGCTCAACCATCAAAAAGTGCGCCATGAATTCTCAAAGAGGAGCCACTTGTCTTTGCTCAAATATTCAGAGACAAGATTTGCATTCAATTGGCTTATGCTAGGCCGCTTGTCTACATGTGGCGGAGCCTTAAGGGGCCTCTTTCTCAGTGATGAGTTCCAGGCCATGCCGGAGTCTACATCAGCAGTAGGATTGAAATGTCGAGAATGGGCCGACGACGCTGCTTGGTGGGAGGAGGTGAAGACTCTTGACGCCATGGTCAAGCCTATTCTACACCTACTTCGAGTGGTGGATGGCTTGCAGCCATGCAATGGCAAAGTCTACGAAGCCATGGATCAGATGATAGAGGCACTTGAGAAGCTTGTGTCTGACCCTGTTCAATATGCGGAGATTCATGGCTTGTGTGAGTCGAGGTGGAATGGATACTACTCTCCACTTCATGCGGCAGCTTATGTGCTTGACCCTGAGTTTCAAGGAAGGCGTCAAGAGACCGACAAGGAGGTGAGCAAAGGATGGCGGCTTGCATTGGAGCGCCTTGAGCCTAGCAGTGACATTAGGCGCAAGATTAGAGACGAGCTACTCAACTACAGGCAAAAGAAGGGCTCCTATGGATGTGTAGATGCACAGCTTGATCGCAACAAGATTGGCTCGGTTTTGTGGTGGGAGGACTATGGATGAGATGGCCCACATTTGCAGCGCTTGGCTGTTCGTGTCCTTAGCCAAGCATGTACCACTAGTTGCTTGGAGCAACTATGGAGTGTGTACAGCCACATTGCCTCTAAGAAGAGGAATCGCCTTGGCGTTCAGAGGGCCAATGATTTGGTGTTTGTGAGCGCTAACTTGCGCATGCTTGCCAAGAGCATCACACACAAGGCAGATCCTTTCACTGAGTGGGAGATGGCACAAGAGAATCCATCTATGGCCGATATTCTTTTGGAGGAGCTAGAGGAGGATTTCGAGCCTCAATGCGAGCCTCCCGAGCCGGAGCCCTCATACGTTGCTGACGACCTCGACTACGACGACGATGTGGAGATTCAGCAGGCGAGCACTTCTTGAGTTTGATGATCATTGATCACTCGACTCTCGAGTCTAGACTCTTGAGTCTACGACTCTACCTACTACATAGCGCTTTGTACTTTTTGTTATCCTTGAGGCCTCAGGCTTGTCCTAAGTCCTTTAAGCTTTTTGAGTCTTGAGCCCTTGTGGCATGCACTTCTCATTTTGTATCCATCGATCATCGATGTTCTATTAGCATATTTCAGCCTATATGACTCGTGTTCTTTGGTCTATTTAGTGTAAATTTATGGTCAAAGTGATGCTCTATGTGTGTGGCATGTGTGTAGGTCAAAAAATGCCAAAAAAACTCTCTTTTTTTTTTTGCCGTTCCGACCCTCGTCCCCGTATCCTGACTTTTGCCGTCCTGACCCCGTTCCCGACCCCGACCCGCCGTCCCATGTAACTATGGTTTCAGCCAGCGATAAAATGTTAAATCTGCCAGCACTTCAGAAATTCAGCCTTGGTCCTTGCGTAGCAGAATTCAGCCAGCTTTTCAGATTTGCAGCCAACGTTTGCAGAAATTCAGCCCATTTGCGAGTCTCATGGCGCCAAGTGATTTGAGAACCGTTCGCGTGAAGGGGTGCAATCCTTGGGAAGGGGTGCGAACTCTTCAAACTGAAGGGGCACTTCCAAGGAATGCGAGCATTGGGAAGAGGTGGCACCTGCCGGCGTGGTACCCATGCGCATGAAGGGGTGCGACCATGGGTTTGAAGGGGTACTACCCGAGGAAAGGGCGCTCAAAGAGGCTCCAGCAGGAGTTGTCCCGAAAGTCACCGGGTACGCCACATAAACTCTGGGTATACCACACACTCGCACACACTGCTGTCCCATTCTGTTTATGCTGCTTTTTTATGTATAGAATTAAATCAATTATCTCATACCATCGGGGAAGAAGTTGAATTCCATCTTTCTTCTGCTTCCATGCAACTCCGGAAAAAGGGGGGAGAAGAGGGTAGCGGCGAGGGTGAGGGCTCACAACCTTCGGGTCTCGGGAAAAAATTTGCTCTGATACCACTGTAAGGATTCTAGGTGCTAATCCTTAATTAAGTACTTAAACTCATGATTAAGACTTAAGAATCTGAAACTGAACTTAGAACAAGACTTAGAAGACTCTGTGTTTGATTGATTGAATGTGTGATACAAGGGCTCTAAATGAAAAGGCACGTCTCCTGATGAAGAGACATGACTTTAGATGTAAAGACACATCCTTTCAGCGAAGAGCTGCAACCATTGGGCGAAGAGTCGCACCCGTAGAGCGAAGGGGTGTGACCAGTCGTCGAAGGAGTGTGGCTTTTGGCGAAGAGACACGCCTTTGGGTGATGTTGCTAATTGGACTATTTTCTTATTTTTAATGATTAATCTCTTTTTCTAGGATATTTTATTATGTGCACTAAGAACTGTTAAAAGATTGTAGCTACAGGAACTACCATCAAGAACGGACAAACTCTGATGTGTCATTTGATGGGTGACGGTAAACATCGCGAAGGAGTTTCCGTAAGTTCGGTGGAAAGGGCCGGGTTACGAGTGCCCCTGATGCGTCACATGATGGGTGACGGGTGCATTAGTAAGGGGGCATCCCGTAGGCTAAGGAGGAAATCCGAACTGAGTAAGAAAATACGCGTAAGAACGCAAGCACAAGAATAAAGATGGGTTCAATGAAGCTTTTTACGAAAAGCAGGAACAATCGCGGGAAGGCAAACACTTTCCCGCGAGGAATCTATGTTTGCATTGCATTCGTGCATGTGGTTGCATCCAGGGATGCCTGGGAAGTGTTGTGAAATGCATTGGTTTTAACTTATAAGGTTTTATTGAGTTTTTGGGCAGGTTCAGTCCAATTATAAAATATGCCCACCGCCCACTTAATAAGTGGGCAGCCACTTAGAAGATAAAGCAACAAAACCAGCCAGCGAATTCTCTCTCCCTATTTCGGGTAGAACAGCGCAAAAAAAAAAAAAAAACCCGGCCGCGATCTCTACGCGAGCAGCTATTCGTGCCGTGGCCAGGGAGCTATAAAAGCACCACATGCCCTCACTCAAAGGGGGTACCAACGTCAGCAAGACAAGACTCTGCCGCAAGAGATCGCGAGACTACGAAGCACGGAAGTCGCTTTTCCCGCGCAAGAGCGACAGGTATCTATTGTGGTTTCGCCATACGAATTGTTGTCACGTGTTTGTGTGGTTTGTTTTGCAGGAATCTCCCGTCTTACGGGAAGGCCCTTCACGGGAAGTACGGCTTCACGCCTAAGTCACTTACGGGAAAGTACGGCTTCGCGCCTAAGTCCCTTACGGGAAGGACGGCCTTGTGCCCAAGCCCTTTACGAGAAAGCACGACCCTCGGGTCTAAGATTACAAAACGGAGGGGTTTCCTCGGGTTCTCGTGCTTGTATAAGAATTCTCCCTGAACAAAAGAATACTCTTAACGGGGGGGAGACCAGCCCATCTTCTGGTCCCCAATACTGTCTCGATCTTCTCCCTTCTCTCCCTTTTGCAAAGTATATTATTTTTCAGATTTCTAAGTGCTCGTGTACGCTCCCGTTTTGTGACAGGTGAAGGGGTGTGACCATCCAAGCGCAGGGGTCCTCCTTGGCATGGTACTTCGCGTATCTGCAACTAGGAGTAGATGTATTGCTGTTAACATAGTCACAATCGTGATAGTTCCTCCAAATCAGCCGATGAATCGCAGAATCAACACCAAAATGAGGAAAGGATAGCAGCTACCTACATTATGCTCCTCTCCAATGTGGAAAAGCGACACACGATCAGCCTGGAAGTCGGGCACAATATGTCCCATTGCACCAATGCTATGATACTATTTCGAGATCAACAGCCGAAAAGGCACTTTGGGGACAAAAGAGAGTCACAAGAGAAAATTTCAGCTTCTCCTAACAGGAAAGTCATATACATGAGCTCACAAATACACCTATTCCACGGCAACTGAGATAGAGGGCAGCTAAAATTGGCCCGCAATGATACACAAACAACCCCCTGTAGAGATCCCTCTAAAGTTTAAACCCCTTTCAAAGATCGCAAGAAGATCCTCTATTTCTAGCTGCGAAGATAAAACTCTCTCTCTCTCTCTCTCTCTCTCTCTCTCTCTCTCTCTCTCTCAGAGCACACATACGTATAACACAGGAAGTGAGTAAACCTTTCAGCAAGTTGCAAGCCGACCTGATAACCGATGGCTTCAATGCGACGACCCGCAAGCTCGGGTTTTGAAGGATGGAGTCGGTGACAGTAGGCCTCCACCATCTCCATGCTCACCCACTCCACACAGCTCTCCGCCACCTCTCTCTCGCCCCTCGCTGCCATACCGTCGAACGGAGTATGCGTTTAGGAGTACACGTTGCCGGAAAACGCAGATGCGTCGCCAACAACATTTAGGGAAAATTTACCAGAATGCCCCTGAAATTTGTGGAAATTTCTAAAATACCCTCTAATTTTGAAAATTCCCAAAATACCCCCTGTTCTTTCTTTACATACTTGATTCTTTACAATACAAGGATTGCTTCCATTTTCACATACTTGATTCTTTACAATACAAAGATTGCATCCATAAACCTATTTTAGAAAGATTATGGCCATCGAATTAAGAAATAAGAAATTTGAATATGCAAATCATAAGTTATTTAATCTTTTGTGTCGAACAGACCCTTAAAATCCTCACTCTAACATGCCAATCATTGCTTTTATCAACTATTTTTTATAATGTAGTGTATTGAGAGATATTTTTTTCAAATTTGAGGGATATTCTCATAATTTTGGCAAAATTTTAAGATGCATATTGGAAATTTTGATAAAATTTAAGGACATTGTTGGACAAATTTGTCCAAATTTGAGGGTATTTTGGGAATTTTTAAAATTACACAAGTATTTTGGGAATTTACATAAATTTGAGAGGTATTTTGGTTTTTTTTCCCCAAAAAATAAGGTGTGTTTGGGACCAAAAATACACTCTACATCAAAAATTTGAGGATGTAACAAGTACTTTTCAATAGCCTACAGAGGTGGGAACAACAAGTAAGTGACAAAATGGTCACACCAATCGCAATAACTAGCTCTAGTGTAGCTCATTTGGTTGCGCCTTTGTAACCCCAAGGTTGAGGCCCTTGAGAGTTCGAGGCTCATGGGCTACGCTCAATGGGTGTCACCAACTTCTCCATTGGGTCCTTGTGGGTGTAATGTGTACATGAATATCTGATTGTAAATTCACATATATGTGTAAAGTCCTCCCTAATGCCTTTTGTCGCACTCATGGTTACTAAAATAGCTAGAGTCGAGTCTACATGGATTCACTTAGGATAAAGCGACGAAGCCCAGATATGGTGTACTGTGAAGTTGTAGCTAGTTATTGGGGATACTATTAGTTAATCTTGATCTCAACTACGCATTGTTGGGGTAAAGGTTGTGTGCCTATGTTGGATGCATCCAACGTGAGTAGCCATTTTCACCTTCTCATGGACATTATTTTTCCATTTGCTATGTATATATTCATGGGCTCACATTGAGTTCCAAGTTGTATCTGTTTATTCACTTCATGTATTTTGGGCGGCCGGCCATAACTTTTAAAACCCTAGGTATATAAGTGAATGTAGCTCATGTGAAAGGGGAGATATCATTTTGAGAGAAACTTAGAGTAGAGAAGAAGAAGAAGAAGAAGAAGGAGGCTATGGAGGTGGAAGCATGCAGCCGCATGTACTCTCTTCACGGACCGATTATATGCATGCAATGAAAATGAGTCCTTTTGACTTTCTCTTGCTTTTCATTAAGTTGTGTATTAGTGTCTTGATGGTGTAGATTAAGAACTAATCGCTCTCTAATTCTTGACTGCCTATTGTATGTTTGATTCTAGTGGTGTGTGCATGATTAGAGTAGTGTGTAGATTAAGGATTTGTGTATGCATTGCTCTAATCATAACTCCATGAGCTTGGGTGAGCTTGTGATTAGGATGTGACCATGAAGATTAGTAGAGAATGCAACGATTAGCAACCTTGATTAGCATAAGGGTTAGCGTGTGTGCATACACTAATCCCCTTTATTTTCCTCTCTTCTTCCTATTGTAGATAATCTCATGTGATTTCCACACTCAATTCTATCTCATTTCTCTCACATAATCACCCATGTGTGATGTTTCCGTGCTCTCGCCAAGTCACTATCATCCTCGGTAGCGGCGCCAAATGTTAACTCCCTCGTAGCATAGCTCCAAAGAATCAACAAAATTATCAATCCGAGGATGGTAGCGACCCGGCTAGGGTATGGAAACATCACACATGAGTGATTATGTGAGAGAAATGACATAGAATTGAGTGGGGAAATCACATGAGATTATCTACAATAGGAAGAAGAGAGGACTAATGAAGGGGATTAGTGTATGCACACACGCTAACCCTTATGCTAATCAAGGTTGCTAATCGTTGCATTCTCTACTAATCCTCATGGTCACATCCTAATCACAAGCTCACCCAAGCTCATGGAGTTATGATTAGAGCAATGCATGCACAAATCCTTAATCTACACACTAATCTAATCATGCACACACTACTAGAATCAAATATACAATAGGCAGTCAAGAATTAGAGAGCGATTAGTTCTTAATTTACACCATCAAGACACTAATACACAACTTAATGAAAAGCAAGAGAAAGGCAAAAGGACTCATCTTCATTGCATGCATATAATCAATCCGTGAAGAGAGTACATGCGGCTCCATGCTTCCACCTCCATAGCCTCCTTCTTCTTCTTCTCTACTCTCCCTCGTAGCATAGCTCCAAAGAATCGACAAAATTATCAATCCAAGGATGGTAGCGACCCGTGTAGGGCATGGAAACATCACACATGGGTGATTGTGCGAGAGAAATGAGATAGAATTGAGTGTGGAAATCACATGAGATTATCTACAATAGGAAGAAGAGAGGACTAATGAAAGGGATTAGTGTATGCACACGCGCTAATCCTTATGTTAATCAAGGTTGCTAATCGTTGCATTCTCTACTAATCCTCATAGTCACATCCTAATCACAAGCTCACCCAAGCTCATGGAGTTATGATTAGAGCAATGCATACACAAATCCTTAATCTACACACTAATATAATCATGCACACACTACTAGAATCAAACATACAATAGGCAGTCAAGAATTAGAGAGCGATTAGTTCTTAATCTACACCATCAAGACACTAATACACAACTTAATGAAAAGCAAGAGAAAGTCAAAAGGACTCATCTTCATTGCATGCATATAATCGGTCTGTGAAGAGAGTACATGCGGCTCCATGCTTCCACCTCCATAGCCTCCTTCTTCTTCTTCTTCTTCTTCTCTGCTCTATGTTTCTCTCAAAATGATATCTCCCCTTTCACATGAGCTACATTCACTTATATACTTAGGGTTTTAAAAGTTATGGCCGACCGCCCAAAGTACATGAAGTGAATAAACAGATACAACTTGGAACTCAATGTAAGCCCATGAATATATACATAGCAAATGGAAAAATAATGTCCATGAGAAGGTGAAAATGGCTGCTGACGTTGGTTCCTAAGCTTTGTCGTCCCCAAATCGATGTCGTGGTGAATGCTCCAAGAAGAATGTGCCTGCAAAAGACAAAAGGCAATGAAGTAGCAAGCATAATCATGTGGCAAATAAGTCATAAGGCAAAGTAAAGCACATCATAGAATGACTAAGTGCAAAGGATTATGAATTGTTAAACTACCAATAAAAGACAAATAAATTGCACTTGCTAAAAATAATTAAACAAGAGTTTTGGGCTTATGGATGAATCTATCAATTAGTTAGCTATGACGAAGGGTTAAAGCAGTCACTCTAGTACTAGCTAAGTTAGAAAAATTATATAAAGGTAAGATTCCCTATTTGTGTTTATGAGTAGAGATAAGTGAACTAACTATACAATTCCAAACAAAAGCTTGAATTTTTTACTTTAAGCTCAATGGAAGTCTTTTCTTTTTCATTTTTCTTGCTCTTTTATTCTTCATTTTTTTTTCACATTGTTTTTCAAAGCATTTTTCGTGAGTGCTTATTTTGTATGCCCAAGGTTTTATGCTTCTCAAGGAAAAGCGCCCCACTGGGAATCTCTAGGACTCTAATACCATAGGCTATGCGTGATTAAAGTACCAAAATCCAGCTGGATTTCTCCTCCAGCTTAAGCTTTTACGCTTGTGGCACTTTGGTGCTTCCATATCCTTTGTATTCTTACTAGTGCTCTTTGTTGTGAAGTGAGCAAGCCTCTCTATGCCTAAAACCCTCCTAAGGTCTCAAAAATTTAAATAATTCTGTCAACTAGAACTAGTAGGTCAAGTAAATGAGTTAACCTAAAGTCACAGCTTCCTAACCTCAAGGCTTATCAATAAGACTAAACTCTATGTTAATTAACTAAAGCATGTACAAACTTATTTATCTCTACTGACAGATAACAAGACATAATAAAATGGACTCAATCAAACCATTAAAAGCCACAATAAGCAAATATAGGTGTACAAAAACATATAGCATAGGAAGCGATACACCTAGAGAAATATGATGCAGCTCCTCAGTAGTTGTGGAAATCGGCATATAACTCTGAAGCTCAATGGAACCATGCAATCTGAAAGCTAAAGTCCATCTATGTTGCAAAATCATAAGGCAAGACACCACCACCTAGAAAGGTGTGTCAGCATAGTAGTGAAAGTTTTATTACAAAATGAAATAAATCCTAAACTAGGGTCTCAAACCTGGATACCTAGAGGGAAAAAACCCGAAGGAAAAAAGTGCCTCTAGAATAAATGCATGCAGCTAGTACACCATAGTCAATATGCTCAAGTCAATGGTCTAGTGCAACTAGGAGGGAAGAGAACTCTCTCCAAACAATAAAGCCTGTAATCTTCTAGCTCTCTGTCTAATGGTCAATGGCTGGCTAGCACCTAGCTCCATATGGATGGTAGAATCTATAGCACTAGTAATGGGTCTAGGGAGGACATCAGCCTGTGACTGTGTCATCAAATAACTTTGTAGCTTAGAATCCCTCAGTGGATGACTCTTGCCTAGCTCTAAATCAATAGCATGATCAATGGGAATCTCTGGTGAGCTATGGCTCATGGCACCCTGTGGTGTAATAAGTGGTAGGCTCTTTGGTAGCCAAATTTTCAATGTCCACGGTATCTCAAGGAAGGTATGTCGAGCTCTCCTCGTATGTGGTCGTGGATAACTAGCTCATGTATGTCCTCAGCTTGGAGTAGGCCTCTCTAATGGTCATGAAAATGGTCTAGGTCTCTGTGGCGTAAGTGTGGTCAAAGAAACTGTAGTAGATCTAGGAGGATGTGCAATGGTATGTGGTCCAGGAACCCAGATTTTTCTATGTCCTCTATAGAATCCATGTGCCTCTAGTGACTGCCTAGATGTGAGCCAACCATGTGATAGTCCATCATGCGTGTTGTGGCTCTCAATCCAAACTGGCATGTCACCACTAGCTAAAGGTCTAACATGTGTCATTGTGCGAGGCACATAAACATGTCTAGTAGTCCTATCATAAGCTCTCGATGATGAGCTATATATAGGCTTGATATGTCCTAGGTGGCTCATGGGTGGGACTACTCCTGGTGGGAA
The DNA here is from genome assembly GCF_014529385.1 of Adiantum capillus-veneris. Lineage (NCBI taxonomy): Eukaryota > Viridiplantae > Streptophyta > Polypodiopsida > Polypodiales > Pteridaceae > Adiantum > Adiantum capillus-veneris. The sequence goes on along the minus strand of NC_140958.1, from coordinate 70,261,658 downwards.
CATCCTCTAATGTAGGCTCTACCTCTTGGGGTATCTCAAGTAGAATGGTAGAAGTCACTCTCGTCAAAGGGGTCCTTGGAACCTGATGTGTGACGTCTACACTCGGTGGGTGACAATCATGGTCTCTAAATACCTCATATGTTCGTGTCTCGCATGGGGGCTCTGTGTGCTCAATCATCAATGAATCTGGTGGTGAATGCTCATGAGTAGGTGTCTCTATGCATGCATCTGTCTCTATAGGTATCTACACAAAAATCTACTCCTACAAACATGCATTGCACATTTGCAAAATGGAGTTATGTGTTTTATGTCTTCTTTTACAACTCTTGTTTTCCAGAACTTTGACATATAGATACCCAATTCTCAATCCAATTCCATCATTTTTTTCAAGCAATAGAGTGTTCCTTCTTGCCTTCATGTACATCAATTGCAACATTTGTATAATGTACATTTTGGTGAAATTGTTTTAGAGGGAAAAGGTGGCCGGTTTTGATAGCATATTTATATCTTTTGAGGGACTTTTTCTTTTCAAACAAGAAAAGTTGTTTATTTATTTTAGAAAGAAATATCTTAAGATGTTCTTTGATCTTTCTCGATCGTAGCATGCTCCAAATATAAATGATGAAAATTTGGTCTTTTCTTTTGAAAACGATAGTGTAGTCAATTTGTCAAGTCTCTCCTCTAGTAGTCCCCCTTTGTGTGCACGCGCACGCCATGCGTGAGAGAAGTATGTACATGTGCATTGTGCATGTGCTATTAGGAGTTCTTTCTTTCTCAATCAAAAGGTTGCCTTTTCACTTTTGATAGTTATTCTTGTTCCATCATTATCCAAACTTTACCCTTCTCTTGTACCTAACCTTTTATGTTTTGATGGTTTACTACGTCCTTTTTGGCCTGAAGAAGGCCATAGGGTTGTGGTGGAGAAACGGTGCAATTTTTGAGCCATTGATGTAGAGGTTGTTGATGGTGGACATTTGTCCTTTTGGGTTGAAAGATAAAGTTTTTTAAAGATTATATATATATATATATATATATATAAATTATAATGGGTCTTTCCATCATTGCAATTTGGTCTTTCATTTAAAGCTCTCAGCTTTTTATTTTTTGCTTTTTGTCTTTGTTTACTTGGACTGCTTAAAAAAGAAGTGCATTCATGGAAGTTTGATCCCATGATGTGAAATATTGCATTTTTTGGCCTGCCCCAAAGGGGGGAGGCCTTAGTGATGGTTTCCCTTTTTGCTAATGAAAAAGGGAAGATTATTATTTTTAAATACATAATGTTTTATTGGTTGAAATGGATAGAAAATACTTATTACAAAGCTTAGCCAGTAGGTGGTGGTATGTTTAGATTAGAGAATGAGGAGCACTCAAGAGTCGGTACTTCTCGATCTCCCAAGACTCCCGACTTCCAAGGCGCATCAAAATAATAATATATCTGAGTGCTCTCTTAGATTTTTTTGTAACCTCTCTCTCTCTCTCTCTGTCTCTTCTTGCCCTTGCATCCTGCCATGCTATGTCTGTTTGGGGGTTGCGTTTCCTTGTTGTTTTGTAGAGAGAGAGAGAGAGAGAGAGAGAGAGAGAGAGAGAGAGAGAGATGCAGAGTGGTACAATGGCAGTTCTGCACTCGAGAAGTGTTGAGCAAGGACGGGATTGCAAAGCGCATAGGGGGAGAGCTATGAATTGAGGGGCAGTAAGAAGCTTATTGCTATCCATGGAGGCTGTTGAAGGGCACCGTAGGAGTCTGCCTGCGAGCATGTGGGTTGATGCTTAACATGGTAGGGGCTGGTTATGGGGAGGTGATGGGTGGAGAAGAGTCAAGACCCTGGCTATGGTGTGGTAAAGAACTGAGGGGGGAAGGAAAAGCAGGAGGGCACATGGAGAGAGAGAGAGAGAGAGAGAGAGAGAGAGAGAGAGAGAGAGAGAGAGAGAGAGAGAGAGAGAGAGAGAGAGAGAGAAAAGGGAATCGTGTGGGAGATAGAGCAAATTGTCTAGTGACCTCTAATCGGGAAACAAGCGAGAAAGGCAGGAGAGAGAGGGGTAAAGTTCAAAAGGGTAGAGAGAGAGAGGGTGGGATATTTTGGGACAAAGATGCAGGTGCTGATGTGCGGCATACAACTTGCTCACCTTCCGACTCCCAAGTCCTTGCCCTATCTTGTTGAGCTTTCTCCTCACTTCATCCGCTTCCTCACCTTCAAAGCCATAACGGTATCTACCGCATCATTATCAGCTTCTGCGTATCCGTCGTCCCTTCCAGGCTTCCAGATCTGTCGGCACCTTCCAAGCGCTAACCCTATCTCGGTGAGCTTTCTCCTCACTACATCATAACCTTCCTCGCCTTCAAAGCCATAACCTATCTCGCAGAGCTTTCTCTTCACTGCATCGTCTCATCAACTTGTGCAGATCAGGTAAAAGCCCCTATTTAAGAACAACAAAAATGTCGGGCCTAAGTTTCACACTGCCGTGTGAGTTTCTCAGGTTGCAATGGCAGTGCATGTAGCTTAGGAGGTCGCCAAGTCAAAAAAGAATTGTTGAACATACTTGCTCAATGTGCAAGAAATGCGACAGGTGTTTGTACAGATTGATGACAACATCCAAACTCATGACCTGACTGTGCGCTCCTTGCCGCACGTCGAAGCAAGGGACTTGCCAATACACCGTGTGCGAGCCACAAATGGCTCCAAGCACACAACAAGCCTAAACTAGCAAGCTCAAGAGAACAAAGGGTGTGTCACTCACCGCTCTACGCTCGCCTTCGTGGTGGATTCCTCGCCGCGATGAAGAAGAAGCTGCAGTCGTGCCGCGCTCAACCACTTCGCCGCCGTCGTGCCTTCGTAATGCTCGATCGCACACACACTCTCCCTCTCTCTCTCTCTCACACACACACACACAAGGAGGTGAAGAAGAAGAAGATGGAGATGGAGCAAGAGCACTCTTCTATTGCACAAATGAGAGAATGAGTAAAAATTAGGTTTAGTTGGCTTTTATAGGAGCTCACCCCATTCACACTTGGGCGCCCATGCTTAACCAACTAATCCCTTGAATGTCCAAGTTAAAGTGCGCCTGTCATCGACGATCACTCTTACCCTTTTCCTATTGGACCGACAAGCCCGGTACCTGACTCTACCAAATACATAATACGTGTCCATCGTAGGCGATAGGGTGTCCGTGAGCCGTGAGGGTTAACATGCCCCCCTTCCTGATGTAGATTCCGTCCTCGGAAGCTATTGAGTTGAAGTTGGTTCGTCGAGGTGGAAGAGCATTTGAGATGAATGTCCTTAGCCTTCTTCAGTCACTGCAAAATCAAACAACATTGGCACAGTAATTGCATTCTCTTAAAAAGCATATGCAGTTTTAGGTAGACAAATTGATTGGTAAAAGAATTTCAAACAATTTGTTAGCAATGAACATTAAATTGCAATGTAATCAAATGCATAAACACATGTAAAGGTAGAAAATTAAACAAGTCTGGGGTCGCTAATTTGACGGTCGAAAGGCACTAGAGATCGAATATTAATACCATGGGTAAGCTTCTTAATTATCTGTGGTCAATTAAGTTGTTTAATCGCGAGAGCCAAGTATTCATGTTCGAGGGCTGACTAGAGGCTATATCTAGAAAACTTTGTAGTTAAGCTACCATAAAAAGAATTTCTCATGAAATCGTCGCCTGACTGATTACTTTTTCTTTGACCTCCCAAAGTCTTTATACATTGATTCAATTATGATGTGTGTGCTTATTTTGTATGCCTTGGGTTTTTTGCTTTTCAAGGAAAAGCGCCCACACTGGGAACCTCTAGGGCTCTAGTACCATAGACAATACATGTGAGTGAAGTACCAATTCAAGCCAGGATTTCTCTTCCAGCTTAAAATTTTACATTGTGGCACTTTGATTTTTTGTTTGTTCATTTTCAACATTTTAATTTTGTAACTTTGGGGGGTCATATAACACTGTTACCCTCCCCAGGCTCATCACATTAGTAAACTCCCTTTATAATTCTTAAGCTAAAGGTCAATAGGGTTAAGCCCACTAGAAAGCCCTAGTACATTTCACACAATGCTGCCTAAATCGGATTAAGAACCTAAGTAACCATTGCTTATTAGGAAGGCATTCCCCATGGTATTAAGAGAAGATTTCTAATACCTAGCTTGGTCAAACTAGCTTAGTTGGACTGCTTGATTTTAAACCTAGACAAGTGATTATGACAAAAGATTGCATTGAATTAAATGTTTGATACTAAGCCAATGCGCTGAATAGTATGCTACCAATCACAATCAAAGCAGACAATCATGGATGCAAAAAGATAAGGGCAATGCTAATGGACAAGAAACACCTGTTTGTGTTGATGGTCGCGCTTGATCTGAAGTGTGAACGAGAGAAAGATTCCATGAAGGTCCAAATCCTATCAATAGCAACACGCTCCTGTACACACTATGAAACACAAACAATACCCCTAGGAGGCACATCAGTGGGAAAAATTAAAACTCCTAAAAAACAAACTCAAAACACAATCTAGACCCCTAACCTACCTATCTGTCACCCCTTTTAGAATCAAGGAAAGAGGATATTATATAAACCAGGTGGCCACCCTAAGGCTAGGCCTCTATCCTCATCATCTAGATAAATAAAATCGTTGTCCGTGAAGCCATAGTCTTCCTCGGTCTCTATTAGTTCCTCTTCATCATCCTCTTGTGCTAGCATGCTAATCAAGAACCTCATGATGCGTGGATACTCATCTTGTGCAAAAGAATAAGCATGTGCCATTGGAGACACATTCGCTACTGGGTAGGGATCACTAGTTAGCCATAGACGTATCAGCCATTCTAACTCCTCAAAATTTCTCTCACATGCAAGGCTCTCTATCAAATCCCATTCGCAAGAAAGTATAGGGTAGCATACGTAGAACACTTGTTGAAAAGACAAGGGGTACCTTTCATCAAAAATAGAAGTGCATGCCTCTGGTGAAGTAGCCATTTCTGACAAGACAGATAGATTTGGTTAGGCCTTTAAAACATAAGAGTTGTTTTTGTGTGTTGCTTGAATTGACACGGTGAATTTGGACTTATATGTAAGATCTGATAGGGTGCTCTCTCATTGCTAGGCGCTCTTGCTCTTTACTATTTTTGTTTTTTTGTGAGTATAAGGCTATATATATACATTCCCTAAGATCGGAGATTGAGAGGTCAGGGAAAAAGGTTGAGAGGGAAACAAATGAATGATGACTGTCAGCAAACACTCCCCCCTTCCTTGGGTAGATCATACCGTTTGAAATGAGCTTGTCACCCTTTGAAACCAATTGTTCCAGTTGGTAATAGGTGAGGATTTTAACCAATAGTTTTCGACCGCCCTATGCGTTTCATCTAGTTGCAAGGGTGGTAAGGTACTCTCCCATGATTTTATTTGCAACGTTGTTGTAGGTGGTGAACTTACCCCGGAAGGTGCAAACTCTTTCGTGCTTGTATGGATATGTACAGTGGTAGGTGGAGGTTGTGTCGAAGCTTCTATTCGCGTATAGGAACTACATGAAGAGCAAGAAGCTTCATTTGATTTCCCTGTTCCTGAGCTAGGTGGAACAAATCGTTCTTTCTTTGGTACCCAAACTAGCTCTAGAACAGGTGTGTAACATTCCATGATTTTTTCCTTTTCGCGATTTTCAATTTGTTTTGGAGCCACAGGATTGGGTTTACATGGGCCAGGTGACAGGTAAGAGTACACTTTACGTTTGGGTACCCAGATTTGATCATTTCCTTCATAGTATCCTTGGGCTTCCAATAGTCGTTTAGGAATCCAACGCAGCGTTTCTTTACATTTCTTGGAGTGAGTGGTACGGTTCTTACTAGGTTTTCGTTTTTTTGCATCAACCATGCTCACTACAGAGGTTTTAGGGACCCACTTGTATGTTTTCTTCGTTACATTAGGATGAGTCTTGTCGGAAGCGATATGCATTGCTTGTAGCATATTTAAGGGTATAGGCATTTCATCCCCCTCAGGTGTTACCCAGGTCGTCCCCCTATTTCCCCAAGTGTCTATGGTTGATGCTAGGTGGACCCAATCCACATTGTCTGATTCCGTCATACCCGGTAACACATCCATGTAAGGAGAATCTTGGCCAATGTCTGTATCCTTCTTACAAGTGTAACAATATTGTAGTGGGGCCGAGTGAACTGTGGTGTCAGAGCGATGATCAATAATGGTTTTACTCCCTAAGGGGTGTACCTTACCAGTCACTAAATCCACTCTAACGACAGAGTCTTGGAATTGCAAATAGACATGATTTTTAGACCAATCATGAACCATTTGTGCTTCCCTCATGAATGGTCGTCCTAAAATCATTTCATATGACATAAGGTGTTTAGAGAAATCCATTACAATGAACGTATGTCGTACCTTGTGTCCTAGAACTTTGATCTTAAGATCCTTGAGCATCCCCATAGGTTTGGCTATGGTACCATTTTCCATCTTTACCACAATGTTAGTAACACTGAGGCGGGGCTTTCCCATGGATTCCCAACAATCTTTTGTAACGATGCTAACTCCCGCACCACCATCAAGAATTCCCTTTATAGTTAATCCCTTGGTAGTGATGGGTAGGGTCGCATTAGACTCGTCGCCTTCAAAATACTTCCCTAATTCGTTAATGGGTACCTCGATCACAGACTCGTGTCCATCTAAGTCAAGTGATTGCACATGATTTTCCTCATCAATCATAATCGAGTCAGGCCTATTTGGTTGCGCAAACTGCGGTAATCCCGTTCGTAGCTCTCCGTTAAGGAATGCTCGAAGTGCAAGGAATAACTCAGGATCTCCATACAGCTTTGCTATGATCGTGGTTCGAACCTCAGAAGACATAAAGTCCATTAGTTTGGCAACATTCATTGGCGTTTTGCAGGGTGTAGGTCCTTGACTAGGAACTGGTGAGGATGGAATCTCATATTCCTCAATGGGATCAGGTATTCCTTCGTTAAACATCCTTTCCAACAAGAAAGGTGTATCCTCACTTTCTGATGTCCCGTCCTCACTCCCTTCTTGGATGATACTAGATATGGCTAACGGTCTATGGTTCATGTGGGGTGGATGAACTTGCGTGGGAAACACTGTGTCATGAATTTTGACATGCATGGGTTCTGGTTCTAGTTTCCTTTGAGTCTCCACTAAACCTCTTAGATGTTTCACCTGCTTAATCTCGTCTACTGGGTTTGGGTACGTCCCAATCTTCTTTTTACGATTCTTCCCTTTTTGCCCCTGCGGTTTATCTTGGGGTTCTTGGATTGGATTTGGAAACACTTGTGGTGTTTTCAGAGGCTCTTTATGATTTTCTCTTATTCGGTTTTCATTTGGTTCCATGTTACGGTTTTCTTTGTCGGTCTTTCTCTTTGTGGTATTGGTTCTAGTCTCCATTGTCTCGACTGAATCTGAATCATCCTCGAGGTCATTCATATACACGGGGTCATCTCCTGTTCCTATGTTTGTTTTGGAACTTGGCTTTGAATTTTCCTTATTCTGCGACTTCTTCCTTCGTGTCTTCTTTTTCTTTGCTTGGATAACTGACGCGGTATCTCTCTCTTCGAGGATATGGCCTGGCCCTTGAAGCATGGACCGTGTAATTGCATAAGCGCGTGCGACGGGTGGTATTGGCGATGTCACACTAGCAATTTCGACCAAATTCAGGGGTGTGATTTTAGGCGCATTTGGGTTATAGGGGCATTGGGCAATCAAGTGATCTATGCCACAACGATTACATGTGAGTATTGGCATTGCAGACATGCTCCCTTGATTCATTTGCATCTGTGCAGCATTCTTTTGCAGCCTAATAGGGCACTCCGCTGCTCGATGTGGTCCACCACACTCGTAGCATTGAAGAGGTGGCCTCCTAGCCTGGGTGTTGATATTTTGACCTCTGGATGCAAGAGCAGCAGCTTGATAAAGCGGCTTGACTTGCCCTCAACAATCTTCCATGTAGTATATAGGACACTCTTCCAATGTATCAAGTCCGTAGGCAATACTAGTGTCTATTTCCTCCTCACAGCCATCTGGATAAGCATTTGATGGCTCGCAACCCACTTGGTTCATAGGGGCAACTCTTGGATGTGGGGGCTGCGGTCCTAGCACAGGAGGTGGTAGCGGTGTAGCTTGTACAACATTTTGAGATCTAGGGACCATGTGTTGCGGTAGTTGCTCAACAGGTGGAGCAGGCATCAATACAGGAGCTCGAGGTGCATCCGTCCAGGCTACAGGTGGTCTATTTGCCATCATACGTTTGATCATTAAACAATCCTTAGCTTGGTGACCATACCTACCACATGCGTTGCAAGTTCCATTAAATTTTACTCTAAACGTAGGGCACTCACTAGTGCTATGTGGACCTAAGCAAATGGAACACCATTGTTGCTCCCTTCTTGGATACATGTGACTATTTTGAGGGGGTCGATTATCCTTAAGAGACTCTTGGATTGCCTTGGTGAGGTCTGTCAAGAATGTCTCAAATACCTTTGGCTCATTGGCAATAGGCTTTGCAGTCATGGGTTCATACTCAATGGCTTGTGAGCTAGTGGATCTCGTGTCAGTAGACACCCTCATGCCTGCTATCATCAAGTTGTCCTCTAATTGGATTGCATTGGCAGTGACATCTTCCCAGGTTGTGATACCTCTAATCACTAGTCCATTATAGATTCCTTCATTCCTCAACCCTCGAATGAATCGATCAAGCAGTTGGTTATTGTTGAAGCGCTCATTTACAGGGCAGCGAGAGTTTAAGTGCTTTAGACGACTAATGAAGTCCCTTACTGACTCTCCTTCCTTACGTTCGGCCTTCTGTAGCTGAGATGCTACACCCCAAAGCACACCTTCTCGTATGTACTCCTTTAGAAACAACCTTCGAAGGGTAGGGTAGATTGTTTTCTCGTCCACCCTTAGGGTCCTATACCAATCTCCAGCCTTCCCACTTAATGTCAAGCTTAAGGCATTGCACTTATGTAGTTCGTTGCGTTCCCCTAAGGAATCACATACTTGTTCAAACATTTCAATGTGTTTCCTAGCATCTTCATCCCCATTGAATTTTTGCGTGAGTTTGGCAATTTGTACTGCTTTACTTCTAGGCTCTCTATCAGATGCGTGATGCATATTTTTCGCGATAGATCGACCTATGGTTTGAGCAAACGCTGCCAAGTCACCTATGTGAGGAGGCAGGGCCGGTGGAGGTACTCTTGGAATCATATGTGGGAGAGGGACGGGTGCCGGTCTTGGCATATGTGTGGATGATGCAGGATATGGAACATAACCGGGCATAGGTCCACCCGGATAAGGGCTAGGGAGCAGCACTCGAGGAGCATAAGCAAGTGGTACAATTGGAGGTGTGGGGGCCATGTGTGCATAAGGGGCTAGAGGCACATACGGTCGAGGCCCCATATTAGGTACTACGACACTAGGTAGTGGCACTGCGCTAACCGTAGATGTCATCGGTACATTCTCTGTCGGGCTTATCCCTGGAGTGAGCACTGTGTTTTCCTTGATAGAGGGTTGAGCCAAGTTAGGGAAGCTAAAGTTTTCGCTCGGAGGCTCAGATTGCATAGAGACCCCAGGTGAAATGACGTAAGATGGGTCCATGGGGCTCATTAGAGGAGTCTCCATTTGTGATAGAGTAGGTTGTTGAGCCTTGCTCGTATCCAGAAATCTCATGGGGCCAGTTGAGAGTATATTTACCCCTCGGTTTTGCCTTTCTGATTGAATAATGCCATGGATAACATTACAGATCATTTTCTGTTGATCTTCGATGCTCGTGGCACTAGAGGTGGATTGTACAATCTCTATCCATCCTACATGGTAGGCGTGGCCAGAGTGTAGATCCGTCAACACCTCAGTGTGGAGGTCGTATGTCCAATGATCATTAATGAACAATCCTTCTAGAGTCGACGTGTTAACGGTTTCTTGTGAGGTAGAAGCAATGTTGCTCCCCGTGGTTTTACTTGTCACCAACGGTACTCTAGAGGGAACTTCTGAAGGAGGTAGCTCAACAGGGCCTTCTTGGTAAGAAGTTGGCAGGATATCCACATGGACACTCTTTGGGGGTGTGGGGTCCATGTGCGATGTGAAAGGAGAGTCCACTTCCCCACCCCCTTCGTGTGCTTCATTTGCATCAGGTTCCGAGCGAGTAGCTCTACCTAATGTTTCCATGAAACGGCTAAACATACTAGTACTAGGCTGTGGAGCTTCGGGAGGTGCATGGCCTTCTCTCTCAGTGTTTTGGGTAGGGTATGCTTCCATGATTTCTGAGTCGGAGGAGGAATCACTAGCGGCTATTTTAGGGTCTTGGGTGGTGCTACCTTGTGTCCCTGCTGAGGGTCTAGAGCTTATTGTGGATGGGTAATGGGTGTCCGTATGAACAGAGGCACCCTCAATATGCTCGTGTTCTAGCACCCGCCCAGAGCGTAAGTGCATATGCTTTTGATACCCTAAGGTGTCAAAAAGCTGCTCTAGGAGGCCTTGTGACTAGTTTTTAGCGTGTTTTTTGTTTGTTTTTTTGCTAGATTTTTTAGAGCGTGTCGTGGAATGGGCCGTGTGATAGCTCGAAACGAGCGTATCGGTCAGAGGGTCGTGCCGTGCTTTACAGCCCTCCGTTTGGTCACTCTATGCCCTCGGAATCCCTAAAACTGTCAATTTCCAGTAGGGAACTAGGCCCAAACTAGAAAGTCTAAGGGTGCAAGTGGGAAGAGAAAGGAGGAGAGTGGAGGACTTGTCCCACATGCTCTCATTCTCTCTTGAGGGAGTAGGGTATATATATAAAAGTGAGTCTAGTATATATCATAAGTCTGAGGACTGACGCCTGGGCCTGGGCCTGGGCTTGGGGAAACTATCCCGATCTATCTTTTATACAAACCAACCTGTCCGTTTTAAGAGTCACGTTTTTTATTTTCGAAAATTAACCGCTCGCTCACTCGCGTTTTTATTTTCCGTTTTTTTTGTTTTTTTGTTTTTTTGTTTGTTTGTTTTTTTTTTAAATTACCTTTTTTTTTCAGAATTTTTTTTTTGATGCAGAAAATTGCAGAAATTGAAAACGCAGAAATGCAAAAAATTGCAGAAATTGACAACGCCGAAATTGAAAATGCAGAAATTGCAGAAATTGAAAAAACGCAAGAAATGCAGAAAATTGAAAAAGCACAGAAAATAGAAGAAATTGAAACTTGACAGAAAATGCAGAAAACGCAAAAAACAGAAATCTCCACACACTCCTTCCCTGCCTTTCCTATGATAGAAATTGCACCACAAGGAAGCGTAAAGTGCTAATCGAGCTTAGTGTAGGGCATATCCCCGGCAGCGGCGCCAAAAATGTGCGCTCCTTGCCACACTGTCGAAGCAAGGGACTTGCCAATACACTGTGTGCGAGCCACAAACGGCTCCAAGCACACAACAAGCCTAAACTAGCAAGCTCAAGAGAACAAAGGGTGTGTCACTCACCGCTCTACGCTCGCCTTCGTGGTGGATTCCTCGCCGCGATGAAGAAGAAGCTGCAGTCGTGCCGCGCTCAACCACTTCGCCGCCGTCGTGCCTTCGTAATGCTCGATCGCACACACACTCTCCCTCTCTCTCTCTCACACACACACACACACAAGGAGGTGAAGAAGAAGAAGATGGAGATGGAGCAAGAGCACTCTTCTATTGCACAAATGAGAGAATGAGTAAAAATTAGGTTTAGTTGGCTTTTATAGGAGCTCACCCCATTCACACTTGAGCGCCCATGCTTAACCAACTAATCCCTTGAATGTCCAAGTTAAAGTGCGCCTGTCATCGACGATCACTCTTACCCTTTTCCTATTGGACCGACAAGCCCGGTACCTGACTCTACCAAATACATAATACGTGTCCATCGTAGGCAATAGGGTGTCCGTGAGCCGTGAGGGTCAACACTGACCTATAGAATAACGACTCCTCAACTAAAGTAAACCAAGTACACAACCGCGGTTGTACGCCTTTTGGAGCGTCCACAACTTTATTATTGGGGGTGAGGTGGGCCTTATTTAGGGACCCATCCACTTATTAGGTCTTTTACCCTACTACTTCTTTATGGAGCTTGGGAAAAATGCTGAGACCCCATGTGTCAGCTAGGGTGACTCCACTTTTTTCATTTTGAAGCTCATAAAAAAACTCCCTTTTTCTTTTTACATTTACACAAATTTCAACCTCATTATTTGTTGACCTTCACCTCTATGTAGATGTGTGTGCATTTGTGTGTAGGGGATTGGGGATAAAAGGAAAGTACATTTTGCATATACATAATCCATCATCGAAGGTAGTGGTGGGGGTCAGACTGATCACTAGGTCGGTTTGGAACCGCTAGTTTGTGATTTTGTGTGTGTGTAGACTATATAAATTTATATTAAAACAATTCAATTGCATAGCTGATTAAACCCTACTTCCAATAAATCTTCCCCACCCCTTACCTTCTGTAGGCCATCGTGACTCCTCACCTTGTTATGATTTTAGTTTATACAATGCCTTTCTTGTCCCATGAAAAATTTCACTCTTACCATTGGTAGAATTTAGCCTCCCCCCCCCCCCCCCCCTCTTCTTTCTTTCCCTTCCCTTTTTTTTTTGTCATACTCCCAATTGTGAGTGGATGAGTTATACTGGTCTAGAAAGGAATGTACAAAAGTCCTCAAGCCCGTTAGGTGCCTCAAGGGGCTACGCAACCCGTGAGAGATGAGAGCTACTTAGATAATTACATTTTGGTAACTGGTTGATGCCAGACCTGTGTTGGCCTTGATTGCTTGATTCTAGTCTTTAGAGTTCTTATGTTTTCCAGTAGAGATGATCATTTCTATGCTTTCTTGAATAATTTCAAGTTTGAAGTTAGACATCGAGTGGTCATTTTCAAAGATATGCAGATCCGTAGCCTTCTAAAATTGTCTGAAGTAGCAAAAGTAGACAATTTGTGTGGAGTCGATTAGGATGGCTTGATTCTTCCAAATCTTTCCTCCCAAGAGTATGTTGTTCTTATGAAGAACATGATCTTCTAGGTCTTCTCTATCCATTTACATATTTTCCCCACTAGGTCATTCAGTGTCATAAAAACTAATATCTAATATTCCCAAATGATTTTCTCATGTCAAACTGATCATTTAATATGGGGAAGTACGAGGGGAGTAAAAGCTAGAATAATTGTAAGGCTGCCAGACTGGTCTCTGTCAGGGATCCAAAGGTGGGAAAATAGGGATCCAAAGAAGGACATGCTGCAAAAGAGCAATGTGCTTCAATGGGGCTTGAAATACCTAAGGTTCAACTCCATTAAGACTTCCATAGGCTAAGGTTCCAAAAATTAACTCATTTATCCAATGGCCAAAACAAGGGGAAAATTGAATGGTCATGGGAAGACTAAAAAGTCTTCCCACTTCCCTAGGAAGGAGGGGGCAAGCCCTTTTAGTAGGGGATGAGAGAGAAACACACACACACACCCCAAAGCTCCCCCTTTACACAAAGGGAATACTGGCCACATGTCAGGCTCCTAGGCCAGTTGCCCTCAATCTCCCCCCCTCAACTCATATTGGATGGCCATAGAGGTGGACCAATGAGAATTAGGCTAGAGTAAAGTTAGTCTAATCAATTTAAAAATGCTTGATAAAAGAACCAATAGAAATTAAGCTCCTTAGAAGACTATTGAATAGTCTACCAAGGGGTCCAATGAAGATTCAACAGCCCAATGGTTTGCCTGATTCGTATTGGCCAGAAGACTAAGAGGTCCAATGAGAGTTTAATTGAATTATTTAATTACCTAAAGCTCTTGCAAAAGGGGAAAGGGGGACACTTGTCAAAAGGCTATCAACTATGCTTCTAATTTGTGATTGGCTAAGCTTTACAGGAGCCAATGGGAGGCCAGTATGAGCAAATGGCAAGAGGGGTCGACCAAGATGAGAGAGAGAGGGCTGCATTTTACTCTAACACAATGCTACACACACACACACACACACACACACACACACACAACTCATGTGTGCAAGAAGAACTCCATCTCCTTCTCCAAGCATTGAGAAGTAGAGGCCTACACCAACAACTCTTGGAATGCAAATCCAACCAAGAGCCAGCTTCAATGGCATGCTCATCTCCTCTACCATGCTAATTACTAAGCTCAGCTATGCTATTAGAGTGATTATGTGAGGAGAATACTTCTTTCTCGTAAGATACACATTCTTCCTCTCAATCTATCCTCAAGTACAACCGTGTGCGAGAACCGACGGTGTGGAGTGCCCATGTTTAAAAGTCCCCTTAGTTATAAATTCAAAAGGAAAAAGTGGGCCCGAGTGGTCGATAAGAAAAGGGAGTGTTTGATAAGAAAAGGTTAAGTTCAATAGGCATAGTGGGGAAAGGAAAAAAGAAAAAGTCTTTGATGAAGAGGAGAAAGGCAATAGCGCTCGGCGCTATTGCTCAAAGGGCTTTTTTTAAAGAAAGAACAAAAGGAGAAGAAAAAGAAGAGGGGGCATTTTCAAAAGGGGGTTTTTTTCTTTTGGGGAAGAAGAGAAGAATTGGAAGAAGAAGGAGAGCTTCGTGCAGTGGGTGGTCAAGGCCGCACGAGGGAAGTCACCGAAGCTGCACCAAATGGTGGAGAGCTGTGCATTGGCTTGGAAGTGAAATAGTCGGAAAGGTTCGCCAAGGTGCTTCCTCGTAGGGGCGAATGGTGAAGGATGATGGCAGTTGAAGAGCCGGTTGGTGGCTCTGGATCAAGGGAAGTGTTTGTCCAATAGCGATGAGCTTTTTGGGCACTCCCTACATGGAGGATTGCAAAATCTATCTAGTTGATGAAGCTCTGGGAGGTGACTTGGTAAGAGATATCTGTCTAGGAGGTGTATGTGAACTCTCGGTGGGTATCTATCTAGTATCCTGGCCATGCCGTGGAGAATAGGACAATCCAATCATCAAATAGTAAATCTCACCCACTGGGTCCGTATAAATCATGTCGCAAAGATCTCCAGTAAGATATGCCATAACGCTTATGGCTGGCTCAATATACCATCTCGTCTGCTCATATCTGTATCTACGCCCACAATCATCAACATAAGTCAACGTGTGCTCCAATCTACGTAATTGCACTATCCTAGGATGTACATGGGTATCTAAACAATCATCGGGATGTGCTCTGTCAATAGCATCATATGGGCTGGTCAGTAGGGACATGTATGTGCCCTTGAGTTCATCAGTAAAGAACTCAGTCGTACCAAAATGTCTCCTTTGAACTCTGGCTATTTACCGTATAGAAGGGTCTATGTCGTCTGAGAAGGTACCTCTTGTATAGGAATGTCCGTCATGGTCAACAAACCAAGGCATCGCTCCTCTATGACCTACAAAATGTAGCACAATCTCATCTCAGTCCTCAATACTCAGAGTGTTAACCCTAGGCTTGGCTCGTGCCTGCATGGTGGCTCTAGGTGATCTAGCAATCATTGGTAAATCTGGTGCATGTGAGCTGGAAAGCTCAATATCTGGTGTGCATGGCGATCATAGGGAGCATGGCAGTGTTAAGAGCTTCAAGATGATAGCTTGCTCGCTCTCGATGGTGGAGAGATCAAGGAAGCTTAAAAGCTTTGTGATAATGCAATGGGAGCTTGTGAGCTCAACTGAGGCTAAGAGTGAGATATGTGGAAGATAGTGCGTAAGTGAAGTCGCTGCCTTAAAAATTGTGTGCACAACAACACTATTTCAAATTCATTATTCTCCTTGTAAAATGCAGATATGAAAATTATGCTTCAGTTGCCCCTCCATTTCGACATGATTTACGTTGCAAAAGAAATTTTCTGCAAATTCCTCACCATTTTGCTGATATTCATTTCAAGTTGACTGCATACTATAAATTTCAGGTTTTTTGTTTTCGCATAGTGTGCAAGTTTGATGCACTTTTGGAAGCACGACAGGTGCTTCAAGTTGGGTGCTGCTGAAGATGCAATTTCAGCTTGTGCAAAGCTTGTGGTTTGAGGGTTTCTCATAGATTTCAATAACGAAGCATGGAGGTGTTTACACACCATTGAAGCGTTCTCTCGAGAGACACGGTTTTTCAAGCACACAAGTGAAGCTTCTATCACAGGTTTTCACAGGACACTTTGGTAACACTTTTGTGATTTAGTTCATGGTCTTTGCGGAGAGATTTGCATATGGTTATGGTGCATGGTTGAACCCCATTGTACATGCATCTCGGTAAGCACTTTTGAGTGTCGGTAAGCTCTATTGAGAGCATTCTTTTCGCATTGATCATTTTTTTGGATTGCAAGTCCATGGATGTATGTCGAGTGCGGATTGCCATTGTATGTGAAATTGTGGAGCCAGTTTGACGTTTCTACTCATTGGCATTAAGTAGTGTTATGGTTTATGGTTTAGAGTCCTCTTTTGGACACTATAGAGATTGAGGTTTACTCCCACTTTGCCATACTTCTCCCGCTTTGGCTGAGACGATTTTGCTTTAGTTATAGAGGCAACTTTGCCAGTTTTTGTGCCAAGTGCTAGAGAGCTGTTTTAGCCAAGTTTTGGCATGTGTCTATGCGGATGGTCATTTCGCTTGTGCTCTCATTGCATATGGTTACTATTTATGCATACTTGGTTCTTGTTTTTTGGCAAAGGGTGTCATAAAATCTAATATCTAACTAACCCAAATGATTTTCTCATATAAACTAATCATTTAATGTGGAAGAATAAACGAAAATGAGTTAGAGTATAGATATGTGCTCATGGATCTATCTCAACACGGGGCCAAAGTCAAAGGGTCCAAATGAGAGATGGTCTGTCAAAGAGCAATGCTATAATGAAGCTTAATGACCTTAGGGTTAGCTTCATTAAAGACCTCCAAAGGTTAGTGTTAAAAGTCCTTAGACCTTAGACAAGCTAGGGTTGTGCTTGAGATGGGAACCGGCCCAAGCTTGAGGTGCTTGTCGTGCTTGCTAACTAAGGTGCTGCGTGACTAAGGGGCTTGAGGTGTTCCAAAAGTCAACCAACATCCCTACTCATGGGGCGGCAAGCCCTACTTGTATGAGCATGAGAGAGAACACACACACCCTCACACAAGGCAAGCCTAGTCTAAAGAGGCAACAAGGACACATGTCAAGCTCCTCTCCATGTTGCCCTCATAAGGTGCCTAAAGCCTATTTGTTGGCCTCTAAAGGGGTCCAATAATCATTTAGCTAATTGTTTATGCATTTATCAAGTCCTCTCTCTCAAAGGAAAAAGGGGGACACTTGTCCTAAGGCTAGCATGGCTGCTTGATATGCACTATGCATGTGATTGGCTAAGCTTGTAGGGGTCCAATCAAATTGAAGCTTGAGCTACAAGGAGAGGTCGACCAAGGAAGCTAGGGGTGTGCTTGGGAGGTATACTCTCTCTCACACACACTCACAAGCTCATTCTCACTTGGTGAAAGTGCAAGAACTCCATCTCCATCTCCAAGCTTGTTGAGAAGTTGAGAGCCTACACCAACACTCTTGGCTATGGAACGCAAATCCAACCAAGAGCCATGCTTCAATGCTTACACTTGCCATCTTCTCCATCTTCATTACTATGCTATTATGCTATGCTAAGCAAGAAGAGTGATGATAAGTGAGGTACTATTTATTTCTCATATGAATGTTTCTTCTTCCTCTTCCCTACCCTGATTCCCCACTAGCTCTCCACCTTCGAAGGTGTTTGAGGCCTTGGGGACTGAGGACGGGGATGTTAATGCTTTTACAAAGTTTATGTTATGCTCGTGATGCATGAAGCTTTCCATCTTCATAGCATCACCTAGGTCACAAGGAACACAAAGATTGTATTATACCAAGTCTCTCTTTATGGGAGAATCTATAATACAAAAGCCTATTGGAGGGGAAACTGACTCCACATAAATCCAGTCCTCAATTGTTGTCAAGTTCTCTGACTCTCTCTCTTGCAAAAGTATTGTTGATGCCAAGTTAATTAAGTATAATGGTTATGTTGCTACCACTAATTAAGTTCACCCTCTATGCTCTCAAAGTAGTCTCATAAAAATGCTCACTCTAGTTCTCTTAATTCCGCTATTCTCAAAGTTCATAGGCCATTTCCATTTCAAAGGGTTATGCATTTTATGCCATCTTTGCCATAGTTCTGGTGGCAAGTGTATGATCAGCTGGTTTTCTTTTGTATTGGGTTTGAGCAGTTGTGTTCTTGTGCGTAGTGCATTTACACTTTGTGTGGGGTTGATCTATAGACTCTTTTTGCGCTCAATTCTGGCATCTTGTAGTGACAATTTGTCATTGGATACACAAGTTGGTGTATCGAGCAAATCTCAAAGGCGCAAACATGTGGTTTGTTGGCATTGTGGCAGACCAGGGCACATAAGGAGACATTATTTCAGGCATTCGAGATAGTGGAGGATCCCATTGGTTATCGCTGAGAGTATGAGTGTGGTAGACACTCCTACTTTTGTAGGTTCACCCAGACATGCGTGGACTTTGTCTCATGATGAGCAATTGGACAACAATGCTTTACGCCATGTTACTCCTTGCAAGGAGTGATTTAGCACATTTTTAGCTCTAGGATAAGATGGTGTTCATGGTATGGGTGACATTCATTTACACTTTGCCAGTGGGAGTATGCTTGTGCTCCATGATATTCAGTATGTGCCTGATGCTCATAGAGGAGTTTGATCTATATCGCAGCTCAGAGATCATGTGTGTCATGTTCAGTTGAGTGATGAGTCTTACTTGATGAGGAAAGGTTTGCTTGTGACAGCACGAGGCCATCATGGTGCTTGTTCAGCTTTTCTCTATGTTCTTGGGTTTAGAGATGCCATAGTTTCTATGAGTACGTTGTCATGCAGACCTTCACAGTTTAGGCGAGTACACTTTGCTGATGAGCCGTTGTGCATGCAAGCAAATACATATTTTTGGTTGAGTACAAGTAGCCACATTCCCATGGGCATACTCTTTGACCACATCGCACCAAGGGCTATTTCTTCTTAGGGATTTTTTGACCATAAAGCTGGTGCTATCCTCTATCCAAGGGACATTTCCCACTGAGTATTCAAAGATTCCTCTTGTTAGAGGGTAGTCCCACACTATCTTTAGAGAACCGTCTAAAGACAAGAAGTAGTGCAAATCAAGGCTAAAAGGATAAAATCTTTTTCAAAGGTTTCTCTCACAATTTTCTTCCTAAAATTGAGCATCCAAGCATAACACACATTAATCAATGTGTACGTTATATTTACCTTTGGGGATTAGATTGTTATTTTGTGATTGTAAAGGAGGTAAGACACTAACACCTTTATTGGAGAGTTCTCAAAAAGATAGTTAAGACCTGTAAGGACATGGGTCCTACGGGCAAGGCCACCGGCACGGTCGGACAGTGTGTACGTTAGGGGGAGGCTATGAGATAGCACGGTTGGGTGGAGACTAGTACATGCATTACCACCGCCCTTTCACTAGTATCCAAGCTGTTTTGGGGGAAGGAAAAAGCGGGTTGCATGTGCATCGGACGGGCTGCTTGTTGGAATTAGGGTTGCAGAGAGAGACACACAACTTGGAGAAGACGAAGGAAGCTCAAGGCACACAATAGAGAGTGTGTTACTTAGTGTGCAATGGAAAGATAGATAGCCCTAGAGTGATGGGCGTATATACAATGCACGGGGGGGAAAACCTCCTAAAGAGGGAAAAAATGCCCCAGCGGTCCTAGTGTGTTCACAAACATCACTACCACATGTATATAGTAACAAATCCCCCCTGGAGTGATGCGGTGAACGAGAGCTGGCACATCAGTAAAGGGAAGTGCCATGCCCTGAGGACAGGATCAGTCCACAAAGGGGAGTAAGCCCAAAGCTTTGCGAAAAGCTTCAAGCTTCTCACGAGACAATGCCTTTGTAAAAAGATCTGCAAGGTTGTCCTGTGTTGGCACATAAGCCAAGCTGATCTCTCCTGCTGAGAGCGTCTCCCTGACATAGTGGTAATGCACCTCAATGTGCTTTGTGCGAGCATGAAAAACTGGGTTCCTCGCAGCTACCAATGCGCTCTGACTGTCAGTGTAGATAGTGTTGGCAGTGTCCTGTCCAACACCCAAATCAGCCATAAGACGTCTGAGCCATACACACTCAATCGTAGTTGTGAAGACTGCCCTGTACTCAGCCTCACAACTTGAAGTGGCCACAGTAGGTTGCTTCTTGCTCAACCATGATATACATGAACTGCCAAGCATGAAACAAAACCCACTTGTGGACACTCGCGTGTCAAAACAACCTGCCCAATTTGAGTCCGAAAAAGCATGTAAGTCTGGCGGCAATGATCCCCCCTTGGGATAAGACAAGCCAAGATGTAAAGTGCCACTAAGGTAGCGGAAAATCCTCTTGACAGCCTGCCAATGCTTAGACCTTGGGCTATGCATAAATCTGCTGACCTGTGAGACTGCAAACTGAATATCCGGCCTCGTGTTGCATACATAAATGAGGCAGCCAACAGCAGTTTGGTAAAGAGTGACATCAGTAGGATCGCCAGCATCATGTAGATTCAACTTCAAACCTGTTTCCATGGGAGTGGCAATAGGTTTGCAATCCTCAAGTCCAAACATACATAGCAATGTCTCTATGTAACTTTTCTGACACAAGGCAATACCACCATCACACTGCTTAAACTACATACCCAAGTAATGATGCAAAAACCCCAAATCTTTCATCTTGAAAGTAGCATTCAAATCAGCCTAAATTCAGCAATATGTCTCTCATTTGGTCCAGTGATCAGCAAATCATCAACATAAAGAACCACAATGAGAAGTACATCACCCTCACGCTTTACATACAGTGTGCTTTCTGTTGGACTGTTACGAAAGCCTCGTTTAACCAAATGAGTGTCAGCTTTCTCATACCAAGCACGAGGAGATTGCTTCAACCCATACAAAGCCTTCTTACATTTGCACACTTTGTCCTCTTGTCCTTTTATGACAAAACCGCGAGGCTGCGTTACATAAACTTCCTCAAATATGTCACCATTCAAGAAAGCAGTAACAATGACTGATTGATGTACATCCCAACCAAAATGAGCTGCCAATGCACATAGAAAACGTACAGTAGTCATACGACAAGTGGGAGCAAAAGTCTCTTCATAATCTATGCCTTTTTGCTCTGTATAACCTTTTGCAACAAGTCGAGCCTTATGGCGATTGATCTCACCATCCGGCTTGCGTTTCAACTTGTAAACCCACTTCGTACCAATGGCCTTTTTGCCAGGAGGCAAATCACATAAAGTCCATGTGTCATTTTCTATAAGTGCATCATATTCTAATTGCATGGCAGCCATCCAATTTTCTGAATTCTGTGCTTCATCAAAAGATAGAGGCTCCTCAACATCATGTAAGCTAGACACAGCGAAGGCATAACAATCTGATGCATAAGATGCATGGCGAGAGCCTGAACGAGTACGACTAGACAAAGGTGCATCCAATTTACTATCACGCAAAGTGTGCACCAGCCATTTTGGCATACCTCTAGCCTGCTCAATAGAAGACTTTCTATCATGCCATGCTTCATATGGAGTAATAGACTGCAAAGCTTTCGTAGGACACCTGTTAAGTACATAAGTGGCACACATGGTGGCCTCAAGCCTAAAAGAAGGCGGCAAAGCTTGACTTTTGACCATACATCGTGCCATTTCCGTAAGTGACCTATTTTTCCTCTCAGCAACACCATTTTGCTGAGGTGTATAAGGCACTGTACATTGGTGTTTTATCCCATGACTAGCCAGAAATGCATTAAATTCATGAGACATATACTCCCCCCCTCGATCGGACCGGAGGGTGCCCATTGTACATTTCGAGACATTTTCAGCCATAGCCAGAAATTGTTTGAAGCACACAAAAACTTTCGACTTCGCTTTAAGCGGAAATACCCATGCATGCCTGGAGTAATCATCAATGAAAGTCACGAAGTACAGGTAATTGCCCAAGGACGGAGTTTGCATGGGCCCACAAACATCACTATGCACAAGCTGCAACCTGCATGTGGCCCAAACTGAACCATCCTTTGGAAATTTAGAACGCTGCATCTTACCCAAAATACAGCCTTCACAAACATGTTTGATAGGTGCTTCAAGAGGCGGTAAAGAAGCAACCATATCAGATTTCTGCAAACGTAGCAAACTGGCAAAATTCAGATGACCAAAACGTGCATGCCAAAGTTTTGCATCTGAAATAGCCCTTGAATCTGCAACAACATTTGCAAAATTTTGTCCACACTTGTCATACAAAGTGAGCTTATACAGCCCACGGCACAAAAGGCCAGATGCAACAATTTCATCACCAAAACTGAGATCATGAACTGTACATCTTTCATCCACAAATTTGACTACAAGTCCAAGTCTAGCAAGTGCGGATACAGACAAGAGATTCTTCTTGATCCCAGGTACATAAAGTGCATCAACAAGTGTAAAAGAACTGCCATTAGCAGCAGCAAGCACAATTTTTCCAACTCCTTGAACTGGATAAGAGGCATTGTTGGCACAAGTGACTGAATTCCCATGAGGGAAAGACTCGAGAGAGGTAAACAATTCACGATGTGAGGTAATGTGCTTTGTAGCACCACTGTCGAAATACCACACATGTGAATCTGCAGCAACTGACAAGCATGCATCATGGACAACAGGATTGTAAGTGCACTCTACGCTAAAAGCCCATTCTGCATCAACATCAGCAACGCAATCTCTTTTCACAGAAGACTCAACAATGGCTGTATTTGTAGTGGAACCAGCATTTGCAGTGGAACCACCCTCTTTCTTCTTAGCCTCTTTGTCCTTCAACTTAGGACACGACTTGATCAAGTGATCATTGGCTTTACAATAATGGCAACGCATCTTCTTTTTGCCCTTATCACCAGAATTTCCAGACGAATTGCTGCCAGCAGAAGCATTAGGAACATAATTTTTTTCACTCGCAGCAGAACCATAAGAAGTGGCTGCATTGCTGTTACCACCCTTTCTTTGAGAAGCAATAAAAGCCTGTTCAACTACACGCTGTCTAGTCTTGTTTTGTCTGGAAAGTGACTCTTGCAACAGCAATGTGCATAATGCATCAAACTTGACAACTTCTAGATTTCCTTGGGTCATAAGTCTCCAAGTACTAGCAAAAGTCTGGTAAGAATCTGGTAAGGCATCAAGAACAGTCAGCACAAGGGAACTGTCTGAAATAACTTCACCTGCAGAAATAAGTTGCTCATTGATATCCTTGACACTAGCAAGGAAAGTGTCCATATCATCTTCCTCATGCATAATCTTTGACTCCAGCTCTTTACGCAACAAAGCAATTTTAGCCTCATTGCGGCTTGCATAAAGACCTGCTAGAATATCCCAAGCCTGTTTTGTAGATTTTGCTGAACGGATGTGAGAACAATGGTGCGCTTCACAGACAACGTAATCAATGCATGAGCCTGCGGATCCTTAACATCCCAACGAGCTTGTTCTACCGTAGGCAAAACAACAGCTGCAATCCTTGCAGCAAGACCTGCAACATCCTCAACATCGCCTACATCCTCAGAACCAGGACGTACATCTTTCCCTTTGCCCACTTTTTATATGTGTTGTCCCAAGAGATGCATCCCCGTTAGAAGTCAACAAATCAAAGCTTGCATCCATAGTGTAACGTTTTCCACACAAGATCCAAGCATATACTGATTGCAATTGGCCAAACAACAAATCGACTTGTAGGTCTTTTTTAGTCACAATATTTGATGGAGTTGTGGTGTGATAGACATAATCTCCACAAAACCACACAAGTTATTTCTTCTCATGTTCTCCACTTGTGACATAGTCTTTAACACCCCCTAAATGCATGGAGTAAAAACACTGACTAACCTTGATCTGTCCTCATTGCCAATTAGCTTATTACATTTTCTCCTCTTGTCATGAAGGTGGCCTTGACATCGTAATTTACTTCCAAGGATTGGTCCTACAGATTTTGCACCTATTAGGATGAATGTTTATTTCAATTATCTCACAAACCTATTTATGCTCTTCTTGGTTTTTCCTAGTTTTTCGCATGTCTTGTGTGACATACTCATATTCTGGGTAGTGGGACTCACCTTCCTTAATAGGTTGTTCAAGTGTGCCTTGATGATTTCCACTTATTGTTCGTGTATCATCATCAGTGGATACTCTCCTTTTGGATATATTCAACCCCATCGCCATCTCAAACAACACTCCTTTCTTTAAGTCAAAAATTTCATCAAAGTCTCCCAAAGCTTGACCTATCTCTCCTTGAGCCTCATCTCTCCATCTTGATAACCTTCTCTTGTCCAGCACACAAGTGCCAACTTTGCTAACAAACCACTTGGATCTTTATCTGAAAGTCCCTTTCCTTCTGAATGGTCTCCAATGAGCATTGATTGCATCACAATCTCCTTTGCTAATTTTTGTTGGATTAACCTTGGTCTATCAATAAAATCTTTAGAAACTAGCTGCTTGACCCTTGTGTGGACCTCAATGGGTGATTGCCTTGTAGCACCCTCTGCCAGAGAGTGCACGTGATAGCCGAGATATATAGCCACTTTGTTTATTTTTTGCAATGTGATAACCCTTGTCTGGACCTCAATGAGTGCTTGCCTTGCAATACCCTTTGCCACAGGGTGCATGTGATAGCCGAGATGTATAACTACTCTGATTAATTTTTCACTTTCAACTATTGAAGGAAAAAAGTATAAGCTTACATAAGCACTAAAAAATGCACATGGATGACACACAACAAAATATTATTTTTTGATGTAGCTAGGACACATAAGCTTGAAGGTTTTCCTCATACTTTGAATTGGACTTGTGTTCCCATGTGCCCCAACTTCTTGCATTTTTGTGCTATCCTTTGAGGGTTTCGTTTGCAAAACCTTCTTGAAAGAGGCATGGAGGGCTAGTAACTTTTTGTCAAGTGCATCAGGATTGAAATGATGACAAGATCTAGACTTTACACTTCCACAAATCTTTACTTCTTTCCTTGTCCCAGTGTGTGCTATTTAGCACGAATGATGGTTCCTTTTTGAGAGAGAGTAGTAGAGATGTGTAGAGAGAGAGAGAGAGAGAGAGAGAGAGAGAGAATGACACCAGATGGAGTCCCAAGAAACCCTTTTAAGGATCCCCCACAACGTTATTCATGTGGTTTTTGCTTTTGATTGCGTAAATTAAATGAGGATATGCCATACCTGAATGCAAACTCTATGGACTCGTATGGGAAGTATTGATTTGATGCATTGTTTGATCCGTCTCGATGAGGGGGTTGTTGGTGGCCACCAAGGGGTCAATTTGGGGATGATTTGTGCTCTCGATGTGAAAGGGATGAAGGGCTGAAAACATAGATGATGATGGAGTCAATAATGGACAAAAATAAAAGCACTTGATGTAGCGAGGGAATGGTCAAGAAGAAGCACTTATGAGCTGTTGAAGTACCAAGCTGCAACAAGGAAGATAGCGTTAGTAGATCCAAACAATCTTTGGCAATGAAAATGCTGAAAAGTGGAGTTGCAACAAGAAAGATAGTGTTAGCAGATCCAAACAATCTCCGACGATGAAAAGGCTGAAAAGTGGAGATGTTGGGCCGTTGGATGATCCTCACAATGTAGAGAAAAAATGTTGGGTTGATTTGTTGGTGATGGCATGTAGAATGCTAGGCTACTAGGTGCAAAAACGCTAGGTGTTAGCTCTCAATGATCTAAATGCTCGGTGATCTACTCCTTTTATAGAGCAAAAATACTGCTTATGAACTTTTTAGGACTTAGGTAGAGAAAACTTGGAATACAAAGTGTAGAAATAAATCATTTGTAATGATTTAACAATAAACCCATCCATGAAAAGTTTTTGGGTGAAACCGTCACACATTTGCCCACCTGGAAATCAAATTGATGCAAGGAATGGCTCGTAGTATTTTTGTAACAACATAAAATTACATGCATGTCATGCCAGATGCCCACTAGAGTGTAACATATCTGTCAGAGTGCTTGTACAAACAATTAATGCAAGAGGATTTCAAAACTGGAAAACCTAATCTAATGGACTTATCCGGACATGAAGGTTCTGCGAATAGGCTCCCAAAATTAACAGTACTAATCCTCCTAGCATTTTGGACACTCTTATCTAGGAATATATACATAATCGACTCTCAAAGTCGATGAAGCATGTCCACGTGGTACATTGAGCCTTGTGCATGCGACATAATTGTTCTCTTTATTGTTTTTTTAAAGAGTCTTGCCTACTAGGTAAAAGAAAAGGCACCAGTAGAACTTTAATTAAGGAAGAACAAAGATCTTGATGTTGTCATTGAGCAAGAAGTGAGAATCACAAGGCCAAACAAAGAGGTTGAAAATAAAGATTAGAGGAGGCAAAGGATGCAATTGGTGTGAGCCATGAGAAACAAGGAGATGTAAAGGACATTGTACCAATATGTTCAAATAAATCACAGGGTTCAAAGTTCTTGGAGGTATAACAATGAATTAAGGAACGATGTCACTTGTTCCTTTGTGTTGTTGTGTTGTCAATGAGAGGGTAAGGGAGCTGAGACAAGGACTCTCTTGGCTTTGTACTTATGAGTTGGTAGACAATATTATATTGCTTATGCTTGAGATTAATTGCAAAATAAAATGAGACTATTCTTGGTTTGACATGATGATGAGTTGTTCATTGCTTAGATGCTTAGTCAAATGAGAAGTGTATATGGATATTTTTTGTTGTGACCGTGTAGACTTATTTTATGCTCTATCTATGTGTACTTTTTTGTATTTTGCAATTAGTGTTTTGGTATGGGCTTGTACTTGTGGTTATCACTTATGCTTGTGAATTGCACGATAAAATGGGGTGGTTTCTATTGGTTTGACATTGTAGTGCACTATTAGTTGTTTCATGATCTTGTTTTCTTGCTTTAAAAGTAATACCTCCATCATTATGCTTTAACTCAATGTGTGTGCATTGTGAATTGTGATTACACAGTAGTATTGAATTTGATGTGGGTACACCTCTTATATGCCAATTTCATATTTTTCTTTATGAAATACTCTTAGAGAAACATTTCCATTGTCTCTCTTTTGCAATTCCTTGCTTGTACCACTCATGCATTTTTGCTCGCTTGATTGACACATTTCGGTGTCGGTACTGAGGAAGTGTGACCTTCGAACCGACGATGTTTGTGTGTGTGCATAGAAAATGAGTAACAAAAGTTGTGTGTGTTGAGAGGGTCAAGATAGACCGCAGTGGTTTGTGCATGTGGGCGGGTGATCTTGTTAGCGGTAGGTGCATTGGGTGGATTGCAGGCGAGGCCCTACTAGCGCAATTGTTTTTTTTTAAGGTGTTTCCGAGAGATTAGGGGTGCAGTGAATACCTTGAGCTATATAGGGACAGCTTCTTGTGTGATGGATGTGTTCCCCATCCCCTCTCTCCATATTTTGGTGCCCCCACTGAGTAGCACACTGATTGCTCCTAGTTAGGTGAGGAGAAGCAGTTTTTGGTGTTGATCGGCATGGCGTCTCGGAGCTATGGGCCGATTTTTACAGGTGAAGAGAATCCTGACGAGTGGGTTGCAAACTTTGAGCTGTATATGCTGTCATTGCGTATGCCACACGAGGACAGCAAGGTGCAGGCATTCCCTTTGTGATGCGCGGTAAAGCGAAGGTATGGTACAAAGCTTTGGAAGGTGAGGCGAGGCATGCTTGGGCGGCTCTAAGGGCACGTTTCCTACATGATTGTCACAAAGAAGCATCCCCAGTCGAGATGGATGCCAAACTGAAAGCGCTCAAACAGAATGTAAGTGAAGAATTTAGTTTGTTTTTGGATCGTTTTGAAGTGTGTTGGGCATAGTTAGCGGGTGCCATGCAATTGGCCAATGGCGACTACTTCAAATTGGATAAATTCATGGCATGCCTACACCTAAAGTGAGGGAGAAAATGAATTTTGAAAGCCAAAAAACTAGCTAGGTGCAGTGACCATTGCAATGGCGAAGAGCAAGAAGATAAAAAAGAAGATTGAACAGAGTGTGTCGGGTTATGAAGCGATGGCAACCTCAGGGTCTGAGGGATGCTGTTCACAAGGAGAACCACGCAAACCAAGGTGTAGCCATTGTGCCACAAAATTGGGTGCAAACCGTGTAGGATTTGTATGAGCAAATGCAGGAATTGCGGCTAAGCGTGATGGATAGAGGCTAGCCAAGAGGAGCAAGGGGTAGGGCCGATGTTACAATTGTGGGTGAAGAAGGACACTATGCATCAGATTTCCCTCATCTGCCAAGAGAAAGAGGTGGTATTTATCCACTGTTTGGCAGAGGTAGAGGCCAAGCACAATTCAATGGCCCAAGAGAGCAGATAGTCGAGAATCAAGTGCAATTGGCTCCTTCGGATGGTGGTGAAGTCCCTAGGGTGAACATCATTGGAGTGGATAAGCAGGATGTTGAAGTTCTGGCCAACAAAAGAGAAAGGATGGAAAAAGAGATCGAAATCGAGCGGGAAACTAGGGCCCTTAAAGGTAAAGAGAAAGTGTACGAGGGCAAGGAGCAGCCGAAAACTAGGAAGAAGAGGAGACATTGCAAAATAGGAAGCAGATTTTTAGTTAGGGCGCGGCTACCCCAAATACGATCTGGTAAGTGATGTTCGGAATCAAAAGGCTAACATTACCTTTGGTCAGTTGTTGGTTTTGAATCCCAAGCTACGAAGATAGTGGTCTAGAAGCATAAGCACGAGGCTGCCAAAGGCTAAGGGAAATAAGCATGCAGTGCAAAACATGGCACTGAGAGTGGGTAGCCCGGCGGATGTCCTTTCTCTGGTGGATGCGATCGTTGAAAAGAGGATGCATGTTCATGCCTATATAGACGGTGGAGCATAGGTTTGCATCATGACAAAGGCTGCTATGAAGGAAACAGGTGTTCGGGTAGTAGATAATCAAATGTATGGATGAGAATGGCTAACCATGCCAAAGCCAGGTGTTTGGGCATGGATTAAGACGTAAGAGTGAAGGTCATGGACATTGAGTGCCTAATCGATTTCTTTGTGATGAAAGCAGGCGATAATGCATACCCTATCATCCTAGGTAGGTCATGGTTGCTTGCAATAAGTACTAAGGAGGATTGGGAAAGCAGGGTGCTCACCTTGCCTGACAAAGAGACAGGGAGGTAGGTGCTTCTTGATATGTGGTCATTGAAAAGAGGATGCATGTTCATGCCTATATAGACGGTGGAGCACAGGTTTGCATCATGACAAAGGCTACTATGAAGGAAACATGTGTTCAGGCAGTAGATAAATCAAATTTACGCATGAGAATGGCTAACCATGCCAAAGCCAGGTGTTTGGGGATGGCTCAAGACGTAAGAGTGAAGGTGGTGGACATTGAGTGCCTAATCGATTTCTTTGGATGAAAGCAGGTGATAATGCATACCCTATCATCCTGGGTAGGTCGTGGTTGCTTGCAATAGGTGCTAAGTAGGATTGGTAAAGCAGGGTGCTCACCTTTCCTGACAAAGAGAGAGGGAGGTAGGCGGTGCTTGATTTGAAGACCAAACAAAGCTGTTTCCACCCTATGGTGGCAAAAGATGAAGATGATACGACAAGATATGAATACGAGACCGAGACAGCCTATGATGAGGCCTACACAAATACTGAGGAAGAGGGAAGCAAGGATGACATGTTAGAGATAGATGCCAATTTGTTTGGAGTCACTGTTGAAGGATCCCATGCAAAAGGGGAGGTGCAACCACCACAGGTTCATGGCATAGGTGCGGAGGATGTAACCACTATGCTAAGAAAAGATTTGATCAAGCAAGAGAGAGAAGGCTATGTCAAGATGTGTGCCTCTTTTCCGAATTTATTTGCGATGAAGTACGAGGATCTACGAGGAGTGAAGGTTGCAAAGCACAAGATAGTCCTCAAAGAAGGGTGTAAACCAAAGGTGCAAAAGCTAAGGAGGTCAGGGGAGATTCAAAAGGAGGCTCTTTGGTAGGAGATTAACCAATTGTTAGATGCAAGTATCATATACCCTGTGAAGGAGTCTGAGTGGGTTTTTTCGGTGGTTATCACCCCTAAGAAGAATGGGAAATGGAAGGTGTGCCTTGACTTCAAGCCATTGAATATGGCGACCAAGAGAAATAACTTCCCACCGCCATTCCAAGATGAAATCTTAAATTAAGCGTGGTAGGTCATGAGAGTAGGTCATGAGATGTACTCTATTATGGATGGATTTTCAGGGTACTTTCATATAGGGATTGCTCTTGAAGATCAGCTGAAGACAACATTTATCTCTCCATGGGGATGCTTTGCCTATTCGCAGGATGACGTTGGGTTTGGTGAATGCCTATGCCACCTTCCAAGACTGGATGAATAGGGTGTTTGTTGGTCCCTACTTAGGTAGGTTCATTAGGGTTTTCATGGATGACATTGGATGCTATAGTTCAAGGGTAGATTATATGTCGAAGCTGCAGCTATGTCTTCACAGACTTGATGAAGAAGGAGGTCAGTTGAACCCTAAGAAGTGCAAGCTAGCACAACCTCGAGCACAATTGCTAGGACATGTGGTGTCACAAAATGGAATTGAGACAGATTCGGTGAAGGTCAAGGCTCTAGTCCTAATGGAGCCTCCCTCTAGTGCGTAAGGCTTGGCCTCCTTTGTACATAAGCTAAAGTATTTGTCGTGTTTCTTCTGGATGCTGTCGTAGTATGTATACCACCTTCAAAAGAGGGCTCAACAGGTGCATGGCTTTGAGCAGGATGAAGAATCTCAAGAATCTTTTGATAGGGTGACGATAGGCACAGTGGCTATTGGGGCATTAATATGACAGAAGGTGGAAAGGAGCTATAAACTTATTTATTTTGAAAGTAGGGTGATAAGTCCTGGAGAGGCGACCTACACCAAAGCCGAGTAGTGGGTCATGGCCTTACTTTTTGCATGGAGGAAGTTTAAGGTGTATCTCATCGTGCGGAAGTTTTATGTGATGATGGCCAACAATTTATTGCCAGAGGTAGTGCTACACTTGAAGCCAGGGAAGCAAATCATGAAGTGGTTGATAGAGCTACAGGAGTTCAAGTTTGAATTCAGAATTGACCATACGAGTTGATCCCATTTGGCAGATATTTTGGTCAGCAAGGCCGTAGATTTGCCAATTTATCCAAGAGTGGTATGAGATGAAGCCAGAGAGGATCTACTTGGTGGGAGCTTTTACCAT
The DNA here is from genome assembly GCF_014529385.1 of Adiantum capillus-veneris. Taxonomy (NCBI): domain Eukaryota; kingdom Viridiplantae; phylum Streptophyta; class Polypodiopsida; order Polypodiales; family Pteridaceae; genus Adiantum; species Adiantum capillus-veneris. Next base: position 70,230,538 of record NC_140958.1, on the reverse strand, counting down.
GTGGTTTGATGGTGCGTATAGGAGGGTGATGGAGAAAGCAGGTGGAGGTGTGGTGATACACGATCCACACAGCAAGGTAATCTTCTCAAAAGCCTATGATTTGGAGGATGTCCATACCAACAATGAAGCGAAATATCTTTTCCTCCATCTAGGTTTGAAACAATGCATCGAGTTTGGCATTTCCAACTTGGTGGTCATAGGTGATGCGTTATTGGTCATCAAGCAATTGTTAGGCCAATGGCAAGTAAAGCGTGATTCCTTAAAGCATTGTTTTTTTGCTATCAAAAAGCTACTAAAGTTCTTTAGGGAGATCCAGTTCAAGCATGCGAAGAGGGAGCAGAACCAGGAGGTAGACCAACTAGCAAGTAGCAAGGTGCAGGTACATGTCGTAGGCATATATGTGGCCCTGACCACATACGCAAGTAGGGAGTCTTTGAAGGAGGTGGAAGATTTTTTGAGTACAAGGCAGTTTTTCCAAACTGTAGAGGAGGAGGATAGTTCAGAAATCTTGCAAGTTTACATTAGTAGGTGAAGACCTAAAGGCTTATGGTAGAGACGGGGTGTTGAGGAGAGTGCTCTATAAATAAGAGATTAGCTCGGTGTTGGAGCAATGTCATGAGGAGAGCGGACATTGATGGAAGGATCAAGTACTATTTTAGGTGTTGAGAGCGGGTTTTTGGTGGCCTTCAATAGTGAAGGATGTGCACTATTGGTGCAAGACCTGCCATGAATGCCAGACTATGGGAGAGAGGCGTTTGGTGGTTGAGTCACAGGGGGCCATTGTTCTCAGAATGCTTTCAAGAAGTGGGGTTTGGCTGCCATCGGTCCACTCCCTAAGTCTAAAAGTGGTAAGAAGTATGTTGTGGTAGCCATTGACTACCTCCCAGGTGGGTCGAGGCCAAAGATGTGAAGGAGGTAAATGCACAGGTTGTAGCCCATTTTGTTTTTGATAACATCTGTTGTTGTTTTGGAGTGCCATGGGTACTTATTTTTGATAGAGGCCAAGGATTCAAAAGCAAGCTTATGCGGACATTGGTGGAGGAACTAAAGATTCAACATCAATTTTCCTCGCCTTATCATCCCCAATGCAATGGTCTTGTGGGGAGTGCCAATGGACAAATCTTCAAGATGTTGACAAAGTATGTGTATAAGTAGGAGACAAAATGGGAGATCAATATAGAGAAGTGTATATGGGGCTACAGGACGTCCTACAAAGTGGCGACCAACTTTACTCCATTCGAGTTGGTATATGGCAAGGAGATGGTGCTACCAGTGCCTTCAACTAGGAGCTTCAAGGGTATGTGGCGCATCAGTGTCTCTCCACACAAGATAGGATTCTTGGCCTTGAATGTGCCACTCCACACAAGATAGGATTCTTGGCCATGAAGCATTGCAAATAGTAGGGAAGCAGACATACTACTATATGAAGCAGCAGGAAAGATGAGTGGCTAAATTCAATGAGAGTCTGCCAAACAAGAAGACAAAAGAAGGAGACCTGGTAATGAAATACGAGAGCTACTTGGACTTCAACTTCCAGAAGTAGTTCAAGAAGAAATGGACGGGTCCATACAGTGTGCAAAAGGCCTTTTTGAATGGGACCTATCAGCTGGTGAGAGTTAATGGTAAGCTTCTTAGGCATATGGTAAATGGTGTATGGCTCAAGTTGTACTTTGATAGGGGAGTGGTGCCCAATGTGAATTTGATTGTGACCAGAGGGGTTGGGCAACCCACTTGAAGGTACTCAAGAGTAACATACATACAATTTTGTACATATGATACATATTGTACATATGGTTGTGCATTTTCCAATGTGCTTGGGTGTTTGTAGAATGTTGCGAGTTTCAAGTTCAATAAAGCTACTTTTGGTTGAAATGAATGTTCAACAAGGGGGTGGGCAATGATGGTGTAGCCAAAGTTGGTATGTGCAGGGAGTGCTCTATGCCAAGCTTTGGGTGCTAGCAGGTGCAGGACAAAGGGATAAGGCCAGTGTGGAGGACCTGGCTAGGCAAATGATAGTGGAAGTGTATGTCTAATGTAGTTTTCTGGTCAAAAAATCTCCAGAATGGTCCATTGGTGGTGACAAGCAAAAGTGTCGGAGATGCTGATTTAGTGCTCCAGAATATGGTCTTTGAGGTTGCAAGACATTCAAGTTTAAAGTTAGAAGGTGTTGCAGATCTCGATGGAATTGGCCGAGTGCAAAAAAAAAGATCAGAGCTGATCCGTATGGGTAGACATGAAGTGCTCGAGCTGTGGAGCATGTTGCTATTCTCGGATTACCAATTGGAGCTCAGATGGGCAAGTTATGGGTCGACAAAGTTTTCAAGGGGGCAATTGTGAGGCAAATTGTCTATCTCGATAGGCGTGCTAACAAGGATATTTTTGAGCTTGCCAAGGTTTTTGAATATTGCATGTGATATGGAGAGTCAACCAAAATTTGCGGCTCGCCAATCGGAGTCATGGACACCGAGATACATCCAATCCCAGTTGGTAGGCGATTACCCAATGTTTTTTCCCGTTTCTTGAATGGGTTGTCCAAGGCCATGGTGCGGAGTTGTGGAGAAGCATGTGGATTTTGGTGCCGATAGGTGGAGCTTCGATGTGGTGTGATCGAAAAAAATTATGTGACAAGTAAAACTTTGTGTGAGCATCGATGGTGTGGAGAGCCCATGTTTAAAAGTTCCCTTAGTTATAAATTCAAAAGGAAAAGGTGGGTTGGAGTGGTTGATAAGAAAACGTTTTAAATAGGCCTAGTGGGTAACGAAAAAAGAAAAAGTCTTTGATGAAGAGGAGAAAGGCAATAGCACCCAAAGCTATTGCTCAAAGGGCCCTCTTTGGCTTTCTAAACCCTTAGTGTTGTGTTGGGTTACTTAGACTCCTTTCATTTCACATATTGACATGATGGAGACTTACCTTTCATTTCACATATTGACATGTCTTTATTTTTCTTGATTCTATTGTTTTAAAATGCTAAAGTGAAGCTTCACCTTCCATAAATTTGGATAAAGTTTACACACACACACACATGTTTTTTTGCATTCTATTGTTTTAGAATGCTAAAGTGAAGCTTCACTTTGCATAATTTTAATAAATTCTATACACATACATATATATTAAATAGTTTTTTTTATTTCACCTTTCATTTCACAACTTCACATGGCTTTACATTTCTTGCATTTTATAGCTTGATTCCAATCAATGTTAACGTTCGAAAAAGTCTCTTTTATTAAGCGGCTGCTGATCGAGTTTCTTCCTCACAAAGAAGAAAATCAGAAATACTAGCAAAAATTTTGAGATTTGCAAAATTTTTGGACAACTTTCTCACATATTTCATCGGTTTTTCTTCCGTTTACCATGGTTTGCAGTTAGCTAGTCTCGATTTTCAATCGGCTCAAGACTAAGCTGAGGCAATCCTTTCCCAAACACTGATACCAATTTAATTCAACCTAACAATTTTATCGCTTTCTTATTGTTTTTGAAAGCCGTCGTGACCCTTTCACATGTTTAGAAAGAACAAAGGGAGAAGAAAAAGAAGAGGAGGCGTTTTTCAAAGGGGCTTTTTTTTCTTTTGGGGAAAAAGAGAAGAATTGGAAGAAGAAGGAGAGCTCTGTGTAGTGGGTGGTCGAGGCCACCCACACGAGGGAAGTCATTGAAACTGCACCAGATGGTGGAGAGTCGCGCATTGACTTGGAAGTGAACTAACCGGAAAGGATCGCCAAGGTGCTTCCTTATAGTGGCAAGTGGAGAAGGATGATGGCAGTTGAAGAGCCGGTTGGTGGTTCTGGATCGAGGAAAGTGTTTGTCCAGTAGCGACAAACTTTTTGGGAGCTCCTTACACGGAGGATTGCACCTGTGAAGTAGAACAATGTTTTTTTCCTTTGGGGTACTCATGGACATGGTGTTTGGAAGGTTGTAATCGGTCTTTTGAAGCAAGATAAAGCCCACTTTTCCCCTGTCAAGTGTTGATTTCCCCTTCCCCTTTTGTTTTCTCTTGCTCTAGTTCGTGTCGTGCGGTGTCGGTAGTGAGGAAGTGTGTCCCTCCGAACCGGCGGTGTCTCTGTGTGTGTGCAGAGAAAGTGAGGAAGAGGAGTCGTATGTGTTGACAGGTTCGAGATCAATCGCAGTGGTGTGTGCGTGTGAGTGGGTGATCTTGTTAGCGATAGGTGCATTGGGTGGAGTGTAGGTGAGGCCCTGCTAGCACAAATTGTTTTTTCTGAAGGTGTTTTCAAGAGGAGAGGGGTGTTGTGAATACCTTGAGCTATATATGGGTAGCTGCTTGTGTGCTGGGTGTGTTACCCATTCCCCCTCTCCAACGTGGTCTATGCTGTAGTGGATCCACCATGGAGAAGAGAGAGAGAGAGAGAGAGAGAGAGAGAGAGAGAGAGAGAGAGAGAGAGCATGCAAGGTCACGACCTCCTCTCCTTCCAGTGGGTTCTAGTACCAATGGAAGAATGACCATAAGTATGCATGCTATTGGCCACCCAACCTCTCTCCTTTTATAGACTCTTAGCTATCTTTAGGAATCACTTGAACGTTTGCACGCCTAGCCTAAGGCCGTGCCCCCTTGGTCCTACCATCACCTTGATAGGATATACTCACACATATACTAGTAAGTATATACATGTCGCATTGAACAAATTGAAAAAGGCCAACCTCTTTCTCTACTTTACTTAGCTCTCTCTTCTGGTGCTTCTCCTTTTGTGATAAATATTCACACATATACTACTAAGTATATACATGTAGCATTGAACAAATTGAAAAAGGGCCACCTCTTTCTCTACTTTCCTTAGCTCTCTCTTTTGTTCCTCCTTCTTTTGTGATAAATGCACAAGGCAATGATTTCAGCGTCTCATACCATGGAAAGTGTTGTAAACTAGTTTGCCTTGATTGCTTCACTGTGTATATGGTAAGAAGTAAAAAAGTGATAGTGTTGTGGATTTTACCGCATGGCATAGCTCATGATGATGACTCCATAGCATATCTCCTCGAAGCTTTTGCCAAAAGCTCTATGACCTCGCAACACAAATGAGATTTGCATGAAATGATGTATGAATGTAAACAGTTCCACATTATAATAAAAACGAAATGAGATGCATTTTGTGCATTTACAATGCTTGTGCCCATTAAAAAAAGAAAAAAATCATACATATGTATGGTGTGGAGTTGGCACCGTTCTTCACATTTATAATAATACCGTAGGGAACGTGCCCTTCCCCCGCCACTTTTTATCCCCTTCAGTGTTGAAGGGGGACTTATGCTTCTTCTCCAGTGTTGGAGGGACTTTTTTATTGTAAAAAAACTATGGCCGTGTTTTATGAAGACATTACCGATGTTTTATGAAGACATGCATCATTCCACGTTGCCTTGCCGTGGCGTATTGTCTATGTGTTCCTTTGTTGGGCATCACAAAAATTCTTCAGCCTTTGTCACCTTCATCTACAATCTTTTGAATAAAAATGATGTAAATTTATTGCTCTAATGTGTACATGATTTAATCTAAGTACTTTTGAGATGACATAAAGGAGATGAAAATACGGAATATAAGTGTACCTTTGGTATGGGTTGTGTCGATCAATGCACAATCTTGGATAGAGTTGCTTCTAGACCTTCCTTACATTGTTTCGCCACCTTCCCACCAGTATACCGCATTTGAGTGATTTCCGCCTCCCAACACCGCATTTGAGTGATTTCAGCTGGGAGGCCGCATTTTGTGCAACACGACTGAGGTGTTTGAGTGATTTTTAAGGAGGTCACTTCACTACTAGTAAGGGGGGTGACATCGTCACGTCAGTGAAGAAGAGTGATGGTCTGTCCTTCTCTTACTGGTAATGTCACATGCCTTCAAGACAAAAGTATAGTTGACTGAATGGTGAGAGATACTCTCGCTTTGCATCTGCTAAAAACAGCCTAGAGCTTTCTGTCCCTGCTCCTATTGCACATATCTCGTAATCAGTGCATGCCAAGAGACGACATTCTGGACAAGAAGCTCCTCAAGCACTTTTTATGCTTTCTGAAGCATACCACATTTGACATACATATCGACCAAGGAAGTGCCAACCACAACCTCTATTTTCAAAAGCCTTTGACGAACAAAGAAATTGTGAATTTTTGTGCCCATATCAGCATCTCACATAGAGCCACATGCCTTCAAGATGCATGCGTAGGTGATTGCATCTGGACAAAGGCCCTCATTGTGCATCTGCTGAAAATAGCCTAACGCTTTCTAGCCCTACTCCTGTTGTGCGTATCTTGCAATCAATGCATTCCAAGAGATGCTGTTCTGAACAAAAAGCTCCTCAAGCACTATTTGTGCTTTCTCAAGTGCACCACATTGGGCATACACATCGACCAAGGGAGTGTCAGCATGACATCTCTTTGCAATAGCATCTGAGTAACAATATCATCGTGAATTTCTGTGTCCATATCAGCATCTTGGGAAGAGCCACATGCCTTTAAGATATACACGTAGGCAATTGCGTGTGGATATAGCTCTTGCTTCACATCTGCTGAAAACAATCTACAACTATCATCATGAATTTTTGTGTCCATATCAGCATCTGTTGAAAACAGTTCACAGCTTCCTAGCCCTGCTCGTCTTGTGCATATCCTACAGTCAGAGCATTCGAAGAGATGCCACTCCGAACAGTAAGCTCCTCAAGCACTTTCCGTGCTTTCTCAAGTGCACCACATTTGGTATACATGCCAAGACAGTGCCAAGTACCTTGCTTTTTTTTACAACCCTGCAGACAGTGCATTCGAAGAGATGCCGATTCGAACTCAAGCAGTTTTTTGTGCTTTCGCAAGTGCACCACATTTGGTATACATGCCAAGACAGTGCCAAGTACCTCGTTTTTTTTCGACAACCTCTGGCTAACAATATCATCGTGAATTCTTTTGCCCATATCAACATCTACATAATGCCACATGCCTTGAAGATACAAGCGTATGTGATTGCATTTGGGAGAGCTGCCCTCTCTTTGCATCTGCTGAAAATAGCCCAGCGCTTCTTGGTCCTCCCTTTGTTGGGCATATCCCACGATCAGAGCATTCCAAGAGACAGCATTCCAGACAGGAAGCTCATCGAGCACTTTTTGGGCTTTATGAAGAACACTGCATTTGAGTGCCTGCAAGATGCGAGCGTAGGTGATTATGTATGGGGAGAGGCTCTCGCTTCGCATTTGCTGAAAATAGCGCAACACTTCCTGGACAAGTAGCTCTCTCTCTCTCTCTCTCTCTCTCTCTCTCTCTCTCTCTCTCTCTCTCTCTCTCCCTCCCGGCTAAGTATAGCTTTGACTCACTTTGCACACCAAAATTAAGTTCCTCAAATCAAGGGATGCCAAGTGGCATGCCTCCTCTTGCTCCGTTCCAGAAACTGGTATTAGATAATCAAGGTAAAAATAGCCTAATTTTTAATATTTTCCCCTCGCCAAATTCAAGAAAAGGAATTTTGTGTGTTTGGAAGAATTGTTTCTCCCGAACACTGGCTCGGCCTGCAGTGCGTGTAGGTGATTGACTCTACAAAGAGGCCCTTGCTTCGCATCTGCTGAAAACAGCGCCCTCTTCATGGACCTTCCGCATGCCTCGCCAAGAACATTGCTACCCTATCCTCATCATCATCATCACCACTTCTGCCATGGTCGTGTGGTGTAGGTGATTGACTCTACTGAGAGGCCCTTGCTTCGCATCTGTTGAAAACATCACAGAGCTTCCTGGCCCCTTCATGGACCTGCCGCACGCCTCGCAAAGAACATTGCTACCCTATCCTCATCATCATCATCATCATCACCACTTCTGCCATGGCTGTGAGCTGGTCCTGCTCACGATCCTTGCTTCGCATCTCCTAAAAATAGCGTAGGGGTGGAGTGCCACTCTCGCTCAGATCACCCACACATGCACGTAGTGCTCCAGACTGCTGTCCCTCTCTCTCTTTCTCTCTCTATGGCCTAGAGTGAGCCAAAATGTTGTGAGCTAGTTCTCTCCGGCCTGGAGTGAGCCAAAACGCAGCAATGAGCCGGAACGCTGTATGGTGGAGGCGCGCAGTCCTTTATTTTTCTCTCCGATTTGGAGTCAACCAAAACGTAGAAATCCTCTCTCTCTCTCTCTCTTTCTCTCTCTCTCTCTCTCTCTCTGGCCTAGAGTGATTGCGATATGCAACAATCCTCTCTCTCTCTCTCTCTCTCTCTCTCTCTGCCTCGAGTGATTACGATGTACACCAGTCCTTTATTTTTCTCTCCGGCACTGGAGTCAACCAAAATGCAGCAGTCCTCTCTCTCTCTCTCTCTCTCTCTCTCTCTCTCTCTCCCCCGCCCCCCGCCCGGCCTGGAGTGATTACGATGTGCAATAGGATGGAAAAGCAAAGATATTAAAGCAAATAAATTACCAAGATATTAAAGCAAACGAATTACCTCTACTCTATGTCAATTGCCTCTGCCTTTTGTTTGCGTCAATTGCTGTACTGCGTCAATTGCTTGCTCTCTGTCTGCGTCTCTCTCTCTCTCTACCCCAGGCGAGGAGTATTCACTCTCTCTCTCTCTCTCTCTCTCTCTACACCCCAGGCGAGGAATATAACAAATCTATCACGCTGCTATAAGTTTTTGGCTAGCCGCTTGTTTTTCGATCTCTTTTTTTTAACACCATTGCTTTATTCTCTCTCTCCCTCTCTCTCTCTCTCTATATATATATATATATATATATATATATATATATCCTCATTTAGTAGGCCAATCACATGTGGCCACATGGCATAACTACCCTTTCTCCTTTCATTAAAACGATCTTAGATAATCAAGGTAAAGAGGTAATCTAAACACAGGGTTCTATAAGATGAAAAAAGAAAGAGAAAGAGATGGCACATTTTGGAGCCAAAAAGGATTTGTTGTATGTTCACAATAATGGCTCTAATAGGCCGTGCTAATTTTGAAACGATTGTTTTAAGTGGAATCTAGGCAAATCCTTCTATGCCTTGGAGGAGAAAAAAGTGAGGTGAAGACATGTGGAGAAGAGAGGGGCCTCGAGGGAACGAGGGAGGGATTCCATGTGCGAGCTTGAAACCAGAGGAAGAGAGAGAGGGAGAGCCGCACATTTGTCAAGCAGACACTGGACAGGGGTGGATGGAGAAAGATTTTTTGGTGGCATTAATGTCGGGATTGCAATAAGTTGCAGATGAGCGCAGCTAATGAGGGACGCCAATGAGGGTTGGGCATGGAGGACGATCCTTGTCTCTCCAGTGTGGGTTGCCATTTGTTTCACTTTATCTCTCTCTCTCTCTCTCTCTCTCTCTCGCTGTCTGCGTTCCATTGTGATGCATCAGTATCTCTTTCTCGCTCTTGCTCCATCGCGAAGGCTCTCTCTCTCTTTTTGATTGTGTGATGCGATGGGGAGCTGCTCCCAGCAAGGTATGCTCAAGCCAAGAGGTTTGCAACTTCCTCTTGTCGGCACCGTAGAGAATACGACAGAGATGATGGGGACTTGTCCTTAGTCTGCAGGTGTAGCTGAGAGAAAGAGATGCGAGAGTATGGTGGTGTCGGCACTGTGAGAAGAGAGAGAGAGAGAGAGAGAGAGAGAGAGAGAGAGAGAGAGAGAGAGAGCGCCATCAAGTGAAGGGAAGAGCAGAAAGAGGGGCTTCACGGAGAGGCAGCGATGGTGAGAGATAGAGCAAGGGCTACATTTTTCTTTTGGAATTGAAGATTCCAAGATTCCTTTAAGAAACTCAGAGAGAAATTAATTCACTTTTCAGATTCTAGACCTATTTGGCTCTATTAGGTCTTCCCAAGTGCATAAGTGAAGGGTGAGTTTAGGAAATGAATGACAAACTAAGGTGGAAAGTCAAAAGAAGAATGAAGATGGAAAGTCAAAAGATCTTTTGTGTCCATATAAATAGATGTTTCTCTATTCTTTCATTTTTCTTTGGTGTTTTCTTCTAAGTTCTCTTTAGCGTTTCTCTCTCTCTCTCTCTCTCTCTCTCAATGTTGTATTCATCTTTCTTAGTAGTTAATATTGTTGCAATCTATGTGCTTCGTCATTGCCTGTTGTTATGTGCTATAGATTAACACATCATTTTTTTTTGTTTTTGAGTGGAATCTTTGAATTATGAGCATCTTTTAATATTTTTGAAGCCATTAGGAATACCTTTTTAATTTTATAATTCTAGTAAACTAGCATCACAAAAAATCAAAATGTACACTGCTTCGGAATGGGAATGAGAGGGTAGTCGATGGCAAGGCTACGTTGGAGGAGAGCCAAAATCGTTCTCGTTTGCTCTCACTATGTCCAAGCCAAGAAAAAACATGCCGATGCCATCTTCTACCATTGAATGGAAGTCACTAGCCAATGTCATAGCCGTTGATGTCAAATTTGAGAGTCGAAGTTGAGAAGAACGCTAAAATTTAAGAAGATGCCATAGAAAGTGTACTCACCAAAGCCAGAACCAAGCCAAGAGCCGATCTGCTCTCTCTCTCTCTCTCTCTCTCTCTCTCTCTCTACCTGTGCAACGAGGTCATCAAAGCCGTAGCCGTCAAGTTGGTGTCAAAGCTGGGAAGCATCATTGCCTAGGATGTTGATCCAATGCTAGGTGATGCTGGGCTTACTTGTCCCTATGCTATTGCTTGTCGATCATCAATTGCACCTTGCCAAAGCTTCTCCACTGTCGAAGCTTCTTTCACTGTGGGCTGTCAAATCAACTCTCCGACTTCTATTCTCCTAATGTGAGTGTGTGTGTGTGTGTGTGTGTGTGTGTACGTACACACTTTCTCCCTCTCTTTGCTTTTTGTGCAGTGAGTAAGTGAGAGAGAGAGAGAGTGTGTGTGTGTGTGTGTGTGTGTGTGAACATGTCCTTACACACACCCTTTCTCTACTTCTTGGTCAATTTATTGTAGATTCCCTCAACTTCACTTTGCATACGTGCACGTGTGCACAAACACAACAATGAACAATAATTGCGCTACTTACTACCCAATTTTGCTCTCGACCTTGGCCACTGCTACTTGCTTTCTTCAACTGCCTACTTGATTCACTTACTATGTCCACTCCCCCAAGCTTTTGCTTAGCTTGTGATTTGCTCACATTGCTTTTAAAAATTAAAGAGCCCTACTGCTTGCTTTTGATTCCATGCGCGGAATGCACTTGCTAAGGTTTGCTTCCAATTCTCCCTGTACTGCTCGATGACAAGCTACTGAAACTTCTCTCTCCAATTGCAAGCTCATGTGGCTGTCCACCTGTGCGCATGCACACACACACACACACACACACACAAAATAGCATTGCAGAGCCCCCAATTTGCTGCTCATGCTGAGCTACTATGTGTTGCCCGCCTTGGAAGATTCCAATGACTTCACCTTCAAGCCTTTGAATTTGCTCCTCAATTGCCCATTTTTGCCTAGCGTTGTTGCTTGCTCGATTCTCCTTGCACTTGCCCTTTCTTAATTGTGCTCATTGTAGACATCTCAATTATTGCTTATAAGCTCAACATGCCATTCCTAGCTTCCAAGATTCCATGGTTGCTTAGGTTGCCTGCACATGAGCGGGGGCTTCAAGCTCCAAGATCTGCCCATAGGCTTCAAGATGCTCACCTGCTCAATTCTCTGCAGCTTTCAAGTTCTCCAAAGAGGTCGACTTGTAGACCTTCCTCCCTTGCTTCATTTTGTGCAAGCATAGATCCCCCTCTAAGCTAAGCTTCTCAAGTGGTTGTACACACATTGTGATGCTCCAAGTTGTTTTTGTCCAACTTTTAACTGCTAATAAATTTGATTCCACATAATTGCTAGACAAAGTATGTCGTTCTAATTTTGCAACCATTTCTTTATATCAAATCTCGGGAGATGCTGAATTCGTTAATGAATAAGAAAAGGAAAATGGGTGGACAATGACGTGACAGAGAAGTGAACGAGAATGTGTAGGGTGGTTGGTGTGTATAGAATGGATAGAGAGCTAGGGTATGTGTTGCATAAACCTAGGTAGTGAAGCTGGCAAGCGCATCAAAGGATGTGTCTACAATTTTGAATGTATTTGTTTTTGTGGAATTCAACATAATTCTCATGAAAACCTTTTAGTGAAAACAAACATAAGTGAAAGGAAGGGGACATGTGGTGGTAGTTGACCAATAATGGGGGGCGTCGAGGGCAGCGGGCGATAAGAGGGGGGGGGGTGGGGGGGGGAGGGCAAACAGGGAGAACGCAGGTTGGGGGCATAGCTTGAAAGCACTTATTTTAATATGCATGAACTCTTGCGTGCAACAAGAAGTTGGTTGCGATTGCTTGGCCTACGTGGGAGGACTCGTTCAACTCCAAGGTCGTGCACTTGATCTCGGGATCTGTTTATCGCAGATTTTAGGGGCTTGAAAATGAGGATGGCTAAGGTGAGAAGGTGGAATTTCCACTGACTCCAGCTGATTCAATGCAAAGGAGCCAGTATAGACTTAAAAAAAATATATATGTTAAAATCTACAACAGACTAGAAATAGCATCTATCTATCACCATATTCTACCACAATATGCATACATACACTCCATATAGGTTTCATAGCACTATGTAGTAGCTATAGAAATGGTAGCACCTACCGAGATTCCTCTGACACCAAAATAGTGTTACCATATACATGTGGTAGTGATGTGTGTGAACACACTAGGACCGCCGGGGCATTTTTTCCCTCTTTAGGAGGTTTTTTCCCCCGTGCATTGTATATACGCCCATCACTCTAGGGCTATCTATCTTTCCATTGCACACTAAGTAACACATTCTCTATTGTGTGCCTTGAGCTTCCTTCGTCTTCTCCAAGCTGCGTGTGTTTCTCTGCAACCCTAATTCCAACAATTGGTATCAGAGCAGGTCACGTCCTCCCGGGCTTAGTCGCTAGCTGCTCCAGCACACGCCTGCTCACTTTCTCCGATTTCAGTGAGCTTTGGCGAGCGTTCGCAAGTTGACAAATATTTTGGGCAAGCTCAAAGAGCTTGGTCTGCTCAGAATTTTGATTTGGGCTCATTTCAGCCTCCGTTTCCACTACAGGCAGTACTGCACAGGCTATTTCGTCATTTTGTGCAGATTTTCTGTCAGTGCCGTTTTCTGCATAACAGGTGTCTTATAGTCTTCTACGGTTTGTGCTATATAGCACAAGTTGTTCCCGCTCCATTTCTCCTATTTTCGGGCAGTTTTCACATCAGGTGCAACATTTACCATGGCTGACAACAACAACACAGATGTGTTCAAGATGTTTGCTGCTGAGGACAGGTTGGATGGGGACAACTACCCTATGTGGGCTTATATGATGCAACATGTTCTTGTGTCAAAAGGTGTCTGGAACATTGTGCAGGGCATTGATGTACGTCCTGGTTCTGAAGATGTAGGCGATGTTGAGAATGTTGCAGGTCTTGCTGCAAGGATTGCAGCTGTTAGAGTTGTTTTGCCTACGGCAGAACAAGCTCGTTGGGATGTTAAGGATGCGCAGGCTCATGCATTGATTGCGTTGTCTGTGAAGCGCACCATTATTCCTCACATCCGTTCAGCAAAATCTGCAAAACAGGCTTGGGATATTCTAGCAGGTCTTTATGCAAGCCGCAATGAGGCTAAAATTGCTTTGCTGCGTAAAGAGCTAGAGTCAAAGATTATGCATGAGGAAGATGATATGGACACTTTCCTTGCTAGTGTCAAGGATATCAATGAGCAACTCATTTCTGCAGGTGAAGTCATTTCGGACAGTTCCCTTGTGCAGACTGTTCTTGATGCCTTACCAGATTCCTACTAGACTTTTGCTAGTACTTGGAGACTGATGACCCAAGGAAATCCTGAAGTTGTCAAGTTTGATGCATTATGCACATTGCTGTTGCAAGAGTCACTTTCTAGAAAAAACAGGACTAGGCAGCGTGCAGTTGAACAGGCTTTTATTGCTTCTCAAAGAAAGGGTGGTAACAGTAATGCAGCCACTTCTTATGGTTCTGCTGCGAGTGGCAAAAATTCTGTTCCTAATGCTTCTGCTGGCAGCACTTCGTCTGACAATTCTGGTGATAAGGGCAAAAAGAAGATGCGTTGCCATTATTGTAAAGCCAATGATCACTTGATCAAGTCGTGTCCTAAGTTGAAGGACAAAGAGGCTAAGAAGAAAGAGGGTGGTTCCACTACAAATGCTGGTTCGACTACAAATGCAGCCATTGTTGAGTCTTCTGTGAAAGGAGATTGTGATGCTGATGTTGATGCAGAATGGGCTTTTAGCACAGAGTGCACTTACAATCCTGCTGTCCATGATGCATGCTTGTCAGTTGCTGCAGATTCACATGTGTGGTATTTCGACAGTGGTGCTACAAAGCACAGTACCTCACATCGTGAATTGTTTACCTCTCTCGAGTCTGTCCCTCATGGAAATTCAGTCACTTGTGCCAACAACGCCTCTTATCCAGTTCAGGGAGTTGGAAAGATTGTGCTCACTGCTGCTAATGGCAGTTCCTTCACACTTGTTGATGCACTTTATGTACCTGGGATCAAGAAGAATCTCTTGTCTGTATCTGCACTTGCTAGACTTGGACTTGTAGTCAAATTTGTGGATGACAGATGTACAGTTCATGATCTCAGTTTTGGTGATGAAATTGTTGCATCTGGCCTTTTGTGCCGTGGGCTGTATAAGCTCACTTTGTATGACAAGTGTGGACAAAATTTTGCAAATGCTGTTGCAGATTCAAGGGCTATTTCAGATGCAAAACTTTGGCATGCACGTTTTGGTCATCTGAATTTTGCCAGTTTGCTGCGTTTGCAGAAATCTAATATGGTTGCTTCTTTGCCGCCTCTTGAAGCACCTATCAAACATGTTTGTGAAGGCTGTATTCTGGGTAAAATGCAGCATTCTAAGTTTCCAAAGGATGGTCCAGTTAGGGCCACATGCAGGTTGCAGCTTGTGCATAATGATGTTTGTGGGCCCATGCAGACTCCGTCCTTGGGCAATTACCTGTACTTCGTGACTTTCATTGATGATTACTCCAGGAATGCATGGGTATTTCCGCTTAAAGCGAAGTCCGAAGTTTTTATGTGCTTCAAACAATTTTTGGCTATGGCTGAAAATGTCTCAAAATGTCTTAAAATGTACTATGGGCACCCTCCGTTCCGATCGAGGGGGGGAGTATATGTCTCATGAATTTAATGCATTTCTGGCTAGTCGTGGGATAAAACACCAACGTACAGTGCCTTATACACCTCAGCAAAATGGTGTTGCTGAGAGGAAAAACAGGTCACTAACGGAAATGGCACAATGTATGGTCAAAAGTCAAGCTTTGCCGCATTCTTTTTGGCTTGAGGCCATCATGTGTGCCACTTATGTACTTAACAGGTGTCCTACGAAAGCTTTGCAGTCTATTACTCCATATGAAGCATGGCATGATAGAAAGCCTTCTATTGAGCACATGCGTGTTTTTGGCTGTTTGGCATATGCTTTGGTGCCACAAGTGCAGCGCAGAAAATTGGATGATAAGGCTGTCAAATGTATTTTTGTTGGTTATAGTGCTGAAAGCAAACGTTACAGGTTGTATCATCCGCAAACAAAACGTATTCTGGTTTCACGAGATGTAGTGTTTGTGGAAGACTCTGTTCAGCCCTTGCTGTCATGTACTAGAGACAGTAATGTAAGCTCACAGGACATTTATGACACTTTGTTGCCTCTTTTCAGTGGTGGAAATACGAATGTAAGTTCCAATGAGGCAAATGTACAGCCTATGGGGGTTTTTGAAAATGTTTTAGAACAGCCTATTACTGATGCAGATGTACATGATGTACTTGATGAGGAAAGGGCTGAAAATGAGCAGGCTAGAGGTATGCCAAAATGGCTGGTGCACACTTTGCGTGACAGTAAATTGGATGCACCTTTATCTAGTTGTACTCGTTCAGGCTCTCGCCATGCATCTTATGCATCGGATTGTTATGCTTTGGCTGTGTCTAGTTTACATGATGTTGAGGAGCCTCTGTCTTTTGATGAAGCACAAAATTCAGAAAATTGGATTGCTGCCATGAAATCAGAATATGATGCACTTATAGAGAATGACACATGGACTTTATGTGATTTGCCTCCTGGCAAAAAGGCCATTGGTACGAAGTGGGTTTACAAGTTGAAACGCAAGCCGGATGGTGAGATCGATCGCCATAAGGCTCGACTTGTTGCAAAGGGTTATGCACAACAAAAAGGCATAGATTATGAAGAGACTTTTGCTTCCACTTGTCGTTTGACTACTGTGCGTTTTCTATGTGCATTGGCAGCTCATTTTGGTTGGGATGTACATCAATCAGACATTGTTACTGCTTTCTTGAATGGTGACATATTTGAGGAAGTTTATGTAACGCAGCCTCGCGGTTTTGTCATAAAAGGACAAGAGGACAAAGTGTGCAAACGTAAGAAGGCTTTGTATGGGTTGAAGCAATCTCCTCGTGCTTGGTATGAGAAAGCTGACACTCATTTGGTTAAACGAGGCCTTCGTAACAGTCCAACAGAAAGCACATTGTATGTAAAGCGTGAGGATGATGTATTTCTCATTGTGGTTCTTTATGTTGATGATTTGCTGATCACTGGACCAAATTAGAGACATATTGCTGAATTTAAGGCTGATTTGAATGCTACTTTCAAGATGAAAGATTTGGGGATGTTGCATCATTACTTGGGTATACAGCTTAAGCAGTGTGATGGTGGTATTTCCTTGTGTCAGAAAAGTTACATAGAGACATTGCTATGTATGTTTGGACTTGAGGATTGCAAACCTATTGCCACTCCCATGGAAACAGGTTTGAAGTTGAGTCTACATGATGCTGGCGATCCTGCTGATGTCACTCTTTACCAAACTGCTGTTGGCTGCCTCATTTATGTATGCAACACGAGGCCAGATATTCAGTTTGCAGTCTCGCAGGTCAGCAGATTTATGCATAGCCCAGGGTCTAAGCATTGGCAGGCTGTCAAGAGGATTTTCCGCTACCTTAGTGGCACTTTACATCTTGGCTTGTTTTATCCCAAGGGGGGATCATTGCCGCCAGACTTACATGCTTTTTCAGACTCAGATTGGGCTGGTTGTTTTGACACGCGAGTGTCCACAAGTGGTTTTTGTTTCATGCTTGGCAATTCATGTATATCATGGTTGAGCAAGAAGCAACCTACTCTGGCCACTTCGAGTTGTGAGGCTGAGTACAGGGCAGTCTTCACAGCTACGGTTGAGTGTGTATGGCTCAGACGCCTTATGGCTGACTTGGGTTTTGGACAGGACACTGCCAACACTATCTACATTGACAGTTAGAGCGCATTGGCAGTTGCGAGGAACCCAGTTTTTCATGCTCGCACAAAGCACATTGAGGTGCATTACCACTATGTCAGGGAGAGGCTCTCTGTAACATTTAACGGCCTAGAATCTTATTTGTAGCGGAAATTAGCATGAACATAGTGGGCATTTCATTAGAATAGATTCCTAATGATAATTACAAGAGTGCTTGGGTGGAGAGAGCAACAAAAAGCATAACACCTAGTTAGATAGCATCGACAATACTTTCAAAAGAGAGAGCAATTAAACTATTGACAACAGTTGAGGACCGGATTTGCATGGAGCCGGTCCCCCCTCCAAAAGGCTTTGTATTATGGTTTCTCCCATCAAGAGAGACATTGTACAATACAATTCTTTGTGTTCCTTCAAGACTAGCTAGTGCAATGAAGATGGAAGCTTCATACACCAAGCAAAACACTTAATCAAACACAACTTGAATTATCCCCGTTCTCAGACCCAAGACCTCACACACCTTCGAAGATGGTGAGAGCTAGCAGGGTATGAGAGTAGATTGAGAGGAAAAAGAAGTATCTTACGAGAAAGAAGTACATCTCCTCACATAATCACTCATATTAGCATAGCTTAGCTTAGTAATTAGCTTGGTAGAGAAGATGAGCATGCATTGAAGCTTGGCTCTTGGTTGGATTTGCATCCACATGCCAAGAGAGTGTTGATGTAGGCTTCTATCTCACAAGCTTGGAGTAGGTGATGAGCTCTCCATTAAAGCTTGGGAGGAGATAGAGTGTTTTTCCCTTCACACATGGTCAAGTGTGAGAGTGTGAGAGTGAATGCCCAGCAAAAATCAGCCCCCCCTCTCTCTTGGGCGAGCCCTAGCTGCTAAGTTAGGCTGGCTTTTTCCTCATTGGGACCTCCCCAGGTCAAGCCAATAGGAATTAAGCAGCATAAGTGATAGCCTTCTGACATGTGTCCCCCTTTCCCCTTTTGTGAGAGCTTTAGATAATTAAATAATTAAACTAAACTCTCATTGGACCCCTTTGCCTCCTGGCCAATAGGAATCAGGCAAGCCATGGGGCTTCTGAATGCTCATTGGACCCCTTGGGAGACTGCCCAATAGTCTTCTAGGACACTTAATTCTTATTGGTTTCTTTTATTAAATGTTTTTAAATTAATTAAACTATATTTACTCTAGCTTAATTCTCATTGGTCCACTTCAAGGGTCTTCCAATAGGAATTGGGCACACCTTGTGGGCATCTGGCCTAGGGAGCTGACATGTGTCCCTCATTCCCTTTGTGTAAAGGGAGCCTGTGTGTGTGTGTGTGGTTTTCTCTCTCATCCCCTAGCTTTGGGGCTCGCCCCCTCCCATGTAGGGATGCAGAAAGACTTTTTGGGCACCACACTAAGCATCCAATTTTCCCTAAGGTTGACCTTTGGACACAACCTTTGAATTTTGGAACCTTAGCATTTTGGAAGTCTTAATGGGCTGAACCTTAGGGTCTTTTTAGCCCGTTGTTTCACATGGCTCTTTTGCAGATGGCCCCCCCTTTGGATCCCTATTTTCCCTCCTTTGGATCCCTACTGTGGCCGGTCTGCTAACTTAACCAATATTCTAGCTTTTTCTCCCTTGGCACTTCCCCACATTAAATGATCAGTTTAATATGAGAAAATCATTTAGGAGAATTAGATATTGATTATTATGACATTACCTCTCTCTTGAAATCATAGTCGTCCTCGACTATGGTGTAGAGAAGATAAAGCATATACATGAGTCCTTTTCTTAGCGGGTAGAGGATCCCTATGTTACCCTACGACATCATTCCATAATGGATGACTAGTCCATTTGGCGCTTGAGAGCCTGAGGCTGCCGCAAGCATGTCTGCACATTAGTCCTATCAGTCTTCCATAGTAGAGTGACAAGCTCTACTTGGTGTTTGGGAGACGTCGTCTCCACAAACTTGATCTAAGCATGCATACTACTTTATTTTTGTGCACAAATAAAGAAAAAGAGAGTCTTATAAGACAAAAATTTTTGTTCATTTTTTTTTTAACATTTTGTACATTTGCTTACTCTTGGGAAGCATTGTAAGCATTGACAAGGTTTAGGTTATCCTTTAATTGTATGCCTTGCATCCATCTAGCATCTTCAAAAGGATAATTCTTAAACTTAATAAGATATCGTCGGATAGTCTTACCGCCTCTTAATACCTTGTCTTCATGTCGGAGAATGGACTCGGGCTGCAGCACCTCCTCGTGGTCCTCGATCTCCGGTGGGTCTTCAATAGTTGGTTCTTGAGGTGGCTCTCCTTTGTAAGGCTTTAAGAGGCTCACATGAAAAGCATTGTGTATGAGCCAATGATTGGGCAACTTAAGTTGATAGGCCATCTCATTGATTGGCCTAAGAATCTGGAAGGGACCATAGTACCTTTTTGCTAGTTTAGCATAGTACTTTTGGTGGCCCGTAGGATTCTTGCCCGTCGTGTGCCTTAATCGAGCCTTGGGAAACTTTAACAAGACCCAATCGTTTTCTTTAAAGGTTTGGGCTCTTCTGTGCTTGTCAGCAGCAGCCTTTTGCCTTTGCTGTGAGATAGAGATAGCATCCTTAATTTTTTGGAAAGATTCTTGTAGGTCTCGGCTATACTCATCTGCAGCGAAGATCTTCCCATGTACCTTAAGTAGCAAGGGACTTTTTGATCTTCCCTCAATTACCTCGAAAGGTGCTTTTCCTGTAGAAGTATGTACAGTGTTATTGTAAGCATACTCTACTAAGGGTAAGTACTTCTCCCATTGGGATCTTTGATCTACTTCCGTTACATAGGCTTTTAGTAGATCGAGAATAGTTAGGTTAGCTATTTCACTTTGGCCATCAGTTTGTGGATGATAGGCCGAAGAGAAGTTTAGCCTTGTTCCTAAATTCTCAAAGAGACCCTTCCAGAAATTACTGGTCATTCTAGGATCTCTATCCGACACTATGGACATTGGCAAGCCATGGTACTTGAAAATTTGTGAAATGAAGAGGGTTGCCATTTGATGGGCTTTGATAGTCTTTTTGACAGGTATAAAATGAGCTTGTTTACTGAACCTGTCTACTATCGTCCATATTCCCGTATTCCCATGGATAGACTTAGGCAATCCAAAGATAAAATCCATGGATATGCTCTCCCACGGTGAATTAGGAATTGGCAAGGGTTGAAGCAATCCAAGTTGCTTCCCTCTATCAAATTTTGTCTTTTGACATACCACACATTTGGAAACATACTCATGTATGTTCACTTTCATGGTAGGCCAATAGAAATATGTTTCAATTCCCTTTAGGGTAGACTGAATCCCTCTATGCCCCGCATATGGGGGAGCATGAGATTCATACATTACTTTCTCACGTAGTGAGTTAGTAACGCAGAGTCTATTGCCATAGAGAAGATAGCCATCTTGTAAAGTAAATGGTTCTTCTTTCTTCCCTAAGGCAAGGGCTGAAATCACATCTCTAAAATCGGGATCAATAGCATACTCATCTATCATTAAAGATAGATCATTGTGAGTTGCTATGGAAACCGCATTCACTCTCGGTCGTCTTGAGAGTGCATCGGCTACTTGATTATGCTTGCCAGCAATGTGAGCAATATGAAAATGAAATTGCGAAAGGAAATTTGCCCACCTCATTTGTTTGTCGGAGAGCTTGGTCTGCGTCATGAAGTACTTAAGACTTTGGTGATCCGTTCGCAGAATGAAAGGAGTCCCCAATAAATAGTGCTTCCATGAGTCTAAGGCATGTAGAACTGCAAGGAGTTCTTTTTCGTATATGCCTAGAGCTTGCTCAACAGGGTCGAGCCTTCGACTTTCATAGCCTATGGCGTGCCCTTCTTGGAGCAAAACAGCCCCAAGGCAATCACCACAAGCATCACATTGGACCTCAAATGGTTTTGAGAGATCCGGTAGTGTAAGCACAGGTTGAGAGATAAGCTTTTCTTTAAGCTTTTCGAAAGCATTGTTCTCCTTAGCAGACCACGTATACCTAACATTTTTCTTTGTTAGGTCATGTAATGGTCCCGCAATTTGTGAGAACTTTTCTATGAAGCGTCTATAGTATGCACACATACCTATAAAGCTTCTTAATTCATGAAGATTCCTTGGTTTAGGCCATCCTTTTATTACCTCTAACTTGGATGGATCCATTTGGATTCCATCTTGAGAGATAATGTGACCTAAATATTGAATCTCTTGCAAGAAAAATTCACTTTTCTTTCGATTAACATAAAGTTTATTCTCTCTTAAAACTTGAAATATTACCTGGAGGTGTTGCTTATGTTCCTCTAATGAATTAGAGTAGATGATAATATCATCAAAGAACACTCCAGTGAAGGTTCGATGAGGTCTGAACAGCTTCTCCATCAAGCGGTTAAATGTGGCTGGTGCATTAGTCAAGCCAAAAGGCATGACAATGTATTCGTAAAGACCAAATGTAGTACGAAATGCGGTCTTTACAATGTCTTGATCAACTATCCTTATTTGATGATAGCCACTTTTTAGGTCAATCCTACTGAAGTAGGTCGATCCTTGTAGCTTATCAAATAGGTCTTCTACCCGTGGAACGGGAAACCTATTCTTGATAGTGATCCTATTTAGTGCTCTATAGTCGACACACATACGATATGTGCCGTCTTTCTTTTGCACTAATAGCACAGGTGAGCAAAATGGAGATGAGCTAGGCCTAACCATGCCCTTCTCAATTAACTCATGCACTTGCCGCATAATCTCCTCTTGTTGAGCTTGAGAAACTCTATAAGGAGGTTTGTTAGGCGGTGAACTTCCTGGAAGAAGTTCAATTGCATGGTCGTCATTACCTCGTTTAGGAGGTAGCTCAGAAGGGATGTCGTCAATAAAGACATCTTGAAACCCCTTGAGAAAATTGGATAACTCTAATTCCTTTTGGTTGCTTTTATTTTCTTTTGCTAAAGCATTAGGTTCATTTTGAGAATCTTTAACAAAAATCATGTACACGGAAATAGAGCTCTTTATTGACTTGTTGAAAGCTGGTGTATGTACAATGGGGATGGTGTTACCCATCTCCCTAGCATCTATATACATGTCCTTTTCCCTGAACTTAAAGGAGATTCTCCTTTCAGGAAATTTAACATGGGCAGCCAAACGGTCAAACCATGGTGCCCCTAGGATTACATCCTCATGCTTGAGAGGAGAGATAAAGAAATCCTCTTTGTCCACATAGCCTTGGACATGAAGCCTCAATTTCCCGATTAAGGGAATGATTGAAGCTTCTTGCCCCTTGAAGGCACTGTCTGCGGGTAGGATATCTCCCATCTCGTAGGATTGTATGCCTAGCTTGGTGGCTAACTCCATAGATATGAAATTGTGAGTAGAACCAGGGTCAAAGAGAATAAAAGCATCATGTTCTCTTACCTTTCCCCAAGCATGGCATAGAGGAGATCCTTTGTGGTGAGTTTGGTGAATCTCCTCCTCTTGGATTTCAACCAAAGAAGCTCTAGGAGGATCTTGGCGGTTGTTCTTTTGGGGACAAGCGCGGTACGCATGCCCTTGTTCGCCGCACTTGAAACACCGGTTATCTTTACGATAACGCTCAAGCTCTTCAGGAGAGAGTTTATTCTTTCCTTTGTAAACTCCCTTCTCTTTGGCTTTGTTGGAATTGCCCTTAGGAGACTTTTGGACATTGTCCTTCCCCTTAGGCTCATTGGAACCCTTGTTTTCCGGGGGCTTATTATTTCTTTTACCCCCAGTTTGGAAATTGATTCGCGAGGCCACCATAGTATGATGTATTACCGCCGATATGGTACGTGGCCTTTGGGAGTTGACATACTCCGCCATTTCTTCGGTTAAGCCCGCACCAAAACTTGTCTACATATTTGTGGATGGATTCATTGGGAGAGAGCTTTAAGCTTCGCCATTCGGTGAGTACTTTGTCTTTGGCATCGGTGGCCAAAAACTGCTTCATAATGGAAGCTCTTAAAGCCTTCCATGTTCGTGGAGCTTCACCGTTGGCTCGTAGGCTAGACCACCATTGTCTGGCGGACTTTTGAAAGTGCATAGCTACATGGCGTAGCTTAGAGGACTCCGTGAAGCCCTCATCTCCAAACGCCGCATCGAATTGCTGGATAAAGGCCAAAACTTTGTCTGTAGCACCGAAGGTACCATCATAGGTAAGGAAAGAGATGCTCTTCCCTCCCTCTTTGAATTTCTTCAGCTTGGACGACCTCTTCCATGCGGCATAGGATTTCCTATGGCCTCTTCTTTTTGATGGTTCAAAAGTTGCACCATCACTTTCTTCAGAAGATGAAGAATTTGAAGAAGGTGGAGAAGAGGGTGACCTCTTTCTCGCCTTTTTCTTGTCTTGATCTTTGTCGTCTTCACCATAGCTTTCATAAGAGGAGGAGGATAAAGAAGATGGAGAAGAGGGTGTCCTCTTTCTCGCCTTTTTCTTCTCTTGCTTTTTATCATCCCTCTTTGAATTATGGCGTGGAGAAGAGTGTGATGGTCTTCTCCGCTTTGGTGGTGATGGAGAGCGTTTAGCCCACCGTCTTCGTGGAGCCATCTCCACCGAGGTGGCGGGAGACTCGCTTCTTTCTCGTTCCTTCGGTGGAGGCTCTTGAGTTCTCCGTTGGGAAGGAGATGCATCATCAAGAAGTAAGTTCTTGAGCCCTTCATATGGATTCTCTTCTTCTTCCCGAATCGGAGAGAGACCTCTTTTGGTAGTCTCACAAGGAGGCTTCCTAGGTGTTCTCTCGTCATGGTGATGAGCTTGGAGAATCCCGTGAGCACGGAGCTGCCGTTGCACTTCACTTTGGAGAGATGGATTGCCCATGGCTTGTTGAAGCCTAGAAACAAGATAATTAACAAGCATTGAAGCATCATTAGTAGCTTGCTCATGAGCAAAATCAAAGTTATCAACATTAATTTCACTCTCTTTAATATTGTCAGCCATTCTAACAATTTTTAGGTGTAAACTTTTTAGGTGTACTTTGGCACTTCAAGCCCTAGTTGCTACTCCTCTTTACCCCTTTAGAAAAAGCACTCAAGCTACTGTACCCGCGGCTCGAATACCATTAATTGCAAGGAATAGAAGAGAGGGTCTTTCGACACCAAAACAGCACCGGCTCCTGTCAAGCTTCTAATAGCTCAATAGTGGTTAAGCCGTAGGCAAGCCCCGTAGGACTCCACTATTAAGACCATAGCTCTCGACGGTGATGCCCCGTTAACTGCACAAAGGCAGGCGCACTGCAAGGCTGAAAAATCCCTATTCTACTTACTCACAGGCAATTAATAATACCAACCATTTGTAGCTAGCTTGAGGACCTCCCTTCTTGAGCAAGAAAAGAGAAACCTTGAGCTCTGATACCAATGTAACATTTAACGGCCTAGAATCTTATTTGTAGCGGAAATTAGCATGAACATAGTGGGCATTTCATTAGAATAGATTCCTAATGATAATTACAAGAGTGCTTGGGTGGAGAGAGCAACAAAAAGCATAACACCTAGTTAGATAGCATCGACAATACTTTCAAAAGAGAGAGCAATTAAACTATTGACAACAGTTGAGGACCGGATTTGCATGGAGCCGGTCCCCCCTCCAAAAGGCTTTGTATTATGGTTTCTCCCATCAAGAGAGACATTGTACAATACAATTCTTTGTGTTCCTTCAAGACTAGCTAGTGCAATGAAGATGGAAGCTTCATACACCAAGCAAAACACTTAATCAAACACAACTTGAATTATCCCCGTTCTCAGACCCAAGACCTCACACACCTTCGAAGATGGTGAGAGCTAGCAGGGTATGAGAGTAGATTGAGAGGAAAAAGAAGTATCTTACGAGAAAGAAGTACATCTCCTCACATAATCACTCATATTAGCATAGCTTAGCTTAGTAATTAGCTTGGTAGAGAAGATGAGCATGCATTGAAGCTTGGCTCTTGGTTGGATTTGCATCCACATGCCAAGAGAGTGTTGATGTAGGCTTCTATCTCACAAGCTTGGAGTAGGTGATGAGCTCTCCATTAAAGCTTGGGAGGAGATAGAGTGTTTTTCCCTTCACACATGGTCAAGTGTGAGAGTGTGAGAGTGAATGCCCAGCAAAAATCAGCCCCCCCTCTCTCTTGGGCGAGCCCTAGCTGCTAAGTTAGGCTGGCTTTTTCCTCATTGGACCTCCCCAGGTCAAGCCAATAGGAATTAAGCAGCATAAGTGATAGCCTTCTGACATGTGTCCCCCTTTCCCCTTTTGTGAGAGCTTTAGATAATTAAATAATTAAACTAAACTCTCATTGGACCCCTTTGCCTCCTGGCCAATAGGAATCAGGCAAGCCATGGGGCTTCTGAATGCTCATTGGACCCCTTGGGAGACTGCCCAATAGTCTTCTAGGACACTTAATTCTTATTGGTTTCTTTTATTAAATGTTTTTAAATTAATTAAACTAGATTTACTCTAGCTTAATTCTCATTGGTCCACTTCAAGGGTCTTCCAATAGGAATTGGGCACACCTTGTGGGCATCTGGCCTAGGGAGCTGACATGTGTCCCTCATTCCCTTTGTGTAAAGGGAGCCTGTGTGTGTGTGTGTGGTTTTCTCTCTCATCCCCTAGCTTTGGGGCTCGCCCCCTCCCATGTAGGGATGCAGAAAGACTTTTTGGGCACCACACTAAGCATCCAATTTTCCCTAAGGTTGACCTTTGGACACAACCTTCGAATTTTGGAACCTTAGCATTTTGGAAGTCTTAATGGGCTGAACCTTAGGGTCTTTTTAGCCCGTTGTTTCACATGGCTCTTTTGCAGATGGCCCCCCCTTTGGATCCCTATTTTCCCTCCTTTGGATCCCTACTGTGGCCGGTCTGCTAACTTAACCAATATTCTAGCTTTTTCTCCCTTGGCACTTCCCCACATTAAATGATTAGTTTAATATGAGAAAATCATTTAGGAGAATTAGATATTGATTATTATGACACTCTCAGCAGGAGAGATCAGCTTGGCTTATGTGCCAACACAGGACAACCTTGCAGATCTTTTCACAAAGGCATTGTCTCGTGAGAAGCTTGAAGCTTTCCGCAAAGCTTTGGGCTTACTCCCCTTTGTGGACTGATCCTGTCCTCAGGGCATGGCACTTCCCTTTACTCATGTGCCAGCTCTCGTTCACCGCATCACTCCAGGGGGGATTTGTTACCATATACATGTGGTAGTGATGTGTGTGAACACACTAGGACCGCCAGGGCATTTTTTCCCTCTTTAGGAGGTTTTTTCCCCCGTGCATTGTATATACGCCCATCACTCTAGGGCTATCTATCTTTCCATTGCACACTAAGTAACACATTCTCTATTGTGTGCCTTGAGCTTTCTTCGTCTTCTCCAAGCTGTGTGTGTTTCTCTGCAACCCTAATTCCAACAAATAGGAGACTTGCAAAATCTTGAATCTTTGTGTTCTTGCTTTTGAACACACTCTAGCTCCAAAATGCAGGCTGAAACGTGCCCGAATGTGAAATTTGGACGTATAGGCTTATTTTAGAGTACTGTGTATTGACATGCATGATATCCCGTAGAAATTATCAAGTTTGAAGATCATTATTGACACCTCTTGAGAATCTTGTGAGTGAATGTACTACCTGCAAGACTGGGGGGTGTGTCTTGTAGGTATGAAGGTGTATCACATGCACTGGACTTGAGGGTATATAACAATTGACATAAATAACATATTTACATTTACAAGAGAAGCATTTCAAATCACTTTTCCAAACAAATTTCAAGTTTATGAGCTAAGAGGGGTAGTGTCATTCCAATCCACAAAATGTGTGAAGGAGGTTTTTTATTGGGATTTGATTGCACATGATTTAGAGGATTACCAACACAACAAGGAGGAGAATGGAGAAACCCTTACCCTTAATCACTTCTTCTTCTACTACTCTTACTTGTTGCTCATAGATTTTTAGCTACAATCACTCAATAATACCATGAAAAGAGATAGAGAAGGAAAGAGCTTGAGCTTTTCTAAGCACACGATGATGACCGAGAGAGTACACAATGGAGATGGAGGCTGAAAGCTCCTTTTCTCTTTCATTACTAAGAATGATGATAAAGTCTACAAAAACATAAGTTGGAAACAAAAAATAATGAGAACTATGATGCTAGGAGCATAACCACCAAGGGAAGGTCGACTACCACTTGCCCTTTGCTTGCCACTCACATGTAGAGACCCAACATTACGAGCAAACTTTTACACCGCTAGTCACCCCCCTACACCTTTGATGAGCTTATGATGAATATATTGATGTAAGATGTTCAAAAATGAAATTTTTACTTTTTTGTCGCTTCTGCCCAAAAATAAAAAGTTTTAAGGTGCTTGCACCCACCTATACTTGACCGTCTCATTTAAATCTACCCCGTCCTGAATATCCATAGAAGTAATTGGCTGCTTCAAAAATTCCTAAGTATAATAGGTGTGTATCTAACACCTTAGTTTGTCATCCCCAAGCTTGTCTTTTAATAGAAACTTTCAAAATTAAACTTTGATAAGCTAAGCTCACTCTAGACAAGTAATTTTCATCCTAATGTTAATAAATTAATTCCTAAGTTAAGGTATGCATGTGCATGTCCATGGATGTCCATAAATGACCCATTGCCATGGACATGATTGATCTCAAGTATGGGTAAGTACTTGCGGTGTATCACCCAAAAGGGTAAAGAGGGACACCTCTAATGGCTAAGTGGGAGCTTGTGACACCTCTACTCATCCTTTTAGCAAGAGGGGGCGAGCAAGAAAGGCATGGGGCTGACTTGGGCAATAAGGCACCTCCAACTCTCTTTATAAAGGGCATTCCCACTCATTTTTACACACACTTGAACACACTTAGGAGAAGGAAGCTATGATGTTGTGGCAAACAACTTGGTGACTACCACATCAAAGCTTTGATAGATAAATTACTCCAAAGCACATTTGGGTAATGTAAATCTAATGTGTTCTTACACATTTTCAAGTTAGTTATTAGAGACCAGATGGACCAAAAAAGGACCCGTGTTAGGGAGACTCACAATGATGAGATTGGCACTAGCCGATAAGCTGATAAGAGAAAGAGAATTACCTTGGAGGATGTGCCACCAAACTCACCAAGAAATGGTCCTACATTAGACAAGGTTGGAATTAATTTTGTTAAGTATTTGCATTCATTGCATAGACGATACAATAGGAAAAGGGAAAACAATCTCTATGGATCATAAAACCATCACAAATTATGGCATAAAGTTTTATATAATTTTCTTATAGTGAAAGATTGTTTGGAAGTAGTCTGTTTGCTCGTAGGAAAGAAATGTTTGCCTAGTAGAAAAACTCTCGAACCTTCTTCATTCAGAAGTCCTATACTGATATAGTCAAAACTCCCTTTGATATCCAGGGAGGAGGGCTTATCGGAGTGAACGCTAAAGTAGTGCATATGGGTGTACACATATTGCGGGTTGGTTCCCAAAATGCAAGATAATCCTTGTGGGTTGGTGCCGAGATTGCAAGTTAGTCACAGGTTGCAGGAGAATTTACTTGTATGGGCAACTAAAGACACCTGGAGCAATAAGCTCTCATCAAGAGAGTGAATTTTTAGGGTTTGGATAATTTACTGAAGTAGAGAGTTGTATGTTGTTTTTCTTCTAGAAAGATTGTTTTGGTGCTGCGTTGATAATGCTTGAAGGGCTGTTTTAACAAACTTGTGATGGGAACCTTAAAAAGGAATTTTTTGTATGAACAATCATGTGGTAATTGGGGACTGAATCAGGTTTCCAATCAAGGATGGGTGGTCTTGATCAATGGAGAAACTCTCCACTCCCTCTTGTTAGGAGGAGCAAAATTGGGGAAAATGGGGACTGAATCAACTTGCCAATCAAGGATGGTGGTCTTGATCAATCGAGAGACTCTACACTCCCTCTTGTTAGGAGGAGCGAAATTAGAGACTCATTGTGCCAAGAGTCAAGAAGTCCCAAATATACGTGCCCCTGAAAGCTATGGGGAAAGAGGTATTTGGGCTTTCTCTCTTTTAGAAGGTGAGAATTAGGGATGTCTAGATTCTTGTATTAGTTCATGCTTTCCTTGCGAGATAGGGCTAGGAAATCTTTTCAATGGCTCGGACTCAAGTTACTTGGTGACGAGAGCCAGTCCATTAGAAATCTTTTCTATCTTGACTATGTTTTTCTCAATCAATTAGGGCCTAGCGACCTATTAGGTACCCTCTAGTTTCCATAAGGTTATGGTAACGGGGTGGGGACCTCACATTGTGAGTCCGTGTGTGCATGCATGCACATGTGTGTGTAAATGTATAGACATGTGCATATGATAATTAGGAGTTCTTTCTTTTTCAACCAAAAAGGTTGCTTTTTCACTTTTTGAGAGTACTTTTCCTTTTTTCTGTTTTATCATCATTAGAAATTTAACATTTTCTTTTACCAGTATAAGTGCAGAGATTAATTAAGGAAGACAAAAATACATCCATATATCCCAGGCAGGGAGAGAGAATATACAAGAGCATGAAGTTGAAGTTACATAGAGACATAATAAAACATATCTCGCGGGTCAGATATGAGGTTACATTGAGACAAAAATCAAGCTGGGCCCCATCTTAAAACCCCATAGACAGAGCATTCATTTTGTTTTACAAAATCTTCATCAGCTTGTGGGCTTCGACCATCCTTGCTTTGTGTTCTTTGAGCTTCTCACCAACTTCAGCTCACATCTTTTGCATAGCGTCATATCGATCAGAATGTGTAGCAAAGGAAAACCTATCCATTGATGCTTCATATCCCTGTTTACAATCTTCCAATACTTTGGCTTGAGAATTGTAAATCCTAGATTGAGCCAAGTTGAGTTTCTAAACATGCAAGTTGAAATCATAAACAATAGCCTCAAACTTTGGGTTGGGTAAGCCCCCTCTAAAACAGAGGCACACACCTCCTTCCAAATAATCCATAGAATTCAAACAGATTTTAGACCAGTATGAAGAAAGTAAAAAAAGTCCCCTAGTAACCCTAATAGAATCCCCTCGCAGTCTGCTGCCTCTCATTGAGGTTCTAAGATTTGGCAAGGCTAGCCTCAAAGGCACGCACAATAGAAGAGAGAGCAAAAGAGTGAAGAATCTAGGAATCTTTTGGGACACTAAAGAAAGGTGTATACTAGGGTTGAGCTATGCTAGTGAGACATATCTCTCAGGTATATGCAAGACATGGTTACAAAGAGAATCTTTTCTCTTTAAATGGGACGACATGATCCTGATTTAAACAAGTGATAAAATCACGAGGACTGCCCATGACAATGTGCCTCTAAGCGAAAAAAAATATTTTCAAGAGGCAATCTTCTTGTGTTTATTGCTAAGAAATGTCTTGATGATAGTAGCAAGCTAAATTGGACCATTTTTCGGAGCTCTCATTGTAAAAATATTTAATATTTTGATGAATTGGGAATATTGTAACTCTTATTTTCCGAATAAACTTTGTAAGTGACCACCAAAAACCTTGGCTAAGGTATGAAAGCCAATTTTTGTAAGTTATTATGAAGTTTTGGATAATGAAATACACAGTGTGAGCGAACGGCGTTCACTTCTCTTCTTCTCGCGCTTCTTACTCCCTCTCTGTTGTCACATTGCAGTCGCGTCTGTTGTGTTGTTGCAACCGCAGGTAAGAGCTCTATGCATTGACGTAAGAATTTCACGATATTTCGTAACTTTTAGCATTGCCGACCCGCGGCCTAATCTCATCATGAGTAGGAATTTACACTTCAAAATAAAAAAACTAAGTATATGCGGTATATTGGGGCATCATTGCTAAGCATTTAGATGCATTCTGGGTCGAAAATGACTAGGTCAAAAATCCAATCCTGTTAATAATCGTGATTTTTGCACTTGATCTAAAGTGGGATTTGAGACCATAAGCATGTGTGCTTATGTCTTATAAACATGTTCTAGAAGTTTTGTTACGTTTGGATGTCATTTGATGCTGTAATGGATGTGATTTGTTTGCCGATGAGCGATTGGCTTTTGGTGATTTCTATCATTTGAGTGTAGCCTGAGTTAGATGCGAGTTGTTTGTTGTTTTTCAAAAGATTGACAACCTCTTGTAGCCTCTATGCACTAGTCGAGTCAGCTTCGTCCCATGGATTGACAATTTATTTGTGGTTCTCGCTACATCTGCAATAAGATAGGAGTGAGGTTAGACACCCGTCCCACATTTGGTGGCGCTGCCGGGGATTGAAGAGACTCAAACTAGGAAAAAACACGAGCATCTTGTGAAGTTATCCTTTAACTTTCTCTAGGATCTCCTAGAGTAAAAATTTTCTTTTTAAAACCGTATAGCTTAAGATTGTCGTCTTTTGCTGTGTAGAGGTAGCTTGGAAGTAATCGTACTTTTGCTGAGTACCTTTAGGATTGTAGGATTAGATTAGGATTTTGAGAATGATTGACGAAGGAGACAAGTCTTAAGAACAAGGCTGAGAAAACCATAAAAAACAAGAAAATGAGTGTTTGTGGATACTTTTCACAATTCCATTGCAGTAGAATCTAGGAGTAGGGTAAGTAGAATCCAAGGTGGATTTCAGAACATTTCTCTCTCCGAAAGAATCAATTATGAGTTGTTATGTGAGTTGCAAAATTTTAGGTCTACGGCTAGAAATAGCACCAGAAGACTGTCAACCACTCAATTCGATTAGAAAGTATGCTTAAAAAGTTATATGAACTAGTGGGTAAGCTCAAGGACAGATTGAGGTAAAAATTTCAAGAGTTTGTAAAAACTCAAATTTTTTACTTTTTCTTGACATTTTAGGCCAAATTAAGTTTTGACTTGACTCAGAGGCTTAAAATAGCTCATAAAAAGACATTCCAGTGAAAAAGTTCAAAAAAGTGTTCATTTTAGGCCTAAAGTAAATAATCACGATTATTTACTTTCAACTCAAAAGTGACCAAAGTTGATACCACAGACTCTATGCATGTGTACAAACAACTTTTGTAAAGGCACATAGGATTTGGATCACCAAACATACCAAAAACTGGGTAAAAACTAAATTCTGCACTGACTTTCGAGAACTTGAGTGTAAGTTGAGAAAATTTTGTTCAAACTCAATGAGATTTGATTCATAGGCTCATACTGATGTGATAAACATGTGTATATGCTCAGTTGACCAAAAAGATGCAAAAATTTGTCAGAAGTAAATAATCACGATTATTTACATGTGTCCCATTTTTCAACTTTTTTGACCAAGTTAGCATACCACTAGCTTAAGCATTTTATAATAAGTCCACAGATCAAATTTGGTAAGATTTGGATCATTGGATTGAAAATTGTGGCCAAATTTGCAAAGTCAGTTTGCAGATACAAAACTGATGACCATTTGAACAAAAATTGTCCAAACTTGGTGAAACTTGGCTAGGGAGCTTAAGTTGAGTTGCTTAACAAATCTGTGTCAAGATTGGGAACAAAACTTGCAAAAAAATAGTTGGAGTAAATAATCGCGATTATTTACATCTGCTACAAAAATTGATAATCTTGCACATTTGAGCATACCACAAGGTTAAGCATATCAAGTAGACCACACAAATCAATTTTGGTGAAATTTGGATCACAAAAGTTAGACTTAAACCAGATTCTTGAAAATTGAGTTTGCGGACACGAAACAGTTGATAACTTGAACAAATTTTGTTCAAACTTAGTGAAACTTGTCCAGAGACCTTAACAGGTTGTATACTTGGCAAATCAACCCAAAAAGTACAAAAAACCGAGAAAAGTAAATAATCACGATTATTTACTACTGCTACACAGAGACACCGATTTGGACTTTTGAACTTGTACAGTGTTGGACCAACATAATACAAGGCCACCGGGCAATTTTGGGTTCAATAGGATCCAAATTGGTACATGTTCACTCAGTTTTTAGGTTGCAAATTAGTCCTTTGATTTTTTTTCAAAAGTGATATCTGAAAGTCTCAACTGCTGACTCACTTAGTTTGATTTGAAGTGATATACATAGACCAGTCACAATAGTTAGCAAGAATTGTATAGTCTTTGTGAAAAAATAACTAACTTGATCAAAATTGATACAGGAATCAGGTTGCAGACAAGGAATTGATAGCTTGACAGAATTTGCAATCAAGTAAAGTGGAAGAAGTTGACAACAAGTCAATCCGACGATAAGTACTCTATCTAGGGCTTCACAAGTCTATATGAATCTTAGATCTAGTCGTATACTAGCTAATCAAGGCATATTTAGAGAGATCACTAGTAGAGTATCCACCGAAGAAAGTATGAATCAAGGCAATCCCTTGCACACTATCCTTGAAGAAGTCTCATGCACTTTTTCAGATTCAACATCTGAAATTTCTTCCTATTCGACCCATTCAAAAATCGGCACGACAGTGCGCTATAAGCATATACTCTCTTTTTACAAAACTAATCGTCATGGAGCTCAGATTTACCTAGATCCTAATAAAGAGTATGCTTTTTGCATTGATGACCATGGTATTGAGTTTGAAGAGGAAATCAGGGCAAACAAACAAGGAAAAATATACATGGATAGAAATGGAACTCAGTATTTACAAGTCGAAAACCCTGACGTGATAGACAAATGGGGGTTAGAAGTAAATACCATAATTCCAGGTATGGCAGCAAAAGAAGGACCACCGAATTTAGAATTTGAGGGATAAGATCAAGTTGATTTGAAGCCTTTGAAACAGCTTAGTATGGATAATCCTAGGATCGGAGTCTATTATTGGGAGGATAGAAACATCAAAGATCTTCTATGGACTTGGCATGCCAAATTAGGACAGCTAACACCCACAGCTAACACCCATGAAGATCATTTATATCTTCAAAATCAAAGATAAGGGTTCAGTAGATCTACCAACCTACCTGTTTAGGGATTGTTATAACAATAACTTTGTTATGATGGCTCCTGAGGAGGTGGAACACCAAATACCAAGGGTACTCCATAAGGGATTGGATATTGGGCTAAGGACTAAAAACTATTTCAAGAGATGAACACCGTGAGGGATCTTCTAAGAGTAATGTTAAGAAACCAGAAATCACCTCTTCATGAAGAAAACGAGGTGACACTAAAGCCAGTCCAAGGCTACATGAGTCATTATTTCCAACAGGCTGGTTTGAAGGACTCAGAACAGGACCGGCTGCTAGGAGACCGAGAGTTGAACCAAATAGATGTGTCAAACCAGTTGGTTTTCAAAAATGGGTCAAAAAATACAATGGATTTGGGGATCCATACGACCACTTAGCAAGCTTTAAGCAAGTGCTAAGAGCAGAAGCATATTTGATTTTCATACTCAATTCGAGGGGTTTGGAATGACATTAGAAAGAAAAGCATTGACATGGTTCCAAAACATTCCACTAAGGTCAATCATGGACTTGAATACATTAGCTCAAGGATTTGTAGTTGCTTGTTCCAAAACATGGATCAATCACAATACGGTAGCACAAATCTATAGCTTTAAACAGAAACAAGGTGAGTCTGTTAGGGATTGTGCAACTTGAATGAAACAATACATTGCAAGATGCTCAGAGCTAGAGATACCTACAAAAGAAAGAATAGTATCATTGTTTCTAAAGGGACTGCTAAACAAAGAACTTCATGCTATATTGTATAGCAAGAAGCATACGACCCTAGAAGAGTGTGTGTCAGATGTTATTGACTTAGGAGACAATTGTGATATTTTCAATAAAGAAGATGTCCCTAAGGATAACAAAAGTAAGAAAACAGCATCCACCAAACCAACACAAGTGGGAACAGCTGCTGCGGCACCGCTTTCAGCCATAGAAGACATGCTTAAAAGGATGAATGACATGATGAATAACATATAGAAAGCACCTATGAGGGGACCAGGGTAAGGGATACCTCAACAGGGACAACCAATTAGGCCGCAAAAATGGTGTGCAATCCAGGGTAAATGGACCAACCATGAGACCAATGAGTGCTATTATCGACCAGATTATGATGGGAATGTTCAATATGTATCTATGAGACCACAAGGGCAACCCATGTATAGATATCACCCTAATATGATCCCAACTCAAAGACCACCGGTGGGTATGAAAAGACCTCAATCCGTGTTGGGTCAACAACCTCCATATCCGGGTCATAATGCAGTACCTATAAAGTACATGCATCCAGAAAGAGTCATAAATGAACAAGCACTAGGGCCTATTACACCCTATGCTGAGCCTAGTCCATCTATAATAATGAGAAAAGAAGATTGGTATAATTCACATCCACCACCAATGGAAGAACTTGTGACATATGCTACTCTAGAGATTGTACCAATGTACTATGTAGCTAATCAAGGTGTTAGACCTCCTATGGTAAGACCCATGATTAAGTCAAGAACTAGAAACTGTCATAACTGTGGTGCAAATGATCATTGGAAAAATGAATGCTCAGAGCCTGACAAGAACCTCAAGCCAGTTGAAGTTTATTGCATACAATGTTGCAAAAAAGGAGGACACTTTCCTGAAGATTGTCCAAAAAATCATTTAAACAAGGGTAAAACAATCGTGAACATAGTCCAAGTGATACCTAGTAGCTCATATGAGAGTGAACTGATTATTCCAATCAAGGTAATCACCAGAGCCCATGCTAAGAAAAAGAAATATAACTCCTGTGTGATGACTCAGAGAATACAAAACTTTCCTCTCAAAAGACCAAGAGAAGCAGAAACAAAAGGTATGAGATGAGAAAACAGAAACAAAGGGCTGAAATAGAGGAAAAAGCAAAGAAGCTATTCCAGGAAAAAGTGAAAGAAAATGGAAGTGAAATCAAGGAAACCACCGTGAAATCTGGAGGATCAATTTTGGTAGACAAAATTTTTGAGCCAATTAATGCAGCCTTTAAAGCTTACCAAGCAGGACTTAAAGCATGCCAAAACATGAATTTTTTTTGAAAAAACTATCCTTCTGCAGACATGGAAGCAGCTAAGCTTGAAGCTTATCAAAATTTGGTAAGAATTACTCAAGAGATGCGGGAAAAACAAAAACCCAAGCTTGAGAGTATGGCAAAACCTGAGGAGCTTGTGGTAGGAACCAATAAAGAAAAATCCAAAGTGGTGGTAGAACCCCACCTTGAAACAAAAGAGCCAGAACTTATAGTGCCAGATAGCGAAGATGCCTTAGACGGAATTCCATTCGTAGAAGAAAACTGGCCAAGACACTTATGGAAAAAAGTTAGAGAGATTATGATGGGAGCTTAACTCCAAAGTCAGCTCCTATAGAGGAAGTTTGGTTAGACAATCTACCTCCTGATATGTACATGGATGTATAATCTTTGTATAGGGATTGCGGATCTGAATCTTCAAGAATGTCTAAACCATTGACCTTGAAAACACTACCCTCTTACTTGGGAGATAACGAAGATGAATATATAGTGTGTAAAACCGCTCAGGTAAAGAGAGCGGAACAGACCCTAGAGGTAGACAACATTCATTCAATCATGTCTACACCCATCCAATGCACTCTTACTTTAGGAGAACTGTTAAAAACCAGACCATATCTATGGAATGATCTACAAAAAACTCTAGAGAAGGTGGGGATAACATGGCTAATCGCAAAAAATTTGGGAAAATTGAAACACGAATTGGATACCAAAGAGATTCAATCTGTTCCAATGAACAAAGTCGGAGAATACTACAAAGGGGAAGAAGGAAACACAACCCTTCTTCTAGTGAAATATAATGACATAGAAACCATGGCAATACTGGATAGTGGGGCAGGCATAGCCAGAGCCACGAAAGAAGTATGGGAATCATGGGGACAACCAGCCATTAGACAAACTAGAATGAAATTGCAATTGGCTGATGGGGACACATCGAAAGACCCTTAGGACTGCATGAAAAAGTGATAGTTAATTTCTGTGGGATTGAACATCAACACACTTTTGCCATAGTAGATTTTGGAAAGAAACTCAATTACGAAATCATCTTGGGAAGACCTTTCATGCGACAAGTACAACTCATCCAAGATTGGGGAAACAATTATTTGTACTTGAAGCAAGTGGGATCAATAACAAGGGTTAATCTAAAAGATCACACTCATAGAGATTTCATGAAAACATCCATTCAAGAATTCGATTTAGTCTCTTCGACTGAAATTAGCTTCCATCTTGGTTGAACAAAGACACACCTATTTGGATGTGTGGAGCCTCAAAAAACGGGAGCTTAAAACGAGAAGAATGTATCTTAGAACGGGATTGCCACAAATGAAGCCTGTGTACCTGAACCCTTTTTAGAGCATTTGTTGAGCCATTTGAGTGGACTGATGAGTGTGAAGAATCCTTCATGAAGCTTAAGCAAGCTCTTACTTCAACTCCAATATTGAAAGCACTAGATTGGAATAAGATATTCCACATACATGTAGATGCTTCCAACTTTGCCATTGGGTGCATACTAGCTGAACCAGGAGATGGTAAAATTGACTTTCCTATTTCTTATGCTAGCAGACAATTGAATATGACAGAGAAAAACTATACCACCACCGAAAAGAAAGGATTAGGAATGATCTATTCTATCAAAAAATATAGACATTACCTATTAGCAAACAAATTTGTGTTCTTTGTGGACCGCCAAGCCTTATTGTACTTGGTCAACAAGCCATGCAACACAGGAAGAATAGTGAGATGGTCCATCATCTTTTGGAATATAATTTCACTATAGTTGTGAAAAAGGGCACCACTTATCAAAGAGTAGATCATTTGTCAAGGATTGTTTCAGGAGAACCACCCAAGGGAGTAGACGATGACCTACCAGATGCATATCTGTTCTCCATGGAAACAATACCTCAATGTCGGAAAATATGGTATCATTGATGACCATAGTTCAAGTGGATTCACAAATACCACTTCCTATAACAATTGGATTAATTGAGCAATCGGCTATGTATCTATTACTAGCTAACAAGCTATACAAAAGAAATAGAAATGGAATATTGCTTTTATGCATTTATCCTGAGGAAAAAACCCAATACCTAAGTCAAGCGCATATTACCATAGTAGGACTTCACTTTGCGAAAGACCAAACTATGCGACGAATCTTGAGACTTGGAGTATTTTGGCCACTATGAGAAGTGATGTTCATTCTTTTGTGAAAAATTGTCCTCAATGTAAAAAACAAGCACCCATACCTCATGTGACATTGTTCCAAATGTCACCTATTCCTAAGTGGAGTAACTATCTAGTTACTTACTTATCAAGGCGAACATTTCATGAGGATATGAGTAAACGCCGTCAAAGAGCAATTGAACTGAAGCAAGAGACTATGCTGTCATAAAATCTAATATCTAATATCTAACCAACCCAAATGATTTTCTCATTCTAAATTGATCACTTAATGTGGGAGAATAAACGGGAACAAGTGTTAAGATATAGACATGTGCTTATAGATCTATCTCAACACGGGGCCAATGGTAAAGGGGCCCAAATGAGAGATGGTCTATCAAAGATCAAGGCTAAAAAATGGAGCATAAGACCTTAGGGTTAGCTTCATTGAAGACCTCCAATAATGTGTGTACAAAGCCTTTGACCTTAGGTAAGTTAGGGCTGAGCTTGAGGCGCGGGAACCCGACCCAGCTCAAGGTGCTTGTCCTGCTTGTCATGCTTGATGACTAAGGTGCTTGAGGTGCTTGAGATGCTTGAGGTGCTTAATTATTGAGATGCTTGAGGTGCTTGACATGCTTGAGATGCTAGGGTTGCACTTGAGGTGAGAACCTAGCCCAAGCTTAAAGTGCTTATGAGCCAAGCTTGTGGTGGGAACTAGGCCTATGCATGAGGGGCTTGAGGTGTCAAAAAGTCAAAGATTCAATCCTTACAAGGAGGGGGCGAGCCCTACAGGAGGGGGGATGAGAGAGAACACCCACACGCTCACACAAGGCATGCATGGTACAAAGAAAGCAAAAGGGACACTTGTCAAGTTCCTCCTCATGTTGCCCTCATGGTGTGTCTGAAGCCTATTGGTTGGCCACCCAAGGGGTCCAATAATAATTTAGGATATTTAATTAATTGATTTAGCATTTATCTAGCCCTCTCTCTCAAAGGGGAAAGGGGGACACTTGTCTCAAGGCTACCCTTGCTGCTTGTAATGCCTCCTGCTTGTGATTGGCTAGGCCTGGAGGGGTCCAATGAGCTTCAAGCATGAGCTACAAGGGGGGGTCGACCCAAGCAAGCTAGGGGGTTGCTTAGGGGGTATACTCACCCACACACACTCACAAACACTCTCATTGTGTGCTATGCAAAGTGCAAGAGCTCCCTCTCCTTCTCCAAGCAAGTAGAGGTTTAGAGCCTACACCAACACTCTTGGATATGGAGTGCAAATCCAACCAAGAGCCATGCTTCAATGCTTAAGCTTTCCATCTCCTTCTTCTTCATTACTATGCTATTATGTATGCTAGCAACAAGAGTTATGATAAGTGAGGAACTAATTCTTTCTCCTACGAAATGTTTCTTCTTCCTCTTCCCTACCCTCATTCCCTTCTAGCTCTCTCCACCTTCGAAGGTGTTTGAGGTCTTGGGACTGAGGCTTGGGATAGTTAAAGCTTTCTTCACGTTTATGTTATGTGATACATGAAGCTTTCCATCTTCATTGCATCACCTAGGTCACAAGGAACACAAAGATTGTATTGTAACAAGTCTCTCTTAATGGGAGAAATCATAATACAAATGCCTATTGGAAGGGGGACCTGTTGGGATCGGAGAGCACACACACAGAGAGCCAGCACGAAGAAGGAGATAGACGCAGTGTGTGGTGGGGCGGTACTCACACTACAATGTGTAGTTATGAGTATAGTTATTATGAATGAGTAAATGAATGGCTGTACATGGGCGGCTGAACAACGGGCAGCCGGGCACACGGGCCTTTAACCCAACAATCTCCCACTTAAAGGCAGTGTGCCTTTAAAGTGGCCAAAGTACAGCAAAAGAAGTCAAGCCATACCCATCAGCGATCTACAGTGTGCAAACCGCTGTGAGGCTAACGACTTCGTGAGTAGATCAGCAGGGTTATCGTCAGTGTGTACCTTGACAAGCTCTATGCGCTTGTCCTCTAGCACCTCTCGTATGAAGTGATACCTCACCTCAATGTGCTTTGTCTTCGCATGGAAGATAGGATTGCGTGCCAACGCTATGGTACTCTGGCTATCACAATGTAGAATCGGAGCATCACAAGCCATACCAAGATCTCCCACTAGTCGTGAGAGCCATACGGCCTCCTTGGCAGCCTCAGTGGCAGCCATATATTCAGCCTCTGTAGTGCTCAAAGCAACGCATGGCTGTAAACGTGATGCCCACGAAACCGGTCCACCTGCAACTGTGAACACATAGCCGCTAGTAGACTTCCTCGAGTCCACTGACCCTGCATAGTCTGAATCTGTATATCCGCAAACAGACATATCCTTCTCACCATAACATAGGGACAACTCTGAAGTCCCTCTCAAGTATCTGAGAATACCTCTCACTGCATCCCAATGACGCTTGCCCGGGTTAGACATGTACCTGCTAACCACACCAACTGCATGAGCAAGATCTGGACGCGTAGCCACCATGGCATACATCAAGGAACCAACAGCTGACGCATAGGGAATCTGAGACATCTCTGTAGTCTCCAAATCTGTCTGAGGGCAGCCATCATGGCTGAGTTTTACATATGGAGGCAACGGGGTACTAATGGCCTTCCCCCCTTCCATATGAAAACGCTCAAGCACCCTGTCAATGTACTCTTTCTGACTAAGAAAGAGCATCTTGCGAGAACGATCACGAGTGATCCGCATACCCAAAATATGACTGGCATCCCCAAGATCCTTCATGGAAAAGGTCTCATGTAGCCTATGTTTCAAGGCATCCACATTAGAAATACACTTCCCTGCGATCAGCATGTCATCCACATACAAAACCAAGACAATAAGACTACCATCTGCAGCCTTGCGAGTATAGAGGCATGGGTCCTCATAACTGCGTACATAGCCCAATGAACTCATGAATGCATCAAACTTACGATACCATTCACGAGATGATTGCTTCAGCCCATACAAGGTCTTAAGAAGCCGGCATACCATCTTCTTTGAACCATGAATAACAAACCCACTTGGTTGCTCCATGTACAAATCCTCGTGCAAGTCCGGATGTAAGAAAGCTGTCTTTACATCCATTTGCTTCAATTCCATGTCTTCTGTAGCTACCAAAGCAAACAACATACGCAAAGTAGACATCTCCACCACTGGGGAGAAGATCTTGTCAAAATCAATGCCCTTCTGTTGCTTGAATCCTTTAGCCACAAGCCTTGCTTTGTACCTAGGCTTTGCATCCATTGAACACAGTTTTATCTTGTAAACCCACTTGCATGGTAGTGCCTGCTTACCCTTTGGCAAAGGATTAAGCTCCCACGTTTCATTTTGGATCAACGAATCCATCTCTGACTGCATAGCCTGCTCCGACTTGAGCTTGTCAACACTAGACATGGCCTCATCATAACATGATGGCTCCCCGCAATCAGTCAACAATACATAATCCATAGAAGGCACAAAACGCTGAGGCTGTCTTGCACGCCGCTCTGAACGCCTCAAAGACTGTGCAGGAGGTGCATCTGGCTGTCCCACATCTATATGATCTCCCAACAAGGGCTGATCTCCCACTTGAGGGTCAATGGGCTGCCCACGAGCAGCCATGGGACCATCATACCGACGTCCATCCTCCTCAAATATCACACGCCGAACCTCAACCGTTCGCGGTGATGCTCTATACATAGAGTCCTCATGAAAAACAACATCATGGCTGCGCACAATCTTCCTGTCAATAGGATCCCACAATCAATAACCCATCTCACCAGAGCTACCATAACCCAAGAAGATACATCTCTTGCTCTTTGGATCCAATTTGCTGCGTTTTGCCTTAGGTACATGTACATAAGCTTCACAGCCAAAAACACGAAGGTGACCATACGAAGGTGGCAAACCTGTCCATACCTCTTCAGGCACTTTGAAGCCCAAAGGAACACTAAGTGAACGATTTATCAAATGCACAGAAGTGGCAACAGCTTTAGCCCAAAATCCATTTGACAAACCAGCCATAGAAAGCATACTACGGACTTTTTTCTGTATAGTCCTGTTCATGCGCTCTGCCACACCATTTTGAGGAGGTGTATAGGGAGCACTAAGCTCGCGCCGTATACCCTTCTCAACACATAAT
Organism: Adiantum capillus-veneris; assembly: GCF_014529385.1. Taxonomy (NCBI): domain Eukaryota; kingdom Viridiplantae; phylum Streptophyta; class Polypodiopsida; order Polypodiales; family Pteridaceae; genus Adiantum; species Adiantum capillus-veneris. The sequence continues at coordinate 70,188,124 of NC_140958.1, read as the reverse complement.
GTTGTGAAAGCATGAGACATAAATTCACCCCCATTGTCCGTACGTATGCACTTCAACTTACAACATGATTGGGTTTCAACAAGATCCAACCATTGCTTAAATATATCAAACACCATATCCTTCTTACAAATGGGGTATGCCCATACCTTCCTGCTAGCATCATCAATGAACGTAACAAAGTACATAGCACCTCCAAGAGAAGCATTGGGCATCGACCCACATACATCACTATGCACCAAAGCTAGCTTTTCCAAAGATCTGTGTGGAACACTTTTCTTATGAGAAGACCGAGCATGTCGACCATAAAGGCAATGCTCACAAAACTCAAAACCACCAAAATCTGAAACGGGAATGTAATCCGTACGTGCCAACAACTTCAAACCTTTTAGTGACATATGCCCCAAACGCTGATGCCATAAAGAAGCAGGAGGTTGCTCAGTGATCCCCACAATGTGATCAGCCACACTAGCTACACAAAGGGAATACAACGTATTCCTCTTAGCACCTTTAACCAAAACAAGGCTGCCCTTAGTGATCTTCCAACCTCCATCACCAAAAGATACATAGAAACCAAGTGAATCCAACTGACCCACACTAATCAAGCTTTTTGCAAGAGCCGGCACATGACGCACACGCTGCAAGACAAACGTAGTAGAGTTTGGCATAGCCAAATGAATATCCCCAATGCCATGAATCTGCATAGAACGCCCATCGGCAATCCTGACAGTACCTGTGCTCGAAGCATCATAGTCATGAAACCACGACCTATGAGGCGTAACGTGAAAAGAAGCACCACTGTCAATGACCCAATCCATAGGCATACTACGCTCATGAGTGAGAAGAAAAGCATCATCAAAATAGGATGCAAGCAACACATCACCAAGCTCTTCACTAGTAGCACTAGTCGGAGCACATACATGGTCATCTTGAGAGCTACACTCTCCCTGTGTTGCATTTAACTCCTCAATCTTGACATTGGACTTAGGCTTGTCCTTAGCATCATGGTCTTTCTTCTTACCATCTCCATTTTCCCTTTTCCACTTGTAGCAATCCTTTTTGAAATGGCCTTTTCTACCACAATGAAAACATTCCACATCCTTTTTACTTGTGCCTGCACGGGACTTGCTTCTAGATTTACCCCTGTTGGACTTATACTTGTCCATAGTCCTGCCTCTGACAACCATTGCACTAGAAGACTTACTACCTGCATTATTCTTTCGATTAATCTCTTCCGTGAGAAGACTAGACTCCACATTAGTACTTGTCAACTCATTCGCAGGAACCGAGTTACTTATGGCTGTCCTAAATGTGTCCTATGACTCAGGCAACGTGACAAGTAAAAACATAGCTTTTACATTTTCCTCAAACATAATTTCCTACGTAGCAAGTTGGCTGAAAATTGTATTGAACTCATTCAAATGCGCATTCATGGAATCACCTTCCTCCATTCGCAAATCAATAAGCTTTTTAATCCAATACACCATAGAAGCAGCCGAATGCTTATCATACATATCGCAAATCCGCTGCCGTAGCTCATAAGCTCCACCTTGTGCATCTTTCACATTGTAATAAACAGACTTTGAAAGGGAAAGCCTAATGGTAGACCTGCACATCTCATCCAACTCCTCCCAATCATCCCTCTCCATGTTCTGTGGCTTAACTCCCTGCAACTTTAGAGGTCGAATCTGTTTCTTCTGCACCAAGACATCCCAAATCTGATCTTTCCAATATGAGAAGTTAGCATCATCCAACTTCTCAATATTGAAAATTGTGTCCTCTTTAGTGCCCATTACAACAAGAATGCAACAATGAGAAACCTGTAACCAACCAACAAACTGCCACAACAAAGTAGTGTTGCAAATCTGACAACACCTGCTGCTCAATCAAAGAGCAAACGCATAGAGTATAAATCAGCCCATAATATGGTCAAAAAACGTACGTAGAAATCCACAAACAAATGCATAAACCCGTGACACCTGTAACTCAACCGGCCTAGGCAAACTGTGCCACAAAATGCATCAACAATGAGCTGTCATAGAGGCATAAACATACTCCATGTCTGAATAACCACAATAGAGACATAAGCTGACCAAGCTTACACAAATCCGTGAGCATAAATGGATCCAAGTGAGCATATAACCAATGCACAAGCTCAACGAAGTCCAATCTCTACTGTCAACCAAGTACGTATCCGTACTCAAACCGCAACACTGCAAGCAAGAGCAAACCCGCTCTATGTATAAGTGAACCAAATCTCCACAATATCATGCATAAAGAGTGTCTGTCAAACTGCCATATCCACATCCATCAACATACATAGATGATGTCAACCTGTAGCTCAAGAACACGCATAAACAGACTGCCCAGAAGAGTAGAAGCTCCCACTCAAACCACAACCATATACATGGCTGTCCCACAGTCAAAATACATGTTTTGTAACCACAGAAGAAACCTGTATCCAAAGCTCCCTGTAACCTGTAACCTGTACCCGTACCTGTACCTGTACCTGCACCTGTACCTGTACCTGTAGTCGAAGAAGACAATGTTGCCAAACTCCCACTCTATCTGTGTGTATGAGGCCACTCCAAGAAGAGGCTACACACTCTCAAATGAGCTGTGGGCTCACGTAAGTGGAAGACACTACAACAATGGCACATGTAATGGCTATGGAAGCTCTGGCAGCAGAAAACTACCAAAGAGAGATGAAAAACGTAGCTCCTAGTCTGTAGCTCGGATGGGATTTCTAATGGCACGAATGGCTCCGAAAGGAGGGTTAAACCCCAGGACGCCTGATGAAAATACTCGCAGAGTGCTGAACCTTCCAATGCCAAGCTCAGAAAAACCTTCTGCTCTTTGGAAATGCGCGTGTGCGCGAAACCGAAAAACGGCAATGAAACAGCAACAAGTTTCAACACACTCAACAATGATGATGAAGCTCTCAATGCTCTCACTACCAAGCTCTGATACCACTTGTTGGGATCGGAGAGCACACACACAGAGAGCCAGCACGAAGAAGGAGATAGACGCAGTGTGTGGCGGGGCGGTACTCACACTACAATGTGTAGTTATGAGTATAGTTATTATGAATGAGTAAATGAATGGCTGTACATGGGCGGCTGAACAACGGGCAGCCGGGCACACGGGCCTTTAACCCAACAGGACCGGCTCCACATAAATCCGGTCCTCAACTGTTGTCATGTTCTCTAAATTCTCTCTCTTGCAAAAGTATTGTTCATGCCAAGTTAACTAATTGCTATGATTATGTTGCTATCTTCAACTATGTTCACCCGCTATGCTCACAAAGTCATTTCTTAAAAGTACTTTCTTTAATTTCCGCTACTCTCAAGTTAAATAGGCCAATTCCATTACAATGCTCTTATTGGAAACCAATTGTATTGGAGAGATAAAGATCAACATTTGAGTCTTTGTGCAAATGAAAACGAATACATTCCTATTATAGAACAAGCACATGCTGGATTAGCTGGAGGTCACTTTTTTAGTGAAACCACTATAAGAGCAATCTTAATGGCAGGCATATGGTGACCAACACTTTTTGCAGATGCCAAAGAATATGTTTGAAGGTGTGATGCATGTCAACAAGCAAAAATGCCAACCCGTGTAGATAGCATGCCCTTAAGACCAATGATGGGGGCTAGAGATTTTGCAAAATGGGGTATAGATTTTATTGGGCCAATACAGCCACCTGCTTATAAAACCCAAGCTCAATATATCATTGTAGCTACAGACTATTTGACCAAATGGGCCGAGGCTAAAGCAACTCAAGAGAATATGCCTGAACCACCGCCACATTCTTATATGAGTATGTGTTCACACAACATATGGACTGCCAATAGAATTAGTCACTGATATGGGAACTCATTTCCTCAATGAGTTAATCAATATCTGCTTAATGAATTCATGGTCATCCATAACAAATCAGCTCCCTATCGCCTACAAGCAAATGGACAACCTGAGCATATGAATAAAATTCTTAGCTCGGTATTGACTAAAGTGGTTAGTTCAGGAAGGACAGATTGGGAAATGAATCTCCATGCAGCTCTATGGGCTTATAGAGTTTCATTCAATACAACTTTAAATGCTACACCCTTTAACCTTGTTTATAGTCTTGATGCCATACTGCCAACAAAATTTCTATTGCCAACACTAAGGGTAGCTAAGGATCTTGAGTGGACTGGACATGAATTATCAGAAAGACTTGAAGATTTAGAAAAGATTGATGAGCAAAGGATAGCTGTTGTAGCTCACATCTATGCACAAAAGCAAAAACAAAAACAGTTTTTTAATTCCCATATAATTACAAAAATCTTCAAAAAGGGGACTTATTTTTAGTCTATTCCCTTAAGCAACACATTCCCAAGTTTAAGAAAAAGGGAAACGGACCGTTTATCATTGAAGATGTATCTCCAAGTGGAGCAGTTAAATTGTCTACCCTAGATAGTGAACCAATGGTTGATTGGATTAGTAGATGTCGTTTAAAGAAGTACAATTTACCACTAACCAATGAATTGCTAGAAAGGATGCATGCAGCTAAGCAAAGAAAGATAAAGCAACAATAGGTTATTGATGAAGCCCAAGAAGAAGCTCGGATTTGAGTACTTAAAAGGAAACCTACTCTCAAGAATCAACAAATACTTATTCCCATCAACACTCTGGAACTAGATGACCGACAATGGAAATTACAAAAAGATGCAATGTCAACCGATGATGAATGGTTAGACGGAATGGACCTTCACATTAAAGTACAGCTGAATGAACAATCATAGCACAAATGCATTTGTCGACACAAGAGCTTGAGTAAATGCACTCAGTTCTTCCACGTACAAGAAAGCAACAAGCCAGTCTTTGACAGCAGGAATAACGACTATTAAAGGATGCAACAAGAACCCAACACCAACATTGGGAGTAGTCAACTTAAATGTGATAGTACATGGATGTTCATGCCCTCATCAGTTTGTACACTTACCAGATGAACCCATGAATGAAACAATGATTCTTGGAATCCCATGGATGCGGAATTACAAGGAAGTACCAGATTGGGATACCAACCAACTCAAACTATCACCTAAAGGCGGACAACTCATTGTTCCAATTGCACCAAGCAAGGAGGAATGGATAGGAGGTTACCAGCAAAGCAAACCACGAAGCAATGAATCTTGAAAAGCATCTTCGAGCAAGGAACCTAACATGATATACAATGTTGCAAAAAAGGAGCACTTATCTTCTTTGCAAACTGTAAAACCGATCAAGCAATGGAGAGTTAAGTCTCAGAAAACTCCACCACACCATTCTGTCCACCACACCATTCTGACCAAGACAAAGCAAGATATCAATGGTGGATAAAAGCTCGACAACAATCATTCTTAATACCAACAGCTCATTAAATCAGTATACCAGAGCATCCTGATGGTACAATCAAGCAAAGAGCACACAAACTACAAGATTTTCTCTTTGGAAGACAACAAAAGAAAACCTCGACATCAGAAACCCTTGAGTTAATTACTCAAGACCCAACTCTTACACATCACAATGGTTTTAATTGCATTGATCTTCAAAGCATGGTAGAGCCAACCACGGCTATGCATAGACATGATTGTTCAACCCATGCACATAGTCGTCCAGAGTACGCCATCTAGGAGGGCTGGAAGGGAACTAAGTAATTAAGGGCAATGTTGAAGAGGGAGGAAAAAAGTTTGATGTTAACGTGTGATTTTTAACAAAATTACCTAATAATGCCCTTATAAATCATCCATAGGAGAATTTAGCTGATAATATCTCCCTGATGAGTGTAAATAGTGTATATACTATGAGAAAATCATAAAAAAATAGTCTTTTTTGGTTATTTTTCATCATTTTTCTTGATACTGGGACTTAAAAATGGAGAAATCCAACAAAAAAACAATAAAGCTGTGTTTTGCAATGAATTTTTTTAATTATTGGATTTTCACTTTGCTTTTTTAGCGCATTTTGTTATTTTCTTTGATTTTTGTAATAAACAGGTCAAAAAATTAATAATAAATAGCAAATGAGCTCAGATGAAAAAACTGAAGATACGATGATTAGTAGAACGGTGGACTGGCACAAAAAATTTCAATCAAATCGACTGATGGAAGCGGGAAGCCTAAATTAGGAGACCATGCCTACTTTTGTAGAATTCTTGCAAAATGAGCTATAGGAATGCGATTGGGGAGTCTAACATAGAATTCACGGCATAGTAGGACTAACAAGAGAATTGGGGAAAAATGGTTCGGAAAGTCCAGCTATAGATATCCAGGGTAGTCTAAAATCACCTCATTTCCACTTGTCGCCTTTGGAGAGAGAGCTTTCGACCTTCTTCGCACGCATTTTCTGGAGTCCATAGTCACTTGTTTACAACGACGTCTCACACATGACATGAGGGTTAAATTCTATACTTATCAATGTTCCATTCTGTAAGGCCGGTAGTTAGTCTAAACCCAAGGAAAAAACCTTAGAATCTGAGCAGTGCACAAAATCCTACGACCAAAAATTGACCATAGCAGTTTGTCAGGTCATTCAAATCAGATGAGATTTGAACTACAGCATGCCCCAACATAATAGAACACTTCTATATCACCAGTTGACCATTCGGCAGGGGTTGAGGGGGGTCCCAAGTAGAAAAGCTAGGTTTTTGGCAGATGACAGAATTGGATTATGACTCCACAGACAACTTATAGACTGGGTCTATACACAATGTATATGGTTGGTTTTGTAAAATCAATCAAGGCAAGCCCTCGGAAAGTAGAAAACCGCTCGAAGGCTATAAAGCGTCAAATTTGATATACGAAGTCAAACTGACTCCAAATGGGCCAAAAATGGATGAGTTGCTTCAGGACTATGTAGCGGACAAGTCCACAACCTCAAAAGTGACTAACCAATTCCATAGGCCATGTAGTCACACAAAGTGGTGATTTCAGAGTCAACAAAGCACGAAGTGATGCTGACAGCACAAAACTTTACCAAATTCAATTTAGGACTTGTTTTAGGTGTATAGAATATGTTTAGGTCAAAATTTTCAAGTTTTGCAAAAAAAGTTGACTGCTGTAAATAATTGCGATTATTTACTTTTGCAATATTTTGGCTTGAAAATGGTACCATCACCTCACCTATCACTTGTACACACTTATTACATGCCACATTTCAAGTATGAGCCAAAATGATCAATGATAACTTGAAAAATTGTCAAAAAATGCAAAGAAGTCCTTCCAAATCAATTTCTGAGTTATCAGTCACATTTTTTGATCCAAATCACCTCATATCACATACACAAGGTCTACATCATGCCTAGAACCAAGTTGCACCAAAAAATATTCATTTGATGAAAAACTTAATAATCGCGATTATTTACTTTTTTGTCAAGATGGGGGGAAATTGCAACTTTGTCTTCATGGGACCAAAGCACATGATGTCCTAAGCCCACTAACCAAGTTTGAACAAATTTGGAGCTCAAAATCTCAAAATTCCTTGATATCTACTGTTTCAGAGATTGAAAGCCTAAATTTGGCACCATTTTCACCTTGTGCACTCAAATGAACCCACCTTTCACTCAGAGTATCTATTTGATATAGATTGCAAGCCTATGATGCCAAAATTGCAAAAAGTTGAAAAAATTTATCAGCTGTAAATAATCTCGATTATTTACTTTTGTTACAAATTTTTGCTTGGACTTTATGAATTTGATCTTTACATGTTTTTATGCATCTATGCATGTTCAAAAATTAATTTGGAGCAAATTAGACTCAATTTGTCAGCAATTCAGACTGAAGGACATTTCAGAGCGGTAATGGTAGAAATTTTCGAACTTTGGCACTCTATTCACTTAACAAGAGCCATGCAAGCTGCGAAAAAGGCCAAGAAGAGGTTCTGTCAAAAAGAGAAGCTACAAGAGGCCACCCTACCAACTGGATCCCAGTTCAGTAAAAATAGCCAAGACAACATATCTATCCAGAGAACAGTTTGAAGAAAACAACACCACAGTCTTCACAGACAGATTTAAAAGTGAAGAAAGACACCAGGTTGAGCTGTAGCTATTGCCAAAAGAGATCTATGATGTCGCGGCAAAGCCCGAAACAAAAGAAGATAACAAAAGGCTCGGACTCAGAGAATTATACGACCAAGAACCATGTGGTGTAGACTTCCAAAAAGCCTATGAGCTCTTGTCAACGATCAAGGAAGATGGATCATCCCAAATAACTGACCAACAAGGGCAGAAGGTAGAAGTGGTAACAAAGGAAATTGTGGCGGAGGCTCTCAAGTTGCCAACAGCGGGGATGACAATGAGGGCCAGAGATAAAAAGACAGCCGGTACCTTCACCAAGGAGACTGCTGCAACAACCTTTGCTGATCTCATCCAGAAGCAAGTGGAAGAACCAGCACGATTATATCATCAACACTTCCACTTTCTAGCAAAGAGACCGCCAAGGTACACAACACCCAATCATGCAGTTGCGACTACCTTCACACAAGTGTTGAAGTCGACAACCAGGCAACCCATTGATCATGCGCAGTATGTGCTATCCACGCTGAAGGGTACCAAGAAGGAGGGTAAGATAACATATCTGGGTGCACTTGAAGTACTCACAAGAATAGCATACCATGCTATCGGCATGGCAAACAATTTTTCGCCTACCCCAGATCAAAACACATGGATAGTGTTAGCACAACCATCTCCAAGAACCACAAGGTCGACAAAAAGATTTACAAATTTGATGAGGAGTTTGTAGAAAGCCCTCATGAAGCACATAGCAGTGAAAGCTCAGACAATGAAGAGAAGAGAGCCGAAAGAGAGGAGATGAAGAAGAAGGCAGTGGCTTCACATAAGGAAGAACCTCAGCAAAAGAAGGCGAGGTTTGAAAGTTAAAAATAGACCTATGAAAGAAGTCCCAAGCTGCAAGAGAGGACCCGCCAAAGTGGGTACCAAAAGAGATAAAGGGACTTAGAGCAAAGAACCCTGCAAGGAAAGAGGCAGAGGACTCCACTGATTTTTTGGAAAGAATGTATGCAGAGGCAGAAGCCCTCATACTAAAAGAATCTCAAGAGGTTGAGAGAAAAGCCAGAGAAGAGGCAACAGAGCAAGAAAGACAGGTAGAGGCAACAACACAAGGAGAGACACATCACGATCAAGAAGAGATGTATCCTAAACCTACTTCACCTGCTATGGAACAACAAGACCACTCGATGCCAAGCCCTCCCCCTTCACCAACAGTTAGACCCATAGAGGGAGAAGCACCCAAAGAAAAGGAGCCTAAACCGCAAAGGACAGCAAGTCCTGAACCACAAGAGATTGCCAGTTTTGAGCAACCTAAGGCACAAGAAACAGAAACCACACCTTCTACAACCACTCAGCAGGAAACGGTAGAGGCATCCACGAAGCCTCAAGAAGACAAAGCAGTTGAGGCAACTACACAACCACAAGGAGAGGTACAGATCCCGCCGCAACTACAAGTAACTGCCACAACCCCACCCAAGGAGCCACAAGAGATTGCTGAAACATCTAGGTAGCTCACAGAGCAAGGATACTGGCAGACAAATGATGAAGTTATTCTACAAGTAAACAAATATGCCAAGCAGATGCAGGAGATGACAGAGAGAATGCAAATAGCAGCACTTAGCCGCAGTGGGCTAAGACTAGAGAGCTGGAGATGGTCATCGACGCTCTCCAAGGAGAGCTAGAGGATAGAATGACTGTCATCACTGATCTGCAAAGACAAATCCAAGAGCTGAGAGCTGAAGCTGAACAACACCAGCTAGCTAGTGAGAAGCAACAAAAGAAAATGGAGGAGGTGAACTTCTCACGAAGTTAACATATGCCTGTAAGACAAAAGACAAATAAATGATAGAGGTTACCAATGAACTCTTAACTACAACTCTGTCAGTTCAAAAGATCCAAGTGCAGCTCGGCGTAGCAAATGCTTCATTGCAATACTCAGAGCAAAGGATCAATGATCAGGCAACCTTCTTGCAACAGATAAGGACAGATCTCGCAGTTTCCTCGATCAATGGTACATACAAAGTATATAAAGCATTGGAAAAGAAGAATAAAGATCTCGAGCTAGAGCTAAAGCTAGAGCAATCACAATGAAGAGACCTTGCATTGATGCGGGTACAAAGAGAGGAACAACTGCTCAAGGAGATAGCAGAGCTCAAGAGAGTTAATCAGTTTCTGTGAGACGGACATCAAGAGACGCAAGAAGAAGCCTTTCAAATACCAATAACAGAAGACAATCAAGTGCCAATGGTCCAACTGTCAAAGCTGAAGAAGATGCACTTAAGGAGTAGGTTGCTCAAGAAACAGATGAACAATGGAAAGCAATGATGGATTGGGAGTTGAGAGTTCTCCATTCAGTCAATGTTACTCAACTCACTCCCAACCGAATCAATGCACAATGGAATCAACAATCATTGCCATATCCCTTGATCAAGGTAGAGCTGATACAGGTTAAGGAAAGATTATATAAAGACATGCAGACAGAAGGCGCAAAAGAAGTCCACCCCAAGTAGAGAAAGCGTTGGCTGAACAAGAATACCAGATACTTGATTCTGTTCACAAGAGCACCTGCAACACTTCAGAAAGACCCAACTTTTTGTCCTGTACCAAGAGTAAGGACATGGCAAGCACATGAAGCAATGACAAAGAAGCGGCCTACATGGCTGAATTATCCGAGATTGCCAGCTCCAGAAAAGGGAACACCAACAGAGGAATACATGGTGAAAACTCAAACGGGCGCCATGGCATTCTTCAAAAGTCTCCCTGATCTCTCATATGCTACGCTCAACAAAATTTACTGAATGCTTCTCACATGCATTGAAGCTTTTCATGAGCCAGAGCAAGCAGGAGCACCATGGATATCGTTCCTCGAGGGCAATAAGGGTCTATACTACGACCTAAGCGGAAAACCTTTCAAAGAAGTCCTTTCTGGCTTCTACGCCCACCACTGCATGTTCTTGCTGTAAAGAATGAGGATGCAAGAGAGCTACACAAGACAAGCACAAAGCACACAGAGATGGAAAGCTTCTTCTTCTTCTTCACAGAAAAGAGAGTACAAAATGACTAAGTGCTAAAGCTGAAAAGTAGCACATATGTACATGCGGTCACTAAGTGTGAACTCGCTAGAAGCGTACTAGGCTGGCACTATAAGTGTAGTCCAACTGTAGAATCACTGGCAGAGATCCTCCATGTCGGTCACCTAACGTGCCAGTGAGTAAATGCCGTAAGCGGCCAAGACCCGTAGTGGATGCCAACTCAAGGTGTAGAGCTCGACATCTCAACACTCCCCCTCGAGCTCTGCATGTCGCAGAGTCCAAGCATAGTCCGAAAACGTCGAAGCTTCTCATCTCCGAGGGCCTTGGTAAAGATATCCGCTATCTGCTCCTCTGTGCTGACGTAGACCAAGTCGATGTTGCCCGCCAACACTCGCTCTCGAACGTAGTGGTAATGGACCTCTATGTGTTTGGTCCTGGCATGGAACACTCGGTTCCTAGCCAACTGCATGCTGCTGAGGTTGTCACAATGGATGAAAATTTGCTAGTCCACCTGCACTCCCAAGTCCTCAAGTAATGTGCGTAGCCAAGCTACCTCGCACGCCGCAACTGCTGCACCTCTGTACTCTGCCTCTGTGCTCGATAAAGCAACCGTAGGCTGCTTTTTGCTGCTCCAAGTGACAACAGCACTCCCAAAAGAGAACATGAAGCCACTCGTAGATCTCCTATCAACAATGCTACCTGCCCAATCTGCATTTGTATACCCATACAATGCTAATGGTGCATCTGCTGCATAGAACAATGCGTAGTCAAGAGTACCTTGCACATACCTAAGTGTGCGTCGTACTCCATCCAAATGTGGCTTCCTTGGAAGCTGCATGAACTGACTCTCCAAGCCTACTGTGTAGCTCAAGTCTGGCCTCGTGATAGTCAAGTAGATTAGACTACCCACAATCTTCCTGTACATGTTGACATCCTCAACAACATCACCCTTCTCTGCACTCAGCTTTGCATTCACATCCAAGGGAATAGAAATTGGCTTACAATCAGCCATACCATACTTTGAAAACATGTCCAAAGCATACTGTCTCTGTGATAGCCATATACCCTCTGGAGTCCTGATCACCTCAATGCCAAGAAAGTAGCGCAACTCGCCTAAATCCTTCATCTCAAACTCCTGTTTGAGAAGACCCTTCACATGGTCAATCTCCATAGCATTGTCACCAACAATAACAAGGTCATCTACATATATGGTAATGACCACAATCCCCACATCACTCTCACGTACATAGAGTGAATGATCAACATGAGATCTCCTAAAACCAATACTGACAAGATACTTGGCAATCCTGTCATACCATGCTCTACAGCCCTGCTTCAAACCATACAAAGCTTTGAGAAGTCTGCATACATAATCTGGGTAACCTGGATCGACATAACCAGGTGGCTGATCCATATACACTTCCTCTTGCAACTCACCATTCAAGAAGGCATTCTTTACATCCATTTGATGCATAATCCATCCTCTAGATGCAGCCACTGCTATGACAGCTCTCACATTCGTCATCTTTGCCACTGGAGCAAAGGTCTCCTCATAGTCTATGCCATATATCTGTGCATAACCCTTTGCGACCAGCCTTGCCTTGTGACGCTCAATGTTACCATCAGCCTTATGCTTGGTTTTATACACCCATTTACAGCCAATAGCTTTCTTACCACTTGGCAATGGCACCAACTCCCATGTGTCGTTTGCTTCCAATGCAGCCATCTCTTCATTCATTGCATCATCTCAATGCACATTTCCAACTGCATTCTCAAAACATGTGGGCTCCACATCCTGTATCACCTTAGCCATGTAGGCTTGGTGATGCGCTAGATACCCATCATAAGTCAATTTCTGAACTGGATTTCTGACTCTATTAGATCTGCGCGGTCCTGGGTCACTCCTTTGCCCTCTAGCATCTTCTTGTACTTTCCTTACACTAGGTGTCCTGACAGCCGGAATTCCAAATTCCTCATCAAGACTTTGTTCAGAACCATCTGAATCCATGTCTACATGTGAAAAACCAGATGATGCATCAGCCATAAAGGGAGGTTCATCAACCTTTTCCTTTCCTTTTCGTGATACATTCCCTGTACCTGTTGGTGGAGTAACCTGCGTACGTAGTCTACCATTCCATGGTTTCTCAACAGAGCCACGATAAGAGGACTCTTGTGGTCCACTCAAAACCTATGACTGTGGCCTCACATTTTGTACAACCACATCATTTTTACATCAGCCCCAATAGTGCCATGTGCATTACTGTACCAGCTGCTCATCTCATCAAAGACTACATCTATGCTCACTCGTAATTCTCGTGTAGTAGGATTGTAGCACCTGTACCCCTTTTGTTCAAGGGAATATCCCACAAGAATACATTTCTCTGCTTTAGGATCCAATTTCCTACGCAACTCATCTGGTACATGCACGTAAGCTATGCAGCCAAACACTTTCAAGTGTGCCAATTCAGGCTTTGTACCTGTAAACTTTTCCTCAGGTGTTACATCATGCACCGTAGCTGTAGGTGTCCTGTTCATAATGTACACAACTGTATTTACGGCTTCAGCCCAGAAATGATGAGGCATGTTCTTCTCATTCATCAATGCACGTGCAACCTCTGCAATGTGCCTGTTTTTCCTTTTTGCGACCCCATTCTGTTGTGGAGTATATCTGCATGTAAACTGCCTGCGTATACCATGCAATCGCAGAAAATCTGAAAAATCATTGGAGAAGTACTCCCCCTCCATCTGACCTCAATGTCTTGATTTGCATATCTGTCTCCTTCTCAATCATGACTTTGAAGTCTTGAAAGTGACCAAACACTTCACTTTTGTTACGCATGAAGTAGACCCATACTTTCCTTGTATGGTCATCAATGAAAGAGACATAATACCTGCAACCATGTATACTTGCAGTATCGGTTGGACCCCAAACATCTGTGTGCACCACCTCAAGTGGATTTTTACATACATTGCGCTCATGTGGAAATGAGCCCTTTGACTATTTTCCAAACTGGCATGCTGCACACACTTTATGCATACCATCCACCTTGAATTTGGGCAAACCTTTTACAATCTGTTTTGATTGCATGCTGCGCAATCTCTGCTCATTGACATGGCCAATGCGTTTGTGCCAAATGTCAAAATCAGCCACAACACCTGTGCCCTGTGCAAATAATGCAGCTTTTACCTCAGGCATGTCTACATTCAGCGTAAACATTCTGCCCATACATTTGCCCTCTGTGATCAGCTTACAACCATTCTGGAAATCTTCTACATAACAGCCATTTGGATTGAAGCGAACCTGCAAACCCTGCTCAACCATTCGTCCAACAGAAACAAGATTCTTTGTAATGTTTGGGACATGAAGTACATCTGCTAAGTACTTTGATTTCCCACTCTTCGTATTTAGAGGTATGTCCCCTACATGAGCAATGGGGTGAGCTGTGTCATCTCCTGTCTGCACATAGCCTGACACATATGGTTTGCGCATATCTCTAAACCACTCTCCACGAGACGTCATGTGATTAGAGGCACCTGAATCCACATACCAAACATCATCTTGGGTGGAATTCTCTGCAGTCATTGTATTCATTACATGCTGCATAACAAACATGCGCTCGTTTTTGCTGTCATCTGCATCTCTGCTAGTAGATGCATAGTTGCCCTATTCTCTCTTTCCACTTGCTTTTCCCTTTGGACAGTCACGTGACATGTGACCTCTTTCACCACAAGTCCAACATTCTCTGCTATCTGGAGTATGTTGCTACCTGCTTGATCCTGCACCACGACCTCTTTGACTCCCCCTACCTTGAGACTGGTTTCCCCTGCCACCTGTATTGTTTTGATTTGATTGACCTTCCAGAAATTGGCCCCTGCAACCCCTTGGGCCTCGACCACGACCTCTACCTCTACCTCTGTTGGAGTTAGAATAGAAGGCCTGCTCAGAATTATTTCTGCCATGAGAAGAAGATGTGTCAAGGTTCTTCTCCTCAAGAATAAGCATAGAAATCAAATCTTGGAACACGGGGATGTCGTCTCTTGTATTCATGGAAGACCTAAAATGTACATACTCATCTCCTAGACCATCCAAGCATGCACGGACAATGTCATCGTCTTCCACTGAGACTTTAATAGATCCAAGAGCCTCAATGATACTCTTGATCTTCAAGGCATAATCATTGATTGAGAGGTTGTTCCTCTTAACCTGATTTAGCTCCGACTTTAGTTGAAGCTTCCTGGCCTTGGTGTTCACCTCGAACACTCTGCCTAAGTTTCTCCATGCAATGGCGGGGGTTTCAGCATCCTGTAGATAGCCCATGATGCCATCTGTGATGCTCATAGAAAGCCAATACATCACTTTGCTCTGGCCTTGTTGCCAGTCCCTCAAAGCTTTCCTTTGTTCTGCTGTAGCATTTGCCTCGGGAATCTCTGGTTCCTTTTCATTGTCTCCTTCTACATAGTCCTAATAACCTTTTCCTTTTAGGAAATTTGTTATTCTGAACTTCCATGCAGGGTAGTTATTTTTCTCAAGCTTCTCAGTAACAATCTGACTGAAACCGTCAGACATCTTGAAGCACTAAGACAAAATAGCTGCAATCTGCAAAAACCTGCAAATCTGCTGAACCTGCTATCGTGGTACCTGTAACGCTTTCTACACTCAACGAGTGTCCACAATCAAGCGTACATACAACCACTGTACTTGTACAGTAAATCTCTGTATACTGCACTTTGGAGACCTGTTCAGAAACTGTATACTGCACTTTGGAGACCTTGTGAGAAACTTGGTCGTGGATTGCGAACGAAGGGATTGTGATGCTCTTGCTCTCTTAGCCTCTCTTGCCTGCACCAGGCTCTGATACCATGTAAAGAATGAGGATGCAAGAGAGCTACACAAGACAAGCACAAAGCACACAGAGATGGAAAGCTTCTTCTTCTTCTTCACAGAAAAGAGAGTACAAAATGACTAAGTGCTAAAGCTGAAAAGTAGCACATATGTACATGCGGTCACTAAGTGTAAACTCGCTAGAAGCGTACTAGGCTGGCACTATAAGTGTAGTCCAACTGTAGAATCACTGGCAGAGATCCTCTATGTCGGTCACCTAACGCGCCAGTGAGTAAATGCCGTAAGCGGCCAAGACCCGTAGTGGATGCCAACTCAAGGTGTAGAGCTCGACATCTCAACACTCCCCCTCGAGCAACTATGTTGGCGTTTGAGGAAGTGTTCTATACAGGGGTTTTCACTTGGCGAACGAAGATTTTTGGGCCAGTGATCAGCAACCTAACTTCCAAATTCGTAGGCTACTCAGCCATCAAGCTCAAGAACAGAGTCACCATGCAAGTTTTGCATGTTCCAGACAAAGAAAGAAAGATCAGATATGAGAAAGCTTCACATGCACTTAAAGACCGCTTCGCCAATCATCAACCCAAAGATTATTTCAACCCATAAAGCTGTGTTAAGGGATGACACAGGTGAGGGGGGGGGGAATGTTAGCAACAAATTAACTTGGATACCATTTTTTGGAGCTCTCATTGTAAAAACATTTATTATTTTAATGAATTGCAAATACTGTAACTCCTATATTTTGGATAAACTTTATAATTGCTGAGCCGGGGCTACAAGCTTCTAGATTGTATCAACTTGTCTTTAGTTAGAGCTCCCAGATTATTAGTTTTGACCACCAAAAACCCTGGCTAGGGTATAAAAGCTAATTTTTGTAAGTTATTATGAAGTTTTGGATAATGAAATACACAGCGTGAGCTAACGGTGCTCACTTCTCTCCTCTCACGCTTCCTACTCCCTCCCCGGTTGTCACATTGCAATTGCGTCTGTTGTGTTGCAACCGTAGGTAAGAGCTCTACGCATTGATGTGAGCATTTCACGGCATTTCGTAGGTTTTGGCGTCATCGACCCGCAGCCTAATCTCATCATAAGTAGGAATTTACACTTCAAAATAAGAAACTAAGTATAGGCGGGATATTAGGGCATCATTGCTAAGCATTTAGATGCATTTTGGGTCAAAAACAACTAGGTCAAAAATCCACTGTTGTTAATAATCGCGATTTTTGCACTCGACCTAAAGTGGGATTTGAGACCATAAGCATATGTTCTTAGGTATTTTAAACATGTCCTAGAAGTTTCGTTACGTTTGGATGTCGTTTGATACTGTAACGAATGTGATTTGTTTGTTGATGAGCGAAATTGGCTTTTGGTGATTTCTGTCATTTGAGCTTGAGTTAGATGCAAGTTGTTTGTTGTTTTCCAAGAGATTGACAACCTCTTGTAGCCTCTATGTACTAGTCAAGTCTGCTTCGTCCCATGGATTGACAATTTATTTGTGGTTCTTCCTAAATCTGCAATAAGATAGGAGTGAGGTTAGACATCCGTCCCATACTTGAAAATAACATGTTTATCCGGTTCTGATAGAGATTTACGATGCTAAAATTTTCTTCTCTCTTGCACCACTTGTAGGAATGTTCATATGATGCCCATGCAACTTCTCTCTCTTCTCTCTCTCTCTCATGGCTTACAGAGTTGTTTGCTAGCGATGGGCAGGTGAGTAGTGCTGATACAGAGGCAACACCCTCAACACACAAGGGTGGTAGAATGGTGGGGTGGAATATTTGACAGTATCCTATAAAGCAATGGATTTTTTAAAAGTATCTGTACGAGTGTATGAGTAACATTACTTATGAGAAAGAGAGAGATTCTACGTAGATTTTAGGAATGTTGAATTTTTCAAAAACATGGCTACATACTTTTTGCACGTATTCCTAAGAAGGTACACTTGTTTATCAACTAGCAATGTTTGAAGTATACAATGAAGGCAAGACCAAGCTTACCATGGGAAAGGTAAAGGTTTAACCCACTGACCAAGAAGGTACTACAAAACATCAAACAAACTCTTATTTCAATTTAATGCATTTTGAAGGCAGTTTGTTGCTACACAAATTTAGAGCCTCAGAAATACTTTTTCATGAGGTGCAACCAAAACTACAACATCCTCATTTCAATGATGTTCTAACTATCTGGGGAAATTTGCAACATGGAACTTTATAAACTGGATGGAAAAACTCAATGATGGCTTCATATGAGCCTTAGTGCTGAAATAAAGAGACTGTAAAAGAGTACCTCCAAAAAAAATTCTAATAACATATTGAGAATTTGGACGTCTACATAACTTTATTCGAAGAGAAAATTTAAATTTATTAAAGATGAAAGTATTCAAAGTAAAAGCTAGAAGCATTGGCCAGAAGATGGAATGGAGATTGTCCAACGTTGTACATCAACGTGGTGGAAAAATCAAATAAGAGTTGAGAGGATACATACACAATGAACTAAATATATTGGAAACAATGAAGAGAGTAAAGGGAAGAAAAGAACGCAAAACGAGAGGGAGGGGATCATGCCCCTTGTCTGAAACCTTGTGTAAGATGTAATCGATAAAAATTAAAACCTTGTGCTAGATGCAAACGAGGATGACCACAACATCGACACCAAAACTTACCTCACTTGACCTACATCTAGTGACACCTGCGTCAAGGACCTCACTGACCCCACATTTCTTATTGTCCACTTGGGCTCTGTCTTTAGCTATCCATGGTTAGTGCCGCTGGTGTATCACCCTAGGTTCCCTGTTCTCTGCTATGTTTGCCCCGTGTGTGCAAATCAGTGGCCACTATCATGATCCTAGAGCTCTCTCTGAGCCTGTGCCTTATCCTGTGCCAGCCTCAACTGACAAGTTAAGTGATGATCAACTGTGTGCAGCAACAATGGGTAGCAGACCCCTTTGAGGTAGCACGGCCAAGCTCACAAGGTGCATCATGAGCAGGAGGCATGTGTGTGTGTGTGTGTGTGTGTGTGTGTGAGAGAGAGAGAGAGAGAGAGAGAGAGAGAGAAGAGAAGAGAAAAGCAGGGAGCACCTCCCCCTTATGGTTTCGGTGGAGCATCTGGTTCATGCTCTGCTTCGATTCCTCTGAGCGGGGTGACCTTCACTATCTACCCAATCGTGCAGCATCAACATGGCCTCGACATTCTGCATAATCAGGTCCTTCATTTGTTTCTTTTGCTATGGCCTCTTTTGCATTACCTTCGGCCTTTAGAGTAGACCCTAGGGAAGAAGCCCACAGCCTTGTTCATGAGCAGCTGGATAATACCCCATCTTATGATGGGTCGGCCTTGTCTGTCATTCTACAAGACTCCATCACCAATGACCCTCAGATAAAAGGGGATCATCAAGTTTCTTTGGACTCCGAAATGATTTGGCAACAAATTTCTGTTTTCAAAGCTCGAGCGGTTGTACTTTTCTTTGCTGGTCGATTTCCCCAAATTAATGATATTGGACAGGCCATTGACAAAGGATTTGGAGCTAATGCTATAGACAAAATCTTCTATGCGGGGCAGGGACTTTTCAAGGTCCTGTTTTCAAGCCCCAAGATCATGCTGCATTCCAGTCGAAACCTATTGTTATACTATTTGGAGCGGTAGTACATGTGTTTGATTGGAAACCTATTAAAATGATTAAGGATGCCTTGCTATATCAATGTCCTGTGTGGGTTGAGTACATAGATCTACCATCCTTTATGTGGCCATGCATTAAGGATATCACTACCACATTGGGCCAAGTCTTGTATGCCCCCACCATTAACTCTCCCAACCGTAATAAAGCATGTCTTCTATGGAACACCAAAAACCCCTTTCCACAAACTATAGACATTAACATCCTGTCTGTAGGAATCTGTACCTTAAATGGGGTTCTCTAACATGAGCATGCTTTCATTGCAACAAGCTAGGACACTTCTCTAAAACTGCCCCATGGTAACTCAATCCTCAGGAGATCTCATTCCTTCTCATCCAGGGAGTAAAAATTTGGTTCCAAGGGAACAAATTTTTGGGAAATCTCCTAGTACAATTCATTCGGGTAATGGTAATAGTCATGGGGTGCAACAGACTTCAGTAAATGTCTCTCTTGCTTATGCACATGCTCTTGGCACCACAAATTCTGATGCGAAAGGGGTTTTGAGAGCTCTATTCAACCCTAGTCATGTAGGGAGCCAGGCTAAATCGGGAAACGGGCACCAAGGCCCAGCCTCCTCTAATAATCCTCATGGCATTAATAGAACCACCGATAAGGGGAAAAGGCCCATTGACGTGGAGGGGTTTCAAACTGTCTTGGCTAGGAAATCCTTCAAACCCCCACAACAATCCTCAGGGTACATTATCTCTAATGTCTTTGACATCCTACAGGACATGCCTTCACTTGACACTTTGGCTGCTATTGAGGCAGCTTGCAATACCGTTGAAAAAGTACCTCTTATTCGGGAGGAGCCTGCTATTAACCTTGAGGTCAACATGGTGGATAGTGATGATAGTTCTAACGAGGGGGGTAACACCCAGGTTGTTATAAATACTTCCTCATGAAATTTGCAACCTTCAATGTTAAAGGTATTAATGACCCCAATAGACTGGCTATGCTTAACAAATGGATTCTGCAAAAAGATCTTCATGTAGTGCTTATACAGGAGCATAAGTGGAATAAGAGAGCAGGAGAAACTTACCACTTCAAAGGATACTCTTGCTTTTATGGGGGGAAAAAGGGGAGTATTCTGGGGTACTCACTTTTATTAAGAACTCTCTTAACCCTCAGTGGTGGGTGCTTGATCACCCTTTGAGCCGTTGCTCTATTTTTACAATGGACTTGGCATGGGGACCTCTGCATATTGTCAATGTGTATGCTCATAACAAATGGAGCCACATAATGGAAACTTGGTCTTGGCTGAAATTGATGAATCTAGGCAAGGGTATCCATGGCGGTGATTTCAATATGGTAACTAAACTGGTGGATACCACTTCCACGGACACTGTTATGTCAAAGGAAGAAGCTGCTTGTTGAGATGAGCTGGAATCCCTGCATCAAATGTCAAATGCCTGGTTGAATGGGTTTAATTCAAACGGGTTCACTTTCCACTCTAAATCTCACATGTCATCTTGGTCCAAATTGGATAGATTTTATTTTATGCAGGATGTATGGCTACCTGCTAATTGTCAAATGCAAGTTCAGATTGACTTCTGTATGTCTGATCACTTTCCTCTCGTTTTGAATCTTTTGATGCTAATGCTAGGTCTATTAAAACTGGTAAAGTGAGACCTCTGATGGTGGATAACTTGTTGTTACATAATCAATACTTTCAAGACGATGTCTTACGTTGTGCTAATCATGCTAAGCAGCTGAACGATGATCCGGTTAATGCTTGGATTTTTTTCTGCTCTGAAATGCAAAAATGTATACGACATCATGGTAAGTTGGGAGTTGCAAAAAAAAGATAGAAGCTAGCCGAACTAAGTGCTAAACTTAAACCTTTTCTAGATCAGGTGCATAAAGGCTAGGTAACCACACAACTATGTAATGAAATTGAGGATATCAGGGGTGCTCTTCTATCTATAGCTGAGGCTGAGGTTGCTAAATGTAGATTCAAATGCAGGGTAAGAGAATTATCAGATGTAAATGACACTTCCAAGGGGTTTTTCACAAACTAAAAACCAAACATAACCGAGAGGCTATCACTAAAATTATAATAGAAGATGGGTCTGAGGTCACTGACAGCCAGAACCTTATGAAAACTTGTGTGGATCACTTCAATGCCATCTTAAATAAACTAGTGGATACTTCTAAGGAAAGACAACAAGCAATGGATGTGATGTTAGCTTTTGTGGACTCTTGCATTAACAACTGTGATGCCCAGAGGCTTGAGGGCTGCTTTGAGGAAGGAGAACTTCACTATGCTGTCACTAAGTTGGGAAATGACAAAACCCCTGGAGCCTGTGGGATTTCAAAGGAATTCTTGATGCATTTTTGGCCACATCTAAAATGTATGGTTATGCAGGCAATCAATGCTATCTGGGCATCACAGATTATGGACCCTCATCTCAAAGAAGGAATTGTAAAACTCATTCCCAAACAAAAATTCTACTCAACTCTCTCACAGTGGAGACCCATAACCATGATGGGGTTGCTGTATAAGGTTCTGGCTAAGTCAGTGGCTATAAGACTATCCCCTCTGTTAAGGAAACATACTCATATAAACTAGACGGGGTGTATCGGGGGCCGATCTATTTTTGGATAACATTATGGCTGTTCAACTGGGGGTTGAATATGCTATCAAAACAAATCAAAACTCAATAATGCTACAATTAGATTATGAAAAAGCCTTTGACACTGTAGCTTGGGACTTCATTTATGGTATTATGAAAAAGCTGGGGTTGGGGACCAACATGAGTGCCTCATCTTCTTGCTGGGCCAACATGCTACATCAAGGATACTAGTAAATGGCAGACTTTGAGGCCCAGTTCAGATTCAAAGATCAGTGAGACAAGGGTGCCCCTTAAAAGCCCTTTTTTTTTTGCAATCAGTACTCATCCTTTATTTTGCTTTTTGGAGAAGCAAGCAGCTCTAGGGAGAATCAATGGGTTAAAAATATCCAAAGAACAGTTGCTGGCTCTAGGTTTTGCTGATGACACTATGATTTTTTTACATGCTACAAATTTAAATTTGAACAAATGTATGTCTTAACTTGCTCTGTTTTCTCTGGCTGCTGCTGGTATGAACTTGAAATTGCAAAAATCTGTGCTTATCGATATAAATGCTGTTCAATTTGACAATCTTATTTGAGCTGGCAAGAGAGTCCAGAAAGGACATATTGTCAGATATCTGGGTTACCCCATAGGGATGCACTCAACTAATAACCAGCTGAGCAGTAAGACAACCTATTTTAAGAGGGGCATGCGAAAACAGTTTATCCCAATCCCACATGTTCCATGTTCCGTGAAAATAAACCACTGACAGAAAAATGATATCCCACATGCATCTGAACCAGATAGTGTCCCTTTTAAACATATGTTTAACCATAGTTGCTCGTCAAGCGTGAGCGTGTGCTGCAGGTTAAGAACCCCCAATCCATGCTCTAATTTGATATGGCAAGGTCGTCTTAGGTATACAGGCAACTCTCTTGGTCATGAAAATGTCTTTTGGAGTTCCATTTTTAAAACCCCTCTTGCCTTGATTATTAAAAAACCAGCCATCATGTTATTTAGAAAAGGTATCACATGCATTGAGCAAATGTTGGACTCTCAGGGGTTGTTTTTTCCCTTTTTTGCAGCCAAGAGACAATTCAGACTCTCAAATGCTTTCAAAATAAGTTGGAGAGACCTATGTATTCAGACTTTCAGGCTTCAAGTCCCCATTACAGAGAACTTATTGGAAAGATTCAGAGATTGGCACCTCCCAGGGAATACAGGTGACTGTGGAAGTCTTCTACTGCCCAATTCTACACTTTGCTTATACCAGATATGGAAATTTCTATCAGATGCAATAGATATCGGAGGTTCAACAAATCACAAGAATGGTGGATACAGCGGCTGATTGTATTACGGAGCCTTCCTTGCTCGAATAAGCACAAACTTTTTATGTGTAGACTTCTCACAGGTTCTCTTCCCTTTGGTGAACTATTACTTAAGAAATTTATTGTAGATGGGAAATGTTCTAATTGTAAAGGCTATGGAGACTATTAAACACATATTTTGGGATTGTAAAAATGTAAGACAATGGTGGCTATGGATTCTTCAACATGTACAAAACTGGGTCCCAATCAAACTGTCTATCTTTTCTATGACATTCGAATTGTGCAAATATCTAGATGATGCTATGCAGTTCTGTATGCAATCATTGAGAGCATGGTTACTGTTCTTTATTTGGAATTTTCTCGCTTTACAAGGTCACTATCCCTTGGGAGATCATTAAGAAAAAGATGATGGAGGATTGCCTTTGTATCACTGACGGGAAGATGAGAGAGAGATGTCTATAGTTCATGGGGCTGATATAACATAGCTCAAAGATGAGATGATGTAATTTATGTAAATAACAAATTTCCAGAGAGAGAGAGAGAGAGAGAGAGAGAGAGAGAGAGAGAGAGAGAGAGAGAGAGAGAGAGAGAGAGAGAGAGAGAGAGAGAGACGCATGCTGCGAGAGAAAGAGGGTTGGCAAGGGAGGGACTCAGGACTCCAATTCTTGAAAAGAGAATGGGGTGTGTTGATCGTGGTGTCTGCAATACTTTTTCAAGGTGAATTTTGAAGTGCCCAAACCATATGATGATAAAATGAGGCATAGGCACTAGAAATATGTTTTTAGATGGATAGTCTCTGTACATAGGTTAATGATGTTAGGTATTATGGACATCTTGACTGTATCATTCCCGTTTCCCCTACACATGATCTCCCCATAAATGGCCTTACCCTATATCAACCAATCTTTAAATCTCTCTATTTTAAAATATAAAAATAATCAGTATCTTATAACTCTTTCAACCAATCAAAATTGTGCATTGTTTGAAAAAATAACATCTCCTTTTTCATTAGCAAAAAGGGGAGGCATCACTAAGGCCTCACCCCTTTGGGGCAGGCCAAAAAACTTCATCATCTCAAAAGATGGTCCTTTTAATAATCAATTTCACACTAAAGTTTTCAAATTTATCTATTTTCAAAATAACTTCCCCTTTTTCATTAGTAAAAAGGGAAACCATCACTGAGGCCTCCCCCCTTTGGGCCAGGCCAAAAAGTGGGATTTTTGAGTTGATTAGAGGGTGTAAAAGCTAGAGAATGGAAAAGTGTTAATCACAGAGAGGAAAAGTGTTAAACTAGTATATGTTATATTAGAGAGAGAAAGAGAGAGAGATGGTTAGAGAGAGATAGGGATTGTAGAGAGATATAGTTAGTGAGAGATGATAAGAGAGTGGGTAGAGAGATAGAGGTTGTAGAGAGAGAGAGAGAGGACACAGAGATAGTTAGACATTATGGAGAGGGTAGAGATTAGGTAGATAGGTAGAGTAGGTAGAGACACTATAAGAGGAAAAGTCCAAAACCGCTAGCATTATTGCAGACTAACAAAGGAAAATAGAAAGAGAAAAAAATGCATGAGCGGCAATTGAGGAAACAAAGAGTGAGGTAGTGGTCCAACAACAATATGCGTGGTAAAACATGCGATAATAGGTGTGGATATAGAACATGTGGTAATAGGTGCGGATATATATCTGCATCTATTATCGCATGTTTTACTGCCATTATTATTGAGTGTATTGCCGCTACACGGCTTTTTAAACTAAAGATGCTCATTTGGGCCATCCAATTTTGGATGGTCCAAATGAGCATCTTTATTTTTGACTTGCATAAAATATATCAAATATCAATTGCATTTGGGAAAGTGTACAGAAAAATTAATAAACATTGAAATTACATGTCATACCTCACCTGCATAATTTGAAGCACAAAAGAACAATACTTAAATTTAATTGCAAATAAAGCCAAAATTCTAAATGAGTTTTATAATCAAGTCATGAGGTTTTGTTGTGCTATATTTTTGCACTTGAAAAAGAGGATTATAAAAAATAATCTATCAATTCAAGTCCTTGTCTTCCTCACTCTCGTCCAAAGGTACATAAGTTTAATCACTCTGACTCTAATAATTAAAACCAAATTAGATAAATCAATAATTCAAAACAACTTATACAATAATTACTGACTACACTTATTGCTTATAGAGCTTTAAGTGCTGAGTCAAATTGCTCAGGAGAGATATGATGGGTTTCCAACAACCGTGGCCACACATGTGTCTCTCTAGATACTTGACCATCTCTCTAGTAGGATGGGTTAGAGTGATATTTTCCTATGTTAAAAATAACAAAAAAAGTTTCATAAGCTGAAAGATAAATTACTTATATATTTATCTTTCTAGGTTGCTTGCCTCCCAAATCATAGTGCATGGGAGTTTGCATGGCCTAAGCTTCACATTGTTCACTATTGAATGAGCTTGTCACCCCATTCTTGCCCTTTTCTTGCATAGCCAACTCCCGATCTGCATCTACCATATTGCCACCACAATAGCTCCTCTTTGGATTTGCGACCTAGTTTGTCGCGGTGTACTCTACACTTGCTTTTTTTTTTTCAATTTTTTTTGATATATCCCTCCAACCATTGTGTTGAGAATCACTCAATGGAGATGTTCAAAAATTTGAGTATACAATGCTTCCTCAACATAGGGTACATGATTGGCTAGTTGGTCTTTGAATTTAATACAACAATTCTTATACGTTGAGTGTATAAGAATCTGCAAGTGGCACCACACTGCTGCCATATGCAGTTGCCAAAACTAACCTCACCACCATACTTCACCATGTAATAGCACCTATGCATATCTAGCACGGGTGTGTCAATGTTCTCGTCCTCTACAATTGGAGTGGCACACTCTAAAACAAGTGCCCCTGCCCCTTTTCCACTACCAAAACATGCATCCCTATAGAAGCCTACCACTTCGCTTGTCACGATGCTCGCTACCTTGAGATGAATTCCATCGTGCATTTCTGGAAGACATTAGTTGACTAGCTGTGGACTATCAATGAGACTAGGGCAAAGTAGGAATCGACTGGAAGGGTGTGGGTCCTTCCAATGGAATGGGGTGGGACCTTGTGATGGAAGGGGGGTGGGTCACTAAGAAGGTACAATAGAAGCCAATATCGTCGGTGTGAGCTTTTGGACTTATGGAGTCCCTCCCTAATTGCCCCATGCTGTGGTCTCTTGTGAAATACCATAGGTTGCTAGCTGCTGTGCAGTGTAGTAGCTAAAGAATCCCTACGTCAAACTCATCTTGTAAAGATAGTGTGCATTATAGGTTTAAATCTACCACTCTTTGAGAAACCTGAGTAGATGTATCAACCCCTCCATAACCATAAGAGAGGCCATGCTCACAAATAACAAAAAGAAAGCTACACTCAAGCTCGCCTTTAACTAACTACAAATAAATCTAAATCCATTTCTTGAACTTATTGCCTCGGGAAGAATGTGGGGATTGCTCCCTTTTAGGTGATCTCTTGTCCAACATCTTTAAGAGATTAATTTGTAAGTATTGACCCTAATCTCTCTCTAATCTACCTATATTTAATCTACACGCCTGTTAGCGGGCTACCGCGTTTGGATGTCTGCAACATAGCTATTTGGCACTAACATAATATGTCAATACTCAGGGAAGCGACTTGGATGGGGCACAGAGACCCTTTGAGGTTGTCAATCTCAATAAGTGAAACCTAACAAGAAAACACAACAACTCAACAAAAAACCACCACTCAATGAGGAAATCTACCCATGTCCTTTCTCATAGCTCTAGGTTATCACGCTATTTTGGCATCAAACAAAGTTGAAATGCTTTTTTTTTTTGGGAGGAGTTCTAAGATACCTAGGGACACTAACCTACCAAGCCTGGTTGCAATCCATCAAGGTACCAAA
Source organism: Adiantum capillus-veneris (assembly GCF_014529385.1). Classification (NCBI taxonomy): domain Eukaryota; kingdom Viridiplantae; phylum Streptophyta; class Polypodiopsida; order Polypodiales; family Pteridaceae; genus Adiantum; species Adiantum capillus-veneris. Next base: position 70,160,742 of record NC_140958.1, on the reverse strand, counting down.
ATCACAATCCGTCATGATCAAGGTCCTGAAAATTGCAATAGAACTATCTAGAAAGGTCGCCCTATGGTCTAGGAACACTCTCCTATGGTCCAAACGTAAAAAAATAGTAATTTTAGCACTCAAATTTGAAGATTAGATTCGACTAACATGTAGTCATGAACCACAACAAAATTGACAATGCTTACACTTAATTGAAAGAGCAAGAAAATAGGAACACAATGCAATTCTTGGAATTGAAAATGGATTACCCAATCATCAGTTGCAATGATTACAAGTTGAAGCTTCCTAGTCGCTTGAGAGTATGTACAACATAGTTTATTTCTCTTCAAAAGATAAGCCCCTCTTTTCACATTAAAGTTATTGCCTTTTATACCTAGGGCTTTCTAAAGATAAGCCCCTCTTTTCACATTAAAGTTATTTCCTTCTATACCTAAGGCTTTCTAAATAGCCAGTGGTCAGCTCACATGGACATTTTCACATATTGTGATAAAATTACAACTCAAGGAATTGACTTGCTACTCTGAAATCATGATTTACACAGTGTAGCTACACTAGATCGAAAAAATAAATGTGGTGTCTTGCTAAGTGTTTGATCAGGTGGGCGCCCGTTCAGTCGATCCACCAACATTTCCCCCTTCCTAGCTCGTGTCATCCCTTGACACAACCATGTGCAATTGTGGTGTTAGGGTTGTCTTTAGCTTTGTCTTCAAAGCTGGTATTTAGCTTTGTATTCTTTGTGGTGATGACACTTCACCCTTCCTTGAGTGCATCATATCTCCTCTATTTTGGTTGATGTGTGTGTGTTGGACTTCAATTGTTGAGACAATGTTTCATTTGGTTGTGCATTCTCCTCTTCATTGCCACTTTGGGCAATGAATTTGTGTTGCTTGCCTTTTTGGGGATCAAGCTTCTTTGGGTTCTGGACTTGATGAAGGGTTTTCTCTCGTGGTCCACTGCAATGTGAGTACTCTGCATTATGTCACAATATTTGAAGCACTCTGTGAGATCTTTCTGATTGTTGTTGATAGCTCTCTAATTGAATTTGTCTTTGCTCATCATTGTAGGCCATTCTTCAACTTGCCATTGTTTGATGGAGCTTTGTTGTTGTCCCAAAATGCACTTGACAAGAAATTTGAGATCTGTAGCTTGTTGCTCTGATTTGGTGATGATTTTCATGGGTAGCCATTTCCTTATTGTTGATGTAGATAGATTGCTCTGATTTGGTGATGATTTTCATGGGTAGCCATTTCCTTATTGTTGATGTAGATAGAATATATACAAGAAGATAGTGATGGGTGTTTCTAGATTAGGGTCTAAAACCTAGATGAATGAAGGAAAAAAACCTGGTGGGAAAAAAGTGCCTTTGGTATATGCTCTTATTGGAGTTGAGAATTGGAACTTGAAGTACCTGTTTATGCAAGGTGAGTGCTTGGGAGAAACAAAGGAAGAGTGCCTACTACAAGTGTCAATTATGGAACTTGAAGTACCTGTTTATGCTCTTGGTATATACCAAAAGTGCCTTTGGTATATGCTCTTATTGGAGTTGAGAATTGGAACTTGAAGTACCTGTTTATGCAAGGTGAGTGCTTGGGAGAAACAAAGGAAGAGTGCCTACTGCAAGTGTCAATTATGGGACACTCTATATGCATACGAGAAATTTGTCAAACAAAAGCATGCAGTGTGAAAGATGGAGTTGATATGTGCTTCAAGGAACAAATGTAGCACATGTGACATCAAAGGACGTCGCAATAGCTTCCATGTTTTTAAGAAGGGTTTTGGATGTAGAAGCTTCTCCACTCATACCTCACTGTGAGAAATTCGTGAGTGTCTGTTGGACTTTCTCCTTCACTTCACTAGACCTAGAATACATAGACTTCAACTCTTATGCTGACTATACCAACATGAGTGACAAAACATAAATATCCTTAGCACTTCTAGCTTGAGCAGTACCTAGAATAGTGAAGACTCTTAAACCACATAGAATATTACTTGAAGCTTTGGGACTAATGCCTCGCTCATTTAGTGGCTTAGTTGCTCGACTCTGAACTTTATGCCATGTGGTTTTAATGGAGACTTGGGTGTATCTATTCAAAGCTAGAAACCCAATGCAATAAGTTCTTGGAGATTTAGGCCTTTTTCACTCTGTTGGTCTATGGATGCCACCATTTTGTCCAGTAGGTTGGTATACTTTGACTCCTCTTTACCTGCTTTTGTATGTTGACACTGCTTTGTGAAACAAGTTCTTTGGCTATTGTAGGGACTGATGGAGCCTCTGCTTTATCTCCCATGAGAAGCGGTTGTCGATGTGTGTGGGTTCTTTGTGACTGAGTTCCCACTAGCAATTTTGGAACCCACCCCGTCTTTGGTCCCTATGTGACTGTCCTATGAATTTTCTCCTTTGGCTTGATGACTTGATGGACACTAGGCTTTGGTATCTAGATTTATTTAATTTTTTTTGTAGAAGCCTTGCTTTTGTATTTGGAGGTGAGGTATCCATCTAGAGGTTGCATCACCTATGATTGGCTCTTGGTTGTTGCTACAAATGCTTGTCATTGGGTGGAGCCCTATGCTGCATGACTGATATTCCTTGTTCTATGTTAAACTGCTACTTTTGGTAATTATATTCGAGTGTTAACTTCATAAAATCCTTGTGCTTCGAGTAGCTTGACTAGAATCATCCGTTGTTGTACTTATCTTTCTTGGGTAGCTTTGTTGAATTCTTATTTTGGTACCCATACTTGCCACATTGCTTGTTTCTTTGAAGGTCATTGCTTTTGCCTTTCTTTTTGGTTGTTCTTTCTCCTGATTGAGATGTTGTTTTTTGATAGCTTGGATTTCTCTTTCTAGGACTCTGGTTGAGGTGAGTAGGTACAGACTATTACTTTAGGTTTTTTGGCCCAAACATTAGCATTTCCTTGGAAGTAGCCCTGAGCAATGATCGACTCATTTGATGCTACCCACCCTATTACCTTTGCTTGTTGAGGTTATACTTGCAAGTGGTGTACCCAAACTAGATCTTCTACTTTGACATGCTCTTTGGATACCAACACTTGTTTTACTTTCTTTGGCTTCTTCTGGAGGCTTTGTTGTGATGGAAACTTGGGTTGATAATCTTTTCTCTTTGGTTTCCATTCCATTGTTGATGGTGTGGCCTTTGATGTAGAGGCTATGTTGGAAGTGTGATGGAGATTTGTTGAAGGTAAAGTTGACTCATGAGGTTGATCTACTTCAACGGGTGCTTGAGCTTTACCTTTCTCAGTGATGGTTGGTTGTTTCTTCTTTGCATGGGCTTGAGATGCTTCTAGGACTCTTACCGTTGTTTTTTTTGTTGAAGCTTTTGGTTGTTGAAAAAAGACGTTCATCTAGACTTTAGTCAAGACCAGCTTTTAGTCAAGACCAGGCTCTCTTTAATGTGATGGGAAGATTATATAGATTGTATGCTTGAACTCCCCAATACTCAACTTGAGCACGGCTTCTGCCATGCCAAAGCTAGGAACCTATGAATTAGAACTTGTGTACACTGTTTTCTATAGCTCGGTGATTGGCGGCTTTCTCATCATTATCCACATTCCTTAAGACATTAGATTATTTGTTGCATCTAGATCTATCACCAGATGAACATGCAATTTTGAGTCATGTTTCTCCACATATGTTAAATTTGATCATCGTACGAGACACTTAATCTTCTGCATGATCCTTGTTCTCCTTTGGAGCTTGAGTTTATTGAACTTCCAATGTGGAACTTGTTTCTTCATTTGCTTTTAGTTGTGCACTTTTTGGAGTTAGTTTCTTTGAAACAACTTCTGTCGATTCTTCAAGTATGTCAATGATGACATATTCTCGTGGTTTCTTTGCTTCCTCTGTTTGCACTTTTGCATCACGATCCATGAAATTTCTGTCTGTTTCACCTGTTCTACACTCATACTCATAAGTTTCGTTAGCTTCCTTTAATACTTTTATCATAAAATAGGAAGCTATGTTGTATCCATTCACATCGTACAACTTTGTAGGTGTTATTTTGTTTACTCACATATCTAAAGTAGCCAGTATCTGTGCCCATCCAAAGGGCTCAAATAACTCCTCTAGAAATGGCTCGTTTATGTAGTAGTTATTTCTATTGAGTGCTCTAGGAGAAAATCTTCCTTTTTCAAGATTCCACATTCAGATGCTCCGCACATCCAAACATGCGCTCCTTTCATCAACCAAGCAGGTAGTTGTGTTTCAAAATTTGTAGTTACATCAAAGTCTTCCACTGGGATTAGATTTATGTTTATATAGATATGGTCCCTTGTGCTGACCCTTGTTGTGACACCCTAATGCTACAAGTAGAAATGGTCATAGCCCCAATCTTGAACCATTTTGAGTTGATGCATGAATGGCCGGCCTAAAATAACCCCAATGTTGTTTCCTTTTCCAAAGTTAGCCACAACAAATGTGTGCTTGTACTCTATTTGCAAGAGGATACAATAATTTGTTCCAACATCCCTAAGGATCTCTCTCTACATATCAATATGCTAGTTGCAACTTCATGCTCATTTTTCTAAGAGCTAGTCTTCCCCATTTCTCCTAGATTCCTTTTGTAGCATTGGCTATTTTGACCCCACGATCAAGTATGGCTATCATTTTACTCTTTGTACTCTAGCGGGGTAAGGTTGTCTTCCCTTCTTTTCCTTCATAGTAGTCACCCACCTTATTCACTGGCACAAGCTTTGATTTTGGTTTCTCTAGCCGTGCTGTTTCCATGATCTCATGTGCATGTTTATCCTATGGATGGATTTTCTACCCCATTTTTTCCAAGTTTTTACCCATTTGGCCCCATAGATGCAGTCTAATTTTCAACAACTCTGAGAGAGTAATCTTGCACTGTATAGAAGACATAATTCGTGTAAGATTTTGGTATTCATCATTTTTTGTGTGGCTTTCCACTAAGAAGGGACCACTCTAATCTCTAATTTTGTTTTGTGTTCTCCTATGAAGGATGACAAAGTCTCTAGAGAATGTGGTTTGCTCTCTTCAGACGCGATAGACCCTACACCTCCATACAGAGATTGTATGTCTCCTTGGAAAAATTCACGTTCCATGTTGATTTCAAGGATAGGTGCTGACTATAACGTATCACAACCCTCTTTTTGATTTTTGATTGTCTCCCATAAGGATTGTGGCCATAGCTTGTTCACTTCAGGAATTGGCTGTATCTCATGAGACTTTGCCTCATTCGTAGTGTTCTCCACTACCCTCGTATCCAATGAAATTTCATTCCCTAATTTACTTGGTTCACTCGTTTTGTTTTCTTTTAGTGTGCTCTCATCTTCCTTTTCGAGTACAGACACTAACTGTTGAGGGACATTTAATATTTTTGGTTGTATTAGAGTTTGAGATTTCTCTATGAGCCTTTTGTACATTTCCATTCGTTTGGTTTCAATTTGTGGATGTTGATGTGGAAGCAATCTTTGTTCTAATGTCTCATTGGGTTCAGTCTAGCCTCATAAGCTTGCAACATGGCATCTAATTGCTCATTAAAATTTTCTACCAAGACCGAACCTCTTGATGAAATTTTTGATGATTTCTTTTTCTTTGATTCGTTCCTTGTTTTCCTTTTCTTAGCTACATATGCTCTTTGGGTTGTTGCAGCTTGGTTTCTAGGGCGGTTTTCTCTTTCAACATTTTTGCTTTCAATTTTTTTCGTTTAGCTTTCCAAGATTTTCTTCCAATTCTCACTGATATGCTCTTGATTTCTATTGGAATAGGCAATTTGCATTCATCCTCCTCAACGATTGCATTTTTGGTAGCTTCTTGAGCTTGAGCTTGAGTCATCACATATACAAGAATTGTGGATTCTAGTTTTGATCTGCTTAAAGAAGGCATCACTCCTACAACGTTCATTGCTGCTCCTCCCTCATTATTTGGGTGTTTTGGACAATCATGAACCAGGTGTGCAACAATGCATTCTAGACAATATCTCAATATTTCTATGTTCTTTGCTCGATAAGGATAATCTCTTGGAAAATGATTACCTCCACACTTGTAGCATGGTCCTACTTGTTGCGTAGTTGGTGGTGTAACCAGTGGTTGTTCTTGCCTGGTAAGAATGGTCTTTGAACCATACTCTTGATTGGCTATGAACATGAGCGTATTCTTATCCGTGGAATATTGATTTTTCGTTGGTTGTGCCACATACCATGGTTGATTGTATTCTTATCCGTGGAATATTAATTTTTTGTTGGTTGTCGCACATACCATGGTTGAGTGTAGTTGACTATCACTCTACCAGCATTCAAAGAGGTGTTTTGTGCCCTAGCATATGTTGCGGTCTCGACTAAGTGCTACACCATGGGGTGGGGTGATCCCCTCCTCAAGTCTCACATCTCCTCAGTTGAATTTGTCATACATTTGGGTTCTATTTATAGCCTTGTGTTAGCGGGTCGCTTTGACGGATGTCTGCATCATAGCTTTCGGGCACTAACATAATGTCAATACTCAGGTAAGTGACTCGAATGGGGCACACAGACTCTTTGAGATCATCAATCTCAAGAAATGAACCTTAACAAGCAAACACAACAACTCTACAAGCAAACCAACACTCAATGATCAGGGAAATCTGCCTATGTCCTTTCTCACAACTCTAGGTCATCGCGCCATTTTGGCACTCGAATGGACTCAAAATGCAATGAAAGTTTAGCAAGAGGTCTAGGACACCTAGGGGCATTATCCTACCAAGTCTAGTCGCAATCCAACAAGGTACCAAAATCACGATCCATCATGAAAAAGGTCCCGAAAATTACAACAGAACTATCCAAAAAGGTCGCCCTATGGTCTAAGAACACTCTCCTATGGTCAAAACGACTAAAAATAGTGATTTAAGCACTCAAATCTACAATTAAGACTCACAGATGTGTCGTCGCAAACCACAACAAAACAGACAACGCTTACACTTAATTGAAAGAGAAAAGAGAGAGGAACACAATGCAAGTTTCAAAATAAAAAATGGATTACCCAATCATTAGTTGCGATGATTACAAGTTGGAGCAAAATTGTAGCTTGAGCATACGTACAACATAGCTCTTTTCTTCTCTAAAGATAAGCCCCCTTTCACATTAAGGTTATTGACATCTATACCTAGGGCATTCTAAATGGCTAGTGGCTAGTTCACATAGACTTTTACAAATGTCAAGACATCATTACAACTCAGGGAATTGATTTGCTACTCTGGAATCAAGATTTACACATAGTATCACTACACTAGATGGGCAAAATAATTGACTACAAATGTGGTGTCCTCGGCTACGTGTCCGGCCACGTGGATGCCCTCGATCTATCTCTTAACATTCCCCCCTTCCTAATTCGTGTCGTCCCTTGACACAACCTTGTGCAGTCTTGTCTTTAGCTTTGTCTTCAAGGCTGGACTTCAGCTTTGGAAGTGCTTTGTCGTTGATGATGCTCCCCCCTTCCCCTTCCTTGAGTGATTCATATTTGCCGTGAAGAGTTCTTTTGATGTTTCTGTCTTTGTCATTGACTTGCAATACTTCACTAGTTTTAGCACTATAGAACTCCTTATGTTTTGTCGTTGAGAGCTTTTTTGCTGAAGTTATCATTGTTTGTCCGTTGTCTTTGTATGACATTCTTCGTATTTCCATTATTGATGGGTGCTTCAAGGAACAAATGTAGTACATGTGACATCAAAGGACGTCTCAATAGCCTTCACGTTTCCAAGAAGGGTTTTTGGTGTGGAAGCTTGTCCACTCATTCCTCACTGTGCTGAGTGCGTGAGTGTCTTTTGGACTTCCTCCTTCACTTACCACTATATTACAATGACTTAATTCTTATGCTCACCTATACCAGCATGATTGACACAACGTAATTATGCTCAACTCTTCCAGCTTGAGCAATACCTAGAATAACTAAGATGCTTAGACCATAGAGAATATTACATGAAGGTTTGGGACTAACGCCTTGCTGCCCGACTTTGACTTTTATGCCATGTGTTTTTACTGGCGACTTGGACTTACCTGTTCAAGGCCAGAAACCCAATTCCATAAGTTCTAGAAATTTAGACCTCTTCCATTGTTTTGGTTATTGGATGCCACCATTTTGTTCAGTAGGTTGGCATATGTTGGCTCCTCTTGACTTGCTTGTCGTATGTTCACATTGCTTTGTGGAACAAGTCTTTAAGCTCTTGTAGGGACTGATGTAGCCTTTGCTTTATCTTGCATGAGAAGCAATTGTTGAGATGTGTGGGTTCTTTGTGATTGAGCTTCCACAAGAAATTTAAAACCCACATTGTCTTTGGTCCGTGTGTGACCATCTTTTGCATTTGCTTCTTTTGCTTGATGACTTGATGGAAATTAGGATTTGGTATCAAAACCTAATCATTTCCGTTGTACAAGCCTTGCTTTTGTAGTTGAAGACAAGCTATCTATTTAGAGTTCTTAGCACTATCAGTGGCAACTGGCTGTTGGCTCTTCTTGTTGATTGTGTGCCTTTTGGTGGAGCCTTGTGCTTCTTGATTGATCTTTGTTGTTCCAAGTTGAGCTACAATTTTTGGTAACCATATTTGTGTGTTACCTTCATAAAATCCTTGTGCTTCAAGTAGCTTGACTGGAATCATCCGCTGCTTCACCTGTCTTTCTTGGGTAATTTGACTAGGGTCTGACTTCGGCACCCATACTTTTTGTGTTGCCCGCTTGGAAGGTCTTTCTGTCTGCCTTTTGCTGTTGTTCTTTTGCTTGCCTGAGTTTTTTGTATTTTGTTGATAGCTTGGCTTGCTCCTTGTAGAACTCGTTGATTGAGGTGAATAGATCCAGGATGTTACTTTAGGCTTTTTGGCCCAAACATTAGCGTTTCCTTGGAAGTAGCCTTGAGCAGTGATTGACTCATTTGATGCTACTCACCCTGTCACCTTTTGTTGTTGTGGTTGAACCCGTGCTTCATGTATCCAAACTGGGTCTTTGACTTTGATGTGCTCTTTGGATACTAACACTTGGTTTATTTCCTTCGGCTTCTTCTTGATTCTTTTTTGTGATGGAAACTTTGGTTGGTAGAATTTTTGATTTGGTTTCATTGTGTTGTCAATGGTTTGACTCTTGATGTAAGGCCTCATGGGAAGTTTGATGGAAGCTTGTTGAGGGTAAAGTCGTCTTGCGAGGTTTATATACTTCAGTGTTTACCTTTGCTTTACCTTTTTCCACGATGATTGGTTGCTCCTTTTTTGCATTGACTTGAGGTACTTTTGGGATTTTTGATGGTGTTGTTGCTGAAGATTTTCCTTGTGGTTGAATGATGATGTTCCTCCAGCTTTCTGTCAGGATCAGACTCTCTTTTATATGATGGGATTCAATTATGTAGAAAGTATCCTTGTACTCCCTAGTACTCAACTTGAGTACGGCTTCTGCCATACCAAAGCTAGGAATCCGTATTTTTGAACTTGTATACACTATCTCCTCTAGCTTGGTGATTGACATTATATTGTTTGTCGTGTCTGGATATATCACAACTGAACATGTGATTTTGAGTCCTGTTTCTCCACATATGTTGAATTTGATTGTCGTAGAAGACAATTGATCTTCTCTCATATCCTTGTTCTTCTCTTGATCTTGTGTTTATTGAAGCATTTGATGTTGAACTTGAACTTTTTTCCTTCATCTGCTTTTGCATTTTTTAAAAAGTTGGCTTCTTTGGAACAGCTTTTGTTGATTCTTCAGGTATGTCGATGATGACATATTCTCGTTGTTGCTGCTGTGCTTCCTTCATGTGCACTTTGGCATCATGCTCCATGATGTAGCTATCTGTTTCACCTTTTTGTTTTGACACTTACAAACCTCGTTAGCTTTCTTCAACACCTTTATCGTAAATAAGGGAATTATATCATAGCCATCTTCATCGCAAAATTTGGTGTTGGTCACCTCATTTACGCAGACATCAAGAGTCGCAAGTATTTGATCCCATACAAAGGGTTCAAATAACTCCTCTTGGAAATGGTTCTGGAATATAGTATGTGTTATCCACGGTCGATCGAGAATACAATCCGCCTTCCTCAGACTTACACTCTCAAGAGCTTCGTACATCCAAATATACGCTTTGCTTTCCAAATCAGTTGTGGAGTTTAATTCTTCCCACGGGGTTCGATCTACATCTCTATGACTATGATCTTTGACACTAATTTTTGTAGTGACCTCTTTGTGTCTCAAGTAGATATAGTCATAGCCCCAGTCTTGTACCATTTTGAGATGACGCATGAATGGTCTGCCCAACATGATGTCAAAGTTGCCGCTCTTGTCAAAATTCATTTTGGCAAAGGTGTGCTCATACTTTATGCCACATGAGGATACAATGATTTGTTCTAATATTCAAATTGGTTTCTCCACGTATTCATCTGCTAATTGAAATTTCATTCGAGTTTTTGTAAGAGCAGGCTTTCCCCATTTTTTCCATATTCTTTGGTTGCAATGACAATTCCTACCCCAATATCTAATATAGCAACCGTATTTACTCCATTGTACTCAAGTGGTAAGGTGATGTTTCCTTCTTCTCCTTCACACTAGTCACCTACCTTATTTACTGGTACTGGCTTTGTCTGTGGCTTCGTAGGCAAGGTGTCATCCATGTTTTTGTCCGCAAGTTGGTCATGTGAAGAGATTTTCAACCCCATCTTTTCCAGGTGTTTTCCCATTTGGCCCCATAGATGCGGTCTAGCTTTTAGTAACTTTGAGAGATAAAGTGCATTGTATAGGAGACGACATCAATTCGTGCAAGCTCTTGGCATCCATCATTTTTGGTGTGGATTTCCATTGAAAGGTACCATTTTAATTTTCAATTTTCTTTCAAGTTTTCCTATCAAAGATGGCAAAGTCTTTAGAGAGTGTGGTTTGATCTCTTCAGATGTGAAAGACCCGACATCCCCATATAAAGATCTTATATCTCCTCGGGAAAATTTGTGGTCCATGTTTATTTCATGGATAGGTGCTGGCTGTAAAGTATCACTACCATCTTTTTGGTTTCTGATCGATTCCCATGAGGATTGTGGCCATGGTTCTTCTACCTCCGGAATAGGCATCAATGCTTGTGAGCCCACCTCATCTGTGGTATTGGCTACTTCCCTTGTATCTAAAGGTGCCTCAACTCTTGGCTCTTCCTGGTCTCTGTTTACAATACCACGATTCTCCAATTCCTGGATTCTTTTGCGGATTAGCACCTCCATTTTTGGAGCATCTAGAACTGGTTCCATAAAAGCTTGGGCCTTCTGAATGAGCTCCCTGCACATTTGCAACCTCTCTTTTTCATACCCTGGATGAGATATGTCAGCCATCTATCCTCTTGGGTTTGATCGGGTTTTAGCCTAGCATCATAGGCCTTTGATATTTTGTCTAAAGTTTCAAAGACTTTGTCGACCAAGACTAAACCTCTCGAGTTAGTCTTTGACTCTTTAGGTCCATTTGTATTTTTCTTGCTTTCTTGCTCTCGTCTAAGCTGTTCTTTTGTTTGATGCAGTTCTATTTCCAAAGCAGCTTTCTCCTGCAGCCTCTTCGCTTTCATTTTGTCTCGTTTGGCTTTCCATGATTTTCTTCCTGTTCTCACCAATAAGTTTTCGATTTCTGTTTGAACAGGCAATGTGGCTTCCTCCTCAAAGATTGTGTTTTTGGAAGCTTCTAGAGCTTGAGCTTGAGCTCGAGTCATCACGTTTAAAGGAATGGCAGGTTCTACCTTGGATCCACTTGAAGAAGGCATCACGCCTACAACATTCATTGTTTCTTTCCCTTTGTAGTCTGCATTTTTAGCATAGTGTTGGCGTAGATGTTCTCTCCCACAACGTTCAAAAAATACAAATATTTCTATTTGTGGACCCATGTTTGGACAAACTCATGCCCAATTATCACCTCCACACACATAGCATGGACCTTCTTGTTTCATAGCTGGTGATACACTCAATGGTTGTTCTTGCCTGGTAAGAATGTTCTTTGAACCATACTCATGATGATTGGCTATGAGCATGAGTGTATTCGCATCCATGGAGTACTGATTTCTTGTAGGTTGTGGCACATGTTTTGACTGAGTGTAGTTGAAAACAACTCTACAATCATTCAAAAGATGCGATTGCTACCCTACCATTTGTTGCTGTTTTGGTTGAGTGTTACATCATGGAGTGGAGAAATCCCCTCCACAAGGACTACATCTCCTCAATTGAGGTTGTTGTACATCTAGGTTTTGTTTGTAGCCTTGGTTTATTCTTCTAATCACCCCCTCGACCACTTGATCAATGATTGGTTCCCAAGGAGTTTGAAAATCTCTCTTTGTTGTTGATTTGCTCTTCGGAGATGAGGCACTACTAGTCGTGTTGTCTGTATCTTCAGTCACCTCTCCATAGGCCTTACAATTGTGAACTAGATATAGAGCTTCTCTAGTGACTTGATCAAATGTTGTGCATCCTTTTAGATGTAGGTCCTTTTTGAGAGTTTCATTCCTCAAGTCCTCTATGAAGAGAACTAATAGCTTCTCACCTTGTGGTAGCTCTCTCACAGGACATCTCTTGGTGTATTTTTTGAAGAGAAGCAAAGCTTACTTTACTGTTTTGTTTGCTTTCTGTTTGAAAGTATAGATCTGTGACACCGTGTTGTACTTGATTCTCCTTTTTAAGAACTCCTCTATACAAACTCTTGTAAGATTTGTGCTATGTTTGGAAAATCATCTTTGTTTAGTGGTTGGAACCAACTCAAAGTTGTCCCTTCTAATGTCAATCCAAATCCCTCATACTGAGTATGGAAATCCGCAATTTGTTCAACTCTCAAAACTTGTTTGAAGAGTGAGACATGAGCATATGGATCCCCTGACCCACTGTACTTTGTCTTAACACATTGAGCCACTTGATATGGTCGTAATTGTTGTGATTCAGTCACCAATCTAACCAAGTTGTGGTATCTTGGAAAGATGTTTCTCGTTCGCTCCTCTCATCTTGGAGAAAATCTTGGTGGAATTCTCTCTGATGTGTACTCTGGCATTGGTTTTGGCTGAAAGTAAGTAGAGATCGGAGTATCCTTGTACGTATATCTCTCTAGGTTAATTGGATCAATAAGTTTGTACTCACAACCATACTTATCTACCATCAAAACTTGAACTTCATTGGCATCTGTATATGTAAATGCATAGAGGTTCTTATGGAATGGCATCTCTCCAGCATAGGGTTCTACACACTTGTAGATATATTGATCCCGGTTTGTGAATCTATATAAGCCCTCATGAGCTTAATCTGTAAGCACTCTCATGGATTCATTGGCTTTGATGAATCTCACATTCGGTTTGTTGATCAAAGGATGCCTCTCCTCTATGTATTCTCCCAATCCCCCTGTTGTGAGTATTGCAGCATTTTTCATGTCTCTGAGTGGAGTAGAGAATTCTGGTGGTGGATAAGTTGTCATGCTTGAGTCTCACTCAAGATTCTCAAGATTATACTTGACAATCCTACTTTGGCTTAGTGCAACTTATCCCTTGCTGCCCCTGATCAGGTCTCTCATAAGTCAGGAATTTGTGACTTTTTGGTCTCTGGAAATCAGTTTTGGGTACCCTAAAAGTTTGCATGTAGAAAACCACAAGCTTTCTTCCCAGCTATACCTGACTCAATTTGGAGTTGTCTATCCAAAGTTATAGCAATTTTAGTGAACTGCACTTGAAACAACACTCAAGACAGTCTTAGGACCAGAACACAGGAACTTTGGCTTGTATCTTGGTCTCTAGAAGGTATTTTTAGCTCAAACTTGAGATTTGAGATATACTCAAGTATGTCTATAAGATCATTAAGTCAAATACCCCCACTATGCTGTGGTACATGGATCGCGATCCATGTTCCTCTGACAAATTTTTTTCTCCATTTTTTTCCAAATTTTGATAGTGTGTAGACAAGGTCATATGTAGGCTATATACCAATTTTCATAAAATTCTAAGGTTGAGGTACATGGATCTGTTGGAATTAGGGTTGCAGAAAAATGCACACAGCTTGGAGAAGATGAAAGAAGCTCAAGGCACACAATAGAGAGTGTGTTACTTAGTATGCAATGGAAAGATAGATAGCCCTAGAGTGATGGGCGTATATACAATGCACGGGGGAAAAAACCTCCCAAAGAGGGAAAAAATGCCCCGACGGTCCTAGTGTGTTCACACACATCACTACCACATGTATATGGTAACAAATCCTCCCTGGAGTAATGCTGTGAATGAGAGCTGGCACATGAGTAAAGGGAAGTGCCATGCCCTGAGGACACGATCAATCCACAAAGGGAAGTAAGCCCAAAGCTTTGTGGAAAGCTTCAAGCTTCTCACGAGATAATGCCTTTGTGAAAAGATCTGCAAGGTTGTCTTGTGTTGGCACATGAGCCAAGCTGATCTCTCCTGCTGAGAGCCTCTCCCTGACATAGTGGTAATGCACCTCTATGTGCTTTGTGCGAGCATGAAAAACTGGGTTCCTCGCAACTGCCAATGTGCTCTGACTGTCAATGTAGATAGTGTTGGCAGTGTCTTGTCCAACACCCAAATCAGCCATAAGGCGTCTGAGCCATACACACTCAACCGTAGCTGTGAAGACTGCCCTGTACTCAGCCTCACAACTCGAAGTGGCCAGAGTAGGTTGCTTCTTGCTCAACCATGATATACATGATCTGCCAAGCATGAAACAAAAACCACTTGTGGACACTCGCGTGTCAAAACAACCAGCCCAATCTGAGTCCGAAAAAACATGTAAGTCTGACGACAATGATCCACCCTTGGGATAAAACAAGCCAAGATGTAAAGTGCCACTAAGGTAGCGGAAAATCCTCTTGACAGCATGCCAATGCTTAGACCCTGGGCTATGCATAAATCTATTGACCTGTGAGACTACAAACTGAATATCTGGCCTCATGTTGCATACATAAATGAGGCAGCCAACAACAGTTTGGTAAAGAGTGACATCAGCAGGATCGCTAGCATCATGTAGACTCAACTTCAAATCATGTAGGATCGCTAGCATCATGTAGACTCAACTTCAAATCTGTTTCCATGGGAGTGGCAATAGGTTTGCAATCCTCAAGTCCAAACTTACATAGCAATGTCTCTATGTAACTTTTCTGACACAAGGCAATACCACCATCACACTGCTTAAACTGTATACCCAAATAATGATGCAATAGCCCCAAATCTTTCATCTTGAAAGTAGCATTCAAATAAGCCTTAAATTCAGCAATATGTCTCTCATTTGGTCCAATGATCAGCATATCATTGACATAAAGAACCACAATGAGAAGTACATCATCCTCACGCTTTACTACAATGGCTTTCTGTTGGACTGTTATGAAACCCTTGTTTGACCAAATGAGTGTCAGCTTTCTCATACCAAGCACAAGGAGATTGCTTCAACCCATACAAAGCCTTCTTACATCTGCACACTTTCTCCTCTTTTCCTTTTATGGCAAAACCGCGAGGCTGCGTTACATAAACTTCCTCAAATATGTCACCATTCAAGAAAGAAGTAACAATGTCTGATTGATGTACATCCCAACTAAAATGAGCTGCCAATGCACATAGAAAATGCACAGTAGTCATACGACAAGTGGGAGCAAAAGTCTCTTCATAATCTATGCCTTTTTGCTGTGCATAACCCTTTGCAACAAGTCGAGCCTTATGGCGATTGATCTCACCATCCGGCTTGCGTTTCAACTTGTAAACCCACTTTGTACCAATGGCCTTTTTACCAGGAGGCAAATCACATAAAGTCCATGTGTCATTTTCAATAAGTGCATCATATTCTGATTGCATGGCAGCCATCCAATTTCTTGAATTCTATGCTTCATCAAAAGACAGAGGCTCCTTAACATCATGTAAGCTAGACACCGCCAAAGCATAACAATTTGATGCATAAGATGCATGGCGAGAGCCTGAACGAGTACGACTAGACAAAGGTGCATCCAATTTACTATCACGCAAAGTGTGCACCAGCCATTTTGGCATACCTCTAGCCTGCTCATTTTCAGCCCTTTGCTCATCAAGTACATCATGTACATCTGCATTAGTAATAGGCTTATCTATAACATTTTTAGAAACCCCCATAGGCAACAACTTACATTCGTATTTCCACCACTGAAAAGAGGCAACAAAGTGTCATAAATGTCTTGTGAGCTTACATTACTGTCTCTAGTACATGACAACAAAGGCTGAAAAAAATCTTCCACAAACACTACATCCCGGGAAACCAGAGTACATTTTGTTTGCGGATGATACAACCTGTAACCTTTGCTTTCAGCACTATAACCAGCAAAAATACATTTGACAGCCTTATCATCCAATTTTCTGCGCTGCACTTGTGGCACCAAAGCATATGCCAAATAGCCAAAAACACGCATGTGCTCAATAGAAGACTTTCTATCATGCCATGCTTCATATGGAGTAATAGACTGCAAAGCTTTCGTAGGAATTCATGAGACATATACTCCCCCCTCGATCGGAACGGAGGGTGCCCATAGTACATTTTGAGACATTTTTAGCCATAGCTAGAAATTGTTTGAAGCCCATAAAAACTTCAAACTTTGCTTTAAGCGAAAATACCCATGCATGCCTAGAGTAATCATCAATGAAAGTCACGAAGTACAGGTAATTGCCCAAGGACGGAGTTTGCATGGGCCCACAAACATCACTATGCACAAGCTGCAACCTGCATGTGGCCCGAACTGAACCATCCTTTGGAAACTTAGAACGCTGCATCTCACCCAAAATACAGGCTTCACAAACATGTTTGACATGTGTTTCAAGAGGTGGCAAAGAAGCAACCATATCAGATTTTTGCAAACGTAGCAAACTGGAAAAATTCAGAAGACCAAAACGTGCATGCCAAAGTTTTGCATCTGAAATAGCCCTTGAATCTGCAACAACATTTACAAAATTTTGTCCACACTTGTCATACAAAGTGAGCTTATACAGCCCACGACATAAAAGGCCAGATGCAACAATTTCATCACCAAAACTGAGATCATGAACTGTACATCTGTCATCCACAAATTTGACTACAAGTCCAAGTCTAGCAAGTGCGGATACAGACAAGAGATTCTTCTTGATCCCAGGTACATAAAGTGCATCAACAAGTGTGAAAGAATTTCCATTAGCAGCAGTAAGCACAATCTTTCCAACTCCCTGAACTGGATAAGAGGCCTTGTTGGCACAAGTGACTGAATTCCCATGAGGGACAGACTCAAGAGAGGTAAACAATTCACGATGTGAGGTAATGTGCTTTGTAGCACCACTGTCAAAATACCACACATGTGAATCTGCAACAAGTGACAAGCATGCATCATGGACAGCAGGATTGTAAGTGCACTCTGCGTAAATGCCCATTTTGCATCAACATCAGCATTACAATCTCCTTTCACAGAAGACTCAACAATGGCTACATTTGTAGTGGAACCAGCATTTGCAGTGGAACCACCCTCTTTCTTCTTAGCCTCTTTGGCCTTCAACTTAGGACACGACTTGATCAAGTGATCATTAGCTTTAAATAATGGCAACAAATCTTCTTTTTGCCCTTATCAACAGAATTTCTAGACGAATTGCTGCCAGCAGAAGCATTAGGAACATAATTTTTGCCACTCGCAGCAGAACCATAAGAAGTGGATGCATTACTGTTACCACCCTTTCTTTGAGAAGCAATAAAAGCCTGTTCAACTGCATGCTGCCTAGTCCTGTTTTTTCTAGAAAGTGACTCTTACAACAGCAATGTGCATAATGCATCAAACTTGACAACTTCAGGATTTCCTTGGGTCATCAGTCTCCAAGTACTAGCAAAAGTCTGGTAGGAATCTGGTAAGGCATCAAGAAAATTCTGCATAAGGGAACTGTCTGAAATGACTTCACCTGCATAAATAAGTTGCTCATTGATATCCTTGACACTAGCAAGAAAAGTGTCCATATCATCTTCCTCATGCATAATCTTTGACTCCAGCTCTTTACGCAGCAAAGCAATTTTAGCCTCATTGCGGCTTGCATAAAGACCTGCTAGAATATCCCAAGCCTGTTTTGCAGATTTTGCTGAACGGATGTGAGGAACATTGGTGCGCTTCACAGACAACGCAATCAATGCATGAGCCTGCGCATGCTTAACATCCCAACGAGATTTTTCTGCCATAGGAAAAACAACTCTAACAACTGCAATCCTTGCAGCAAGACCTGCAACATCCTCAACATCGCCTACATCCTCAGAACCAGGACGTACATCAATGCCCTGCACAATGTTCCAGACACCCTTTGACACAAGAACATGTTGCATCATATTAGCCCACATAGGGTAGTTGTCCCCATCCAACCTGTCCTCAACAACAAACATCTTGAACACATCTGTGTTGTTGTTGTCAGCCATGGTAAATGCTGCACTTGATGTGAAAACTGCCCGAAAATAGGAGAAACGGAGCGGGAACAACACGTGCTATATAACACAAACCGTAGAAGACTATAAGGCACCTGTTATTGAGAAAACGACACTGACAGAAATTTTGCACAAAATGACAAAATAGCCTGTGCAGTACTGCCTGTAGTGGAAACGGAGGCCGAAATGAGCCCAAATCAAAAATCTGAGCAGACCCAACTCTACTAGCTATCCCGAAATATTTTTCGACCTACGAACGCTTGCCAAAGCTCATTGAAATTGGAGAAAGTGAGCAGGTGTGTACTGGAGCAGCTGGCGACTAAGCCCGGGAGGACGCAACCTGCTTTGATACCAATTGTTGAATTTGGGTTGCAGAGAAACGCACACAGCTTGGAAAAGACGAAGGAAGCTGAAGGCACACAATAGAGAGTGTGTTACTTAGTATGCAATGGAAATATAGATAGCCCTAGAGTGATGGGCATATATACAATGCACGGGGGAAAAAACCTCCTAAAGAGGGAAAAAATGCCCCGACGGTCCTAGTGTGTTCACACACATCACTACCACATGTATATGGTAACAGGATCGTGATCCATGTTCAACCACATCTGGACTTGATCTATTGGCAGCTTGTTACACTCTATGTCTAGAAGCTAAACTCAAATATTTTTGGATTTGGACTTGTTTTGACAGGTCAAACGGCCAATACTAGGTCTGCACTGCGGCTTTTAGTCTGTCACCTGTTTGCTCCCTTTTAACCCAAATTTGTTCATTTTTTTCAAAACTAGACTTGGGGATATGTTTCCTTGTGTATGCACTACTGATCTGGAAAGTTTCAGGTTAAGCTCTCACTATGGGTACATGGATCGCGATCCATGTTTGGAGCCCAAATTGGCTTTTTTTGGTAACATCAGAATCAACATGATTACTAGGTCCTATGGTATCAATTTTTTTGAAAATAGACCTCTGGATTGAAAATTAGGTCAATTGGCATTTTGTCAGAGTACTTGGCAGCTCTCCACTTTTGGTCTAGTTTTTGGTATCCAAATTCAGTTTGGAAAAAACCACTAGACTCCTTGTGATGTCCTCTAGCTATGGTGTAAGTTGGGTATAGTCTGTGACAAAGGAACATGGATCGCGATCCATGTACCTATGTGTGAGAAGGTACTGAAACTTGGCACACAGCTTGTCTTGGTTCACTGATCCTTGCTATATGGTTTTTATGTGATTTGGATGACTTTAGGTCAAGTGAAAGTCAATTCACAGGTCTGTTTTAGGATTTTCACCTTGAACTATTTTTTGCCTTTTTGACCCACTTTTTGAACTTTTTTGACAAAACTTCTTTGGAGACTTTTGTTCACAATGGTCTCTGCTACAGGCTGGAAAAGTTTCTGCCCAAAAATTTCTCAGGGATACATGGATGGCGATCCATGTTCCACCACTTTTGGTCCTGAATTTTTGGTGTGCTAATTGCTTGTGATGTTTGTAGCTTGCTCCACAAATCTTTTTGAATTTGAATCAGTTTTGCCCAACCAAAACTGACTTCTGCAATCTACTGTGGCAGTCTTGACAATGAACTATTTTTGGCTCTTTTGACCACTTTTTACAACTTTTTTGCATAGAGTTCTTTTGGGAAAAGTGCTTGTCTATGTCTCATCTACCTAATGCTCAAATCTCAGCCAAAAAATTTTCAAAATTTTTCATGAGGTACATGGATCGCGATCCATGTTCCATCACATCTGTGCACCAAATTTGGCTTGATGATTACCTGTAGTGTCAGTAGTCTATTCCACTAGTTCTTTTTGGATTTGGACAATATTTCCCCATTCAAAAGTGAGTTTTTCTTTCTTCTTTGTGGTTTTTCACTAGTTTCTGTATTTGGCTAATTTGACCAACTTTTTTCAATTTTTTGACATGGTGCCTTTTGGGAAAGTTGTTCCAAATGATATCAAGATGTATTTGTCAAATATCAGTCCCAAATGTTAAAAGGTACATGGATCACGATCCATGTTTGACATCATTTTTTAATGAATTTTGTTATGCAGGCTCTCTATCCCCTATAAAAGCCAAATCTCACCCCTTTTTGGATTTGGATCCCAAATCTCAAGATTTGCCCAATTTTGTGTCTGAATCCCTGTTTTTGTTGCTTTTGCCCTAACAATCAATTCTAATGTGATTTTTGAGTTTTTCTTTCAAGCAAACTTGATCATAGCAATTTTTCACTGATGCATATTGTCACTGATCACTTTTCACAAAAAATGGTCTCTAGGGTACATGGGTCGTGATCCTTGTTCCTCCACAAAATCTGGCCAAACTTTCCACATTGCTTCTAGAGAGTCCGTTGATGCCCTTGATCCACAAATTTTAGAATTTGGATCACTTTTGAGGTCTCTACCATCAAAATTTCAAAATTTTAGAGTCATGGTCATTCTCCCCAAAATATGATTTTCACCCTTTTTTCCCTCAATCTTTTAGCCCAAATTTGATGGTGGTAGTTTCTACTTACCCTAATCGTAAGTACTGAAATGAAACATGAAACAAAAATAAACAAAACGGTACAAAATAAAGTCGAAATGGAAAACGGAATAGCACTCTGAAAGCATAGAGAAAATCGGAGAATGAAATGCTTTTGGCTATTTCATTGACAACCTTCTTTACTTCTCAAGAATAAATCTAGCAAGTCCTTGACTTCTAGACTCTATCAAGCACTAAACCTCGTGCCTAATTGCTTCACTACTAAAGTGTAAATGGAATGGAACGACGAATCTTAGAAAAGAACGCTCTAAATATGCACTACGTCACTCACCATCTAAGGATCATATCCCCGATAGTGGCTCCAATGTTGGTGGGTCGCCGCGATGAACGTTTGCAGTATAGCTGTCGGGCACTAACATAGTGTCAATACTCAGGGAAGTGACTCGGATGGGGCACGGAGACTCTTTGAGATTGTCATTCTCAAGAAGTGAACCTTAACAAGAAAACACAACAACTCTACAAGCAAACCAACACTCAATGATTAGGGAAATCTGCCTATGTCCTTTCTCGCAACTCTAGGTCATCACGCCATTTTGGCACTTGAATGGACTTGAAATGCAACAAAACTTTAGGAGGAGGTCTAGGACACCTAGGGGCACTATCTTACCAAGTCTGGTTGCAATCCAACAAGGTACCAAGATCACGATCCCTCATGAAAAAGATCCTGAAAACTACAAAAGAACTATCCAAAAAGGTCGGCCTATGGTCTATCAACACTCTCCTATGGTCAAAACGACTGAAAACAATGATTTAAGCACTCAAATTTGCAATTAAGACTCACAGACGTGTAGTCACGAGCCACAGCAAAACTGACAATGCTTACACTTAGTTGAAAGAGCAAAGAGAGAGGAACACAATGCAAGTTTCGAAATCAAAAATGGATTACCCAATCATTAGTTGCACTGATTACAAGTTGGAGTAGAATTGTAGCTTGAAAGTACGTACAACATAGCTCTTTTCTTCTCTAAAGATAAGCCCACTTTCACATTAAGGTTATTGACATTTATACCTAGGACATTCTAAATGTCTAGTGTCCAGTTCACATGGACATTTACAAATGTCATGACATCATTACAACTCAGGGAATTGACCTACTACTCTGGAATCAGGATCTACACAGAGTATCACTACACTAGCTCGGCAAAATAATTGACTACAAATGTGGTGTCCGGCTACATGTCCGACCAGGTGGACGCCCGCTCAATCTGTCTATTAACACCTTGGTTTATCCTTCTAATGACCTCCTCAACCACTTGATCAATGCTCGGTTCCATAGAAGTTTAAAAATCTTGCTTTGTTGCGTATTTTCTCTCTCGAAGACGAGGCACTACTAGTCGCGTTTTCTACGTCTTTTGTCACCTCTCCCTAGGTCTTAAAATCGTTAACTAGATATAGAGCTTCTCTAGTGACTTGCTCAAATTTTGTGCATGATTTCCAATGTAGGTCCTTTTGTAGAGTCTCATTCTTCAAGCCCTCAATGAAGAGAACTGATAATCTCCCATTCTGTGGTAGCTCTCTTATGGGATATCTCTCAATGTAACGTTTGAAGTGAAGCAAAGCTTCCTTCACTTTATCGTTCTCTCTTTGTTTGAAAGTGTAGATTTTTGACACCCTCAGAGGGTGGAAGAATCCCAATCTCCGAGCGAGCAAATCCGAGGAGCACTTAACCGAGCAAACAAATACAAAGACATTGAAAACATTTAGACACATATTTGTTGATGACCAATAGTTTCCGAAGAAAACCCAAAGGATTCATATAGCGAGCAAATCCGAGTGAGCACTAAATTGAGCAAAGACATTGAAAATATTTAGACACATATTTGTTGATGACCAATAGTTTCCAAGGAAATAAATTGGTAGTTTACCGTGCCTTTGACGAGGTAAACCCATATGATTTAGAACTATGTTGTCGTATAAGGTGAAGCCAATATATTCAAAACCATGAACTCTCTTACCACTCTCTTACCACGGTTGTTGGTAGTGAATGCAAAGACAGTGTAGACATTCAAACACAGTGCTATTGATGACCTATAATTTTTAAGAAAATATAGTCGAGAGCATACTAAGTAACTGAACTCACGCAATTCCTTACATGCAATTCCTTACAAGGTAAAGCCAAAAGATGCAAAAATTGTCAACTCCTGGGATAGAAGCTGATAGTAAATCCAAATGCCAACAAAAAACGACCACAACATACTAAATACATGGATATTTTATGTGTTCGAAGCCTTATATGTTCGACGTATCCCAAAAATTCAAAATTGCAACCTAAAAACACCTAAGATGGTGATTGATAGTTAACGTAAATGCCCACAAAAAACTACTGCAACGACCACTGAGTGAGCACTAAATCGAGCAAAGACATTGAAAACATTTAGACACATATTTGTTGATGACCAATAGTTTCCAAGGAAACAAATTAATAGTTTACCGTGCCTCTTATGAGGTAAACCCATACGATTTAGAACTGTGTTGTCGTACAAGGTAAAGCCAATATATTCAAAACCATGAACTCCCTTACCACGATTGTTGGTAAGGAATGCAAAAACAATGTAGACATTTAAACACATTGCTATTGACGACCTATAATTTTTAACAAAATATAGTCGAGAGCATACTAAGGAATTGAACTCACGCAATTCCTTACAAGGCAAAGCCAAAAGATGCAAAAATTATCAACTCCCAAGATAGAAGCTGGTAGTAAATCCAAATGCCAACAAAAAACGACAACAATATATTAAATACATGGAAAGTTTATGTGTTCAAAGCCTTACGTTCAACATTTCCCAAAAATTTAAAAATTGCAACCTAAAAACTCCTAGGATAGTGATTGATAGTTAACGTAAATGCCCACAAAAAACTACTGCAATGGTGTGAGTATATAATTTGAACATCATGTTGTGTAAGTATCCTAAGGACGCACAGCTGCCCTAGTGCCCCCCAGAGCCTGAAAAATTTCTACCTTGGATAAAGCAGCCTGGTGCATGAACTCATGGGCATGTGAGTCTAACCCAAGAATATGAAGAAATACATAGTACATGTGTTTGCACGGCACGTAGGTCTGTTTTTTTTATTCTCTCTTTTGGAAGTCCTCGCATGTGCATCGTGGAAAATCAGAGATTGTCACTGAGTATGTTATCCCCTTTGCCTTGGACCCCTCTGTACTGACATAGAAAACATGTGTTTCATTGCACACAATAATCACTTCTTTCACCAATTTTGCTTCAAGTGTGCTCCCCAAAGCAATCCTTGTATGAAAATCTTTTGTTAGCTTGATCTCCACTTAACAATCTTCCCATCCCTATACCTAGGACGGAAGGCACTGGGAACACTATTTCTTGATCGCAAACCACTACCTAAATTGGTAGCTTTTGTTGTCGATTGAAGGACAAATCCATTTGCTTGCAAGTGCTCCACCTCAACTGGCAACAATTGTGTTCCCTGCGCTACAGGCCAAACACCTGGTGCTGGCCCTGGAGCCCCTACAATCATTTCATGTATCCACCATGTATGCATGTTATTGGAGTTGCAAAACCACACAAAACCTTCCACTAAACCACCTGGATTTGAACCAGAGGCAGGATACTTTCTGCGTCCCCAAAAGCATGGATCCGCAGTTCCACGTGTGACATCGTCATTCCCTTCATTGATGTATCGTGCACATCTAACACTCTGATTATCAACCATCCCAAAGCAAGTCATCTTTCGACCAGGCTCAGTTCTTCTTATTGCCCAAAGTGTCTTTGGAACATTAACCTCGTGCCAATATTTGCCAACTCCATAGCTAGTCTCTGGATGCACATCTGGCCCTACAACCGACTCTGTAACTATCACAAATTCTGGTCTATGACTGTCTTCATCAAGTAGCTCATCTGCATCAACAAATGTTGGTCGCTTCTTCTTAACACTCTTCTCTCGCAAGGGAGCTCTATTCATTTCAGGGCTTTGAAAACCCATCTCAGACATTGAAGAGTGTGTCAAGTCAATGAGGGATTTGGAAGCTGACGTTGTTGATGATCGGCCCAAAAATCGCTTTGTGAGATCATCGATCCTAGGACCAGTAGCAGACCTAACACCTTTTAGATAAGCATTGTATTTGACGCTTTGTAGCACTGCCATTGCCATGTCTGCACCAATTGCCTCATACAAGCTAATTTTCTCTTTGTAACCAATAGATGCACGCATGCTTAACCTTAGACAAGTTTGTTGTGGGCACAAAAATTCCAGACTCATCCTGTGTTACAAATCTCCCTCCCCAATGTTGTACTCTTACATCCCACCAAGCCATCCAAGTCTCTAAGCAATCCATCTCTCCATCGACAACATGCCCTGCCCCAAAATTGGCATAGATCTTCTTTACAAATGTCTGCTTGATTCTCAGATGGTGCACTCCGCCATTTTTGGCACAAGATTTTGTGATCCTCTTGTGAAGATGGATGGATACATTTCATTGCATGTTGAATCATAGGCTGCTCCCAATGAAAGCCACATGATCGTTCTTTGGAAGGAATTTTTGTTTTTGCCCCACCAAAGTAAACAGTCCGAACAACAACCCAATTTGCATTTGCTTCATCTGCCATAAACCCTCTGAATTTTGGCTTTTCATACCCTTGATCTTGCACCACTTTATTTAACATTTTCCAAAACTCTATTTGAGAAAATTTATTTTCGACAGTGAATTCATAGGTGGCAATTGTCATTAATTCACGCACAAATGGGTCGTAGACATGAGCAGACATTGTTGGCCACCCTTGAACACGGTGCACATGATCAAAGTGAACCCACATTTTCTCTAAAGTTCCTCCTGGACGCATCTTATTCACCAAGTCAACTCCACTCCCTGGACCTATGATCAACATTTTGAACACATGTGGCTGCTCTGAACCTCCAAGCTGTCCAGGAAAAAGTACACTATGAATGAAATGATACCTACACCTGCTCTTGAGGTCTAGGACAACTTCCAAACCTTTTGCACTGAAATGCTTTGACCTCTTGACAATCTCTAAGCTCCTCTCTATTCTTCGCTTGTTAGATAGAGGAGTAATGGTATCAAGAAATTCTGAAAACTCTCCATCTTCAATAGTGTCATTTTTGCCAGCAGTTTCCATCACTAGCTTATCTATTATCACGTCTTGGGTAGCAACACGTTCTAATTGCTTGGCAGTTGTGAAAGGATCTTGGTTTGCTTTAGTTTGCAGAAGCGAATCTATCATTTGCTCAGCAGACCTATTCTTTCCCTGAACACAAGGGTGCTTATGCTCTCCCATATGAATAGCACATCGAGTAACTCTTTGCTTATCTTTTGGAAAACAGTAATAAATAACAGCAGGACATGTTGCAACACAAAAAGGAATTTGATTGCAATGGACACAAACCACTGTCCCCAGCTCAGGTGTCAATATTCCAATGGAAATAACTTTAGAGAGACGACCACGCCATTGTGATTCATTATGAACTCTTGCTCGCAAATAGAAAGGACATGCATCATTGACACAACGAAGATGACTTGAACACCTACTGAAGCGAATGGAACCAGGAAAGCAATCACTACTACAAGTGACATATTCTGTCCACAAATGACAATCATGACGCTGCTCCATGGCAACCATTGTATTGTCGTTGCTTGTTGGTGGCAATTCAAATGCAACATATCCATCGTATTGAGCAAGAATCTCCTTACATTGAACAATTTCATTAGTCTTCTTCAAAGCAGAATGAAGATTGTTTTTATTGGGCATTGATCGAATTATATCCATGACACTGGTCTGATTCTTTGTGACATCACTTGAACCAATATCCAGAACTATTGGAGAAGCTTCACTTCCCCGGGAGCCTTGATGTTCATGAGTGTTTGTTATTCGAACTTTAAAAAACTGGCACACTTCATGATCCAGTAAAAAGACCTCTTCACCAGAACCTGACCTCGAGGATTCCATTTTTACACGCTCACCATTCAATGTTAATGGGTGCAGAGTAAACGAACTGGTAAACAAGCCAAAACCTTCTCTCACTGACTGCAAAGGTAATTCATAGAATCTGTTTTCAAGAAGTAACAAAAGTTTCTGACCACGAACTGGACCATAGATAGTAATCTGATGACCCATTGTAGCTGCAATCCACTAGAATGACACAACAGCTTTCAAATATGACGTTTCCCTTTTTAACAAATCTAAATATGTTTTTTAATGTTTACAAAAATAAAAAAAATGATTTAATATAAACTTTAAATTTTTTTGCAACAAAAACGTTTCATGATTCTCATTCTCATGCAAATGATTATTCCATATCCTGCTGTCATAAATGCAGAATCGCACATTGCAAATGATTATTCCATATCCTGCCCGCAATTCAAGACACATTAGTGACGATTTTCTTTTCAACATATTTTCAAAAAAAAAAACAATTAGATTTAATATAAACTTTTAAAAATCAGTAGCGTGAACATTTAATGATTGAAAATTATTAAAATTTAAAATCATTAATGCACCAACAAACGTCGTTCAAGACAAATAACTACTCCAGCAACTCAAAATCACTACTCCACTCTTCTGGTTTATTCTAATGAGATCTTTGGTTTTTCTGGGAGAGCTTGATGTGAGCGCACATTAACATGCAGTTCTGGAAGCAGCTCTCAAATCTGCAGCAGGCGCACGCACTTTGTTAACGTGCAGTCTAAACATGCATGCTAACGTGCAGTCTTTGGGAGCAGGTCTTTGGGCGCAAAGTGGTGCAGGTCTCGATTGGAGCAGTTCTCAAAAAACAAAAGCTAAGCTATGCGCACGTTAACGTGGGGTCTTTGGGAGCAGGTCTTTGGGCTCAAAAAACCAAAGCTTAGCACAAAAAAACCAAAGCTTAGCAGAAAAAACCAAAGCTTAGCAGAAAAAAACCAAAGCTTAGCAGAAAAAACCAAAGCTTAGCAGTGAGCGCACGTTAACGTGCGGTCTTTGGGAGCAGTTCAAATCGGCGCAGTTCGCGCAGGTCTCGGCCGTTCTCAAATCCGGGCAGGTCTTGGCAAATCATCAAATCAGGGCAGGTCTTGGCAGTTCTCGGCGGTTCTCGGCAGTTCTCGGAAGCATGGATAGGAGTTCTCTGTAGTGGAGAGCCTTGTTAGTATACTCTGCACATTAGCAAGGCCCAACGGAGTCCCAACTTTGGTTCGATAACCCATTGTTTCAAATCTGTGAGTTCGTACAGTTTTGTATAATGTGTATTGCAACTTAGATTCAATAGTATTTTCAAGGTAAGATGCAAAATTTCCTACGCTTTCCCCCCATTGTTGAAGCTTTCCTGTGCTTTCCCCCTATTGTTGAAGCTTAAGTCTAGTACAACACCCTCACAGATAGAGGTGGTGACTTTGAGCCCCTGCATCACCGTTGGATTAACTACACACCAAACTGAGTAAAAAACAAAATACATCTCCCTCTGTCACCGTACTTTAGCCCGACCTGCATCAACGTTGGACCAAAATACATCTTCCTCTCTTAAGAGTTAAGATACAAAATCAGCCTACCATCAGCTTTATATTGAGTTGTACAGTGTATGATATCAATGTAAATGAGACAGTATAAGAGGTATTTTTCTATGTATTCTCCAAACTGAGACACAATTTCTTAGAGGTGTTTAACCCTCCAGGCCCACCCTCCTGTCAGCCCGTTGTCAATGGTTCTACTGCCCTTGCAATGGAGATGTGTAACACACCGTAATAATCCTCAGTTTTCTGAGAGCATAATTACACGATGAAGGATAATGCATGCCCTTTCCACTTCTCATCATCCTAGTCCTATGCCCGAACCATCCTAGGTGAGTCAACCTACAGAGGATTATACCCATTAATACACAGCTTGCATCCTTAAGCTGCTCCCATCGTAACTCCCATAGTGGTCATGCAAATTCCCCTTTGCAGTGTGTGCAGCATCAACCGGCATTGGATGTCACAAAATCTTTCATTCTCTTGGACTGCTGACCCCCTCTAAGACAAGGTATCGATAAGTTCATGCACAAGAATGTCTCAAAAGTGCATCCTTCATTTTCACACATCTAGACAGGCATTGCCAAATCATGCACCATCGAAGTTGCTCATGAGATCTTCAACAAATTGGTTTGATAAGGTTCTGCAAGGTTTTACTTACTCCTTCCTTGCAGCACCTGATTAAACTGGAGTTCTCTCCTCAAATCTTCATCTCTCAAGGGGATGAGTTTTTCGATCTCTTCAGCAGCTCTTACAGGTCTTGTATCCATTTATGGTCTTGTATCCAGAAAGACATTCCATTGTACTCGTGGCAGGCTGAACAGGCTTTGCTTATCATGGAGTATACCTACTGCATAGGTTACAAGTGATTGCCTAATTAGATCTTGTGTAGCCCTAATAGCAGTTTCCTTGGAATCCTAAGGCCATCGTTACTTTAAAGCCTGCTTTAAAGGTGTGAATGCAAACGCCTGATTTCATTGCCTGCAAAATGTAACTACCACGACTTGACACAGCACAATAGCCAATGATCAATGCACACTGGGGATAGATTGGCACAATACACACTTGAGCGATCTTCAAAGGATCTTCATGAGATCCTTGTCGATGCCCTGCCCTGTGGCATCTCCTTCAGTATTTTTTTGTGTATTTGATAACGTAGAGTGTGACCAACACAAAGTGCATTTGGCACAAAAAGCTCCTACTTTATGTACTGTCTCTTGCTTGGCACAAAAAGCTCCTATGTTCTCCTGTTTCAAACTCACATCAACTTCGTCAAAAGCAGGCATTATTGAGCGTGCGGTCTCTTGAGGCTTTCAAAATATGGTTATAAGTCTAAGTTGCACATGTAGGTGAGAGTTAGAGCATCTGTCATCCAAGTATCGACGCAAAGCTTGCATCTCCATGCCAACATCACCAAAAAATCGGAGAGGAGCAATGGCGGGACGTAAAGGACGCCCTCCTGTTAGGTACATTTTCTCACCATTTTTTTGATATCATTATTATACATGTAGCGGTGCCCGTCGATGGCATGCCTAAAAGCAAATTGTATAAAAAATAATGTATATATTTTTACAAAAGCAAATTGCTTCTAGAAATACCCGTTGATGAGAATGTTTGTAGCTTGCTAAATTTTATTTAGTGTCTAAAGACCTGCATGTTAACATGAATGCCTAGAGACGATGTTTACATATGAAAAAAAGTTTTTAAGTCATCCAAGCTTGCTAACTTTCAGATTAATTAAAATGTCAATTAGTGTCTAAAAACCTGCATCTTAACATGCATGTTTAGAGAAAAGTGATTGATGTTTCAAAAGAGATTATTTTTGTTTTTTATATTCAATATTAAGAAACCCTCATGTGAGGTGTCCATTGGATTATTATATTTTTTGAAATTTTGTTCCACATTCAAAGGAGGTGCTGTCCAAATATTTTCAAAGATTGATTATGTATTTTATTGAAGGGCAACTTAAAGACCTGCATGTCAACGTGCATGTTTAAAACCAATGTTTTTATGCACAAAAGAGGTTCTAGTCATACATGTTACATGTTAGCGTGCATCTTTACAAGCAATGTTTTGTTGGAGATAGTATTTATTTTTTTGTCTTCAATCTTTATTTTTGTCTCCTCCAATGGACTATGTATAGATTAAATTATGTTTGAAACATTGCTTATAGACATGCATGTTAACATTCATGTTTAAAGGCAATGTTTTCATTGTTAACGTTCACGTTTAGAGGCAAGTTTTCATTGCTTATAGACATGCATGTTAAAGTTCATGTTTAGAGGCAATGTACAAATTTTTTTAGATGTTGATTGTGTATTTTATTTGTAGTCCATCTCGTGGAAGATTAAAGAAAAATCTACGTAATGAAAAGTCTACACAACCACTTGAAAGTAGTGAACATGTGTCATCAGTGTCGGTAACAGAAATGTCAGAGTGTCATGGAATTGAAGAGGAAGAGATTCACTCTGTGGATGTTGACCAAGGGTCTATGCACGAAATTGATGACACATTGGCTCCTGAAGAAAACGAACTTCAAATTATCCCTTGGGAAATGCGAGATGAGGTAACTGTAGCTGCAGAGATTGACGAGGAGCAAAATATTCTTATGCATAGAGGTGCCGATGTACTTCAGACCACACGTATGTTCAGTTGCTTCGACTGTCCTCCTATACCATTGTGTAGGTTGATTCCATATGCTAGAGTCAGAGGTTTAAGAGATGATTTAGGTGGATTAAAAACTGCTTTTGCAAGGGAAGGATATCTGCAAGAAAAGGGAGCTTTCATTGTTTCACTTTGGACATTTAAGAGAGAGCAAACCATTGCTACAGGTAAGTTGAAGCTTCTTAAATTTGTTAAGTGAATTTCTATTTTAAAAATTCTTTTTGAATCCACTAATTTTGGTTTCTTGTTTTGAAGATGACATCAAGGAAAAGTGGGATCCTCCTTGGATAGAAATCAATGAGGAGTATGAGTTGGAGCTCAAAAGCCAACCAAGGTTTGTAGATCTGTCAGACCGCATGTTTTATGTTTGGGAGGGCAACCATTGCACACTTGCATGGACTAAAGCTACCAAAGAGAATTTTTCCACCTCAAAGGAGAGACATTGTAGGGTCCTTTGTACTATCATAGCTCCCACCATGCATTGCTAAGTAGCTTGCAACGAATGAATGTGTGAGTATCTACTAAAGCATATATCTTGTTGTTGAATACTTTATTATGGAAACAAATCAATATGGGTTTTTGCAGTATGAACATGCATGCTTTGGTGGCCACTCACATACGGGATGAGATTGTGAACACCAATCACATATGTGCAGCTGAACATGAAAGCTACCTAAAAACTCTCCCCGACAAAGACCAGAAACTAATTGCATCTGTGCGAAGAAAGTATGCTAAAGGTGCAGAACCTTGGTATCCACTCACACGACGCTACCTTGGCATGCTAGTTTATGATGTGAGTTTTTTTTTTTTTTGCTTGCAAATTATTTTTAAGTCATTTGAATAACTCTTAGACAAATTGATTTCTTTTTTAGATTCAAATAACTAAAGAGAAAGAGTCTAGATTGACTCAACTCAAGCAAGGAATGCCTGTAGAGGATGTGAAGAAGGAGGAGAAGAGCATTCATCGTGAGATAATACATAAATATCAAGAACGCATTGGAAAGGTACACTTCACCAAATAATCAAGCAATAGTCATTGTATTGATTGTTGTTATGGATGTGAAGTAAAACTTCATGCTCTTTGTATTGTGTTGTAGCTCTTGAATATTTTGGATCCCAATCGTGGGACAGATTGGTTGGCAAAGATTATGTCACTCAAATGGGGACATGACAGCTGGGCAACTTTAGAGAAGCTTAACTTGATTTCACTCCATGATGCCCCTATGCAGAATAGAATCCAATGGGTTTCATTACTCGAGTCTGATAGGATCACAAGGACTGCTTTTTGTTTGAAGAAGGGAGATAATTTGTTTCGATAGTGAGTATGATTTACTAGTTATTTAATGTTTGGCTTGCTTTGTCTAAGAAATAATATCTGTTGTGGTGTTTTGGTTTTTTTAAATTTGTAGTTGGCTGCGTAGAGAGGGCTACCTTGCTCGTGTCTATGAGAGAGCAACACAACTTGTTTTGGACAATTCAAATGTGCCAGGAGGGGCACCATTGCCACATGAATGCACATTGGGGTTCTACTTTGATGAAATTAAGTTTGAAGCTAGGCCTTTTCTCTATCCTTTGGAGGTTTCTTTAGAGGCCAAAAGCAAAGATGTAGAGAAACAAGCACTCAAGAAAGTTGATACTTTTCGAATGGCAGCTCAACGATTGGCTTACAGGTTTGTAACAATTTTGATCTTGCTTTGTATGTCACTATCGAGTCATGTGTTCAATGTTTTTGTTTCTTGTTAGGTTTTTGTCCCTTTTGGTTTCAAAGGGGATCTTGCCAACTCTCCCATTTGTGGTGAGACAGTGGGCACAGACTGCATCAAAGGACACATATATGTACCCCCCTAGCATGCCCACTTTGACAACATGGGAGAGAGATACATGTCCATGGTGGTTAGATATGGTGCAGGGTCACATCCTTGAGAGAGAGAAAGAGCTTCGAGAAACCATGCTTAGGGATGCAGCAGCAGAGGCGAGACAACCACCACCTGCTACTTCAGAGGCGAGACAACCATGTATGCTTATGTCATTCTTTAACTTTTATGTTTTCATGCTGTTGATTCTTGTAGGTTCAAAAACTGTTGGATATGTCTTTTAAGGTGTCCACTTGTCTAGTGAGAGGATGGAGACTGTGGTTGATACCACTATTGTGAAAGATTTTCTAGAGCATGGTAAGTGTTGGAATTTTTATTGTCGACTTTTATTAATACTTTGTGAAAAAGTTCACATATCATAAATATGTTGTCGCAGACTCCTCGGGCTTGATTGTTGTTAGGAGGAGCATACAATTTGTCTATGTTTTGGAGTCTCCTTTGTGTTACCCAATGCTTCCTGTTGATACACGATGTATTTCTATTGTTGGCGATTACATTTCTATCGCTTCAAACTATAGAGAGGGTACTTGCAATGCATCGTGGAATCTTGTGCATCAACATATGTCTCGAGTTCGCTCAAGCGGTGTGCCATACACTCGTGGGGGAAAGTCTATTTCGTGGGCCGCAGATTTTGTCTTCTTGGATCTTCCTTTTGGTGGATTGCATAGTGGTTCTTCT
Organism: Adiantum capillus-veneris; assembly: GCF_014529385.1. NCBI lineage: Eukaryota > Viridiplantae > Streptophyta > Polypodiopsida > Polypodiales > Pteridaceae > Adiantum > Adiantum capillus-veneris. Next base: position 70,127,156 of record NC_140958.1, on the reverse strand, counting down.
TCTCCATCTCGTTGGGATATTTGCACTGAGGAGCATGTACGATCAGCTATCCATTTGACTTTTTCTACACTTGCAGATTCTAGATGGCTGCTCATTATGGCTTCTATTGCAGGTATTTGTGTTGTGTTTGATTACTTGCATTAATATTATTTCATAATATCGGTAGTTTTTTCTTACAAGAACCTATGAATAGGAGAGGTTATTGGATGGGTGGAGAGGTTCTGTCGTGCTTCAGAGATGGTGGTACATCGTCGCATTATAGTGCTCCATCATAGTTCATATGGATATGTTGAGAGTTTATCTGGTCGAATTCAGGTATTGTTTTCACTTCAGTATTGTATAGTTTTGTTGAGGCTCTTTCTTCAATGTTTCTTCAATGTTGTGGTTTTGTAATTTGATTTGCAGTGCCAGTGCTCTATGCTACTTATGGTACACAGGATTGGGATGCAGCCAACATGCTTTGTGGCTGAGAGCACCACTATGTTCTCTCGCTTGGGTCTCCAGCCTTCAGATTCGTTCATGACACACCATTTTCCGGAGCCTTCCTTAGCTAGATCAGGATCAGGGATGCCTTGGCGGGGTGAGATGTAGCGGAGCCAAGCTTTTGTTGAGCTGCTTTGTCGACGTGGAGCAAAGCCGAGAGGAGGCATCTACCTCTCTAGATGTTGAGGATGAGGGTGACATGCCATCGCGTGTCGACCCTTATGATGACTAGTGAGACTTCGCTCCTACTATGACATTGACATTACTTTTGTGTTTTTGATCTTTATGTTGTGTTTCACTTTTTGGCATTTATGTATCTTGCGTAAGAATTACGTTAGATTAAATTTTGATTACATGCATAATAACTACATATACTTTTGTTTGTTTGTGGAAGTGCATTGCCGATTTATGAAGAGGCAGCGGCTCAAAGAATGGCGAAGGAATTGAGATACGACTTTCATATCTGTAAAACGCGTCATAAACGCAATGTTTTTATTGATGACGAATGTGACTCTTCATAGAGTCTAAGAATTATTAGCGAGTGCTTATGATGTAGAGTGTAAGTATTGACAAATGGACATATCATTCCTTCTATGATTTTGAAAGTGAATATTTTGAAATCCTCATGTGAGGTGTCCATTGGACCATGGTTAGTTTGGAATTTTCTTCATTTTACAAAGGAAGCTTTGTCCAATTTTTTTTTATGAAAGGCTCTTGTATTACTGATTTGACAACATAATTTGTATTATGGATAATACATAACATTGTGAATTGATGAGACGAATGCGACTCCTTCAAGAATCTAGAGAATTGTTGGCAAGTGTTTGTGATGTAGGGTTTAGTTATTAACAAATAAGATAGTGTTTGTGAAAATGTAGCTTATTGAGTTCATTTTCTTGTATTATGATTCACTTCCCTATTTTGTTTGCTTTGTGTTTTGGGTCTTTATGTTATGTTTCACTTTTTGGCATTTATGTATCTTGCGAAAGAATTACGTTTAATGTTATTAATGAGATCCATAGATTGAATTTTGAGTGCATGCATATTGACTACATTCACTTTTGCTTGTTTGTGGAAGTGCATTGCCAATCTATGTAGAGGCAGCGGCTCAAAGGATGGTGCGATATGACTTTCATATCTGTGAAACGCGCCATAAACGCAATGTTTTCATTAATGACGGATGCGACTCTTCATAGAGTCTAGAATTATTATCGAGTGCTTATGATCTAGAGTTTAAGTATTAACAAATGGGATAGTGTTTGTAATACTATAAGTTGTTGAGTTCATTTTCATGTATTATGATTCACTTCCTTAATTTGTTTGCTCGGATTTGTGTTCGCTCGGAAAATGTCGCTCGGGGTATGGTAAGACTCGGAGGGTGCACCTTTAAGAAAATATTAATATAACGTGCATTCAAAGGGTATTAAAGAAACTCCTTTACTTACATTCTCAAGGTAATAAAATGACCCCTTTTTCTTCCAAAACCTACAAGTTTTTCTCTAAAATCAATTAAAAAATCCCTTTTGTTAATATAATCTTGTTAAAATTATGAAATTTTGGCAATTGAAAAATCCATTCATTTGAACTCACGTGGTAACTTACATGTCTAAGAGGTGAACCCTTGAAGTGACACCATGTTGTGCTTGATTCTCCTTTTCAAGAACTTCTCTATGAATTCTTGCAAGAGTTGTGCTATGTTTGGAAAATCATCTTTGTTCGATGGTTGGAACCACATCAAAGCCGTACCTTCCAATGTTAGCCCAAATCCCTCATACTGAGTATGGAAATCCATAATTTGTGCAAATCTCAAAACTTTTTTGAAGAGTGAGACATGAGCATATGGACCCTGACCCATTGTACTTTGTCTTGACACATTGGGCCACTTGATATGGTTTCATATGTTGTGGTTTAGTCACCAATCTTACGAGTTTGTGGTCTCTTGCATATACGACTCTCGCTCTCTCTTCTCGTCTTGGAGACACTCCCGGTCTAGTCCTCTCTGATATGTGCTCCGGCATTGTTTTGGCTAAAAGTAAGTAGAGATTGGAGTACCCTTGTATGTATACCTTTCTAGGTCCATTGGATCAACAAGTTTGTACTCTTGTCCATACTTATCTACCATCAAAATTTGCACTAAGTGGGCATTTGTATATGTGAATGCATAATGGTTCTTATGGAATGTCAACTCCCCAACATTGGGTTCTACACACTTGTAGAAGGTATGTTGATTGCCATTTGTAAATCTATACAAGATTTCATGAGTGTAATCTGTCTGCACTCTCATGGCTTCATTGGTTGTGATGAATTTCATATTTGGTTTGTCGATCAGAGGATGCCTCTCCTCTAGGTATTCTCCCAATCCCATTGTTGAAGGTATTGTACTGTTTCTTGCGATTTGCATGTCTTTGAGTGGAGTCAAAAACGCTAGTGGTGGATGATTTGTCATGATCAAGGCACACTCAAAACTCTCAAGATAGCCTTGGACAAGCTCAACCTGGCTCAGTGCAACCTATCCCTTTTTGCCGCTGCTCAAGTCTCTCAAAAGATAGGTCTTTGTAATCCTTTGGTCTTTGAAAATTGGTTTTGGATACCCTAAAATTTGGAATTAAAAAACCTAAAAAAATTAAGCTCACAACTTTCTTCCTGGCTATACATGACTCAATTTGGAGATGTCTATCAAAAGTTAGAGCAATTTCAATGAATTGCACTTGAAACAACACTCAAAATAGTCTTAGGACCAGGACACAGGAGCTTTGGCTTGCCTCTTAGTATCCAGAATACATTTTTTAGCTCAAACTTGAGATTTGATTGGTCCTTGATCCACTTATGTATGGATTACTGCAATGTACCCTTGGTTTTACCACAATTGAGATTATGATGGTATCTAAAGAGGTGCCACTAGACCATTGGAACTCCTGACCCCTACTTAGGTCTAATAGTGTGTGTATATATATATATATGTATGTTTATATGTATCTATGTGAGTGTATGTATATATGTATGCATGTATGTACATATCTATGTGAGTGTGTAGATATATTTATGCATGTATATACGTATATTTATGTATGTATGTATGCGTATATGAGAGAGTGAGTGTGTATACACTTAATCTACACCTATTCTACCTCTTTTTCTTTGCCCTCTCTATCTACCTTGATTAGGTAGAGAAATAGAGGTGTGTAGATTAGGTGTAGAAAGAGAGGTAGATAGATGGATGAAATTCTATCTAACTCTCTCTCTTTACACCTAATCTTCACCTATTCTATCTTTCTTCCTACGCCCTCTCATCTATCGTGCTAAGTAGAGAAGTATAGATTAGGTGTAGAGAAAGAGGTTCATAGATAAATAGGAATCTCATTACCACACTCTCTACACCTAATCTCTACCTAATCTACTTCTATTTACCCTCTCTCTCTGTGCCCTCTCTATCTACCTCCCTCTCTAGACCCTCTCTACCTACCTTAGGTAGAGAGATAGAGCCGTGTACATTAGGTAAGGACTAGGTGCACACACACACACACACACACACACACACACACACACACACACACACACACACACACAGAATAGAGAAAGAGACATTAGCATGATTAGAGAGAGAAAAAGAGAGGGTATAGATAGAGGTGTATAATATTACTTTTAATGGATATACTTATGTGTAGGTAATCTATATATAAGTGTAGATATGTATGCATATACATATATATCTATGGGAGCGTGTGTATATATGCATGTGTCTAGACTTAATACTAAGTAAAGGAGCATAATACTCAATAGTCTTCTTGTGTATAGTCCCTTTTTAATGGTGGGATTATGGTCCTTGATCTACTCATCCATGGATTACTACCACACACTCTTGGCTTTACCATGATTTAGATTGTGATGATATCTGAATATGTGCCACTAGATTATTGGCACTACTAGTCCCTACTTAGATCTAATAGTATGGTCCAAGACTATGTATTTAATTATGAGTGTATATATACAACCTTATATATGTGTCCATATATGAGTGTGTAGATGTGTATGCATGTATATATGTATCTATGTGAGTGTGTCCGTATGCATGATTATAGGCAGTAACTAAGGGAGCATAGCACCCGATAGTTGAACACTTCCTCTTGGGTATAGTCCCTTTTGAATTATGGCATTGCGGTCGATCCACTTATGTATAGATTACCAACATGTATCCTTGGTTTTAAGAATGATTGAGATTGTGATGATATCTAAAGCGGTCCCACTCGGCTATTGACACTACTAGTCCCTACTTAGGTCTAATCTACTAACATAATATGGCGGAAGGTAGTAACCCTTTACACTTGTCTCTATCTGCGAGATGAAGGCTAAATGCCAAAAGTGAGAGAAGCACGCAATAAAGAGGGGGAGAGTTTGTGAGTGTGTTTGAGAGGATAGGCAAGAGACAGGTGCTGCCTCGATCAAATAATAGCACTGGGAAACCATGGTAGGAGAGCACATTGCAGGCCGGAGGATGAAGGCACTTTATTTCTCGCACGAAAGAGAGAGAGATAGTGTGTTAACTTCTGCAAGCTCTTGCAAGCTCTTCTACTACCTTGCACATGTTCTCTGAGCTTGCACTTCCATGTTCTCTAAGGCTACGCTGCCATTTGTTTTGCTAATGGCTCACAATCCAGTCCGCTATGTGAGGCTCATGCCAATAGCTTGAGGCAGTTCGAGAGAGAGACAAAGAGAGAGAGATGGACATAAAATTTGTCTGCAGATTGCAAATTCTAGGTGAGAGAGAGAGAGAGAGAGAGAGAGAGAGAGAGAGAGAGAGAGAGAGAGAGAGAGAGAGAGAGAGAGAGAGAGAGAGAGAGAGAGAGAGAGAGAGAGAGAGAGAGAGAGAGAGAGAGAGAGAGAGAGAGAGAGAGGGTTGCCACTACAATGGCTAGTGCCGTTTACGATTCTGCCTACCCCCAGTTATTGCTCTCTCTCACACACACACGGGACACACACACACACACACACACACACACAAACTGCTAATTTCAAGAATCGTCATCGTAAGGTGCACTGTAGGTAGTTTGAATGTGTTTTATGATCAAAGAATTGCATCATTTCCAGCCAAGCAGAGTAGCTATTTAACTCCAATTGCTCCTAACAGTTAGATATCCCCCCTCATTTTGAGTACCAAGAAACACTCCACTTAATCCCACTAGATCAAATGTTCAATGGTTCTAAAACAAAGATTACCCTCCAACTTGATGTCCTTATAGTTTTGGTTTTCCTTGACAGAGTGGGATTTTAGAGTTAGTAAGAGTGTGGTGGAAATTGCAGGTAGAGAGCATTCCTTTTTTCAGCTTGGGCAACATGTGGCATTCTTTTGATGAATGGTCTGCATATGGGGCAGGGGTGCCTTTGAAATTACTGAGCGGTACTATGTGTCATATCTTTCTGCTCTCTAAGTCTACATGCCATTGGGCTGTGGGGGCTGTGGTGTGTTTCCTACTAACAAAAGGTATGAGCTATTTGCAACCCAAGAACTTTTTATGGGCCGCGGCTAGACATTTTGTCCACATGATTTTATTGTCTCCTTGCTTTATGCAGATTTGGATTTGAAATGGCTTGGTGTGCATGTGGTTGGCAATTTTGTGTGTATAGGAATTGTCTTTTGCATGTGAATTTCCACTTCACTTTGTATTTGTTTATGGATGTGGGGACCTAGATTCATCAAGTGTAATGGTACTCTTAGAGCACCAAAGTGCTATAACGAGTTCTTAGGGTATAAAAGTTTAATGAAAGAAAAAATTTAGAAGGGTCCCTTGAAGACGGGAATTAATTAGGGATCATACATTCCTTCTTAAGACACTGCCTGGCTTTTTGGGTTTCTGAGGGGGTTCTCTTCAATTTTAGGGTGTTTCTGAAAGGAGTGTTGCTTGACAGAACCCATCTTCCCCACTCCATGTCAGTCACAATACAAACTTAATCTCCTTTTCCACCCCTTTGGAGTTAAAAGATAACCGGAGGAGAGGTTCAATGGCCACAACAGCTTCATGAAGCAACGTTTTGACCAAAAGTACTCATACATGTTATCATCAACTTTCCATGCACACCAAGGAATGTTCTCACCCTTTGCGCAACATCCACCTCGCCTTCCACAACTACGTGCATTGACACTGCAACCTGTGTTACAAAACCATTCCACCCATGCAAAGATGGCCTACATCCTGCTACATGCCCATGCCCTTCAACTATGTTTTTTAGATCCATATCTATGTGGTGGAACATGAAACACAAGCATTCTGATAGGAACAAAGGTTACCTGACTTGCCCCAAACCATCAAGTAAAGGCATGGATAAGTAAGCTCTCTGTGATGATCTACCAACTCAGTATTTCCTCACAACATGCCAAGATGATCGAACCTCCCCCGTAGTAGCTGCCACTACTCGCTCGTTGGGAGCCCTAGACATTCTTTGCCAATGCCAACCTTGGCATAGCCACATGCTCCACAACGTGTGTTGCTGAGGTTGACCAGAGCTCAAAAACACATCTTCCTGATCAGCAACCCCTTCCACTTGCACTACAGTCTACTCGATAGTGACTACATGTGCAGCAATGCCTTGGGTACACAAAACCCATCAATGGAAGCTAAGAGGTGACAGAGAGCAAGCTCCATCTCCCAACTCTTGAGCTGCATGTAGTTCTTACACACTTGCAATACCTCACGCTTGGATCATTTACAACATCATTCCATGCATGCGCCATGTGGGGAAAGGGATTCCGATCCCTCCCCTTGGCCATGTGTCAGTAGAAGTTTGATCCGGTGAGTGTCTCTTGGAGCCGGGAAGCACAAGCAGACAACGAGAGAGAGAGAGAGAGAGAGAGAGAGAGAGAGAGAGAGAGAGAGAGAGAGAGAGAGAGAGAGAGAGAGAGAGAGAGAGAGAGAGAGAGAGAGAGAGAGAGAGGCCACCAAAAGGCGGCCGGCCATACTAGTAGTATATATGTATGCGTGTATATACATATTTATATGAGTGTGTGTATTTATGCATGCATGCATATACTTATCTATCTACCTCTCTCTCTCTACACCTAATCTACACCTACTTCTATTGACCCTCTCTCTCAATATCCTCTCCATCTACCTCCTTCTCTACACTCTCTACCTACCTTAGGAAGAGAGATAGAGGCGGGTAGACTAGGTAGAAATTAGGTGCAGTGAGAGAGGTAGATAGATTAAATCTATCTATACCTATCTCTACACCTTCTCTCTCTCTACCTCTCCCTCTATGCCCCTTCTATCTACCTTGATCTACCTCCCTACATCCTCTCTATCTATAGGAGGTAGAGAGATAGAGGTGTGTAGATTAGGTAGAGATTAGATGTAGAGAGATAGATAGATGGATAAAAATCTATCTACCTCTCTTTCTATGGCCTCTATATTTACCGCTATTTATCCTCTCTCTCTCTCTCTCTCTCTCTCTCTCTCTCTCTCTCTCTCTCTCTCTCTCTCTCTCTCTCTCTCTCTCTTTATACACTCTCTATCAACCTCTATTTACCTCTCTATATGTCCTCTCTAGCGTTGGATTAGGTGTAGATGATAGAGATCTACCTTAGGTAGATAGAGGTGTGTAGATTAGGTATAGAGGATAGGGAACTGATGTAGATTAGGGATAGATCAATAGATAGAGAGAGGTGGTGTAGGTTAGGTGTAGAGAAGCAATGTGGATTAGGTGTAGAGGATAGAGAAGCAACATAGATTAGGTGTAGATAGATAGAGGTGTGTAGATTTTGTAGAGATTAGGTGTAGATGATAAAGAAATGATGTAGATTAGGTGTAGATATATAAAGAGAGATTAGGTATGGGGAGATTAGAGAAAAAAGCCAATACTTACAAACTAATATCTTATAGATATCGAAGAAGAAACCACGTGATTGGGAGCAACCCTCATCTTCTTCCTTTGGTTGATACATCACGTTGTAGGTGAGCCCCCATCAGGGTGGCTATTGTTAGGAAATAAGATGTAGCTAAATAGATTTTTGAGTAGATTACTTAATGGAGAGAGATAGATTTCACACACAAGAGATTATACTAGAGTAGAGAGAGAGAGAGAGAGAGAGAGAGAGAACACACGATATACGTGGTTCACCCAATGTGGGCTACGTCCACGGGAAAGCAGCCACTCAATGGCTTTAGCACTTCAAAAGAAGAAGTAGTTTACAAAGGGATTAAACCCTTGATAGAGCTCCCGCCTTGCTTCACTCTCACCACCTCACACTCACCTTGTTGCATCAACTTTACACTCTGAAATGTGTGTAGAAATGGCCTCCTTTTATAGGCCAAAAGGGCTGCCCTCTCTTATGAGAGACAGCCATGTGTAGCTGCCCTTGTGCGAATAAGTCCAAATCGGACCCTCCAATCCGCCCATGTGTGGCCGCCCTTGAGAAGACAAGTCTGCTTTTGAATTCGGCCACCGGCCATCGGCCATTGACTTCCGACCACCGGCCACCGGCCATTGACTTCCGACCAACGGCCATCGGCCATTGACTACCGGCCACCGGCCAACCGACCACTTTCCGGCTGCCATTCGGCCATAATATTCCGGCGAAAAAAAAGTCTCGGGGGCCTCTAAAGTTGCCCCTGATTCTTGTCCGTGAAAATTTTGGTTTCCGGTGAGTGATTTTCCTTCACGCACGATGGCTTCTCCTCATAATGGGGGCCTTACAAATGTGCGCTTTTACCACAGAAAATTACAAGGGTAAATCAGGCTCCATACTTAACAACTATCACTTCCAATGGATTTTTATCGTGAGGAGATAAGTCCAAGCAATAGATTATTGTTAGTTAAAAGGCAAGATTGAGTGTAACTACCTTTTTGTTAGTTGTAGGCATATCCCTCTTACGGTTTTGGTGGAGCTGGTTCATCTATTTAGGTTCCTCAACCAATGATGAATCCGGACCTACAACGTGCACTCTCTTTACGAGAGGAGTACTTACATTTGATGCAGGGTTTGTTTAGTTGCTACACTCCATAATAGCTAGCGGTCTATCATGTCTTTCACAGTAGATCACACCGTGGGGGAGTGAGGGAGGGACTCCATACATTTGGAGTCTCAGACCAACAACACTCCCTTCTATCATGTCTTCTTATTGATCTCTTACCGACCAGCACCCCTTCAATTGCGTGGACCGACCCCTCTTCTATCGTAGTGACCTGCGCCATTCCCTTCTATGAACATCTTCTAGCAGCATATGTAGGCATTCCTCTCAGGGTAGCAAGCATTGTTACAGATGAAGTAGCAGAAGCTTCTATGGGGATGCTTATTTTGGTGGTCATGGGGGGACAAGACCACCTATTTTGGAGTGTGCCAATCCAATTGCAGAGGGTGAGGTCTGTGACACACGTGTGCAAGATACACACGAGCACTACTATAGGGGCAAGCATGGTGGGGAGGTCAATTTTGGCATTGTGAGGATAGGGAATTGCGGTGCCATTTATAGATTCTTATACACTTGATATGTAAAAATAATTTTATTAAGTTCAAAGACCAATTGCCTGATCATGCATGCTATGTTGAGGCAGTGTATCACATGCTTTCTTTCAGAACCCCTCCAACGAGCATTTCTCTATGCAATGGTTAAAGAGGTATATCATGATTTTTAAAAAAAAAAAGCAATCACATGTATAGCACATCGTGGCCAACTCCATTGCAAATCCATTATGGAGCTATCGTGGCACCAACATGACTCATGTAGATTGGGAGTGGATTATGCAAGAAATTAAGGAGCAAGGAAGCAGCAACGGGCTCATCCCACACATAAAGATGCAAAGCTCAGACCAAGAAAACTCCTATGCACTATGGTTTAGGAGGCAAATCCATAACGGAGCTATCATGGCAGCAAAATGGCTGATGTAGAGTGGGAGTGGGTCATGCAAAAAAAGAGTAAGGAAGCAGCAATGGAATCATCCCACATACAACAATGCAAAGTTGGAACAAGCAAACTCCCACGCACTATGGTTCAGGAGGCAAAGCAAGCTGGGAAGATAAATATGTAAGTAATTCTAATTGTGAAAGTTTTGTATAGTAGATGTTTTAGCTTATGAAACTTGTTGGTTGTTTCTAGCTTAGGAAAATGTCACTTTGACCCGTCCTACTATAGAAATAGTCAAGTATTGAGAGAGACACATGAAATTTGATACTTGGTGATGGTTGCTGAAAAACCATCATATCTCTCGTAAGCAATTTGACTCAACAATTATATCTCTACAAGCGGTAAGTATAGTTAATGAATATTGCAATAATTGTTTTGAATTATTGATTTATCTAATTTGGTTTTGATTATTGTAGGGTCACAATGATCAAACTTATATACCTTTGAACAAGGAGGAGAAAGACAAGGACTTAGATTGATACTTTTTTTTGTAGTCCTCTTTTACTAGTGCAAATATGGCACAAAAAACCCTCATAATTTTTATATAAAACTCATTTGGCATTCTGACTCCATTTATACTTAAATTTTAGTATTGTTCTTTATACCGATTCAAATTATGCAGATAAAGCGTGGCATGTAATGTAAAGTATGTTGTTAATTTCAAAGTTTATTATTTATATTTTTGTATACTTTTTAAAATGCAGTAATGTAGGTGGTAATAGACGGGGATATATATCCATGTCTATTAACGTGCATATTGCTCTTGGACCACTACCACATCCTTTTTTGCTTCTATTGCCGCTCATGCAATTTTTTCTCTTTCTATTTGCCTTTGTCAATCTGTAGCAATAGTGGCATTTCTAGACTTTTCCTCTTATAGTGGCACTTATAGACTTTTTCTCTTATAGTGGCATTTCTTGATTTTTTCTCTTATAGTAAGATATTGGCTTTACACTTGTTAAGTAGAAAGGAAAAAGTAATTAACATGGACATGGATCTATGACAAGTGGTCACCAATTTTTGCATCCTCAATGCAAAGATTATGACCAAGTGGGTGGACTTGTGAACAATGACAAAGGCAACACGTTTGCAAGAGAGGAAAGCATGGAAGCAAGTTGCCATAGAGGCAGGAGGGCACCCTTGGCTCCTTGATACCTTGCATGTTTTTAAGATCTCACTAATCTCGAGTGTATCCATGAGAGAGTCACTAAAGAAAAGGCAGATGGAGAGGACATCACAAAAAATAATGAGAGTATGCACGAGGTTGCATACCAAAGGTAGAGTACTCATATACCTAAACCATATTGTAGTTTTTACTTAATTTTATCTTTCTTATTGAGTGTTTTTTTTTGCGCTTTATCGTGACTTTCTCGTAACTCTATGTGGTCAAAGGGTTGACACTTTTATACAAGCCACATTGACGAGCATTGAACCACAATGGATTGTGGCATCATGGACAACTTTGACTCAAATAGTGATAAGGCAAGGTACTGTAGGATTATTGAAAGGATACTAAAGGTCAATTTTGAAACTTTTCATACCTACGTACATCTTTGACTGCAAGTGGTTTGTAAATGTGTCCAAAGGACATGAGAATAAAATCTACATGGTGGACTCTAGTGTGGATTACACAGGGAGATTCGACGACTAAGTTTTGCCATGCAATTGAATAGGTGAGTGTTTACTAAGTTTACCTTTATTTGCTTATACTATAATAACAATGTGATTCACTTTGAACTTATCTTCTATAAATTATCTTTATCCCAAATTTTGGTTTGTAGCTCCACTAATACCTTGAGGAAGAACCACTTTTGCCTCTACCAAAATAGAGACCATCTTTGATCCTCTCCTATCTATTACTTTGGATGAGAAAGAGATCAAGGAGACAGAGATCAATGAATCAAGTCCCACCACCAACCTTAGCGAGGACGATGATTGTCATGATGATGATGGTGATGAGAGGAAGATGAAAAATACAAAGATAATAGAACCAACAAATCTACAAATAATGCTTTGATTTCTCTCTTTGTTGATTTAAGAGCCATGGGTTTAGATTTAGATGATGCTACTTGTAGTGTTCTTTTGAAGATGATTCATAAACATTTTGTATATTTTATTTTATGAGAATTTTTTACCGTGTCATTGCTTTCTCTCTCTCTCTCTCTCTCTCTCTCTCTCTCTCTCTCTCTCTCTCTCTCTCTCTCTCTCTCTCTCTCTCTCTAATTTTATTAAGCATGCTAGTTTATGCATATGCATGTCATAATTTATGATCAAATGTCTACCATTTTTTTGTTCATTTTTGATGAAAAATATCATGCTCTTTAATATTGTCTTTTGTAAAATAGAAAGAAGTACCCAAATTTGAATATTCTAGCTCCAAAGCATTGAGCAAGCTAATTTATGCTAATCATATGTATGTGATTAATTTAATGATAAAAGATTTATCCTTTTCTTTGTTCATTTTTTATAAAAAATATCATGCTCTATTTTTTGTAAAATAGAAAGAAGTACCTAAAATTAATTTATTTAGCTCCAAAGCATTGCATGGTAATAGTAGAGGTAATAATAGCGATAAAAAATGTGGTAATAAGATCATAGACAATAAGCGTAATAATATACGCGATAACATTTAATTTACCAAAAAAAACTCCTTTGCACTCCCCTCTCTCCTTTTTGGCTACCCCATTTTGGACTCTCTCACTAAAAAACGCAGTAAACAGCCATGATAAACTTGAGAAAGTTTTATAGTGAATGAGAAAGCATAGTTGACAACTATGCAATATATAGATTGGCCATACTATCATGAGATGGTGTGTGGATCAACCTAAAAGAGAAAAAAATTATATCACTAATCAAATGAATAGAGAATTTTTGGTAGTTGAGCTTGCATGGGATCTCAAACAGCGAGTACTCATTGGATTCACGCCTGCACATATAATGTCATGACATATCGATGCTCAAAAGTCCATGACGCATGAAGAAGTGGAATGGTAAACCTGTTTGGTTGAACACAAGTGAGTGGGTGGAGCTCGGGGAAGAGTTGGAGGACTCCAAACAAATATAGATATCAGAGGGAGGCTATAGTGACGAGACCACACTGTAGGTGCTTCTCATTTTAGCAGTGGTAGATACAATATTTATGCTACAAGTTCTTATGTGCTATTGTATTTTCTAAAAATTGTTCACAATTTGGAATTTCTACTATAGAACATACACAAAGTGTAGTCGATGTTTTTATTTTGCAGAAGTTAGTTGTGGTGGATCACCCTTCATGAGAAGAGGAGGAGTATGGCTACTCACACGATCTTATTGAAGATAGATTTGCAGATGCAAATCCATTGCTTCTATTTACCATTTTGAGGTGAGAATGCACGATATGGTATGTGATGTTAATGTTTTTAATTTTTTTTTACTATATATGCATTAGGGCCAAAAATGATTTAAAAAGGGTTGTGTAAGGAATTGGTTAAGTTACTAATAAGAAGAGCCGTTATGATCAAAACGGCTCCACATTTGACCGTTTTGGTCATTAAAGCATATCTACGCAATCTAAAACGTATCTAGGTACATAGCTCTGAATATTCAAAAAGATATCGTTTTCTTCACATTCCTTTGCGACTCACCTTGAAATTTGTTCTCATTTGCTTCACTTGGCGGCAAAGAGTTTTCTCCACTTTTGAATCACTCAACCTCTCTTTTTCTCTCTCACCTTTCACGAACTCTCTTTCTTTTTTGATGCACCTTGTTTTGCTACTATGTTATCTCCATTAGTCTTTCTGTGTGTTCATTACTTACAATAATGAGTAATACATCTTTCATTAGTGATAACCGCAAGTTTCACCTGAACATTAAGCTAAGCCAGGAATATGCTACTACGCGGAGTGTCTATCACAGATCAGTTACAACTGCAAATGAATCACAACAACTTTGCAACGAGGGAAAGAAACACAGTGATATTTGGACAGATGGGAGCTTGTATCCACCGGATCCTAGCACTGGAAGGTATCCATGTTTTCACACACCTCATAATTTGATGAGATTTGTTGGAGATGGGGTTGATGGCTTACTAGGATATAGTTCTAGGTTATCTTATTTACACATTGATCATACACATTACATTCAATTTCTCAAAACTGTTTTGTTTTCAAATGCAGCAAGAATTTTAGAACTTGAAAACCAAATAGCATCTCTAAAACAAGAAAATCATCAGCTTCAGACTTTAAAAGAAACTCCAATAGGATAAAGAGCACGAGTAAAACGAATGAGAGATGTAGTAAACTTAACAAAAGGTTCTGGACAAAGAAAAAAAAGATTAAAGATTACTAGAGAACATGTGAGTAGCCTTAGGATTTGATAAGTCCAATGTTCAAGAAAGGGTGAGATTTTTGAATGAGGTAATGAACAAAAGTGACATTTTGGAACTTTTGAAACTTCCTGAAAATTGAACGAAAAAAAATTCGATATTTCAAAATTTACTGAAAAATATGGGTTTATTGGTCCAAAAGTCTCAAATGCAAGAAGTTTGTGACACAGTGGGGGTGAGTAGAAGGGGTTACAGGGCTATCTTTAAAACCTAGTTTCAGGGTTTAAAGTACTACAAGATTAAAGCTTTTGGGTTGCCTAGGCCTCACAATGTTGGGAAAGTAAGGTATCTGTTAAATGAAGAAATACCCGAATATTTTGGAAAGAACTATCATATAGAAGGAACGATGCCATACGAAAAACAGAAAAAAAATTCTTCTTTTGAGTATAACGTTTTTAATAACATTTAGATGAGTATTAAAAAAACTCAATCTGCTATGGTGAGATACTATAACATGCGAGAAGTAGATTGTAAAGGAAAACTTATATTTGTTATAAAATTGGATGAAGCTCAAATTCAAAAATGTCAAAAAATGGAAAGAGTTTCCATATCCCTAATGAATAGAGCATTGGATTATAGCCAAGGTAAGCTTGATTCCCCATACCACAAAAATCAATCAGAAATGGAGCTTTGGTGGATTGGAGCAGCTCAAATACCAATAGAAAATCACGATACATTGAAATGGCTCTTTTTGTAGACCGATATCCCTTCTGCTATACATGACCAAAATGCAGGTGAACAACTCCGTGAGATGGCATGGGTGACTTTATTGTAGAATGTCACTTGAGTGAGGACCTAAAAGCATTGAAGTGCATGTTTGGTGAATGTGGAGGTGCCAATTCCAAGTATCCATGTCTGTATTGCATGGCAAGCACTGGAACAAAAGGATGGCTTGCGGAACACGAGGTTGGAAAACCACCATCGAGAAATAGTGTGAATGTCATCGACTACCCATCATCTTCTATGATTTGGGATCCAATTCTAACAATAGATTTAGAAAATGTACATATATGTACAATGCATGCGGAGATTAGAATCTTGGACAAATTTCTTCGACTCCATCTTGATTATGCATATTCTATTAAGCCAAGTAAACTTGCAGACGAGTGCATACAAAAATGCGAGGCTTTGCTCTCTCGAATGGGTTTTCATGGTGGTCAAGTGCATCGAAAAAAAGATTCTACTCTTTCAAAAGGAATGGGTAATGATTTGCAAGATGTTTCAATGGGTGGAGCAAATCCAAAAGATTTTTGAGCAACCATGACAACAAACAAGTTGACGCTATGTGGAACTGCTGGAAGGATCTTTGTGTAATAACAACCAATGTCAAAAGTAGACCAAATGTAGCCAACAAACGCATGGAAGTGTGGAAGAAGTTGGACAACTTTTTGAAATTTTTGAGACAACAAGTGAGCTCTGCTACTTATGCAGATTACTTTAAAAAGACAATAAAGATTTTAATAGCTTCTATCACAGATGCTTGGGGAGCAAAAGACATCACATATTACTTGGTGAGTATTCAATTACATTTTAAAGTCTGAATAGTATTTTACATTGCATACTATGAGTTCAACTAACATTTTTTATTTATTTTTAGCATATTTTGTACCTGCATGGACCATATTTTGCAAAACAAGGACCCCTTGCAACATGTAGTACTCACTGAATGGAAAAATCTCACTATCAAGTGAGGAATTCATTTTTCAGATGTACGAGAAAAGGAGGGGGACAAAGAAGGAGCAATGCACTAAAGGAATTATTCAATTGGTTCTATAAGAGGCAATTACAACGGATGAGATCAAACAACCATGCTGCTCAACCACAAATGGAGATTAATGCTTCACTTTGAAACTTTGTACTGAGTCCTTCTAAAGAGATCCAAATTCAAAAAAGATATTTTTATGCAAAATATTGTTAGTTTTGCATCAATTTTTGATTCTTTTGGTATCACTAGGCATGTCACCCCTATATCTCAAAAAATTTCTTCTTTTATAGCCCCCAAGAAGGTTGACATTTGTCTCCTTAACTGCTGCTGCATACCTATAGTAGCAAAGAAAGTATCCTACTCTTGAGGCATTGAATCCTGCAGCATACCCAAATATTCTAAGTGTTGCAGCTCTCTCAAGTAGCATGATCTTGTTTGCATTGATTTGAAGGGGAGTGTACCCCACAAACCATGACAATATCTTCAGGCCAAGTATTGGCAACTCAGGATCTTCAAAATACTACATATGAAAAGCACAAAAGGTGGCACTATCCAATGTAGGCATGTAGTGCATGAGAGAGGAGGCATCCCTTCTTGAAGTGCCCTCTATTGCTTTCTCTCTCGAGCCTTTAGCTCTCCCAAGAAAATTGTCTTTGTCAAGGAGTTCAATCTGCAAAATAAGAAATAATGAGTAATTAAAACAAACTTGAAAAAAAGGAAGATTTTAGGAAGGGAGATCAAGGTGAAACTAAATCTACCTTTTGCAACTCATCCTATGCAATGAATTTTTCTTGAAGGAGATTAATGCATGATCCAGTCATCTCTCTTATGCCAACATCCTTATCAACTTCCTTTAGCTTAAAGTCTCTGCCAAGAGATTGGATGCTAACCTCAACAAGTCTCTTTTCAAAATCCTCATCTTTGAGAGTAGGTTTCTCCTCTTCCACTCTTTTCATGCCCAACAAGTACATCAGGAGCAGGAAGAAATAATTTATTGGATGTCTGAAGATCAAGTGCCAAAAACTCCTCTTTTGACCTTTCTTCTTTGTCAATGAAATCTTTGTCCACCTCAGAAGCTTCAGAAATGGTTGCAATACTGTAGTCCTCCCTCATAATAAGCAGACATTGAATATGAAGGAGAGGGATATACTCTTTTCCATTGATATAGAAGTAGGGAAGGTTTGGAACAGTAAGGGAGGCCTCAGACACCTCTACCTCCTCTATGGTCTCATCAATGACAGTACTAGCTCTCAATTGAGCCACATCAAAATTTGAACTCTCTTGCTCCTCAGCTGCAACATCAATTTTCTCCTCCTCTAGAAATTCACTTTTCTCAAGTTGCAAGAACGTGGAAACATTTGTATTTGTTACCTCTTTGTCTGTATCTTTCACTTCATCACCTTTGACTTGCATATCAACTTTAAGGAACAAAAAGAAAATAAAGGCAACTTCTTTTGGAACAAGGTTGCAAGGCT
Source organism: Adiantum capillus-veneris (assembly GCF_014529385.1). Taxonomy (NCBI): domain Eukaryota; kingdom Viridiplantae; phylum Streptophyta; class Polypodiopsida; order Polypodiales; family Pteridaceae; genus Adiantum; species Adiantum capillus-veneris. Next base: position 70,109,237 of record NC_140958.1, on the reverse strand, counting down.
TTGAATGTAATTGACAAGAAATTGTAGGTGGACAAATGAATGAAATCTTCTTAGAAAATCTTCCAAACCTCCTTGTTACTAATTTGCCTTTCCAATTGAGTTGGTAGTAAATTCAATTAGATGGCAATAAGTCTTACCATCCAAGACCAAACACTTACCCTCAACTGCCTCTTCAAAATCTTTAAATTATTCTGACAAAAAGTCCTTCAATTTGTCTAGCATCACTGCAAGATTAAACAAAGTATTGAATATTTCATATGCCTTGGTGTACACTTCCATGTCAGCACCATCCACGACAGCAACCAAGAGCTTCTTGCTTGGCTCTCCTCTAAAATCTCTTCACAACCTTCACTCATGATTCGGTTGAAAAGAGTTGGAAGGAAGCAAGATCAAAATGGTGTGATAGAGCCACAACCAAGATTCTACTATAAACTCCTATCACTTTGTGCAGTGGCCAAAACGGAGCGATAGAGGCACGAGCCACACTCTGCTGGCTACGGCTATCGTGCTGTGTAGGTAAAACTCGAATGGAGCGATAGTGCACTGGGGCAAGCTTTGCAAGCACCCACCCTCGCGGCGTGCAGGACAAGCGTGATGGATAAGGGGAGAGAGCTCTAAAATAGAGTTGAAGTCAGAGAACTAGAGAGCTTGAAAGCTTAAGTTTATAGGATTCTTGCATCGTGCGGCACAAACTAAAAATAACACGCCAAAAAATACAAGATCAAGCTTATATAAGAAGTAAAAAAATGACTGGTATTGACACGTGTCACTCATGTACACGTGCCACGCGGAAAAATTTCAAAGGATATTGTACGGATGGTTGGATGTATAAAAAGCTCATGTCACGTGTTCATTTTTCATCTCCCCTAAACAACATGTTCGTGTCGTTGCATACTTAGCATCCTCCGCATCTCTTCTTTAATCTTATGTTGCATTTTCCTCAATATTGACCCACACACGCTCTTTCACAATATTTCACCTAACCTACCCGAGCAACGCGATAGCGAGAACTTCCAGACTATGGGAGGAGCTCTTATCTCTTCCTGTTGTATTTGTTCAAGTTTGAACCCTCATGACGCGATTGCGAGCATATCCAGATTGTGGCAGGACCGCCTATCGCTTCCTGTGGTATTTCTTATTGTTTCCTCCTCACGACGCGATAGGGGGCACTTCCAGATTGTAGGAGGACGTCCTATCACGTCCTGCGGTATTTTTCAGTCTCCCTCACAATGCGAGAGCGTTCCCTTCCAGACTGTGGTAGGTACTCTTATCTCATTGTTTGGGATATTTTAGGAGTCCCTTGAACTTCCCGCGGGCTTTATTTTGACTAATTTTGTGGCAAAGGACAAAGCACTTTCCGACCATCAAATGGCAAGGACAAAGCAAATAGCAAGAAAAGTTTACCAAGCTCCCAAAGATTCAGAGAAAGATGATGATGACAACCAGGAAGAATTGGTTGGGAATAAAGAAATCACCTACACAACCTCGCGAAAGTGCTACTACTAGGAAGATATTGAATTATCAAGTCAAATATCTAAGGGAGATAAGAAAGCACAAAAGTTTACTTGTCTTCTTATTCCAAAGCTACCCTTCATGAGAGTTGTCAAAGAAATATCAGATAGACTTGTGAGCATGTTGAATATCAAAACCTTTGTTTCAGTAAGGTGGCAATCTCAAGCCTTGATGTGCCTTTAGGAGGTTGCTAAGGATTTCCTTATTGACTTTATGAATGATAGCTACATTGCTGCTGCATTTGCTCACAGGGTCACACTGATGAGCAAAGATTTTGTGCTTGTGTCAAGGCTGAGGTACAAGTTTGATAAGGCTCTTGAGATTATTCCTAGTGAGGATCTTAGGGCATTCCAAATTTTAAATATTACCCCTTCCAAGTAGCAGAAGAATTCAGGGGTTGTCATTGAAGATGTTACACATCAGTATGAGACAAGAAAGGCCCAAGATATCAAAGCAGGCAAGGAGGTTGAGAGGGACCAAGACATGATGTCAGAAGATGCTATCCTTACAGAGCAAGCAGAAATTTTAAGAGCATCCAACTCTCCTTCATGAAAAAGTGACAGGCCAAATGGTTGTAGATGTCTCCATGTGTGGGGATAATGAGGTGTACCTTGACATATTCCCTCAAGACACAAGTATGCTTGTAAACCCCAACATTGAGCTTGGAGATACTGTGCTCTTTATCTATCTCAGGTATGTGTTGCCCCTTTGATAATTAATGCATGTGCACTTACAAGGGCCTCATTGGGGGATGTTTTTTCTTTGACTTCAGGTGTCTTATGAGAGATCTTCCAGAGGCTATAGCTATGCAAATCTCCATAATTGATCCTCTAGTGACACAGTGTCTATTTAACAAGAAAGGAAGACATTCAAGTTTATTTGAAGATTTTGACATGCTGACCTGCAATTACATATTATACCCCTAGGTTGAAGGGTAAATCTTAAATCCTAACAATTTATAATATTCTATGGTATTCCTAGCTAATTGTTATTTTTTTGTAGAGGATATTGGAGTCTTATTATCTTCAATCTTTTGGAGAAAGATATTATATTTATGAAATCATTGTCAAGTATCCATGGGAGAAGTGAACTGTAAGTATAAAGTAAGATGTATGCTTGATGGCCCATTGTTTTCTATTAGTAGCTTTTTGATTGATGTCTTCTTGCAGTGCTGCCAAACTTATCGTTGGTCACCCGAGTACCACAAATAATGATTACAATATAGAAGGTTTCAAGTACTACAATTAAAAAGTGCCTTTACAAAAATACTCAACATCTTGTGGATGGAGGGTGCTTGCCAATGCATGGAGATATCTTGAGTCAAGGTGTAGGATGACTACACTCAATGTAAGTGTGTATCTCATGTGCCATTGGTTTATTTTGACTTCCTATGTATATACTCATGTCCTTTATTTTCTTTTTCTATTTGTTGCAGTTGCATGAATATCCAGAGTCATGGGTCACGTGGGTGAGAGAGAAGGCAGTTTCTATGGTTTTGGAAAGATCAATACACCCAAACAATCCAGACTCTCCTATGGAACCAACTACAAATGAAGAAGAGTCTCTTTTGCCACCAAAGAAAGGTAAAGCCACCAAGAGTTTGGATGCAAAGAAAAGGAATCACAACAAGAAGAGTCCTGCAAAGAAGATTCATACAAAGAAAAATCCATACAATGAAGAGTCCTACAAAGAAAAGCCTTACAAAGAAGAGTCCTACAAAGAAGATCCATGCCAAGAGAAAGAGCCCCACCAAGAAGAAGAGCCTTGCAAAAAGAAAAGCAGAAACAAAGAGCCATCCATTCCACTCACCATTGAAATTCAAGGTTCACAAGCATCGTTCAGCTAAGAACAGTAAGGGAGAGGCACCTAGCTCACCTTTCAAGCTACCATTAATGTTGCCAAAGAAGGTTGCCAAGTCACCCAAGCCAAACACTCCTCAGGAGCCCAAAGCACCAGCCCCTACCAAGTCCCCATGCCAAGGCCTAAGGAGCCCGAGTCACCACCACTCGCTCTTGAACTGACTTCACCCCCACCTGAACACAAAAGAAAAAGGGTCTCTGAGGATGCAGAATCCTCTCAGGCAAAATGAAAAGTGGAGTTTCATGATTGATTACTCCACAAAAGTTATGTGAACTTTTGTTCATTTTGTCCAAATGAACATATACCCTTTGGTGGTTCATAATTTTGTACTTCCAATACTTAATACCAACGATTCAATTCTAAAATGTGTATCATTGTGTAATGTCAGTTTAAAACAACATAAATAATAATCACAATAAGGTCTATAGAAAAGACCAATATATTTGCAAAATGCAATGATTACAATATTGAACTTGTTTTTTCAAGTCCTTGCAAGTGGCTCAAATACAACTCTTTTTGGGGGAAGGCATGTGATGCAAGAGGTTGAACTCTCCATTCTTGTGCTCATCACAATTGCATCCACTTTGAATCTATACTCAGGAGATGTTTCATCAAGAAACTCAAGAGATTCTCTAACATCCTATAGTCTCCAATTTGTTGTTACTATAAGGCTTCTATGCTCAGTGTGTGGATGGACTGTGACCTTTAGTTCAAACTCTGGACAATTTTCCTCAGAGTCGAGAGGAACCCAAATACTTAATTTGCTTCTCCAGCTCCTATAGTCATAGCCCAAAACTAATGATTGATGACATAGTTGATAGGAGATAGACATAGAATTTGGGCTTACTCTACAACTAATATTATCGCCAATATGGAAAGTTTTTTTGGTACTCCATCCATCTCCAAGTACATTATCTAGTTCAGTCATAGAAAGTCTTCTATGAAGCCACATCGTCTTTGTCCTCTGCAAGTTGATTATTTTGAAACATGTCACAAAGACATGCATGTATAGGCAAGAACCATTGAACTTTAATCCTTCTTGATATCTTGCTGGGTGACATAGCTTTAAGGATGTCTTGTTTGATCTTTGATTTAAAGCTTGATATGGTACATGCACCAGGAGCTTCCCAATCAAGTGAACTTATGTGGGAATGGGTAATTGATGTAGTTCTCCATATGCACCTTCTCATGATGGAACCTTGTATTTTGCAAATAGACAAACAAATCCATTGTTTTGTAAAAAGAAGTGGCTTGTCAGCATAGCATCTGCAATCCCTTTATGCATTGCTTTGAACGTCCCACTTAGACTCTCCACAGGCTGCCATTCCACAGTTGTTGAAGGAAATATATGTGAAATGGAATCAAAAAATGAAAAAAAACAATGGGAGAATGAAAAATTCATTGTATCAAATAGAAGTTTATTTTTACTTACAGTAAGAATGCAGTGTGGGATGCTCGCTCCAAGTCTAACACCATATCCTTGGCCATGTACACATGTTGAACCTTAGCTAGCCAGCCATTGTCGGTCACTTTGAAACCAAGAACACGACCTTTCCAATGGTTTTTTACTTTATCACGTTTAGTTCTCTTCACTCTTTGTGCACCTTTGCATGAAGGAAGCATTGTTACCTAGTCATTCACACAAAAAGGTATGGGTTTCCAAAGATCATCCTCTCTAACATTATGAAAGTCACAAGAAGTTATGTTATGTGAAGGGCGACGTGCAAAAGACGCCATGAAAACTTAGAGATTAGAAAAGAAAGAGAAAATACAGAGACGAAAAGACAAACCTCTCACAAAATAGAGCGAAAGTGAAAAGGTATACGTTTGAAAAAAGTAGATGATTTGTCATTAATAGTCTTGTTTTTAGAGCCTTCTCGTATCTTTTGATAGAGATTTTGTGAAACATAAAATAGAATAAAATATGAGACTTCATTACTTTGGGCACTACAAGAGGTTGTGTGCTCTTGTGATGCTGTTAGCGACGAAAATACATTGGGTTTTTATAACCCCCGGCGTCGCTAAAACCGTCGCTACGAGCGTCGCTACGAGAGCGTCGCTATAGGCGTCGCTATATGCGTCGCTATCAGCAGGGCCTGAGAGAATATTTTTTTGGTGGCAGGGCATTGAATGCCCTGCCACCCATCAATCATATTGTACTTGATTCACTTTTTTAAAAAAGTGCAAAGGTAGATAATAGACCCAAAATAGTCACCCACAAGACGCATTGTTTGCAAAATTGACAATTGTACACATCATAGGCAAAATGAATTGATTGACAAATGTAATAATGACAATTGTACATCATAGGCATAAAGAATTGATTGGCAAAAGGAACTGCGGTGACAAATGTAATAATATACATGGTTCAAAAAGACGTATAAAATCCGTCTCATGATACATAAGCTATGAGAAACCCTAAACTAATGCTATCTAGCTACGGCTAAACTGACGTCGTCTAGTCAGACGTCTCATCGCGTCCAAGCGGCGTATCTGTCGGATTCTGCAAAAAAAGACAATAAGACAGCTTTCAGTAAGTATAAACATATAACGACATTTATAAAACAATACAAAAAATAAAAAAGAGTAAACCCTAATACTAACCATGCCGCCGCGAGAACTGAGAATGTCCATCAGGGCGTTTAAGACCTTCCTGCCTGCGTACTCGCACTCGTACGGTGTGGGATCACGTCCTGTCATCGACCACTGTCAAAACATACAAAGATTTCATTATGTTAGAACTAAAAAACTCATAAACCCTAAACTATCGAACATGCATAAAGAGCAATGTGAAAAGACTTACAAAATCGGCCTCAAATGATGCCCATCCACCGCTCCCCAAGTGGTACGAGCTCCCTGCCTCTACTCGCGCTCTGGCTGCATCCTTTTGTTGCTTCCACTTATCGGGATTCTCGCGCGCTGCTTTCTTTGCATTCTTCCAATCTTCTTTGGCCAACCAATCTGGCCTGTTCCACCCATTCTTGATTGCTTTTTGCACTTTGGAACGCTTGTGTTTGCAGTATTCGCGCATTCGAATCTTCATCAGGTCTTCATTGAAGCGCTGATCCCGTGTTGGAACGGGAAACTCATCATGAAGTATGCTGATGACTCTGTTTTTTAAATCACTTGGTACTTCACTCCATTTGTTTAGTATGTAGTGTCTAAACAGCTGAGAGCAAAGACCACGCATGCGCGAGATCACCTTCTTGCCGTCATCATCCATGATGATACCGCCGCTGATGTCGACGGAGTAAGGCAAGCCCTCTGGCCGGTGACGCGTGAACCTGGGTGTCCCGGCAGGGGTCTCTAGCGGCGTGTCGATGGGGGTACGGACGTCAGGTGTCTCCACCGGCGTCTGGGCCCCGAAGCGAGGAGTGTCGAGTGGGGTGGCTCCTGGCGGAGTAGGTAGAGGTGTGTAGCTTCTAGGAACAGTCAGCCGTGCAAAACCTGGCGTAGATGGCGATGCTGTGGCTGGTGTGGGGGCGGGCAAAGAAGGGGAGGGTAAAGAGCCTCGTCGAACACGAGGCGGTGTGGAGGCATCGGTGGCGGAATCCCCACAACAACCGCCACCGCCACCACTAGAGCGCCGGTGTCTAGACGAGTGTGAAGCTCGTCTCGTCGACGCCGAGCGCCGAATGCTCCGAAAGAGAGGGAGATGCGGATGGTGTAGGAACGCGCGATGATGCGCCAGAGCGATGACGCTCCACGTACCACTGTCTCTGCTGCGGTGACAAAGAAGAAAGAAACTCCTCATCATCCATACCTGCATTAAACACACGAATATTTAAACTTAATATTGAATGAATAGAGTAGACAATGACGCATATAAATACAATGACGCAATGAATCGAGTGATAGAAGAGGAAAGTCGAAAACTCAGAATTTTCAATCAAAAGATGTGAGCGCGAGTAGAAAAGAGCGTTATTCACCATGGAAGGTACTTAGAGAGCCTGAGCTTTTACAACACGGAGCAAAATTGTTCAAATACAATATTTGTGGCTTTAAGAGATCTCTCTCTCATCCTCGCATAACTCAGCATAACTTCCTATATCTATATAGAGCTCTCCGTTTAAACACATATCCTCTGTTTCATTTTGTAGCTCCTCTGCATGCACCCCATATAGAGTAGTAGCATCTTGATGCTCGTCTAGCACCACCGTAGCGGCTTCTGATTGAGCATCTTCTCTGATCTCCTCCATTGATGTCGTTGTGATTGGCACATGGTAGCCTTCATACGTCCTTGCACTACGAGGGGCTACCTCTATGACGTACCACCAGTTTGATGTAGACTTTGTAGGATGAAATATTACCTGCCAGAGCCACATAACTTACATGAGAGCTTTCAAGCACATAGCTTGTAAAAGGGGGATGCTAACTATTTACATACTTACTTGTTCACAATGCTCGGGTAGTACGAAAGTGTCTCTTAGGTCAGTCCATCTCTTAGTAGAATTCACCCCAAGAAAACCAGACTCTCCTCTACGCACAGTAGCGTTGCGACCCTCCATGATTATCTTGAACCATTGCACGTCGAACAAGTCGACAAAAAATCCTCTGTAATCGATCCTCAAAATCTCTTGCAGCGTGCCGAAGTAAGTGAGTTCCGCCACCACAGGATCTGCATCAGATGAACGTCGTCGACTAGACTGTTCAAATTTTGCCATGATTCCACAATCTTGAGTAAAACGCTTTTTGTCGATTCGTTCCACCCTAAAATGTCGACCTTTACACCATGCTGCTGTGTATGACTTATACTACAACGAACAAAGATTATGAGTGGCCGTTCAAACGTTATTAAATAAAGTCACTTGCTAGTCGTACATTGCAAACTTACCTTGGTCGCACAACCCCGAGAGTACTCCCACTCTTCTTCAGTCACTTCGTCACCGCATTGTTGTGCGCTTTTCAATTGGTTGTGCAACCATCTTAAGCTCATGAAGGTTGGTAGGCTCTCCAGAACCGCTGGATAGTGCATCGGTGGTCGTCTTCTGCGTCTCCACTCGATTCGTGCCCTTTGTCGCTCTTGCTTTGCATCCTCATATTGTGAAATCCACTTTTGCATCACTGGATTGTGAAGCATGCAAAATCGGTTGATTTTAGCCTCTAGATCTTCCGTCATCTTATTCTCAACACCGAGATTGCACATGACAATCCCAGATATGCGCTCATCATCTATGGTTCGCCATAGCGTGTCCCGGGATTTATCAAATCCGTCTAGCCACTCTCCAATGTACACTAGGGACTCTGATACCAACCAACCTTCTGCCATGCTACCCTCCGGACGTGCCTTTTGACGCACATATCCCTTAAGCGTTTTCATGAAACGCTCTAAGAAGAACATCCATCTGGAATGAACTGTGCCAGCTATTTCCACCTCATCAACTATGTGAACAAGAAGATGCACCTGAATGGTTAGCATTGTAGTAGGAAAATGTTTCTCAAACATACAGACAAGCTCCGCAGCATTTAGTTTGGCGAATGGTATGGAGTCTACGTTGATCTCCTTTTGTGAGATCCATTGCACCAGCTTTGCAAGTTTGTAGATTGTGTTACGGATGTCGAGAGACAAACATCCCTCAATGGCAACCAGTAAAATAAACTGTAAAGTATGTGCAGCAATGATATTAAAGTCCACATTTTATGCAATGATATTAAAGACCACTATGAACGTACCTGACACATTTTATGCCAATCGTGTGACTTCAAACCGGTAAGCTTTCCTTCTTTAGTAAAACACGTTCGGAGCGAGTGCATTACGCCAGTGGGGGTCCGCAAAGATCGAATGGTCTCTTTTACTTTGCGTTCTTGGGCTCCTGTGAAAATCCATGGTGCTTTAGGGAGTTTTATCGATCCATCAGACGCTGTTTGCGGCCAATATTGCTCCATACGATCCACATTTCTAAGGTCAACTCTGGCTCCCAAAGTATCTTTCTTGCCGTTTTAATGGTCCCATAGTAGATTACCCACATTCTTGAATATGTGCATTGGATCGAGCAAGTGATTGATCATGAGTCGGGGCCAGTATGGTAACTCGTACCATAGAGATAGTCTCTTTATCCCTGGAGGCAATCCATCATCGCACATCTCCTTCTGCTCTAACCATGCTTGTGCAGACATCCTTGGTGGCTCTCTTCCCAAAAAGCCGTCGCGTAACACATGCTCTGTATCCGCTTGTTTGAAGCCCTACATGTATACACAAGATAATAGATCAACTATGGGAAAAAACAATATTTACAGTGTCTGAGTGAGGAGTGTCAATAGATCACCTGAGCATTCTGTTAGCCCGGGATAGTCATGCATGGTCCACATTAGAATGCCTCTGATCAAAGCATTCCGTCGTCCTGTGTGTCGGCTCATATCCACCACCTCTATGCCAATCCACAATTGTTGTAGCTCTTCCAATATTGGACGAAGATACACATCCATATTCCCCACTTTATATCGCCCTGGCACAATCAAGCTTAGCCATAGGTGCCCCTTCTTCGTAGTCAACCACGGGGGAATGTTGTAGTTGACAATGACAACGGGCCATACATTGTAAGATGTTGATCTTTGACCAAATGGATTTACGCCATCCATAGCCAGGCCTAAGCGCAAATTTCGAGCTTCCCTGGCAAAATCCGACCATGTTCCATCTATATGTTTCCAGGCTGCGCAATCTGCAGGAATTCGTAGCACACCATCCGAAGATTTATTCTCCTCATGCCATGATGCTAGGGCGGCCATGGACTTACATTCGAAGAAATGCTTGATGCGAGGAAGCAGAGGAAAATGTCGCAAAAACTTTTGTGGAATTTTTGTCCCGTGGAGATCTACTCGATATCTTTCGGAATCACATTTCGGACACTTCTCCATGTCTATGTATTCCCCTCTGAAAAGAATGCAGTCATTAGGACAAGCGTGGATAGAATTGTAATCCATCCCCAAGTTTCGCAAAATCTTTCTTGCTTCATCTCGGGAATCTGGCATCACATTGTCAGCTGGTAGTATGTGCTCTTTCAGCAATCTACACAACATAAAAATATGATACAGTCGTGTAAAAATCTATCAGATCATTGTACATTTAGAGTTCTATTAAAGTAAACTAATTGTAATAGATCACCTGAAAAGCGCTGTGACGCTAGTGTCACTCCATCCAAACTTTGCCTGCATGTTGAGAAGAACCAGGAGTGCTTTCAATCTAGACATACGTGCTCCATTATACAATGGCGTATCGGCTTCACTTTTCATATCATCATAGATAAGCCTTTCTGAATCCATGATCGTCTCGATCATTTCATCAATCTCGGGCTCAAACATTGCCTCGTTGGGAATGTGCTCTGCATGATCATCCCCCGAGCTGTCAGAGGCTACATCTTGTGGCCTCACATATGCTGCTTGACCAAAGCGCCTGCGAACACGTCTATTGGGTTGCAAGATTGCTGCTTGTTGGCCAGCGTCAGAGTCCGACGAGTTATAATTGGCAACAACTCGATCTATAATAGATGGATCGAACTCGCCAAATTCGCGAACGTGCTGCAAAGAAACACGTCTTGTCCGTCGCACAACATGCTTGCATTGATTACAAGGACATAAGACCCTCGTTGAGAGATAGGTGTTTTGGTTGGACGGTCCCACATCCTCGTCGCTACTCATAATGAGGATAAAAAACTTATAACCTGGACAACAAATTTAATATTCTATTGGCATTCTTCGTCTTATCTCTCTCTCTCTCTCTCTCTCTCTCTCTCTCTCTCTCTCTCTCTCTCTCTCTCTCTCTCTCTCTCTCTCTCTCTACCTCACATTCTCTAGTCATGTCCAATCCCCGCACACCTCGGTCTAGAGGTGCACGGAGATCAGAACCACCGGGTTATAATCTCGTCTTTATTGGTCAATACCTATATTTGTGGGTACAAGAAATCTACACACTCACGTCTACATGATACTGCATGTAGTGGACAAAACCCCTTTGCCTCTTCTCTAGCTGTAGCACTTCACTTCATCTTAACATCTTTTCACAGTAGATCTTTTCACTGTTCGTCTAACTCTAAACCCTAAACCGTAAGTAATTCTTGCGTGGACTCGATCTAACGTAAATAAGCGTAAATCTAAATAAACGTAAATCTAACTAAAAATAAAGCTAAATCTAATTTAACGTAAGTCTAATGACTAGAGGTTGTCTAGATGGTCATTGTGTCGGGGATGTAGTGACTCTTGCCGCCCTGAAGATCCACCTTCTTCCCTATCTTCTAAAGACATTTCACCAGTACTTTTGGATTGACGGAGCCCACCATGAGTGAAGGCAGCAATACCCTATATTCCATTGAGGGTTTTCTTCACCCGCTTCATGCAGGCATCGCAGTCTATGGAGACCTAAATCTAATCTAATAGAACGTAAATCTAAATCTAGCTTAAATAAACGTAAATCTAATTTAATGTAAGTCTACATATAACCTAATCTTTAACGTCTTTTAAGATAGTTTCCTACGACGTTATAACTCTCTTCTTCTTGTGTGTGTGCGCGTGTGTGGATGTGTGTGCCAATAAAAAGAGATAAATGGTATAACCTTTCTATCACCCATGCCAAGTATGATAGATTGATTATGCCATTTCCCTCTTGAATAATAGGTCTTGAGTTCAACTCCTCGTCGGCTAGATCTTTAGGTCTTTTAATTTTAATTAGTTTCCTACGACGTTAAATTAGTTTCTCTCTCTTTCTCTCTCAATGTGTGTGCGTTTTTTTGGATCGTATGCATGTTTTCTCTCTCTTTTCCTCTCTCAATGTGTGCGTTTTTTGTTTATGCATGTTCTCTCTCTCTTTTCCTCTCTCAATGCGTGCGTTTTTTTGTTTATGCATGCTCTCTCTCTCTTTTTCTCTCTCAATGTGTGTGTGAGTTCTTTGTTTATGTATGTGTGTGTGCGTTTTTGTTTTTGTTTGTACTCTCTCTCTCTCTCTCTCTCTCTCTCTCTCAAAAACACTATGTGTGTGTGTGTATGTGTGTGTGTGAGAGAGAGAGAGAGGGAGAGAGAAAGAGGGGAAGGGAACATGAGAATGAGGAGAGGGAAGGAGCATACCTGGCTCTCCTTCCTCTCCTCGTGTGTGTGTGTGTGTGTGTGTGTGGAGAAGAAAAAGAGAGAGAGAGAGAGAGAGAGAGAGAGAGAGAGAGAGGGAGAGCGTTACCTGCTCCTTGCTTAAGGGCGCCGAAAAACTCAGATCTGAGATCTAGGTTTTTGGGCGCGCTCGGTTATTTTTTTTACCCCAGCCGGCGTCGCTATGAGCGTCGCAAATTTACAAAGAAATTTGCGACGCTCATAGCGACGCCGGGAATTTTTTTTTGGAGCGTCGCTGTGTGAGCGTCGCTAATATGAAGAGCCTCTTGTAGTGGGGCCGCAAATTTAATGAGCTTACTCGCCGAAAGCACCTAAATATAGCAGTTTCAGCTTTATGATCAAGACATTTAGCTGCTCTCCGTCAAAATAGGACCACCAAAACCGAAGCTAGAGGAGACAAGAGTGCCATACTTTGTATATGTGTCAAATGACTATTGGACTATTCCTTAATCCTTAGATTAACAAACAGCCCTTTTCTAGCCATTTTTGGCCCTAATGGATACATATATTCTGACTCCAATTATTGTTTACACATTGTTGACCATTTGATGTAGAATTTGCACCGCTTTGCAGATAGTCTGTGTATTTATCACACAATTTTTAGAGTATGCATATTGTTATTATGGCATGATATCAGCTATAGGTACTATACCTTGACGGTGTTTTTGTATAGTTGCCTATTTGAACCAAGCAAAATCACCAAACTTTTGGAATTTACTATTTATGGTCAATAATGGTTTGTACGAAAAGTTTTTCATACTTGCTATCATATTTGTTTGCAAAAAAGTTACAATTTTTTTTTTTGAATCAAGTTATTATCAAACTTTTGAAAATGTTGGTATAGTTGCATGATGTTATGGTCTTTATTTTTTGATTGATTCAAAAGAGGACGTTGTGGGTGCTAGCTAACAAAATGTTAACGACTTATTTCTTTCGCAGTGCCATAAGTAACAAGTTAGTTGTGAGAGAAAAAGTTAAGATCACTAGCTTTTTTTGGACAGAGTGTGGGATTCTTTTTGTAGTTACTAAAAATGGTTATCAATAAGTCATTTGCAGCATTTACACCAAGGAAGTCTGGACTCTATTAAAAAAAAAAAATTGCAACTTTTTTTGACGGTGTAAGCATTGGTATTAGTGCTGAAAATGCCCACGTACATATCAACAACTATACTAGAAGAAACACTGATAGACATACCGATGTTATGACATTAGCACTAATATCGATGCTCATACTGATGGCATGGAAAATTTATAGCCGTTTTAAAGCACCAGTACGAGTGACTATCTTAGGGCCGCCTCTTGTAGTGTTTTGCTTGAGGTAGACTCTAGTATTAGTTTGAACTCTAAGTAAAGGTTCCTTTTGTCCAAAAAACCAATCTCTTAAGAAGATGTTTGATTCAACGGCCATTCAGTTTAGGTTTTTGTATGAACATATAGTTTCGTATATGAATATCAGATGAGGTAATTATCACTTGATGCAAGTTTAGAGAGGGAAACATAATACATTGAGATTCATACACAAAGTTGTTTCATTGATGTTTTTGAGGATAAAAACTCTTCTTCAAGTGTGAAGTAAAGTCAAAACAAGGTTAGGACCGTGGGGGCACGACCCATAGGCAAGGCCGACTATATGAATGCAATCAAGGGATCTTTTGAAGGTAGAGCCCGGGGCCAATAAGCACTACAAGAGGCTATTCATATTAGCGACGCTCACACAGCGACGCTCAAAAAAAAAATCCCGGTGTCGCTATGAGCGTCGCAAATTTACTTGTAAATTTGCGACTCTCATAGCGACGCTCATAGCGACGCCGGCTGGGCTAAAAAAATAACAGAGAGCGCCCAAAAACACAGATCTCAGATCTGAGTTTTTCGGCGCCCTCAAGCAAGGAGCAGGTAACGCTCTCCCTCTCCCTCTCTCTCTCTCTCTCTCTCTCTCTCTTTCTTCTCCACACACACACACACACACACACACACACACGAGGAGAGGAAGGAGAGCCAGGTATGCTCCTTCCCTCTCCTCACTCTCATGTTCCCTTCCCCTCTTTCTCTCTCCCTCTCTCTCTCTCTCTCTCACGCACACACACACATAGTGTTTTTGAGAGAGAGAGAGAGAGAGAGAGAGTACAAACATAAACAAAAACGCACACACACATACATAAACAAAGAATGCACACACACATTGAGAGAGGAAAAGAGAGAGAGAGCATGCATAAACAAAAAACGCACACATTGAGAGAGGAAAAGAGAGAGAGAACATGCATAAACAAAAAACGCACACATTGAGAGAGGAAAAGAGAGAGAAAACATGCATAAACAAAAAAACGCACACACATTGAGAGAGAAAGAGAGAGAAACTAATTTAACGTTGTAGGAAACTAATTAAAATTAAAAGACCTAAAGATCTAGCCGACGAGGAGTTGAACTCAAGACCTATTATTCAAGAGGGAAATGGCATAACCAATCTATCATACTTGGCATGGGTAATAGAAAGGTTATACCATTTATCTCTTTTTATTGGCACACACATCCACACACGCGCACACACACAAGAAGAAGAGAGTTATAACGTTGTAGGAAACTATCCTAAAGGACGTTAAAGATTAGGTTAGATGTAGACTTACGTTAAATTAGATTTAGGTTTATTTAAGTTAAATTAGATTAGATTTAGGTTTATTTTTAATTAGATTTACGTTTATTTACGCTAGATTTAGATTTACGTTATATTATATTAGATTTAGGTCTCCATAGACTGCGATGCCTGCATGAAGCGGGTGAAGAAAGCCCTCAATGGAATATAGGGTATTGCTGCCTTCACTCATGGTGGGCTCCGTCGATCCTAAAGTACTGGTGAAATGTCTTCGAAGATAGGGAAGAAGGTGGATCTTCAGGGCGGCAAGAGTCACTACATCCCCGACACAATGACCATCTAGACAACCTCTAGTCATTCAACAGCAACTTCAAAGTTAGTAACAAGAGCAAGAACGGTCTAAAGGGCCAATTGCTGTCGTCAGATGTGGATGGAGATGAGGCAGCGTCACCGCCGAAAGTTAACTCTCACATCTTTAGTGATGAGAATGCCAACTCTTGCCGAGTTATGTGAAAAATTATGTGTTAAATCAGTTTTAAGGTTCTTATAATCCTTGTTAGTTTAGTTCTTTGTTTTTAATATAACATAATTTACGTTACATTTAGATTTATGTTATATTAGATTAGACTTAGGTTTATTTAGGTTTACCCACACACACACACACACACACACACACACAAGAAGAAGAGAGTTTTAACGTCGTAGGAAACTATCCCAAAAGACGTTAAAGATTAGGTTAGATGAAGACTTACGTTAAATTAGATTTAGGTTTATTTTTAGTTAGATTTACGTTTATTTAGATTTACGCTTATTTACGTTAGATCGAGTCCACACAAGAATTACTTACGGTTTAGGGTTTAGAGTTAGACAAACAGTGAAAAGATCTACTGTGAAAAGATGTTAAGATGTTGTGAAGTGCTACAGCTAGAGAAGAGGCAAAGGGGTTTTGTCCACTACATGCAGTATCATGTAGACGTGGGTCTGTAGATTTCTTGTATCCACAAATATAGGTATTGACCAATAAAGACGAGATTATAACCCGGTGGTTCTGATCTCCGTGCACCTCTAGACCGAGGTGTGCGGGGATTGGACATGACTAGAGAATGTGAGGTAAAGAGAGAGAGAGAGAGAGAGAGAGAGAGAGAGATGAGACGAAGAATGCCAATGGAATATTAAATTTGTTGTCCAGGTTATAAGATTTTTATCCTCATTATGAGTAGTGACGAGGATGTGGGACCGTCCAACCGAAACACCTATCTCTCAACGAGGGTCTTATGTCCTTGTAATCAATGCAAGCATGCTGTGCGACGGACAAGACGTGTTTCTTTGTAGCACGTTCGCGAATTTGGCGAGTTCGATCCATCTATTATAGATCGAGTTGTTGCCAATTATAACTCGTCGGACTCTGACGCTGGCCAACAAGCAGCAATCTTGCAACCCAATAGACGTGTTCGCAGGCACTTTGGTCAAGCAGCATATGTGAGGCCACAAGATGTAGCCTCTGATAGCTCGGGGGATGATCATGCAGAGCACATTCCCAACGAGGCAATGTTTGAGCCCGAGATTGATGAAATGATCGAGACGATCATGGATTCAGAAAGGCTTATCTATGATAATATGAAAAGTGAAGCCGATACGCCATTGTATAATGGAGCACGTATTTCTAGATTGAAAGCACTCCTAGTTCTTCTCAACATGCAGGCAAAGTTTGGATGGAGTGACACTAGCGTCACAGCGCTTTTCAGGTGATCTATTACAATTAGTTTACTTTAATAGAACTCTAAATGTATAATGATCTGATAGATTTTTACACGACTGTATCGTATTTTTATGTTGTGTAGATTGCTTAAAGAGCACATACTACCAGCTGACAATGTGATGCAGATTCCCGAGATGAAGCAAGAAAGATTTTGCGAAACTTGGGGATGGATTACAATTCTATCCACGCTTGTCCTAATGACTGCATTCTTTTTAGAGGGGAATACATAGACATGGAGAAGTGTCCGAAATGTGATTCCGAAAGATATCGAGTAGATCTCCACGGGACAAAAATTCCACAAAAGGTTTTGCGACATTTTCCTCTGCTTCCTCGCATCAAGCATTTCTTCGAATATAAGTCCATGGCCGCCCTAGCATCATGGCATGAGGAGAATAAATCTTCGGATGGTGTGCTACGAATTCCTGCAGATTGCGCAGCCTGGAAACATATAAATGGAACATGGTCGGATTTTGCTAGGGAAGCTCGAAATTTGCGCTTAGGCCTGGCTATGGATGGCGTAAATCCATTTGGTCAAAGATCAACATCTTACAGTGTATGGCCCGTTGTCATCGTCAACTACAACATTCCCCCGTGGTTGACTACGAAGAAGGGGCACCTATGGCTAAGCTTGATTGTGCCAGGGCGATATAAAGTGGGGAATATGGATGTGTATCTTCGTCCACTATTGGAAGAGCTACAACAATTGTGGATTGGCATAGAGGTGGTGGATATGAGCCAACACACAGGACGGCGGAATGCTTTGATCAGAGGCATTCTAATGTGGACCATGCATGACTATCCCAGGCTAACAGAATGCTCAGGTGATCTATTGACACTCCTCACTTAGACACTGTAAATCTTGTTTTTTCCCATAGTTGATCTATTATCATGTGTATACATGCACGGCTTCAAACAAGCGGATACAGAGCATGTGTCACATGTGGACCTAGACTGAATGCACGTAGGGCGCCCTCACTGAAGAAGCAAATCTACGAAGGTCATCAAGCGTATCTTCCAGAGATACATGTGTTACGCGACGGCTTTTTGGGAAGAGAGCCACCAAGGATGTCTGCACAAGCATGGTTAGAGCAGAAGGAGATGTGCGATGACGGATTGCCTCCAGGGATGAAGAGACTATCTCTATGGTACGAGTTACCATACTGGCCCCGACTCATGATCAATCACTTGCTCGATCCAATGCACATATTCAAGAATGTGGGTAATCTACTATGGGACCATCTGACCGGCAAGAAAGATACTTTGGGAGCCAGAGTTGACCTTAGAAATGTGGATCGTATGGAGCAATATTGGCCGCAAACAGCGTCTGATGGATCGATAAAACTCCCTAAAGCACCATGGATTTTCACAGGAGCCCAAGAACGCAAAGTAAAAGAGACCATTCGATCTTTGCGGACCCCCACTGGCGTAATGCACTCGCTCCGAACGTGTTTTACTAAAGAAGGAAAGCTTACCGGTTTGAAGTCACACAATTGGCATAAAATGTGTCAGGTACGTTCATAGTGGACTTTAATATCATTGCATAAAATGTGGACTTTAATATCATTGCTGCACATACTTTACAGTTTATTTTACCGGTTGCCATTGAGGGATGTTTGTCTCTCGACATCCGTAACACAATCTACAAACTTGCAAAGCTGGTGCAATGGATCTCACAAAAGGAGATCAACGTAGACTCCATACCATTCGCCAAACTAAATGCTGCGGAGCTTGTGTGCATGTTTGAGAAACATTTTTCTACTACCATGCTAACCATTCAGGTGCATCTTCTTGTTCACATAGTTGATGAGGTGGAAATAGCTGGCACAGTTCATTCCAGATGGATGTTCTTCTTAGAACGTTTCATGAAAACGCTTAAGGGATATGTGCGTCAAAAGGCACGTCCAGAGGGTAGCATGGCAGAAGGTTGGTTGGTATCATAGTCCCTAGTGTACATTGGAGAGTGGCTAGACGGATTTGATAAAGCCTGGGACACGCTATGGCGAACCATAGATGATGAGCGCATATCTGGGATTGTCATGTGCAATCTCGGTGTTGAGAAGAAGATGACGGAAGATCTAGAGGCTAAAATCAACCGATTTTGCATGCTTCACAATCCAGTGATGCAAAAGTGGATTTCACAATATGAGGATGCAAAGCAAGAGCGACAAAGGGCACGAATCGAGTGGAGACGGGGAAGACGACCACCGATACACTATCCGACGGTTCTGGAGAGCCTACCAACCTTCATGAGCTTAAGATGGTTGCACAACCAATTGAAAAGCGCACAACAATGCGGTGACGAAGTGACTGAGGAAGAGTGGGAGTACTCTCGGGGTTGCGCGACCAAGGTAAGTTTGCAATGTACGACTAGCTAGTGACTTTATTTCTAAACGTTTGAACGGCCACTCATAATCTTTGTTCGTTGTAGTATAAGTCATACACAGCAGCATGGTGTAAAGGTCGACATTTTAGGGTGGAACGAATCGACAAAAAGCGTTTTACTCAAGATTGTGGAATCATGGCAAAATTTGAACAGTCTAGTCGACGACGTTCCTCTGATGCAGATCCTGTGGTGGCGGAACTCAGTTACTTCGGCACGCTGCAAGAGATTTTGAGGATCGATTACAGAGGATTTTTTATCGACTTGTTCGACGTACAATGGTTCAAGATAATCATGGAGGGTCGCAACGCTACTGTGCGTTGAGGAGAGTCTGGTTTTCTTGAGGTGGATTCTACTAAGAAATGGACTGACCTAAGAGACACTTTCGTACTACCCGAGCATTGTGAACAAGTAAGTATGTAAATAGTTAACATCCCCCTTTTACAAGTTATGTGCTTGAAAGCTCTCATGTAAGTTATGTGGCTCTGGCAGGTAATATTTCATCCTACAAAGTCTACATCAAACTGGTGGTACGTCATAGAGGTAGCCCCTCGTAGTGCAAGGACGTATGAAGGCTACCATGTGCCAATCACAACGGCATCAATGGAGGAGATCAGAGAAGATGCTCAATCAGAAGCCGCTGCGGTGGTGCCAGACGAGCATCAAGATGCTACTACTCTATATAGGGTGCATGCAGAGGAGCTACAAAATGAAACAGAGGATATGTGTTTAAACAGAGAGCTCTATATAGATATAGGAAGTTATGCTGAGATATGCGAGGATGAGAGAGAGATCTCTTAAAGCCACAAATATTGTATTTGAACAATTTTGCTCCGTGTTGTAAAAGCTCTGGCTCTCTAAGTACCTTCCATGGTGTATAACGCTCTTTTCTACTCGCGCTCACATCTTTTGATTGAAAATTCTGAGTTTTCGACTTGCCTCTTCTATCACTCAATGCATTGCGTCATTGTATTTATATGCGTCATTATATCATTGTATTTAATGGTCTTTGCGTCATTGTCTACTCTATTCATCCAATATTAAGTTTAAATATTCGTGTGTTTAATGCAGGTATGGATGATGAGGAGTTTCTTTCTTCTTTGTCACCGCAGTAGAGACAGTGGTACGTGGAGCGTCATCGCTCTGGCGCATCATCGCGCGTTCCTACTCCATCCGTATCTCCCTCTCTTTCGGAGCATTCGGCGCGCTCCGAAGCTTCGGCGTCGACGAGACGAGCTTCACACTCGTCTAGACACTGGCGCTCTAGTGGTGGCGGTGGCGGTTGTTGTGGGGATTCCGCCACCGATGCCTCCACACCGCCTTGTGTTCGACGAGGCTCTTTACCCTCCCCTTCTTTGCCCGCCCCCACACCAGCCACAACATCGCCATCTACGTCGGGTTTTACACGGCTGACTGTTCCTAGCAGCTACACACCTCTACCTACTCCGCCAGGAGCCACAGCCCACTCGACACTCCTCGCTTCGGGGCCCAGACGCCGGTGGAGACACCTGACGTTCGTACCCCCATCGACACGCCGCTAGAGACCCTTGCCGGGACACCCAGGTTCACGCATCACCGGCCAGAGGGCTTGCCTTACTCCGTCGACTTCAGCGGCGGCATCATCATGGATGATGACGGCAAGAAGGTGATCTCGCGCATGCGTGGTCTTTACTCTCAGCTGTTTAGACACTACATACTAAACAAATGGAGTGAAGTACCAAGTGATTTAAAAAACAGAGTCATCAGCATACTTCATGATGAGTTTCCCATTCCAACACGGGATCAGCGCTTCAATGAAGACCTGATGAAGATTCGAATGCGTGAATACTGCAAACACAAGCGTTCCGAAGTGCAAAAAGCAATCAAGCATGGGTGGAACAGGCCAGATTGGCTGGCCAAAGAAGATTGGAAGAATGCGAAGAAAGCAGCGCGCGAGAATCCCGACAAGTGCAAGCAACAAAAGGATGCAGCCAGAGCGCGAGTAGAGGCAGGGAGCTCGTACCACTTGGGGAGCGGTGGATGGGCATCATTTGAGGCCGATTTTGTAAGTGTTTTCGCATTGCTCTTTATGTTCGATAGTTTAGGGTTTATGAGTTTTTTAATTCTAACATAATGAAATCTTTGTATGTTTTGACAGTGGTCGATGACAGGACGTGATCCCACACCATACGAGCGCGAGTACGCAAGCAGGAAGGGCTTAAACGCCTTGATGGACATTCTCAGTTCTCGCGGCGGCATGGTTAGTATTAGGGTTTACTCTTTTCTATTTTTTGTATTGTTTTATAAATGTCGTTATATGTTTATACTTACTGAAAGCTGTCTTATTGTCTTTTTTTGCAGAATCCGACAGATACGCCGCTTGGACACGATGAGACGTCTGACTAGACGACGTCAGTTTAGCCGTAGCTAGATAGCATTAGTTTAGGGTTTCTCATAGCTTATGTATCATGAGACGAATTTTATACGTCTTTTTGAACCATGTATATTATTACATTTGTCACCGCAGTTCATTTGGCCAATCAATTCTTTATGCCTATGATGTTGTACAATTGTCATTATTACATTTGCCAATCAATTCATTTTGCCTATGATGTGTACAATTGTCAATTTTGCAAACAATGCGTCTTGTGGGTGACTATTTTGGGTCTATTATCTACCCTTGCACTTTTTTTAAAAAGTGAATCAAGTACAATATGGTTGATGGGTGGCAGGGCATTCAATGCCCTGTCACCAAAAAAAAATTCTCTCGGGCGTCGCTATAACCATCGCTATTTATGGCTATGAGCGTCGCTATAGACTTCTGTGTAAACGTCGCTATGACCGTCGCTATATAGAGACGCTCATAGCAACGCATATAGCGACCCTATAACGTCGCATATAGCGACGCCTATAGCGTCGCATATAGCGACGCCTATAGCGTCGCATATAGCGACGCTCTCGTAACGACGCCGGGGGTTATAAAAACCCAGTGTATTTCCGTCGCTAACAGCGTCACAAGAGCACAACCTCTTGTAGTGAAGACTTTAGGTGGTTGGGTGGAGATGAACATGCATTAATCCTTGTGTCCATTCATATACTTTGTGTTACCCTTACACATTTATATGACCACATGAAGGTTTAACTAGTGTCGCTCTCTTATGTCCATGCATGACAAGTGCCTCAATTTGTGGAGATGCTACCTATATTAGTAAGCGTATGGACATCTATAGCAAGGGCAAGCGGCTTATGAAAATAAGACCACACCCACTTCATCTTGAGTAATGCTAGATAGAGAGGTTTTCTTGCACACCTTAATGAACATAGTCTAGTTGAGATACATACTATAGATACACTTGAGAGACTTTTTTCAAATGTGCCCTTTCAATCATCACTCAATATTGTATGCTGAGTTTTCTCATTTGACTGTTTAAGCAACATTTATTCCCTCGCATAAAGCTCGTGATTGAGTAGCGATTGCAACTCGATACATGAAATTATGACTATGAGAATGGCCTCGTGTGACCTACTTCATATATGCAAGTCCAAAGTACCAACCATAGCTGGTATAGTAATAAAGTCAGAGCAATAAAAATGTCCTAAATATATGTGGGCTTTGCAGAGTACATGTAAGGCTTTTTGGGTGCAACTACATATCTTCTCATTCTGAAAAGGGGAGAAAAAGTGAACAGAATGTGCAAGATAAGTGAGTAAATACTAGAGTTAACTTGTAAGTACCAAGGTAAGTCTTGCAGAGATGGATCAAGAGTCGCTTTGGAACTATTAAGAGGGTTTGAAAAGAAGGAAGCAACAAGAACATCACATTCATAACAATCAAAATCAACCAGGTGGTGTCCTAATGCCCCCCCTTAGTACCTTACCCATCCTAAAGACTCCTAGGTCACTCTCAACTAAATACAAAAGCTTTTAGTAGTTCAGTGAATTTGTCGTTCTAATAAAGGTTATATTTCATTTAATTAAAATAACTATAACATGCTTATATTTTATGCTAAGGGTGAGATATTAGCTGTAGCATAATTAAATAATTAGACTAGACACTCAACCTTAGCTTATAAAGTACTACTATCACCCTAGGTCTTATAAGGCTGAGGACTTATATAAGCTCAAGTGAAAGTTTAGAAGAGTATAATTAGTGGGCATTTGCCAAGGCTGACTGGACCTTAGTTAATTAACTATGATTAAGGTGAGGGTAGTATTAACAGGGAGCTGCAAATTATAATCCGGTTGTAGAAGGGGATTACGAAAGCGCCAAGTGATCAGGGAGGGGAGCGGGAGACAAGGGGGACACGGTCCGTCATTCTTGCTGGTTGGCGAAGCTATCCATTTTACTACAGTGAGAGAGACTGATAAGTTAAAGGCAGCTTCAAAAGGTCTGCAAGTGATGGAACTTGAGTGTGTGTGTGTGTGTGTGTGTGTGTGTGTGTGTGTGTGTGTGTGTGAGAGAGAGAGAGAGAGAGAGAGAGACGGGTATTTTGTGGTGCAATTTTTGGGGGGAGAGAGAGAGAGAGTACTGTCTCGGTGTTGCGTACGTATATTTTTTCGCACGGGGGAGGGGGCACGGCGAGGAGCTAGTTGCGACAAAAACAGGAGGTGTGGCGGTGACCAGATGAGAAAAAACAACATAGCTAAAGTTGGCATTGCTCTCGCTCTACGTATAAGACTGAGACACTCACTCTCTCTCTCTCTCTCTGTGAGTCGTACTTCAACGCTGCAAGCAGCACAAACAGAGGCACGTCACAAATCGCAGATGACAACGTCATACGGTCATACATGCACTCTTTCACCGTCACAAACTGACAAAACTACACGAGCGAACAAACAAGCCACAAGAAACACAAATATACTGACTCTGAGTGAGAGACTCTCTCTCTCTCTCTCTCTCTCTCTCTAGCAGTGCGTGTGCTCAGTGCTCCCCATGCACAGTGTCACAGACACACGCATCAATCGGGCGACGATTGATCAACATTCTACAAATTAAGGGGGGGGCGGGGGCTGGGACGGGAGCGAGCTGGTGGGGACGGCAGCTGAATTTAGCAGTCATATATGCAGGAAGTCGACGTAGCCAAGAATTGACCTCCACGCCCTGCAGCCTGACCAAGCCCTCACAAGCTGCCACGGGACAAAACCAGAGCGCTCTTCAGGATCTTTCACCTTCTTCTTATTATTAATTAATTTTATGCAAAGATAACTATATAGAGGCCTTGGGCCAGCATGAGCACCAGCTTCCTTTTGCGCTGACTTGCCGCGAGCGAGCCTTTACCCTATAATCACACCTTAATCACAAGAAATCAACAGTTGCCCATACTAAGCTTCGATCTAAAGCCCTCATAACTCTTCATTTACTGTGTAAGCCCCCCCCCCCCCTTCTCTCTCTCTCTCTCTTTCTGTACTGCTTCACCGCAATCAATACTTAACAGCTCAAGCCTTAGTGTATCTAATATGGCGCACGAATTTAACCTTGCTCCAGCTATTTACCAATAGAGTGATATGCTGCTTTCATACTTGCAGTCCTTCAATAATTAATGTCTACATTCATCAGGCTCGCAATGATTTTGTTCCTTCTTTCACTATAGCTTTTGCAAGATCTAGGAACTGCAATATATGCCTGTCCCTGCTTGGCAAAATTTTTCATTGTGCCATAATTGCATCCATAATCTATACACTTCACCCGGACCGCCTCTGCGTGCACAAGCGTAATTGAAGCGATGGATCAGTGTATTTTCCACTAGTTCACTATGGTGTCTCCCCCGAGGCCAGCCTCCATACCTCCCTCACACCCTCCATCTCTCATGCCTTACCTTCTCATTTCATGCCCCCTTAAATTACCCTTTCCCTACAGTTGCCCTAATCTCAACCTTAATGCTGCCAGCCCTAATTCCTTGCTCACATCCACACCAGCTTTTACTAGTGAATCCATCCATCCCAACGTCCTTTCTCCATACATTAATGCCGTCGACTTCGTTTTATCTCCGTCTTCTTCATGCCTATCATCGCTCACTAGCTATTATGAGGAACCAAATGAGCCTTACCCTCGACATCATCAGATCACGCCTCCAATGTTGGCGCTGCGTCCTCAGAGAAGTCCTTCCAGTGATGAAGGTAAGAAGGGTTTTTTTCCCTCTACATGCACATCAGATGAAATTACTTGCACATCAAGAGAAACAATCATACCATGCCAATTAGAAAGCGCGGAGGGTTTTGCGACATCAGGTCCTTTAAAATTGCTTGAGCAAGCCAAACCTTCGACCCCCAGCAGCAATGTATCGCAAGAAGTTCAAGAAGAGGTGTCTGCTTGCATCAACAATGTGGCCCCGAGTCATGAGAGTATACGCGCGCTCAAGAGGAAGAAGAGGCAAACTCAGACAGTGGACATATCTGATCACCTCAGCTTGGCCCCTAACAGAAGGCACCCAGTGTATAAAGGAGTAAGGCAGAGAAGCTGGGGCAAGTGGGTCTCAGAAATAAGAGAGCCCAAAAAGAAGACAAGGATATGGCTGGGATCATTCTCCACTCCAGAAATGGCAGCCAGAGCCTATGATGTGGGTGCAGTGAGCTTAAAAGGAGAGACGGCAGCACTAAATTTCCCAGAGATTGCACATACGTTGCCTCGTCCACTTACTCCATCGCCCCGTGACATCCAGACAGCAGCCGCAGCCGCTGCGGCCGCCCTAGCATCTGCATCGCGAACTGGCTCCATCAAAAGCCTGTTGCAAAGTAGCGCCTTGCGTAAGAACAAAGGTGGCAGCCCCGCTGAGGATGACCAAAGTGTCAGCAACAATCGTGGACCAGTTGAACATATCCTGCACAATTCAATAAAGCAAGATGAGTCCAGTAATTATGAGGAGAATAGAAGTACAGCATTAATTAATGTACCTGCAGAAACCGATCAAAGGTTTACTACTCTTGCGGAGGTGAAGATGGAACCTGACATTGATCTGGTTGGATTGGATCATGCTATGGAAAGCTCTAAGGTTAGTGCCATCATGATGGAGAACCCTAACAAATGTTTTCTGACCAGGTTTGAGAGCCCTTCTGCAGCTAGTATGGATGACAACATGAATCTGAAGAACTTGTGCAAGGTAGAACAAGATGATGTCCTGACCAAGCTTTCCACTGCAGTTTCCTCAGCATCTGTGAACCTTGCAAAGGAATTAATGGAGCACAAAGCTGAGGAATTAGTCGATGAGACGCGGGCCCATGGCCAGCATGTTGGAAAGCGGCGACAAGTTGAAGGTGGCGATCGGGCCGCGGGCGAGGGAACAATTCATGGCATCGAGAGTACTGATGTTGATGACATTCCCAGCATTTTCATCACACAATTAGGGATGCTAGATGATATGGCGAATGCAATGCTGATCCCTCCTCCACAGCTCAATATGGCGCAAAGTGCAGGAAGCAGCCATATGCTATATGAGGATAATCATGAGATGCATTGGAATTTCTCACTGTGGGATTGATGCATGGATGGGGAAGGAAGCTCTAGCTACAAGGTTATTCAATGTCTAATTTGATTGGGTTGTGTAACGATTTAATGATATTGTCAGGTTGATGTATAGATGATAGCTGGCATGTGCATGCATATTGGTGCATGTATTCCATTTAAGTGTGCCGTAGGAATATTGTACAAGGGTAGCTCTGGTGCAGAATATAGGTGCTTTTGATTAGCCTTTGGTTAATTAGATGAGGCGCTACTTCATTGTTTCCTGATTTGCCAACCATTTGCGGCTTTCATGATTGCGAAGTTTACTACTTTTTGAAGTGTTCAAGTTGCAGTATTGCTCATCGCTTTGCATTCTACCTATATTGAGAGCGGTGCATTGAAGAAACGCTACATGAGGAAACTTTGGTTGCTGTGAATTGAAAGACTACTATTTCCCCCTTTGCCCAAAACAATTTCTCCTTGTACCCACCACTGACCAATACACAATATTGTTGGCTTTCTAAACCAAGCCTTAGTGAGCTGGCTTGGTGTTGGCTTTCTAAACCAAGCCTTAGTGAGCTAGCTTGGTTGGTTGAATACTCATCCTCCGTGTCACCCGGGTGATGGGTTTCTAAACCAAGCCTTAGTGAGTTAGCTTGGTTGGTTGAATACTCACCCTCCATCACCCAGGTAGTGATGGGTTTGAATGTGGCCAATGACCCCTCTAGAAGCTCGTCGGCGTGCTTTGTATCATCACCCACTGAATTGTGGGTACTGCTACAAAAAATAAGAAGCCTTAGTGAAGAAGGGGGTTAGGAACTAAGAAGAACCCTTAGTGAAGAAGGGAGTTAGGGACTGCTAGGCATAGTTCTGACATTGATCAAGAAACTTTCTTTTTGTCAAAGATTTCTTTCAAATAAGAACCTCATATGATCTGCTTCATCATTATTTTAAAAAAGAATTCCAAGAGACCCTTCACCTATCTTTTTCAACCTAAGTTGTTTAGTGCAATCCAATGCACCTACAAATTTTGGGATTTACCTTTACATTTTTTAATGGGGAAGGTGAGAGAGTCTATAAAATTTAGAGAAATTTAGTGTAAAGACATGAAAATATAGTCAATTTTCTCTAAAATCTCTCATATGTAGGTTCTCCAAGTTTCTCGATTTCTGTTTAATAGCACTGCTAAATAGGTGTCAAAATAAGAAAATATTTTATCCATTCCTTCAAGGGGGTTGGCAATCTTAGTCGTGCATCCATTGCACCTTTTGCAACAGAATTCGACTTGACAATGCTTCGACGCACGCCACTTCGGCAGTCAAAATCCAAGGCTTGCTTGGATGAGCCAGTGAACAACACATCATTAATGGGAATTTCATCAAGTAGCGACACGTCACAGCATGCATAACGGGTATCGTCGCATGCAATGATGGAGCGCCAACTCAGCATGAGGAATTGACTGTGCCGCTGAGCGTGAGCAATCAAGCCCCACTCCCCACAACCATTGACGGTCGGGAATGGTCGTGCATTGACCATTCCATGCTGATCCCACCATGGCTACCGCAGGGCCTCTGTTGACTACCATGTGGTTGCCCGTTATTTTTAGGAACGGTCAGTGCACGACCATTCCCTACACCATCCAAATTAACACTCAATATTTTAACCTACCTTATGACCAGCTTTAATGGATTAGCTCTCTCTTCATCATCAAGCTTAATTAATTTCTTCTTCAATAACTCTAACCTACAATATAATTGCATAAGTGGATGTTCTCGCACATAGAGGTTCAACTCGCACTCCTCACATTATCGATCCACAAAACCATCCCAGCAGATTGGGTGAGCGTATCAAAGATGCAATTCATTTAGTCCATAATTTGTGTCATACTCATTCTATGCAAAATCGTTCTCTTGTATCATCTGAATAGAGATGATTTGAATCATTCATAAACCTTCAAATGCCAAATGCTAATGAAATATTACAAAGTAGCAAATCTTGATTCTATTTCTGTATCTCGACCTAATGACATATTAGAGAGGAAAAGTGAAGAAGATGAACACAAATGTAAAATGACACACACATTGCATGCATGGTCGACCATGTCTTTACATAAACATGCAAAATGTTTTGACTTTTCAATTTAGATTAGCATTTTTCCATTGATCAAATGCTTTTAAAATTCTTCACCAAAGGAATTAATGAATCACAATTCAGTCTCTTACACACGGATCTTGAGATTGCCTCAGTCTCACTCTTTGGAGATTTAACTATTTTCATCCTGTAGTATCACTACATACGCAATGTGGTGATCTTATAAGCACATACACCTCACACATGTAATTTCACACTTTGATGATTTTGTATATATGTATATTCACTTCACACGTGCACTATTACTCTTCTTAGTTATCATTGTGCATGCTTGTATATAGGGGCTTGGGTTTTTCCCTTGTACTCTCCAAGGGTTTGTTTTCATCCATAGCTAGAGACCTTTGTTTGAGTGGGGGTGTTGGAGCTATGTATAGCTCCTATAAGTGTTTGTGCTCTTTTATAGGATGAACTAGAGGGAGAAAGAGAGAGATCATGCTC
Source organism: Adiantum capillus-veneris (assembly GCF_014529385.1). NCBI lineage: Eukaryota > Viridiplantae > Streptophyta > Polypodiopsida > Polypodiales > Pteridaceae > Adiantum > Adiantum capillus-veneris. The sequence goes on along the minus strand of NC_140958.1, from coordinate 70,080,043 downwards.
TTTTTGGAGAGTTGTTTTTTAAATTGAGATTTTATATATAGCCTTATAAACTTTCTTTGCAATATGGTGCCACCCTAATTAGAGAGTGGATATAAAGTTTTTTAGAGAGAGTCTTCATGTATACATGGTAGATAAAAAGGCTCTACATAGCACTCTTTTCCATCGGTAGATCTCATAAATGGTCAGGTAGATCTCATAAATGGTCATATGGACGTATCCATGTGAAATTGGAATTTTAATTGAAACTTATGTAAAGTTGGATGTTTGAAAGAAAAGGTTTTTCTCCAACCATGTGTCTATCTTTATGTTCTTGCCTCATTGAGTATGCAAAAAGAGTGCTAGTATATGACTCGTGCATTGCTTTGGCTAAGAAGAAGCAAGGTCTAACTGTGTGGCACTCTCCTCCCCTCAAAAGGGAGGGAGGAGATGATCACCCATAGATATGTTAATATAGAAAGTAAGTTCAACACAAGGGGTCGTTTATCAAACAAAATTAATAGAATTACATTTACAACAGGGGATTTTATTTCAATTTTGGGAAAATCCGTAAGTTTCTTAAGAAAAAGGGGTTGTTTTATTGCCTTAGAGCATATAAGAATAGGGATTTTTTTAATGTCCTTTAATTTGAACGCACGTGATATAGGTGATTTCTTGTAAGTGACTCTCTCTCTCTCTCTCTCCCCCCCCCACACACACACACACACGACCTCCTCATTCACCTTTTCCCAATGTAGCAACATGTGCAAACATTCTCTATGGGTCGATAAAATAGTACCAAATATATTCTTTAAGGATTCATAATGAGATAACATCATCCTTCAAAGATATGATAATGCAACTCTATTTGACTATCAATAGTGATATCTTATGTAGAACAATGGAGGAGATGACATTTAAGACCTCTCAAAAGACAATTCAATGAAGATCCACCCACATCAATGTCTTTAACTGATCCTTATAATCTTCTTGAAACATAAAGTAATTGGGTTTTTTAAGTTTCTATATTGCTCCATTGAACTTGCTATTATTTGATGCACATTCGTTGGCAAGTGACTTAGAGGTGATACAATTTTTTCTCCTAGCGTGGCCCATTTGTTCTAAAATCTATAGATAGGGTGTATAACCTTGGTATATGTGGTGTATAATTCATGAGGATTTGTAGACTTACATATAATCACATAATATTCTAAGCACATTGACCCTTTCATCTAAGGATAAGCAGTGTAGGTAATCCTAATCTTATATTGAGCATTGTTGTTTGGCACACACATATTTCCATGATTTCACTAGCATATTCCTAGTTTGCCCACAAAGTTTAATCGGAGCAGCAGTAAACAATTTATCCAAAGATTCCATATTCAATTTCCATGAAAATAGATAATTGATTTGTCACTCAAAAACCCAAGTAACCGAGACCAACATTTGTCAGAATCCAGGATATGTTTCAACAAAGTAGCTCTTCTAGCAAGCATGTGCAATTTCAAATTCAAAATTCCTAATCCACCAGGTTCTAAAACAGAATCCCATGCCAACCAAGCTTTATGAGATGACCTCGACAAAAATTTTAGATACAATGATCTAATCCTCAACAATGCATTGTCAGATCAGTCCAGTAGTGGTAGAAAGTATAGCAAATAAGGAACCAGTATAGCCTGCAAAATTCAGACCTTAACATCAAAGGGCCTCTCATCACAATACCACTTAGAAATTTTAGTGCAGACTCTTTGCTCTACCCAAGCATGTGCATTCAATTGTTTAGCTGAGACGTCCACTCAAACAAGAAATCTTAAATGTCTGAAGATTGTTCCCTTGGTAATCCGTTTGCCCCTCTAGGTGAGAGAGTTACAATTATCATATGGTACATCAATCAGACTAGATTTCCCCAAATTGATTTCAATTCCAACAGCCAAATAATATACATTAAGATAATTCATATGTTTCCCAATATTTGCATTGTCAGCCTGTCAGAAGGTAATAGTGTCATATGCAAAGCCTAAGGCCACCACTTGATCTTGTCCTACTTAGAAGCCTTTCAAACTACCAGCATTAGCTTGGGCAAACAAAAATCAAAACAAAGGGTGGGTTGCTACTGCAAATAAAAAATGACTCACAAGACATCCCTGCCTTACAGGCCTGCTTACTGCTATAGCATCAAAGAGTCTCCCATTGATCAGAATTTAAGATGTTGCACCCATCCCCTACAGCATAATGCAAGATGCTATTTTCTTACCAAATCCCAGTTTGCTCATGACCTTAACAAAAAAATCCCAGATGATTGAATCAAAAGTGTTAGAAAAATCCACCTGCAGCAACACAAATTTTGGTTTGTCTTCCGACTTGCCTCAATGCCCAATATGACCGTCAGAAAATGTTATCTAGGATAGACCTCCCCTGAATGAATCTAGCTTAAGCCTCATGTTTTTTTTTTTTCCAAGAAGGGTGAAATTCTAATTGCAATTGCCTTAGCGAGCAATTTATACATGATTTCCATCATAGTTATAGGTCTCCAATCTATTAAAGAGGTAGGAAATGTCTTCTTGGGTAGAAACTTTTGATGAGCCCCTGTTTCAGTAGTGGATCTATACATTGGGATTGCCAAATATGATTAATGATCACTGATAAGATCAAAGTCTTCAATTGATCCAAAATACTAGCACAAATTCCTTTGTCAATCCACATGCCCCTGTTTATCATTCCCCAGCTTTTTAAGGGCTCAGAATAACTCTTTTTCCTCAAATGGTGCTTCCATCCTTTTGGCATTGCTCTCCTCTATGCATGGATCAACTACTAAAAGCATTAGCTCAAAAACTTGCTACCTCTCAGGAGACAAATTATCACATGTTTAATCAGAATGTCCTCAAAATGTTGTTTACATTCTTGCATATCCCTAGCGTGCTTGGACTGTAACTTTCCAAAGAAAAGTTTGGATGAACAGTGTACATCTCTAAGCTCATGTCATCTACAAAGGAATCTTGCTCTAGTTGCCCCTTCTGTCTCATATTTTTTGAGCACCTGCTTGGCTGACTTAAGACCCTCAATATCAATATCACTCAACTGATATACATCCTTCTCCATAATTTGCACAACATACTCATTTTTTTGCATCACTTCCTGTTTTTTTTTCCCTCATGTAACCTTCTTCCTAGTTTGTTTGATACAATGATGCATCTCATAAAAAAAGTGAAGCCATGTTTGCACACACATATGTAACCCAAGATGAGCTAGAGAATTAGCTAAACTATTATGCACTACATGTTTAAACATATCATTCTGCAACAGAGTATTATTCATCAGTAAGGGTTTGCTTACACCAATTTGCTTGAAAGCTTGAACATCAACATTATTTAAAAACTATGATAGAGGAAAATGATCAGATAAAGACATTTGAACTTCAACATGCATCTGAGAAAAAGCAGGTAACTAATTAGAGCCCATAAAGTATATCCTGTCCAGCCTGGACCAAGACTCGAGGATTGAGATTGTGCGTGAAAGATGAATCTAGGTTGGGATTGAATATATATAAATTGCTTTAAGGGGGTTGTAGCTGAACAGCGTGTAGAGGGGACAATAACTTCTTGTGGAATGGCCTCTGCGTGCCGTTCGGCTACAACCCCCTCTAAGGGGTTTATATATATATATATAAAGAACATATATATATATATATATATATATATATATATATATATATATATATATATATACACACACACACACACGAATGTTGATGTTACCGCACAGCATTACCGCATAAGAGGAGAGAGAGAGCTTCAAGAAAGAGAGAGATTATATGCTGCAGCCCCGTCGGCGCGTTTTCCGATTTTTCCGCGTTTATTACTGCACGTATTACCGCATATATAGCCACCCATATTACCGCAAAAGAAAAAGTATCCACACGGCCCATTCCTCTCCCACTTTTCCCTTTCTATAAATCCTATTCTATTTTGTTACTTTTCAGAAATTGGTACCCCCTTTTTGCATGGAGTGTAAGAAATCCCATTCTGATTGGGATTTTTAGTACCTCTCTATCTTCTCTTTGCTTGCCTCATCTATTGGTATGATTCTCCTACTCTACTCATTTGTACTCCATGAGATTCTATATCAAAAAATATTTTGTTTCCACCTCAAAATCTTATGTCAACTATGCATTCATATGGAAATGGCAAGCGAACGATGATCAAAATTGTATTGTCTTGCGTTCATAAACAAATAGCCCTTTTGTACAGCATAAGTAGAGAAAGAAGACAAAATCCAAAAGATATTTATTAATTTTCATCCTCCAAGAGATCCCTACAAGTGCTTACATCCATGTCCAACCCCATGGTAGCTAAATCAACAAATAAATCTGTTGATTCATCCTCTACAGCCTCTCCTATTGAATCATCATCATCCTCTCCATCCTCGTCCTCCTCCTCACTATGGTTGGTTATTGTGAATGGTTGGTTCTCCTCGACCTCAACTGCATCATCATCATTGGCGTCTTCTTGAGATGGTATGGTGGGATCTGCCAAAGTCTCTATGTTCGTATCTGCAAAGATAGATCTGATCTGTGGTGTGACTGGAATAACATACCAAAGTCGTCTTCGATATATACAAGGCACATAAAACACCTGTAGGTCATAGAGCAAACAACAACATGAATGTAGTTTTATATGTATCAGATAATGTTTTAGTGAGTTGCACATGGACTTTACCTGCTCACAACTACTAGGTTGCACCAAGTTGTCGGTCTTCCCGCGATGAAATTGCCCAGAGTCTACCATATAGAGCCCATTCTCATGTCTCTTAACCTCACCCGCAAACCATCGGCAGTCAAAGAGATATTTGTGAAATGTTCTGAAATCCACTTTGATTATCCTCTCTATTGTTCCACATTCCCTCACCTCTTGTGTTGTCGTGTCAAAGTTGCCCATAACTCCACTATCGTGAGTGGTTCGACGCTCATCTATCTTGCGGGTTCGAAAATGACGTCCTTCGGACCACATAGAGCTGAATGTGAAGGCCTGCAAAAACCAATCAAGATAGATGAGAGAGAGAGAGAGAGAGAGAGAGAGAGAGAGAGAGAGAGAGAGAGAGAGATGACACACATACACATACACACACACACTCGCACATACACACTAAACACATTGAGTATATTACCCTTGGTAGACATCCTCGCGCGTACTCCCATTCTTTAGGGCTTATTGGTTCTCCTTGTGCCTTGGCCTTGGTCATGGCATTGTGTATCCACCCAACTGGAATTAGATCAGTGTATTTGGTAAGCTCTTTAGGAAAGGGAGGTGCTCGCCTACCGCCATGCGACCTCTTCCATGCTTCCCTCTCCCTTTCTCTCATTGTATGCACCTCCACATACATATCCACCCATTTGCCCATGATGGGAGCATTGAGTAGACAATGGTTGTTGACTATGGCTTGAAATTCCCTATCCAAAATCAAGAGAGAACCTTTCCCACTTGGAATGTTTGCGTGTTTTTTTGGATCCTCTTCCTCCGTCTTTAAACGAGGCAATGATGGGTCTATTGTGAAAAGATATTGAGAGACATACACAAAAGCCTCTTGTACAATCCAACCCTCTGTCATGCTTGCTTGAACACATGAAACCATTAGTGATTAAAGTAACCAATAAAAAGCGTTGTGAATACAATCCAATCCTAATAAGGTTTAAAGCTTAAGATCGATGAATACCTCTGGTTGTGATCGTAGCCTTACAAAGTCTTTCAAGGTCTTTAGGAACCTCTCAAGAAAGAACATCCACCTGGAGTGAACCACACCACAAATGGCTATCTCCTCAACAAGATGGAGCAATATGTGAACTTGGCTAACAAGGAAAGAACGTGGGAATGCATCCTCAATAGCACAAGTTGCTTCAATCGCTAGAAGTCGAGCTGTTGGAATGGCTGAAACTTCGATTTCTTTGGAACTCACAAACCTGTAACCAAAAAACCCTTCATAATCTTCATAGTAAAGTTAGTCTTCAAAGTAAAGTTTAGGAGGGAGGATCAAATGTGCTATACCTGACAACTTCTCCCACCTTGAATATTGCAGCCTTTACCTTCGTATCCGCAAATCCACTAATGATAATTGGAAGCACAAACTATTGCACAAACAAAAAGACTTATTAGTATCCAGAACCCTAAGCCACATACACACACACACTCACATATACACACACATACACACACACACACATTACCTGAAGAATCTTGTGCCAATCATGGGATTTGAGCCCATACAGTTGTGTGGATCCTCCTTTCTTAGTTTTAGTGAAGGCACCCTTGAGCGAACGCATATAACCTGTTGGAGTACGGATGGATGCAATGACTTGTTTCATCCGCTCTTGATCCACCCTTGATAGAATCCAAGGTGCCTTTGGAAGAACCATCTTCCCCCGAGGCCCCATGCGAGGTGTGGCCGAAGGAGGGAGCCTCCTTATGGCCCTCATGTCCTCTCTAGCCCGCAATGAATCTTTCTTGCCTACTATGTGATCCCATATAGCTTGCCCAACATTTTTGAACACATGCATTGGATCCAATAGGTGTTGGATTTTCAATGAAGCCCAATAGGGTAGTGATAAGAAAATAGAGTACCTAGACATACCCCTAGGTGGATCGTTGGGAGGAGGCAATGTGTTGTGATGCTCGTTCCAATGTCTTGCTCAATCGGCCATGGTCCAATGGAGTGGCTCCATCCCATTGCACGGTGGAGCATAAGATCGATGTGTGGGCGGCAAGAAGCGATGGTTATTGGGGTAGATCACCTTACCAAGTAGAGAGGGTCTCTCTGTCACGAGTGAGGGTCCACAAGTTGGGCATGCACTATGTCCAGATGTCAATAGTCTTACAAAAACAAAAGACATAACCGCATATAAGTGACCAATGCAAATACATTAAAGAGCGTCACAAAGTATAAGCTTACCAGAAATCTCTCCAAGCCCGGGGTAACCATGCATGGTCCACATGAGAATGCACTTGATCATTGTGCGCCGATCACGAAGTGGTCTTGATACATCAAAAACATCTATGCCGTTCCATAGCTCTTGAAGCTCTTCAATCAAAAGTGCTAAATAAACATCCATGTTCTTCACCTTGTGTTTTCCTGGGACTAGGAGAGAGAGCAAAATGTTCCCCTTCTTGGTTGACTCCCATGGTGGAATGTTGTAGTTCACAACAACCACTGGCCAAGTACTCCATGAGGTAGACCGATGCCCAAATGGGTTTACCCCATCACTAGCCAGACCAAGCCTCAAGTGACGAGGCTCTTCTCTAAACTCCGGCCATGTCTGCTCAATGTGTTGCCATGCCGGCGAGTCAGCCGGCACTCTCATAACCCCATCGATGGAGCGATTTATCATATGCCATGTAAGAAGCTCGCTTGTTCCTTTGGTGCTGAACATGTGCTTGATGCGGGGAATGAGGGGGAAATGATGAAGAACCTTGCGAGGTATTGTGGTTCCTTGCATTCCCTCTTTGTACCTTGATTCTCCACACTCGGGGCAAGCATCAAGCCCTGCATGTTCATTGCGGAATAGCACGCAATCATTGACACATGCATGTATGCGATCATAGTCCATCCCAAGCCCTGTCACCACCTGTTGTGCCTTCCTTCGATTTTCTGGAAGATGATTTCCTTTAGGCATCATCTTGCCTAATAGCCTATGACATAATTAAAGAACACTCATTATTGCATATAACCACGAAAAAAACTCACAACTAACACTTATTACACTTAAACGTACCTCAATAGTGCATCGACCCTTGCATTGCTCCATCCAAACATTGCTTGAATATTCAAGATCTCAAGAGACGCTCGTAATATGGAGTAGGAGCATCCCTCGTAAAGAGCGGTGTGTGCTGCCTCTAGCAATGAATCTTTGGTTTTTTGGGCGGCTTCTTCACATGCACACTCAGGCTCACACTCATTCGCCGCCTCATGTGCAAGAAGATCCTCAACCATATTGTGCAAATGATCTTCCTCCACCTCCATGTGGGGCGGGTGGTGGGGAGATCCCCATATGTGGTGGATGTAGGATACGCATGCGCTCGTGTGGATCCACCCACATCGGACGGCGGGTGTGACCCCCCTCCCATGATTGCTTCCTGGCGCAATCGCTCTTTCGTCCTCCTCCTACCTCCGCCCCCGATCACACTCCAATGGGGAGCGACATCAATGGATGCCAAAACCCTCGGATCGCTAGTTTCCATTTGAGCGCGTTTTCTCGGATCGTCCCATAGTCCATAATCATCCACGTGAGCCAAGCATATACGCCGAAGCCGTGCAATCGTACGCTTACACCACGTACATGGACATGGTAGTCGCTCGCTCAACCATCGAGTTCGTTTCGCGCCAATCGGCGGACCCACGTCATCCCAATCGACCTGCACACACGACCACACACTGAATAAGAAAAAATTAAATAAGAAAAAGAAGAATCAAGAATGTTGGTACTGACATGACTGACACTCATTAAAGATAGAGGGGACTGTAAGGTAAAGAGGTGGGTACAAGAGGTCATGCAGTCGGCGTAACCTTAATGTCTCATCAAAGATTTTCACGGTAATACGCGCGGTAATACACACGAGAGCAGGCGCGGTAATACGCGCGGTAAAATTTCCAGCAAAGTTTTTTATATAAAGGGGACACTTGCGTGCCCCCATGAAATTGAATGCCAAAAATTCAAAAACGAGCTCCTCTTCTGTGCGGGCCTGTTTCCCTCTCCATCTCCAAGCTCTCTCTCCCTCTCCCTCTCCATCTCCAACCTCTATTACTCTCTTCATCTCCATCCCCACCATATCCAAGCGATCGAGGTCACGATTGTAAGTGCTTGAACTCTCTCTCTTTCTTCTCGTTCTTCTCTACACACACACACACACACACACACACACACACAAACACATACACATACACACACACACATGCACACACACATTGTACACACATGCACACACACACAATGCATACACATTGCACACACACACACACACACACAATGCATACACACACATGCACTAACATGTACACACATGCACACACATTGTACACACATGCACACACACACACACTATTTTGTGCACAATCACACACTAATGCTTGCATTAGTGTGTGCATGCATTATACACACACTAATGCCCGCATTAGTGCGTGCATGCGTTACAAGCACACACTAATGTAAGCATTAGTGTGTGCAAGCATTATACACGCACACTAATGCTTGCATTAGTGTGTGATTGTGCACAAATTAATGTGTTTTCACACACTATTTTGTGCACAATCACACATTAATGCCCGCATTGGTGCGTGGATGCGTTACAAGCACACACTAATGCTTGCATTAGGGTGTACTTGTGCATGCGTTACAAGCACACACTAATGCATGCACAAGCACACCCTAATGCAAGCATTAGTGTGTGCAAGCATTATACACACACACTAATGCGGGCATTAGTGTGTGATTGTGCACAAAATAGTGTGTGATGATGTTGATTGATACCCCAATGGTCACCTAGAAGCCCAACGGTAGATTAAGGTCCAACACACACACTCTAGATTAATTTCTTTGCCACACACTAACGCACACACACAATAGATTAATTAGAAGCACACACACACACACACACACACACTAAATGGATGCAAAAAAAATAAGCACACAAACCATTTCCTAAATAGGAGATAAAAGGAATCCTATGCGGGGAGGAAGCCTATGCAATAAAGAATCTCACTTTGACTAGAATCCAATGTTAATGAGGGTCCCTTTTTTTGTGAAATTGTAGGATATGGCATCCTCTTCCACACCCCGCTATCGATCCATAGAGGACTTCCTCGCCGAGGGCCTCTCTTACGAGGACTCTTGTGATGCTTACTACTCGCAGTCTTCCTCCCACCAGTCACAATCCGCCTTCGACTTTCGATGGTTCCGAGATAGAGTACACGACCCCGACCTCGAGAGGGCATACATACCGTGCCCAGGTAGAGTGGCTATCCTCGTAGCAGAGTCTTCTAGGGCGGTACACACCAGCATAGTTGGCTACCTATGGGCTCTCACCACTTGCGACATCGGGCTTCGACACTCCGATCGTGCAGAGTGTGCCTCCCAATGGGCCTCCCTCCACCTTACCCTCGACTTTCCCGTCACCCGCAGCTCCCTCCACCTTGCATTCACAGTAATCCAGGCCCGCACCGTCGAGTTATCCGTCGCCTACACCACCCAGCGGTTCGAGCTCGGGCTAGCGCTCTTTGGGTGGCCAGCGCTCTTCCCGTAGTGGTGGCTCACGCTCTCGTCGAGGTAGTGGCATTGTTTTTGGGCCCGTCTTCTTTTGGCCACAGTTGTATAGCCCCCATGTATCGCCTATCTGGGCAATTTTGTAATATCCAATATAATTAAACACTTGATTTTGGCTCAAAGTCTTCATTTGGCCACAGTTGTATAGCCGCCATGCATCGCCTATTTGGGCAATTTTGTAATGAACAGTTTCTCCAATATAATTAAACATTTGATTTTGGCCCAAAGTTTTTGTGCAATGAAATTGTTGTTTTTTTATTTATTAAATGTATAGGAAAAAAAAGGCAAATGACCATTTGGATGGGTCCTACCAAGGACCATCCAAATGGTCATCTACTTTTTTTAAAAAATACTCGCGTGCGCGGTAATGGTTGCGGTAATTCTTACGGTAAATCCCACGGAAATAAGCGCGGAAATATAGCCGGACCGATTACCGCGCGCATTGTTGAAGGACCATTACCGCGAGCATTGACTCTAGCATTACTGCCTCTGAGATTTTTTGACTTGAACTTTTCCTTTGTTTTTGTGCGTCTATCTAAGCGGTAATGTGCTCCAAATGTCATAGTGAATGTCTGATTGATATACATTCCATCAAAAATGATCTACCAATGCACATAGAAGATGCACAATAGTCATACAACAAGTGGGAGAAAAAGTCTTTTCATAGTCAATGTCTTTTTGCTGTGTATAACATTTTGGAACAAGTCTAACCTTATAGAGATCAATCTCGCCATCCGGCATACATATCACCTTGTACACCCAATTTGTACCAATGGCCTTTTTTTTGGGAGGCAAATCATGTAAAGTCCATGTTTCCTTTTCTATAAGAGCATCAATATATTCTGATTGCACTACTTGGGGGGTGCACTATCCAAAATCCCCTATATAATGTGCGTTCGTGGGATAATTACATGTTGCCACATACATGTGGTAGTGATGTGTGTGAACACACTTAGAACCGTTGTGGTATTTTTTTCTTCTTTAGGAGGTTTTTTTCCTCGTGCATTGTATATACACCCATCGTTCTAAGGTTATCTATCTTTCCATTGCACACTAAGTAAAACACTCTCTATTGTGTGCCTTGAGCTTCCTTCTTCTTCCGTAAGATGTGTGTGTTTTTTTACAACTCTAATTCCAACAATTGGTGTAACATTTAATGGCCTAGTAACTTGTGTGTAGCGGAAAATAGCATAGACATAGTGAGTATTTCATTAGAATAGATTCCTAATGAGCATAGCAAGAGTGCTTGGGTGGAGAGAGCAACAAAAAACATAACTAGTTAGATAGGCATGAGCAATACTTCAAAAGAGAGAGAAATTAAGCTATTGACAACAGTTGAGGACCGGATTTATATGGAGCTAGTCCCCCCTCCAAAAGGCTTCGTATTATAGGTTTTCCCCATCAATTGAGACATTTTACAATACAATTCTTCGTGTTCCTTCAATAACTAGCTAGTGCAATGAAGATGGGAGCTTCAAGCACTAGCAAACACTTTAAAACACAACATTGATTCCCGCACGGTCTCAGACCCAAGTCCTCACACACTTTTGAAGATCGTGAGAGCTAATAGGGTATGAGAATAGATTGAGAGAAAGAAGGAGTAGTCTTACGAGAAAGATGTACATCTCCTCACATAATCACTCGTATTAGCATAGCATAGCTTAGTAATTAGCATGGTAGAGGATATGAGCATGCATTGAAGCTTGTCTCTTGGTTGAATTTGCATCACAAAGCCAAGAGTTGTTGGTGTAGGCCTCCCTTTTCACAAGCTTGGAGTAGGTAATAAGCTTTCCATTAAAGCTTGAGAAGGAGAGAGAGAAGGAGAGAGAGAGAGAGAGTCTTCTTGCTTCACACATGAGCTAGTGTGAGTGTGTGTGGAATAATGACTTGCGAAATTCAGCCCTCTCTCTCTCTTGGTCGACCCATTATGCTATTTCCTCTTGCTGGCTTCCCATTGGACCCCTCCAGGCTTAGCCAATAGGATTTAAGGAGCATAAGTGATAGTCTTCTGACATGTGTCCCCCTTTCCTCTTTTGTGAGATATTTAGCTAATTAAATAATGCAACTAAACTCTCATTGGACCCCTTTGTCTCCTAGCCAATAGGAATCAGGCAAGCCATTGGGTTGTTGAATGCTCATTGGACCTCTTGGGAGAGTGTCCAATAGTCTTCTAGAGAGATTAATTCTTATTGGTTCTTTTATTAAGTGCTTTTACATGAATTAAACTAGATTTACTCTAGCCTAATTCTCATTGATCCACCTCCATGGCTATCCAATAGGATTTGAGTGCACCTCCATGGCTATCCAATAGGATTCCAATAGCATCTGTGCTAGGGAGCTGACATGTGTCCCTCGTTCTCTTTGTGTAAAGGGAGCTTGTGAGTGAGTGTGTGTGTGTGTGTGTGTGTGTGTGTGTGTGTGTGTGTGTGTGTGTGTGTGTGTGTGTGTGTGTGTGTGTGTGCACGTGTGTTTCTCTCTCATCCCCTACTTGCAAGGCTCAGCCCCTCCAATGTAGAATCATTGAAGACTTTTTGTACACACACAAAGCATCCAATTTTCCTAAGCTTGACCACTGGACTCAACCTTTGAATTTTGGAACCTTAGCATTTTGGAAGTCTTAATGGGATGAACCTTAGGGTCTTTAAAGCCCGTTGCACATTGCTCTTTTGCAGATGGCCCCCCCTTTGGATCCCTATTTTCCCTTCTTTGGATCCCTACTGTGGCCGGTCTACCAGCTTAACCATTATTCTAGCTTTTCTCCCCCGGTACTTTCCCATATTAAATGATCAGTTTAACATGAGAAAATCATTTAGGAGAATTAGATATTAGTTTTTATGACACTACCTCTCTCTTGAAATCATAGTCGTCCTCGACTATGGGGTTGAGAAGATAAAGCCTATTCATTAGTCCTTTTTCTAGCGGGTAGAGGATCCCTATCTTACCCTATGACATCGTTCCAAAATGGATGACTAGTCCATTTGGCGCTTGAGAGCCTAAGCTTCCGCAAGCATGTCTGCACATTAGTCCTATCAATCTTCCATAGTAGAGTGACAAGCTCTACTTGGTGTTTGGGAGACTTCGTCTCCGCAAGCTTGATTTTAAGCATGCATACTACTTCATTTTTGTGCACGATAAAGAAAAAGAGAGTCTTATAAGACAAAAAAATTGTTCATTTTAAACATTTATACATTTGCTTACTCTAGCCTGGAAGCATTGTAAGCATTGGCAAAGTTTAGGTTATCCTTTAATTGTATGCCTTGCATCCATCTAGCATCTTCAAAAGGATAATTCTTAAATTTAATAAGATATCATCGGATAGTCTTACCACCTCTTAATACCTTGTCTTCATGTCAGAGAATGGACTCAAGCTGTAGCACCTCTTCTTGGTCCCCGATCTCCGGTGGGTCTTCAATAGTTGGTTCTTGAGGTGGCTCTCCTTTGTAAGGCTTTAGTAGGCTCACATAAAAAGCATTGTGTATGAGCCAATGGCTGGGCAACTTGAGTTGATAGTCCATCTCATTGATTGGTCTAAGAATCTGGAAGGGACCATAGTACCTTTTTTCTAACTTAGCATAGTACTTTTGGTGTCCAATAGGATTCTTGTCCGTCGTGTGCCTTAATCGAGCCTTGGAAAATTTAAGTAAGACCCAATCATTTTCTTTAAAGGCTTGGGCTCTTTTGTGCTTATCGATCAGCAGTAGCCTTTTGCCTTTGCTATGAGGTAGAGATAGCATCCTTAATCTTTTGGAAAGATTCTTGTACGTCTCGGCTATACTATCTGCAGCGAAGATCTTTCCGTATACCTTAAGTAGTAGGGGACTGTTTGATCTTCCCTCAATTACCTCGAAAGGTGCTTTTCCCGTGGAAGTATGTACAGTGTTATTGTAGGCATACTCCACTAAGGGTAAGTACTTCTCCCATTGGGACCTTTGATCTACTTCCGTTACATAGTCTTTTAGTAGATCAAGATTTGTTAGGTTAGCTATTTCACTTTGGCCATCCGTTTGCGGGTGATAGGCCGAAGAGAAGTTCAGCCTTGTCCCTAAATTCTCAAAGAGACCCTTCCAGAAGTTACTGGTCATTCTAGGATTTCTATCAGACACTATGGACATTGGCAAGCCATGGTACTTGAAGATTTGTGATATGAAGAGGGTTGCCATTTGATGGGCTTTGATAGTCTTTTTGAGAGGTATAAAATGAGCTTGTTTGTTGAACATGTCTACTGTCGTCCATATTCCCGTATTCCCATGGATAGACTTAGGCAATCCAAAGATAAAATCTATGGATATGCTCTCCCATGGTGAATTAGGGATTGGCAAAGGTTGAAGCAATCTAGGTTGCTTCCCTCCATCAAACTTCGTCTTTTGGCATACCACACATTTAGAAACATACTCTTGTATGTTTGCTTTCATGGTAGGCTAATAGAAATATGTTTCAATCCCTTTTAGGGTAGATCAAATCCCTCTATGTCTGCATAAGGAGGAGCATGAGATTCATACATTACTTTCTCACGTAGTGAGTTAGTAACGCATAGTCTATTGCCATAGAGAAGATAACCATCTTGTAAAGTAAATGGTTCCTCTTTCTTCCCTAGTGCAAGGGTTGAAATCACATCTCTAAAATCGGGATCAATAGCATAATATCATAGAAGATAGATCATTGTGAGTTGCTATGGAAACCGCATTCACTCTCGGCTGTCTTGAGAGTGCATCGGCTACTTGATTATGCTTGCCAACAATGTGAGCAATATGAAAATGAAATTGCAAAAGGAAATTTGTCCACCTCATTTGTTTGTCGGAAATCTTGGTCTGCGTCATGAAGTACTTAAGACTTTGGTGATCCATTCGCAGAATGAAATGAGTCCCCAATAAATAGTGCTTCCATGAGTCTAAGGCATGTAGAACTGTGAGGAGTTCCTTTTCATATATGCCTAGAGATTGCTCAACAGGGTCGAGCCTTCGACTTTCATAGGCTATGGCATGCCCTTCTTGGAGCAAAGCAGCTCCAAGGCAATTACCACAACCGTCACATTGGACCTCAAATGGCTTTGAGAGATCCGGCAGGGTAAGTACAGGTTGAGAGATAAGCTTTTTGAAAGCATTGTTCTCCTTGGTAGACCATGTATACCTGACATTTTTCTTTGTTAGGTCATGTAATGGTCCTGCTATTAGTGAGAACTTTTCTATGAAACATCTATAGTATGCACACATACCTATAAAGCTGCTTAGTTCATGAAGATTCCTTAGTTTAGGCCATCCTTTTATTATTTCTAACTTTGATGGATCCATTTGGAATCCACCTTGAGAGATAATGTGACCTAAATATTGAATCTCTTGTAAGAAAAATTCACTTTCCTTTTGATTAATATAAAGTTTATTCTCTCGTAGAACTTGAAATATTACCTGGAGGTGTTGCTTGTGTTCGTCTAGTGAATTAGAGTGGATGATAATATCATCAAAGAACACTTCAGTAAATGTTCGGTGAGGCCTGAATTGCTTCTCCATCAAGCAGGTGAATGTGGCTGGTGAATTGGTCAAGCCAAAAGGCATGACAATGTATTCGTAACGACCAAACGTAGTGTGAAATGCGGTCTTTACAATGTCTTGATCAACTATGAAACCTTTTTTTGATAGTGATCCTATTTAGTGCTCTATAGTCGACACACATTTGATATGTTCCATCTTTCTTTTGCACTAATAGCACGGGTGAACAAAATGGAGATGAGCTAGGCCTAACCATGCCCTTCTCAACTAACTCATGCACTTGCCGTATAATCTCCTCTTGTTGAGCTTGAGAAACTCTATAAGGAGTTTTATTAGGCGGTGAACTTCCTGGAAGAAGTTCAATTGCATGGTCATCATTGCCTTGTTTAGGAGGTAGTTCACAAGGGATGTTGTCAATAAAAACATCTTTGAACCCCTTGAGAAAATTGGATAACTCTTATTCCTTGTGATTGTTTATATTTTCTTTTGCTAAAGCATTAGGTTCATTTTGGAATCTTTAACAAAAATCTGTACACGGAAATAGAGCTCTTTATTGACTTATTGAAAGCTTGCGTATGTACAATGGGTATGGTGTTACCCAACTCCTTAGCATCTATGTACCATTGGCAGCCATGCAATCAAACCATGGTGCCCCTAGGATTACATCCTCATGCTTGAGAGGAGAGATAAAGAAGTCCTCTTTGTCCACATAGCTTTGGACAAGGAGCCTCAATTTACCAATTAAGGGAGTGACTGAAGCTTCTTGCCCCTTGAAAGCACCATCTGCGGGTAGGACATCTCCCATCTCATAGGCTTGGATGCCTAGTTTGGTGGCCAAATCTTTGGGTATAAAATTGTGAGTAGAACCAGGGTCAAAGAGAAGAAAAGCATCGCGTTCTCTTACCTTCACCCAAGCATGGCATAGAGGAGATCATTTGTGATGAGCTTCCTCTTCTTGGATTTCGGCCAAGGTAGCTCTAGGAGGCTCATGGCGGGTGTTCTTTTGGGGACAAGCGCAGTACGCATCCCTTGCTCACCGCACTTGAAACAACGGTTATCCTTGCGATAAAGCTCAAGTTGTTCAGGAGAGAGTTTATTTTTGCCTTTGTAAACTCCCTTCTCCTTAGCTTTGTTGTTATTGGATTGCCCTTAGGAGACTTTTGTCCTTCCCCTTAGTCTCATTGGAACCCTTGTTTTTCGTGGGCTTAGAATTTCTCTTAGCCCCTATTTGGAAATGGATTCAAGAAGCCACCATAGTATGGTGTATAACCGCAGATATGGTGCGTGGCCTTTGGGAGTTGACATACTCCGCCATTTCTTCAGTTAAGCCTGCACAAAATTGTTGTTTTTTCTCTCCAAAATCCATCTTTTTGAAGACAGTTAATTTGAAATGTAAGTCCCAAAACTTGTCTGCATATTTGTGAATGGATTCGTAGGGAGAGAGCTTCAAGCTTCGCCATTCGGTGAGTACTTTGTCTTTGGCATCGGTGGCCAAAAACTGCTTCATGATGGAAGCTCTTAAAGCTTTTCATGTTCATGGAGCTTCACCGTTGGCCCGTAGGCTAGACCACCATTGCCTGGCGGACTTTTGAAAGTGCATAGCTACATGGTGTAGCTTAGAGGACTCCGTGAAGCCCTCATCTCCAAACGCTGCATCAAATTGTTGGACGAAAGCCAAGACTTTGTCCGTAGCACCAAAGGTGCCATCGTAGGTAAGGAAAGAGATGCTCTTTCCACCCTCTTTGAACTTCTTGAGCTTGGATGATCTCTTCCACGCGGCATAGGATTTCCTATGGCCTCTTCTTTTTTATGGTTCAAATGTTGCACCATCGCTTTCTTCGGAAGATGAAGAATTTGAGGAAGATGGAGAAGAGGGTGACCTCTTTCTTGCCTTTTTCTTGCCTTGTTCTCTTTGTCCACACCATCACTTTCTTCATAAGAGGGAGAGGATGAAGAAGATGGAGAAGAGGGTGACCTCTTTCTGGCCTTTTTCTTCTCTTTCTTTTTGTCATCCCTCTTTGAATTATGGTGTGGAGAAGTGTGCGATTGTCTTCTCCGTTTAGGAGGTGATGGAGAGTGTTTTGCCTGCCGTCTTCGTGGAGCCATCTCCATCGAGGTGGCAGGAGACTCACTTCTTTCTCATTATTTTGGTGGGGGACTCTTGAGTTCTCCTTTGGAAGGAGATGCGTCATCAAAGAAGAAAATTTTTGAGCACTTCGTATGAATTCTCTTCTTCTTCCCAAATTGGAGAGAGGCCTCTTTTGGAAGTCTCTCAAGGAGGCTTCCCAGGTACTCTCTCGTTATGGTGGGGAGTTTGAAGAATCCCATGAGCACGAAGCTGCCGTTGCACTTCACTTTGGAGGGATGGATTGCCCATGGCTTGTTGAAGCCTACAAACAAGGTAGTTAACAAGCATAGGGGCATCATTAGTAGCCTGCTCATTAGCAAAATCGAAGCTACAACATTAATTTCACTCTCTTTACTATGGTCAACCATTCTAACAACTTTTAGGTGTAAACTTTTTTAGGTGTACTTTGGCATTTCAAGCCCTAGTTTCTTCTCCTCTTTACCCCTTTAGAAAAAGCCCTCAAGCTACTGTACCCATGGCTCGAATACCATCAATTGCAAGGAATAGAAGAGAGGGTTTTTCAACACCAAAACAGCACCGGCTCCTGTCAAGCTTCTAATAGCTCAATGCCCCATAGCACTCCACTACTAAGACCATAGCTCTCGACGGTGATGCCCCGTGATGTGCACGAAGGCAGGCGCACTGCAAGGCTGAAAAATCCCTATTCTACTTACCCAATTGCAATTAATAACACCAAACATTTATAGCTAGCTTGAGGACCTCCCTTCTTGAGCAAGAAAACAGAAACCTTGTGCTCTAATACCAATATAACATTTAATGGCCTAGTAACGTGTGTAGCAGAAAATAGCATAGACATAGTTAGCATTTCATTACAATAGATTCCTAATGAGCATAGCAAGAGTGCTTGGGTGGAGAGAGCAACAAAAAGCATAACACCTAGTTAGATAGGCATGAACAATACTTCAAAAGAGAGATAAATTAAGCTATTGACAACAGTTGAGGATCGGATTTATATGGAGCCGGTCCCTCCTCCAAATGGCTTTGTATTATAGGTTTCCCCCATCAAGGTAGACATTTTACAATACACTTCTTCGTGTTCCTTCAATAACTAGCTAGTGCAATGAAGATGGGAGCTTCAAGCACTATCAAACACTTTAAAACACAACATTAATTCCCTCATGATCTCAGACCCAAGGCCTCACACACCTTCAAAGCTGGTGAGAGCTAGCGGGGTATGAGAGTAGATTGAGAGAAAGGAGTAGTCTACGAGAAAGATGTATGTCTCCTCACATAATCACTCATATTAGCATAGCATAGCATAGCTTAGTAATTATCATGGTAGACGAGATGAGCATGCATTAAATCTTGGCTCTTGGTTGGATTTGCATCACAAAGCCAAGAGTTGTTGGTGTAGGCCTCCCTTCTCACAAGCTTGGAGTAGGTGATAAGCTTTCCATTAAAGCTTGAGAAGGAGAGAGAGAGAGTCTTCTTACTTCACACATGAGCTAGTGTGAGTGTGTGTGGAATAATGCCTTGAGAAATTCAGCCCCCTCTCTCTCTTGGTCGACCCCTCATGCTATTTCCTCTTGTTGGCTTCCCATTGGACCCCACCAGGCTTAGCCAATAGGATTTAAGGAGCATAAGTGATAGTATTCTGACATGTGTTCCCCTTGCCCATTTTGTGAGATATTTAGCTAATTAATTAATGCAACTAAACTCTCATTGGACCCCTTTGTCTCCTGGCCAATAGAAATCAGGCAAGCCATTGGGCTACTGAAAGCTCATTGGACCCCTTGGGAGACTGTCCAATAGTCTTCTAGAGAGCTTAATTATTATTGGTTCTTTTATTAAGTGTTTTTAAATGAATTAACCTAGATTTACTCTAGACTAATTCTTATTGGTCCACCTCCATGGCTATCCAATAGGATTTGAGTGCACCTTGTGGGCATCTGGGCTAGGGAGCTGACATGTGTCCCTCATTCCCTTTGTGTAAAGGGAGCTTGTGTGTGTGTGTGTGTGTGTGTGTGTGTGTGTGTGTGTGTGTGTGTGTGTGTGTGTGTGTGTGTGTGTGTGTGTGTGTGTGCGCACGTGTGTTTCTCTCTCATCCACTACTTGCAAGGCTCAGCCCCTCCAATGTAGAATCATTGAAGACTTTTTGTACACACACAAAGCATCCAATCTTTCCTAAGCTTGACCATTGGACTCAACCTTTGAATGTTGGAACCTTAGCATTTTGGAAGTCTTAATGGGCTGAACCTTAGGGTCTTTAAAGCCCATTGTTGCACATTTCTCTTTTGCAGATGGCCCCCTCTTTGGAACCCTATTTTCCGTCCTTTGGATACCTATTGTGGCCGGTCTGCCAGCTTAACCAATATTCTAGCTTTTTCTCCCCTGGTACTTCCCCATATTAAATGATCAGTTTAACATGAGAAAATCGTTTAAGAGAATTAGATATTAGTTATTATGACAATTGGCATCAAAGCAGGCTGCGTCCTCCCGCGCTTAGTGGCCCAGCAGCTCTAGCACACACTTGCTCACTTTCTCCGATTTCTATGAGCTTTGGCGAGCGTTCGCAACTCTGATTTTTTATTCCGGCATTTCAATCTCCGTTTCCACTACATATAGTATTGCACATGCTATTTTGTCATTTTGTGCAAAATTTTTGTCAGTGCCATTTCCTACATAACTTATTGTCTTCTACGGTTTTTGCTATATAGCACGTGTTGTTCCCGATTTGTTTCTCCTCTTATGGGTAGTTTTCACATCAGGTGCAGGCAGTCACCATGGCCGACAACAACACAGATGTGTTCAAGATGTTTGCTGCTCAGGAAAGATTGGATAAGGACAATTATCCTATGTGGGCTTACATGATCGAACATGCATGTTCTTGTGTCAAAGGGTGGATGGAATATTGTGCAAGGCATTGATGTACGTCCTGGTTCTTAGGATGCAGGCGATGTTGAGGATGTTGCAGGTCTTGTTGCAAGGATTGGTGTTGTTAGAGTTGTTTTGCCTACGGCAGAACAAGCTTGTTGGGATGTAAAAGATTTGCCAGATCATGCATTGATTGCGTTGTCTGTAAAGCACAATATTATTCCTCACATTTGTTCAACGAAATCTACAAAACACGCTTGGGATATTCTGGTTGGTTTTTATGCAAGTCACAATGAGTTTAAAATCACATTGCTGCGTAAAGAGTTGGAATCAAAGAATATGCATGGGGAAGATGGCATGGAGACTTTCCTTGTTGGTGTCAAGGATATCAATGAGCAACTTATTTCTGCAAGTAAGGTCATTTTTTACTGCTCCCTTATGCGGATTGTTCTTGATGCCTTGCCAAATTTTTACCAGACTTTTGCTAGTACTTGAAGACTTATGATCCAAGGAAATCCCAAAGTTGTTAAGTTTGATGCATTATGCACATTGTTGTTGCAAGAGTTACTTTCAAGAAAAAATAGGACAAGACAGCGTTCAGTTGAACATGCTTTTATTGGTGCTCGAAGAAAAGGTGGTAACGATAATGCAGCCACTTCTCATGGTTCTTCTACGAGTGAAAATTCACATGTTCCTAATGCTTCTGCCAACAACAATTCATCTAGACATTCTGGTGATAAGGCCAAAAAGAAGATGTGTTGTCATTATTGTAAATCTAATGATCATTTGATCAAGCAGTATCTTAAGTTGAAGGCCAAAGAGGCTGAGAAGAAAGAGGGTGGTTCCGCTGCAAATGCTAGTTCCACTACAAATGCAGCTATTATTGAGTCTTCTGCGATGTTGATGTTGATGTAGAATGGGCTTTTATTGCAGAGTGTACCTAAAATCCTAATGTCCATGATGCATGCATGTCAGTTGTTGCTGCAGATTCACATGTGTGGTATTTTGATAGTGGTGGCACAAAGCACATTACATCACATCGTCATTTGTTCACCTCTCTTGAGCCTGTCCCTCATGGGAATTCAGTTACTTGTGCCAACAATGCCTCTTATTCAGACCAAGGAGTTGGAAATATTGTGCTTACTGCTGCAACTGGTTGTTGATGCACTTTATGTACGTGGGATCAAGAAGAATCTTTGGTCTATACCTGCACTTGCTAGACTTGGTCTTGTAGTCAAATTTGTGGATGATAGATGTAGGCTGTACATGATCTCAATTTTGGTGATGAAATTGTTGCATCTGGCATTTTATGTCATGGGATGTATAAGCTCACTTTGTATGACAAGTGTGGGCAAAATTTTGCAAATGTAGTTGTGGATTCAAAGGCTATTTCAGATGCAAAACTTTGGCATGCACGTTTTGGTCATTTGAATTTAACTAGTTTGTTGCGTTTGCAGAAATTTGATATGGTTGCTTCTTTGCCGCCTCCTGAAGCACCTATCAAACATGTTTGTGAAGGCTGTATTTTGGGTAAGATGGAGCGTTTGAAGTTTCCAAAGGATGGTTCAGTTAGGGCCACATGCAGGTTGCAGCTTGTGCATAGTGATGTTTATGGGTCCATGCAAACGCCTTCCTTGGGCAATTACCTTTACTTTGTGACTTTCATTGATGATTCCTCCAAGCATGCATGGCTTAAAGCAAAGTCGAAGTTTATATGTGCTTGAAACAATTTCTGGCTATGGCTGAAAATGTCTCTAAATGTACTATGGATACCCTCCGTTCCGATCGAGGGGGGAGTATATGTCTCATGAATTAAATGCTTTTCTATCTAGTTGCCGGATAAAACACCAATGTAAAGTGCCTATTACACCTTAACAAAATGGTGTTGCTCAGAGGAAAAACAGGTCACTTACAAAAGTGGCACGATGTACGGTCAAAATTCAAGCTTTCCAGCATTCGTTTTCGCTTGAGGCCATCATGTGTGCCACTTATGTACTAAACAGGTGTCCTACAAAAGCTTTGCAGTCTATTACTCCATATGAAACATGGCATGATAGAAAGCTTTCTATTGAGCACATGCGTGTTTTTGGTTGTTTGGCATATGCTTTGGTGCCACAAACACAGCGCAAAAAATTGGATGATAAGACTGTCAAATGTATTTTTGTTGGTTATAGTACTAAAAGCAAAGGTTATAGTTTGTTCATCCACAAACAAGCGTATTCTAGTTTCACGGGATGTTGTGTTTTTCGAAGACTCTGTTCAGCCCTTCCTGTCATGTACTAGAGACAGTAATGTAAGCTCACAAGACATGTATGACACTTTGTTTCCTCTTTTCAATGGTGGAAGTTCGAATGTAAACTCGAGTGAGGCAAATGTACAGCCTATGGGGGTTTCTGAAAATGTTACAGATTAGCCTATTACTAATGCAGATGTACATGATGTACTTGATGAGGAAAGGGCAAAAAATGAGCAGGCTAGAGGTATGCCAAAATGGTTGGTGCATACATTGCTGACAGTAAATTGGATGCACCTTTGTCTAGTCGTACTCGGTCAGGTTCTCGCCATGCAACTTATGCATCAAATTGTTATGGTTTGGCTATGTCTAGCTTACATGATGTTGAGGAACCTCTATCTTACGATGAAGCACAAAATTCAAAAAATTGGATGGCTGCCACGCAATCAACTTATAAAAAATTACACATGGACTTTATGTTATTTACCTCCTGGCAAAAAGGCCATCAATACAAGGTGGATTTACAACTTGAAACGCAAGCCGACTGGTGAGATTGATAGCTATAAGGCTCGACTTGTTGCAAAGGGTTATGCACGACAAAAAGACATAGATTATGAAGAGACTTTTTCTCCCACTTGTTGTATGACTACTGTGCGTTTTCTATGTGCATTGGCAACTCATTTTGGTTGGGTTGTTGCATCATTACTTGGGTATACAATTTAAGCAGTGTGATGATAGTATTGCCTTGTGTCAAAAAAGTTACATAGAGACATTGATATGTAAGTTTGGACTTGAGGATTGCAAATCTATTGCCATTCCCATGGAAACAGGTTTGAAATTGAGTCTCCATGATGCTGGTGATCCTGCAAATATCACTCTTTATCAAATTGTTGTTGGATGCCTCATTTATGTATGCAACACGATGCCGGATATTCACTTTGCAACCTCCCAAGTCAGCAATTTATGCATAGCCCAAGGTCTAAGAATTGGCAGTCTATCAAGAGGATTTTTTGCTACTTGAGTGGCACTTTACATCTTGGCTTGTTGTATCCCAAGGGGGGATCATTGCCACCAGACTTACATGCTTTTTTGGACTCAGATTTGGCTGGTTGTTTTGACACACAAGTGTCCACAAGTGGTTTTTGTTTCTAGCTCATGCATATCATGGTTGAGCAAGAAGGAACCTACTGTGGACACTTCCAGTTGTGAGACTGACTACAGGACAGTCTTCACAACTACGGTTGAGTGTGTATGGCTCAGACACCTTATTGGCTGATTTGGGTGTTGGACAGGATACTGCCAACACTATCTACACTAACAGTCAGAGCGCATTGACATTGCGAGGAACCCAATTTTTCATGCTCTCACAAAGCACATTGAGGTGAATTACCACTATGTCAGGGAGAGGCTCTCAGCAGGAGAGATCATCTTGGCTTATGTGCCAACACAGGACGACCATGCAGATCTTTTCACAAAGGCATTGTCTCGTGAGAAGTCCGAAGCTTTCCGCAAAGCTTTGGGCTTAGTCCCCTTTGTGGACTGGTCATGTCCTGAAAGCATGACACTTCCTTTTACTCTATGTGCCAGCTCTCATTCATCGCATCACTCCAAGGGGGATTTGTTACCATATACATGTGGTAGTGATGTGTGGTGTGAACACACTTAGGATCACCGAGGCATTTTTTCCCTCTTTAGGAGGTTTTTTCCCTTGTGCATTATATATACGCCCATCATTCTAGGGCTATCTATCTTTCCATTTCACACTAAGTAAAACACTCTCTATTGTGTGCCTTGAGCTTTCTTCGTCTTCTCTAAGCTGTGTGTGTTTTCCTGCAACCTAATTCCAACATCACAATACCCCTTTTTTAATATGTGCGAATGAATTAAATGACCCCTTATTTTAGGGATTTTTTCCAAAAAGACATACAAAAACCCCTTTTGTTAATGTATGTCTGTTAATTTGCCTAAAATGTTTGCATCTAAAACCCCTTCCATTGAACTCATGTGTTTCATTAACATGATTACATAGTGCACCCCCCCAAGTTGCATTGCAACCATCCAATGTTTGCATCTAAAACCCCTTCCATTGAACTCATGTGTTTCATTAACATGATTACATAGTGCACCCCCCCAAGTTGCACTGCAACCATCCAATTTTTTTAATAATGTGCTTCATCAAAAGAAAGAGGTTCTTCTTCATCACATAAATTAGAAACAACCAAAGCATAACAATTTGATGCATATGATGCATGGGAGATTCATTGCAAGAACTTGACCAAGTACGACTAGACATAGGTGCATCCAATAAACCGTCAAAGCAAAGCACCAACCATTTTGGCATACTCTTAGCCTCTTGATTCCTATCCCTTTCCACATCAAGTACATCTTGTACATCTACATCAATAATAAGTCCATCTGTAACATTTTTTGAAAACCACCATAGGGGGTACATTTGGCTCATTTGAATGCACATTCTGTTTCCACCGTTAAAAAGAGGAAACAAAGTGTCATAAATATTCTGTGAACTTACATTATCGTCTCTAGAACATGATAACAAAGGATGAATAGAATCTTCCACAAATACATCTCGTGAAACCAAGATACATTTTGTTTGGGGATGGCCTCCAAGCTTTTCTTTTAGGATTGTAACCAACAAAAATGCATTCGATAACCTTATCATCTATTTTTTAAGGCCATCTTTGTGGCACCAAAGTATAAGCTAAACAACCAAAAATGTGCATGTGATCAATAAATGGCTTCTTATCATGCCATACTTCACAACGAGTCATAAACTACAACGCTTTGGTAAGACGCCTCTTAAGTACATAAGTAGTACACATGACAGTCTCAAGCCAAAATGAATGTGATAAAGCTTGACTCTTGACCATACATTGTGATGAGGTAAGCGACCTATTTTTTCTTTTAGCAACACCATTTTTCTCAGGGGTATACGGCACTGTACATTGGTGTTTTATTCCATGACTAGCCATAATTACATTAAATTCATTAGACATATACTAGCCCCCTTGATCTAAATGGAGGGTGTCCATAGTACATTTAGAGATGTTTTTATCCATAACCAAAGATTTCTTGAAACACATGAACAATTTGGACTTTGCTCAACCCACACATGCCTGGAGTAATCATCAATGAAAGTCACGAACTACAGGTAGTCACCCAAGGGTGGAATTTGTATAGGCCCACAACTATCACTATGCACAAATTGTAACCTGCATGTAGCCCTTATTGAGCCATCCTTTCTAAAATTTGAACGTTTTATCTTACCGAAAATACAACATTCACAAACATGCTTAGAAGGTGGTGCTTCAAGAGATGGCAAAGAAGAAACCATATCAAATTTCTATAAACCCAACAAGCTGCCAAAATTCAGATGTCCAAAACGTGCATGCCATTAAGTCATTATGTGGATAATTATTGTGTTCCTTTTAGGACCTTTATTTTTTTCATTATTTTAAGCAAAGCCACGTTTTTTGTGTGCACCTTTGTCACACAAAAAACCATCCGCATGTTGGGGTATAAAGCCCAATGTGGTCGCCCAGGTAAGTGAGCGGGCCGCCATGTATGTACATATATTCATTTGTAAAAACCTAATAAGAACTCACTATGCTCTACACATTACAGTAGAGCGAGTTCACCATATCGTCGTGCTCTTCTTCTCACACTCTCTCTCGCGTCGCACTTCCGCTCGTACTCCTTCAACTAGTATCAGAGCTCAGATCGAGGCTCGGGGCAGCACTGCAGGAGGCTAGAGTCACCAGCTCAGATTGGAGTGAAATTCGACAGGCGAAGACACGGCCCCAAATCTCGTGGGTAAGCCCGAAGGGCTTGGTGTGCTCAGAATTTCATTCTGAGGTCATCTCGGTCACCGTTCGGCTTCGACAAAGGTCTGCGCAGTCCATTTTCGACTACGTGGTCTCGGCGGGTGCAGATTTGACTCTGCAAATTTGGGATTTTTCGGCCTACGACTACAGGTGCTGAGGATATCAACACTCCTAGAGTGTTGATTTGTGGCTGTCTACACATCGAAGGACGGCTCACAGTTCTTCGAGGCGTGTCACATACGACATGGACGCATCTACACACAGACTGTAGGCGACATCCACTAGTTCATCAGGTAGCTTGTGTTTGCTGCTTGATATTCCAGATTTCATCCTGACGTTACAGGTACTTCCACATGGGATGTATTGTCAGAGATGATGTATGTCTGTTGAGGGTTTGCTGGCTGTGAGTCACGCAGCAAACAACCGTCGCAGCGGTTACAGCATACAGTGGGAAATTTGTGGATGTATGACTTTGTGGGAACTCTATGTACTGTCAAATTTACTGTAGCCTTTGTTGAGGGTCGAGTGAGGTTTTATTGAGCTGGGGGATTCTCGAATGTTGAGATCCTTTCCGCGATACAGGTCTTGGAGCGATCCCTCGAGCACCCTTAGATAGGAAGCTAGGATGTATTGACTGTGAGTTAGACAGTTGGGATTGCATCTTTGCTTTACTGCCGTTGAGGCATTGTCACAGTCTATGCTTACAGCACAGTGACAGGACAGTGAGAGATAGTACAGGTGCAGGATAGGTTTACCCGCAGCTTACAGTGTCAGAGAGATAGTGTTTTTGAGCTGTTTTTTGGTCTATTTCTGAGTACACCATAGCCATTTTACAAAGGAGACTCTGCCGAAATTTATGCAGAATCTGAAGCTTTCTTGGTTCATTTGACAGGTTGATATTGGTTCAGAGGCCAGTTTACAGGGGAAACTTTGCCGAATTTTTCCCAGGAAAGTAAACCACTGTGAAGCGTAGCTATGGCTAGATCACAGGACACTGCTCTTTACAATATCAAGAAGCTGCATGGAACCAATTTTCCATTGTGGAAGAAGCAGATTTGGCACGTGTTGGTACAAAAGAAGCAGATAAAACCTATAAAGCTCAAGGGGATAAAACCAGAAGATATGGACGAAGATGAATGGAGCGAAATGGATGAATTAGCACTTTCTACCATTATGCTGACTTTGGCAGAAAGCGTTTACTTCAATGTAGCAGACGAGATGTCGGTTTATCAAGCATGGTTAAAGTTGAGTGATCTTTATGAGAAGCAGAGTGCAGCTTCACAGGTATACTGGGTTAAGAAGCTTGTTGACTTGAAGATGAAAGAAGGGACACCTATGTCCAATCATTTGAATGAATTCAACACAATCTATAGTCAGTTGTCAGCTCAAGGTGTCAAGTTTGATGAACCTGTTAGAGCTATGTTCCTGTTGATCACATTGCCGGAAAGTTGGGACACTTTTCGCACAGCTTTGAGTAATTCTGCACCTCCAGATGGTTTGAACATAGCAGGTGTAGAAGGAAGTCTGCTTACTGAAGAAACCAATAGAAAGACAATGGACAAAGGCAAAGGAACAGCCTTAGTTGTCAGGGGAAGGACCAAAGAAAAGTACAAAGGTGGAAAGAGGAATCAGTCTCGTAGCAAGTCCCGTAGTGCTAAAGGCAAGAGTGACATAGAATGCTACCATTGTGGCAAGAAGGGTCACATGAAAAGAGACTGCAGAGAATGGAAAGCAGAAAAAGGCAAAGAGAAAGCTGAAGACCATGGTGAGAAGAACAAGTCCTCAGTGAAGATTCAAGAAATAAATGTGACAAACACTGTTGCAGAGGATGACAGTCTAGTGTCAGGAGACATCTACTTCTTGAAGAATACAATGGACTCAGCTCTTCTTACAGCATCTGATGGAAATGCATTGAGTGACTGGATTATAGACTCAGGGGCATCACTTCATGTGTCTCCAAACAAGGAGTGGTTTACCTCTTATGTGACCACTAAAGATCATGTTCGGCTAGGCAATGGGTAGACATGTGAGATCTTAGGTGTTGGAGATGTTCAATTGAAGTTTCAGAATGGCTCTTCTTTCACGCTGAAGAATGTGAGACATGTTCCCGCAATTACAAAGAGCTTGATCAACACAGGTTTACTTGATGATGCTGGCTACATCACCACTTTTGGACAGAACATGTGGAAGATATCCAAGGGTTCTATGACAGTAGCACATGGAGTAAAGTCTGGAGGACTTTACATGATTTATGTATCAAATGTCTCTAAAAATGTAATCAATGTAACCGAGCAGCCGAACGTTTCTTTGTGGCATAGCCGGTTAGGACATATGTCCAAGAAGGGAATGGAAATCTTGTCTCGTTCTGGTTATTTTCCTGGCTTGTCATTTAATGATTTTGAATTCTGTGAACATTGTCTGTATGGTAAGCAAACACAGCAGCCACATAAGCATAGAAGCAGTAGAAGAGATACATAGTTGGCACTTGTTCATAGTGATTTGTGTGGACATATGCCTAACCTATCTCTACGGGGAGCTTCTTACTTTATGACATTTATAGATGATTACTCGAGGAAAGTATGGGTTTACTTTCTCAAGCACAAGGATGAAGCGTTTAGTGTTTTCAAAACGTTTGTGACACTTGTGGAGAATCAGAGTGGCAAGAAGCTTAAATGCTTACGCACTGACAATGGTGGAGAGTATGTTTCAAAGGCCTTTCAGGACTTTTGTGAGTCAAAAGGTATAAAACGTGAACTTACTGCTCCTTACAATCCTCCTCAAAATGGTGTTGCTGAGAGGATGAATAGGACCATACAAGAGAAGGTCAGAAGTATGTTGTCTAATGCACAACTGCCAAATGGGTTTTGGGCTGAAGCTGTATCAACAGTTGTTCATCTTGTAAATAGATCTCCTAGCAAGGTTTTACAGAAGGATTCAGTGCCAGAGATGGTATGGTCAGGCAAAATGCCCTCATACAAGCATCTCAGAGTCTTTGGCTGTGAGGCATATACTCACGTTCCAAAGGAATTTAGGAACAAACTTGAGCCAAAGAGTAGAAAGTGCATCTTTCTAGGCTATGGTAATTCTGGTGAGATGGGGTACAGACTTTGGGATCCCGAATCCAGAAAGGTTGTCCGCAGCAATAATGTTCACTTTAATGAATCCAAATATCATTCTAAACCAGAGAGGGTTGAGGAGATTAGAAGAGTTGTCTTCCAAGAAGATGGACCTGCACCTGCAAGACAAAATGTCAGGGCTCAAGAGGAGCAAGGACAGGATAGAGTGGAACCACAGGTTGTGGCTGAGCCTGAGCCACCTATTGTGCGTAGATCTGGATGTGTCACGCGACCTCCTGATAGGTTTGTTCCATCTATGAACTATGTCATGTTGACTGATTGCAATGAGCCTTCATGTTACAAGGAAGCAGTGCAAATGAAGGACTCCGGGAATTGGCAATTGGCCATGCAGTCAGAGATGACAGCTCTGCATAAAAACCAGACATGGAAGCTAGTTAAATTACCACGGGGCAAAAAGGCTCTACCCTGTAAATGCGTTTATAGGTATAAGATCACCGCTCATTATAGTCAGCCAAAGTACAAAGCAAGGCTTGTTGCCAAGGGCTTTAAGCAAGAACAAGGCATTGACTTTGATGAAGTCTTCTCTCCGGTGGTCAAGATGACTACATTGAGATGCTTTCTTGCATTGGTTGCCATATTAGATTTGGTGTTGCACCAAATGGATGTCAAGACAGCGTTCTTGCATGGTGATTTAGATGTGGAAATTTACATGCAGCAGCCAGAAGGGTTTGTTGAGAAAGGCAAGGAAGATTGGGTATGCCAGTTGTTAAAGAGTCTTTATGGCTTAAAACAATCACCGAGGGCATGGTACCATAAATTCCACAAGTTTATGCTTTCTCAAGGCTACAAACGTAGTGAGTTCGATCACTGTCTATATACAAAGAAGGCTAAGGATGGTAGTTGGCTGATCCTTATTTTGTATGTGGATGACATGTTGATTGCTGGCAAGCACTTGGAAGAAATATCAGCTTTGAAGTCAGAGATGGCAAAATCGTTTGACATGAAAGACATGGGTGAGGCAAGTCATATACTTGGTATGCGCATTGAGAGAGACAGATCAAGGAAGTTGATTTGGTTATCTCAAACAGAGTATATTGACAAGGTTTTGCAACGTTTCAATATGGAGAAGGGAAAGGCATTGAGTGTTCCATTGCCACCATATGTGAAACTTAGCAAACAAGATTGTCCTGTGTATGAGGAAGAAAAGGCTGAAATGGATAAGATTACATATGCGTCTGCAGTGGGTAGTTTGATGTATGCAATGATTGCTACTCGCCCAGACATTGCATTTGCAATGGGAGTAGTAAGTCGATACATGTCAAACCTAGGCAAGAAACATTGGGAGGCAGTGAAAGGAATATTGAGATACCTGAAAGCTACAAAGAGTATGCGCATATGCTATGGGAGTCAGGAGCTAAGTGTAAAGGGTTTTACAGACTCAGATTATGCAGGTGACTTAGACAACCGAAGGTCTACGTCAGGGTATGTCTTTACATTGGCTGGTGGAGCAGTATCATGGCGTTCTAGGTTACAAGATTGTGTTACTCAGTCTACTACAGAGGCTGAATATGTTGCAGCCCTAGAGGCATGCAAAGAATCAATTTGGCTTAATTGACTAGTAACAGATTTGGGAATCAAAGAAGAGATGCCTGTGTTATATTGTGATAGTCAAAGTGCTATACAATTGGCTCGCAATCCAGTTTATCACTCAAAGACAAAGCATGTGGATGTGAAGTATCATTTCATCAGGGAAATGCTCGAGGATAAGCAACTTCAGCTTGTCAAAGTTCACACCACAGAAAATCCTGCTGATCTACTTACAAAAGGACTTCCTTGAGAGAGCTTTGTGCATTTTCGCAAGCAGTTAGGTGTAGGGTAGTACATCACTTCTCTACATCTCTTGTATATTAGCTTGTATAGTAGCTTCTCTCACACTTCAAGTACCACATTGGACTTTCAGTGGGAGGTTGTTGGGGTATAAAGCCCAATGTGGTCGCCCAGGTAAGTGGGCGGGCCGCCAGGTATGTACACATATTCTTTTGTAAAAACCTAATAAGAACTCACTATGCTCTACACATTACAGTAGAGCGAGTTCACCATATCGTCGTGCTCTTCTTCTCGCACTCTCTCTCGCGTCGCACTTCCGCTCGTACTCCTTCACCGCAAACACTACAAGACCAGGTGTGTGTGCATGAAATTAGGAATTTACTTGTAACCTTGGGATGGAAAACAGTCCTTAACTTAGGAATGTAGCGAGTTGCCAATTGCATGATGAAGTGAGTTGCATTGATATTGTCTCTTAGATCATTTGTGGCACAGTAGTGTCCTTGATTGATTTTGTTGCTATGACAAATATATAAAAAACGTTTCCATGTTCATGATCCATTTTAGGACATGTTCTTTGGATATCTGGATACATTTATGAATGTCTTAATGTTTATTATGACTTTTCTAATTCTATGCAATGGAGTTTTTGACTTGCAATTTGAGTTTGAGGGATCAAAAACATTAAATTCATATTTTAGATATTTTGAGCACGTCAATTTTATGCATGATCTTCACAGTTGTGAGAGGATAGGTTTCTATGCTGAGACACACACACACACACACACACACACATGAGATAATGAAGAGAGAAAATCATGCATGTTTCTAAGATGTGTGAGAAAAACTCTAAAGTCTCTCTGTGTCTTTTCCCTAGGGCGTTCACTAGGAAATATGTAAGATAGCACGTGCGAACAAAATAAGGGATTTATAAGTAGGTGCATTTACAAAAAAATTGTACCTTCGTAAAGGGTTTTTTAATTGAGAAAGTGAAAATTTTCATACATAAGGGCTAGTGTTTTTACAAAAATGCATACATAAGGGATACATATAAAACTTGAAAATATATAGATAAAGGATTAATTAAAAACCTCTTGTTCGTACGTGATATATACAATTTTTTACATAGTGGACTCCCCGAGGTATTTTCATGAACTCACATGACTCATGCTTTGTGTAGATAATGTTTTTTTTGTATGATAAGATATTAAGTTAATTGATTCCTTGGTGGTAGTTAACACATAGTTCAACTTCATATACATCTTGATGTACTTTTCAATGGTACCGCTATGGAAAACACTAATAAAAACATGTGATCATTGAGACCAATTCTGGTGGTATTGAGTCCACTCCTCCAAGGTTTTCCAATGTTCAAGCAGAAAATAGAAGTGCTTCATGTGTAAGATCCCCTTCTGTTAATCATGTGGTACATGATGGGAATGACCAACTCATGGATGCATTATGGGACTTCCTTGCCCATAGTAAGTCTATGTATTTGGACTTTAAAAGACACTTGGAAGCACTTCTAAATGTGACTCAACAAGCCCATTGGCCAACAAATTGACAACCTTCACAAGAAGGTTCATTCATGTGCACAACGCTTTAATGGCGGAGTGACTCACATTGAGGAGAACCATTTTGACATGCTGGTGCGCATGGAGCACCAACATTTTGAATCACTGCAAAGCTCACACATGCCGAGTAGGGAATTCCATAAGGAGAAATTCCTTGCTCTACAAGGAGAGACGACACGGCTCAAGATCCACCTGAATCGATTGAATTCATTGATGAAAAGATGGCTCGAGCGTCTGATGTCTATTCCATATATATGCGTTCAACCTTGGCTACTAGAAATACTTGAAGCACATACTTTTGTGAATTTCATTGACTGTCTTGATGTACTAAAGCATACCTTGCTTTGAACTAGGTTGTAGGGTAAATCGATGAACATGTTGTTTTGTTTGGTTTTATACTTTTGTTGCTTGAAGTGCATGGCATGAAGCCAGAGAGTATACTTAAATTAAGTTTTGAGACCATGGTTGAGATGATGTTTGTGTCAAAATAATATGAAGTACTTCCTTTGTGGTTTGGGGACATAAGGTAGCATGCCATTGGAAAGGGAGGCTTCAATTACTACAACTATGCTTACCTATGTGAGCTTCAAGGTCAAAATGTCTCGATCTCCCTAGCTGTAAATGCCATGAATGAGAGAGACGCAGAGAGAGAGAGAGAGAGACAAAACAACCATCTGAAAAACCGGCCACCCACAAAAGGCAGCAAGGGCAAAAACAATCCGAATGGTTTCCGTCCATGCGGTCAGTGCAAAGGTCTCCTCGTACACTACACCGGGTTTCTAAAAAAAGCTTTTCGCAACTAGTCTTGCCTTGTTCTTATCCAAAGAACCATCAGATTTTTACTTGGTCTTGTAGATTCATTTGACGCCAATCACTTTTCGCTTGGTAGGCTGCAGAACCAACACCCAATTGTTGTTCTTTTTTATGGAGTCTAGTTATTTTTGCATAGCCAACTTCCACTTTGGGTGTGAGTTTGCTTCCTCAACGGTGAGAGGATCTCTGTCCTTGATCACTATAGACATCAAAGCATAGTTCACATGTAACAAAGTCCCATTTGCCTCAGCAATATGAAGTCACTTAGAGCGTCGTGTACTACCGGCTTCACACCAATTGGGTGGAAAACTGAGTCTGCTAAATCTCGCAAAGTCTCCAATATCCACTTCGGGAACTTGTTTTACTTGCTCCTCGTCGGAGGAGCTACTAGTATATGAGGTTCTACCTCAGCACTATGATGAGAACCACTATCATCAAGAGGCAAATCAAAGCCAGGGTCTCCAAGTATTGACAAGTCCGGAGTCGTTATGGTAGACTTGGGAGCGGAAGCCCCAAAATCTCATCGAGGATAACATCACGGTTGAGTGCAACGTCCCTCTTCTCTGGATCATAGAATCAATATCCCTCAAGGAGAGAGTTGTAGCCGACTACAAATCAGTCCCCTACAGCCAAAATCAATCCCAAAAGAGTGAGAAATGCAAAAAATATAGCAAACCACCTCTTTTCATCATGAAAATTCAGCACTACAATCTCACCCAAATCATCGATCCAATTCAAGACCATGCCATGGCTCCAATACAATGTCAAAGGTGCAACAGAAAGGGTGAATTGAATGAGGAACTTGTTTGCAACCGCGAGAAACTCTACGTGACGGGTAGCCAATAGATCTCATATCTATTGCGATTGATCTCCTCACCGTCCAGGTCAATAGAGAGAAAAAACGCATGAGCATGCAAAAGAATAGCATAGCTAAAAATGCTAGAGAGAGAGCGAGAGAGAGAGAGAGAGAGAGAGAGAGAGAGAGAGTTGCCCCAAATATGTAAACTCATTGAAAGTGATATGTGACACATATCTAGTAGTAGAATTGCAGAGAGATAGAGACTTTGACAGCGAGTAACCCTAGGAATGGGTGTCCTGCCTCATGCCATCCTACTGTGTGAGCAACACAGTGAAGTGCACCGCCGTGTATAGGACATATCATAGGCACTGATCCTGATGTTTGGAGATGTAAAGTTTCTCCTCTTATTTTTAATTGTTGTCCTCTGGTTGTTGAGTCCTTGCTCTAAAGAAGTCAATAATGTCTCCCATTGTATGATCTCCTCAAGGGACTCTCCCTATGTCTGCGTAGCTCTAGAAAAAAAAACCCAAGCCATCTTTGATCTTGATATCTCATGACTCAAGCTAATGGTCCAAAGCCCTCTCTGAATAGATAGTGAAAGCGGCGGACAATGACATATGTGATGTAACTCTATCTCTAGCTCTATATGACACAACTGGCATATCATGGTCTCTACTAGTACTCTCCTAAATCTTCCAATTCGATCTCTAGTTGATGTGATGATGTGCGCATCTGACCGGTAACATATCATATCCCATAGGATAAATGAGTGTTCATATAGGTTGGTTGGATCACATATCCATCTTTTGTTAGTTGAAGAAGATGCTCCCTATAGAAATCCATCTTCGTATCCAACTTCTATGTCGGATGTATCCATGTGCTCCTGGTATCTAGCTGAATCAAATCCTGACGTATGAGTCTATGGATCTCTGTCCGTGTGAGAGATAGGGAGGGTGCATCTAAGGAGTACTTGAATGGAGGCAGTCTATCCATGATGAAGCCATGTAGCTAGAACCATGATGTCCTATGCCCATACTAGCATGTTGTGTCCCCATGTAGTGCTAGTTGTCAAGATGACTCAAGGGCTAGCTAAGCCTATCTATCGTTCACAAATTCATGACATGTCAAGTCACTAAAGAATGAAGTCAACATGCAGATTTTGTCCAAGGGGCCTAAACCCTAAGAAGAAGCAACAGAAGAAGTAGAAACGACAAAAGAAGTTTTACCAACTTACAAAGTCTTGCGGACTGGCCTATTTTTACCAACTTATGGGACCCCGTCCGATGGGGCCCAAGGGACCTAAAGACAATAAAATAGAGCAGGACTACACATACACAATCCTGCATAAAAATGTGATCATGTGGTAGCTATACAAATGCCCGCAATTTGTGGTGATGATGTGGTAGCATGTACAAACTTTTGCATTTTGTGTTGTTGATGTGGCATGGTGTACGGATTTTACATGCTTTGTGCTAGGGTTTTTTAGGACCATATGCTTTTAGAAGTTGAAGCTTTCCATGTATCTGCTTATGAGAGGCCAAGGGCTCATTCTTTGGTAGGCTCCCGTGAGGAGGTGCAGAGGAAGGAGTACCGACGATGTACTGAGTTCAAGAAATATAAAAAATGCCAAAAGGGCTGCCAACGTTTGGGGCCAGTGGTCTTTGGGGGTGGAACTTCGCCACTCCCTATCTCATGTGTCTATCTCTTTCAGTTCCATTGTCATTTGAAGTACTTAAAGTTGTCCAATTTGTTCTTTTTGTTGGCACGTGGTGCTCGTCCCCGTGATAGTGGTATTAGAGCTTCAGGCGTCTGCTTTTTTGAAAGCATACCCATCCAATGTGATTGCTATGTCTTGGAGCTACCATCACTACCACAAAACGCTGTCTATTGAGGGTTGTTTTGACTATTCAAGAGCTTAAGGACCATGTTGTGGTCGGCTAGAAATTTATGGAAGAAATGGAACCCTAATTTTGGTGTAGTTTTCAAGAAAGAAGCTCTGTTGACTTTTGAGCTTGACTGATGTCGAGAATGCTTTTTCATCTTGAGTTAGCAGTTTTTTGAATTTTGTTTGAGAACTAAACAGATTTTCTCACTACTCCACTCAGGACTAAATCACCAAGCATTGAAACCAGTATTAAAACCAGAGTTGAACAACTCAAATCGACAGTAGATGAGATGTCTGGGGATCATTTGATTTTATGCTTGAAAACCTCAAAATGACGCAGACGATACATCTAGGGAACGTTTTGTTGTATGCTAGAAAACCTTTGAACGATGTAGACGAGATGTCTGGGGAGCATTTGGTTGTATGCTTGATCCTCCAAACAATGCAAGTTGCGGTCTGGGGGGGCATTTGGTTGTAAAAGACCTCTATATCTCCATACCTAAACCTTTTTAGGTTATGCGGAGGGGAGGGGAGATAGTTGTTAAATAGCTCATGGTCTGGACTTGGATGGTTATTTGCGGGGTGGGGGGAGGGGGGGGGGGGGGGGTGTTCCTTGGTGACTTTATGTTTTCATGTCTTGTAACATGCATATGTGAGCATTTGTGTTGCATTGCGATGTGCCAACAACTGAATACTCCTTAGTGGATGAGATTTTTATGGGAAGGCAACAAGTCAAGATATCAAGAGCTCCAATCTAGAATGAGACTCCTTAGAATGAGATATTTTCTAGGAAGCCACAGATTTGTTCGAGGTTCCTGAAATTGAACTTGCGAACATAGCTTCTCCAATCCTCCCAAGGCTGCATAAGCTCTCGTCAATCTAGTTTTTGTTGCTCTCCTCAATGAAAACACCGGTACACTGAAGACTGCCCCAAGATATATGTATACATCTGTATACTCTACCATCTCCTGGTCATATGTAAAAGCGGGCGGTGACCTCTTGACCCACTGCGGTGTGGTGTTAAACACCATAACCTTGGTTCTCCCCACGTTAACAAATAGTCCATTATCGTGGGCAAATGTATACAAAGTATATCAACACAATATCATCAGCATATAACAATAGTGGGATCAACACAATATCATCATCATATAACAATAGTGGGATCCATGTCCCTACCAATTGTGCTCATCTATCACCAAACCTCACAATGTAGTTAACAACCTCACCCACATACAAGCCAAATAGTGTAGGAGATAGCAAGTAGCCTTGTTTCACCCCAATAGTGGAGTGAACCAAATCGAAAATTCCCTCTGGAGTGTGTACATTCTCCACCACTAACTTGTTTAGAGCCATGATCCCCCAAATCAACTCTTTGGGTACCTCTACGGCCGGGTAAGACCTCATGGAAAGCGTGCAAACCCAAATCTACCCCTGGCTGACCATTAGCAATCCCACATCAAGATAGATCCAACGGTGCGTCAAAACAGCCCGGAGGTGCCTCTTGTGAGGAGTACCGTGGCGACATTCCATTTATGCAAACAAAAGAAAATACCATATTGGAAATGGTATGAGGGTCCTTGAGAGGGTTGGTTAAGACCCCATCGGGTGTCGTTCTCCTCTTCTCTCTCTCTTTCTCCCTCTACACATCTCTACTCCTCTCTCTCATTCCCTTTCTTCACGAAAAGTAAAAGGAACCATCATTCATGCTAACAACAATCATTGAAGCAAGGAAAGCAGTAAAGATTTGTGGAAGTGTAAAGCCTCTCTCTTTTTCTTTGATAAGAGACAACATGGCTTTAGAGAAGCTATGTGGATTTTTTTACCTTTGACTAAAACCTAAAATTTTTAAACAGATCATTTCAATGGATCCCACCTCAGGTCATGTGGGGCTCGCTACTACTGGCGCTGAAGAGCATGTTACGAGTTTCTGGTGTTCCGAGGGAGAAAATAGCACAGTACATCATAGAGTACGAGCAGATACCCAACAAGGAGTTGGAGTTTTGAAACTTGTACGCCCAAACGAGGGCTCTTCTCAAGACCCTTTAGCAGGGGCAGCACACAGGTTAAGTCTCTTTTTATATAAACTATGTATGTACGTATGTATGTATGTATATATATATTGTGCATATAAGTATATCATTTTCTCTCACCAAAACGTGATACACTCATGATAATAGCAGGATCCCTCTTCCAGAGCCAGCTACCACTGATCAGCCCCGCCAATATAGACTACTCAGCGGCCACTAGACGATGAGCTCACACAATAGGACCAGGACACACAATATTAGCTTGGTATTTAATTATAGAAGTATAATATTTCCATAAGCATCGATCTAATTATCTTTTTGTTAATTATGCACGTAGTGTCTCTTCTCAACGAGTCTGATGGCGTACCTCTACGGCCTCAAGACCTTCTTTCATCGACGTCAATACCCTGTCAATTGGGGTCCCATGCGTCTGCCAAAACCTCGCCAGAATCCAATAATGACCATTAGGGATCGTTTTGTACGTGTGTCAGCTCTTACGGTGTCACCTACGACATTGACGTGGACAGGCGGGTTGTGCCCATCGAAGGCGACATCCTTTTTTGCCAACGAATAGGGACGCTGCTCGAGTTGTACATGCCTCGAATCCACATACTTTTGCCGTACGTATCTATGTGTTGTTTTAAATGTTTTATAACCATTTACTTGTTCTAATCTATCTTCTTGTAATGTAGAGATCAACTAGATATTGGCAAAAAGTTTGTGATTTCTTAGCTATAGCGCGGGTTTGAAGAGGAATGGACCAAAAAAAAGTCGTGCAATGAATGGCCAAGCTATTACGACACAGACGGGACAATGCACGATAGTATTACTCAAAGAGAGAGAGAGAGAGAGAGAGAGAGAGAGAGAGAGAGAGAGATGAAATGTTGTATTAAACGCATTCAAAAGGCCAAAATGACCTATGAGACCAAATCGACACAATCTTGGTGGGTCTAATACAATGTCTAGGTACAAAAATAAAAATATAATGTCTGGGCACAAAGAATAGAAATGAAGTGAAAAACTAAAATCATCATCACCCTCATCAATACCCAAGGATGCTTGGCATTGGTCGTTGAAGAGCTTTGTCAATGTCTACCTCTATAAATGGGCATCCCCCATGTCATGCTAGAATAGTCCTAATTCTCTGATGAAGCCATGAGAGAATTGAAATGATATATTAACATCTTCAAAAGGCCAAAGTGACCTATGAGACCAATTTGTTACAAATTGGTGAATACCATGTCTGAGTACAAAAAAAGAGATACTAAATTGAATCTAGAAGTGTTAGTAGCTAAAATTGTGTTGGATATGTGTGATCACTGATACAATGGGTGCCCAATACAAGAGAGGGATAAGATGGGTGATGAACCTACCCTCATCTGTACTCTAGATTTTGGGATAGTATGGCTCGAATCCTCTGTTGTAGTCTTCGTTGATGTTGTGAAATTCCTCTCCTGAGTTGTGGGTGTCTCGATCTCCCTAGCTATGAATGCCATGAATGAGAGAGATGCAGAGAGAGAGAGAGAGAGAGAAACAACAACCATATGAAAAATTGGCCACCCACAAAAGGCAGCAAGGGAAAAAACAATCCGAATGGTTTCCGTCCATGTGGTCAATGCAAAGGTCTCCTCGTACTCTACACCAGGTTTCTAAAAAAAGCTTTTGGCAACTAGTCTTGCCTTGTTCTTATCCAAAGAACCATCAGATTTTTACTTGGTCTTGTAGATTCATTTGACGCCAATCACTTTTTTTCTTGGTAGGCCATAGAACCAACACCCAATTGTTGTTCTTTTTTATGAAGTCTAGTTATTTCTGCATAGCCAACTTCCACTTTGGGTCTGAGTTTGCTTCCTCAACGGTGAGAGGATCTCTGTCCTTGATCACTATAGACATCAAAGCATAGTTCACATGTAACAAAGTCCCAGTTGCCTCAGCAATATGAAGTCACTTAGAGTGTCGTGTACTACCAG
Source organism: Adiantum capillus-veneris (assembly GCF_014529385.1). Classification (NCBI taxonomy): domain Eukaryota; kingdom Viridiplantae; phylum Streptophyta; class Polypodiopsida; order Polypodiales; family Pteridaceae; genus Adiantum; species Adiantum capillus-veneris. The sequence goes on along the minus strand of NC_140958.1, from coordinate 70,039,271 downwards.
CTTCACACCAATTGGGTGGAAAATTGAGTCTGCTAAATCGCGCAAAGTCTCCAATATCCACTTCGGGAACTTGTTTGACTTGCTCCTTCGTCGGAGGAGCTACTGGTATATGAGGTTCTACCTCAGCACTATGATGAGAACCAGTGTCATCAAGAGGCAAATCAAAGCCAAGGTCTCCAAGTATTGACAAGTCCGGAGTCGTTATGGTAGACTTGGGAGCGGAAGCCCCCTTTGAAGGTAAAATCTCATCGAGGATAACATCACGGTTGAGTGCAACATCCCTCTTCTCTGAATCATAGAATCGATATCCCTCAAGGAGAGAGTTGTAACCGACTACAAATCGGTCTCCTACAGCCAAAATCAATCCCAAAAGAGTGAAAAATGCAAAAGATATAGCAAACCACCTCTTTTCATCGTGAAAATTCAGCACTACAATCTCGCCCAAATCATCGATCCAATTCAAGACCACGCCATGGCTCCAATACCATGTCAAAGGTGCAATAAAAAGGGTGAATTGAATGATGAACTTGTTTGCAACCACGAGAAACTCTACGTGACCGGTAGCCAATAGATCTCATATCTATCGCGACGGATCTCGTCACCGTCAAGGTCAATAGAGAGGAAAAACGCATGAGCATGCAATGCAAAACAATAGGATAGCTAAAAATGCTAGAGAGAGAGAGAGAGAGAGAGAGAGTTGCCCCAAATGCTAATAAATATGTAAACTCGTTGAAAGTGATATGTGACACATATCTAGTAGTAGAACTGCAGAGAGATAGAGACTTTGACAGTGAGTAACCCTAGGAACGGATGTCCCGCCTCATGCCATCCTACTGGGTGAGCAACACAGTGAAGTGCACCGCCGTGTATAGGACATACTATAGGCATCGATCCTGATGTTTGGGGATGTAACGTTTCTCCTCTTATTTTTAATTGTTGTCCTCAACAATATTCACGGTTATAGAACGGGTAAAATCCTACACACATGGCATGCCGCAAGCCGAAGTCACTCCTAGACACGTAATGGGCAAACATTAGGCTCACTTCCCAACCATAGAGCCAATATGGGCTCACCCTCGAGCCTGAGGGCCTGCAGCTAGTGGGCTAGCCTCTACCGCAAGAGCCGATCTCCCTTACCAAAAAACGAGCCCACACCAGTATGGGTGTGTGGGTAGATCCGCCATCGGTGTAGAGTCCAAGTGTGGTGATCACACAAGAAGATCGCAAATAAGACTCACAAGCCCCTTTAAAAGTCCCATAAATCTTTCAACCAAAAACATCCGAGCGATTGCTAACAACACCTGGAATCTCTATCTCATCCCACAAGATGAATGAGTACATGGACTTGGATATCAAAAAAGGATGTTGATAACTCTTTCTCTGCCAAACAAAAGATCTCAATGGATTCCCTTTTCTTTTGCAGTATTGACCTTGTATCAATCTCCTTAGACATGATCCATCTATAAAAATAGAAGAACAATGTGTGAAAAGTTTATTAAAAGCACATATACAAACATCCAGGAGCTATACACGTGCCTTGCTAGCTTCCCTAAATGATAGATTGCATCTTAGATACCACTCATTAAGCAACCATCAATAACACGGGGAAGAACATGCTACATGTTTCAATTTACAGTCAGATTAGTATCTCTTGGTTGGAGGAAGGAATTGTTACGATCAAAAAAATATTGTTTTACCTTGATGAAATTATGCCAATCATGTGTCCAAGTACAAAAGACTCGTGTCATCCACAATGAATATATTCTTCAACGAGGCACCATACCCCATGGGTGTGCGGATAGATCGTATTCTTTGGTTAATTGTGTCAAAAGAGAAACATTCTTTGCTTCCATCGAAGAGTTTTTGCAAATAGCTGATAGTATAGAGCACTTCCAAGAAAATATCTTACACATTGTCAATGGTTTACTGCAAACATTAAGTACTTGCATCACCATGCTTTTTTGCACAACAACCTTCTGAAGGGGATCGGGGAGCACCACAGACGGAGAGTGAGAGAGAGAGAGAGAAGGAGACACACGACACAGATATGGGTGGGGAGACTGTGAAGTGGCAACTCCCCCTATACAGTATACTCAGTATAAGTATAGGGTAACAGTGGGTGGGCGCCCATGACCTGGGCGACCGGTCAAGGCACATAGGCCTTAACCCCAACAACCTCCCACTTAAAGGCCAATGTGCCTTTAAGCAAGATCTACTAGTGTACAACTAATAGAAGGTGAGATATTCTCTCAACCTATGCCCACTGACTCTCGATGAGCTAGTGCATCCGGCTCTACTGATAGACAAACATCCCGCTGCGGAAGCCACACAGAGTTAGCTTTAAGCTTTGCAAAGAGTCTACAAGAGCTCATGCACTCCTGCAAGTATTGGTCCAATACCTGCAAACCTCCCCTATGCTCTAAGCCGAGATCAGTCATCGAACAACTAATCAACCCTGTTGCAAATGCTCCCACTGCAGCTGCTATGTCGGGCCGCGAGATCAGCATCTCGTACATGAGGACACCGAATGTTGATGCAACCCTGGCAACCTCTGCCACCTCCAACTCAGAACTCAACTCATGGTAATCCTGTCCCCTATCATAGAGACCATGGCACTGAGACTCCGAGCTCTGGAGTGACTCCTCGTGCTCACCACATATCACATGTGTACCAAGAGTATCCATCTGTCCTGAATCTGCATCAAGCTCTAGCATAAGCATATCAAGAAATGAATCCATAATAGCCGACATCTCAGCATCCATGTGAGTCATCTCTATCATCACCTCTGATGAATCATCTTGCTGTGACTCACTAGAGCTGTCCCGCTCTACCCGTGCATCCGTAGACGCAACCTACACAACAAGGTCACTGCTCTGCACTCCATGCAAAGCATCTTGCAACCCACAAGCAAAAGAGACTCGCCTGCTCTCTCGCTCTCTACCTGGCTGCATGATCACAGAGACAACACCGTCTCTCCCGTGATCCACATGCAATGGGTAACCTGTACCACTCCTGGCACCTCTCGCAATCACTAGCGAACCCAAATGCATCACAAAATCTCGCTCTCGTAGCGAAATCTGACATCCACAATCTCTAAGCTAACCAATCGAGATCAAACTCACTGTCAAATCTGGTACATAGCGCACATGTCGTAACAAGTAAGATGCACCACTCGATAATGACAGTCTCACATCTCCTGCACCTGCTATCGCATGCACCGATCCATCGGTCAAACGTACACTGCCAAGCATCTCGCTAGAATAGCTACAAAACCATGCACGATGCGGCGTGACATGAAACATAGCATCTGCGTCTAGCAACCACTGCGAAGGGAGTGCACTATCCACATGTATAGCATCTCGTGCATAGCTCGAGGTAAAAGTGGCATCCCCGTCACTAGTATACTCCGACACTACATGTGCCTCAACTGTCAAAGCAACTGAGTCCATGGCATCACTACATACATCTCTGAGACTGCCATGTCTCCTACGATGTCACATACGACGAAAACAACGCCGTCTAACGTGTCCAGAATGACCACAATACCAACATATCACCTGTTGGCATACTCGTGAATGTACATGTCTCACACGAGTCCTTGATGACTCAGATCTATCATACATATCATGTAATCTGTGCCAAAGTGCTCTCGAAGTAGCCTCATACATAACAAGAGCATATACAGATTCCGCAAGGTGCAAAGAGAGTGTAGATAGTGCCATCTCCTCTAGCTCCTGCCACTAATCGTCAGACATGTTTGAAGGTCTACCTGCATCACCACTCAATGGTTGATGCAACCCTCGCTGTGTCAATGCATCAAGCATACACTCTCTCCATGCCGCAAAGTCTGACCCATCAAACATGCGCATCTGTGAGAGGTCACAATCTGATCGATCACCTGTCTCTACCATGAGCACAATGTAGCAAACTAGAAAGCAAAACCACCTCACCAACAACACCTGGAAACTGTCTACCAATATGGCCAGAAACACAATGTAAAACCTGTGAGACACACTCCAAAATAGAGCTCCCGCAATGTCAACCAAATCAGCCCTAAACTGGCTCGAATCGCATCAACAAAAGTGTGCAATATGGTTGTAAAATCTGATGCAAAGTTGCACCAATAACCGTGCAAAACCTTGCACAAAATCACAAGTCAATATGACTCAATCGCGCATAAATATCTGACAAAATTTTGGCAGAGTCTCCTTTGTAACTGGAGCAAAATCTCAACAGTAAACCTCAAAGAGACAATAATATATGCCACAATGGCCAAACCGGGAATAAACTCGACCGGAATCACCTCACAAAGTCATACATATGAGCATACCCGCTCTTGCCGGAGTACCACTCAAATAATCTCAGCCATAAACAATTACACAAATCCATATATGGCATACATAAACCGCCAAGACCATGGCAACATAGCTCACTCTCGCATGAGTGGCTCTCTGGACAAATGCATATCCAAAAACCTGTGTACACCTATGAATTTGTTGGTTGCTGCAGAAAATACTCCGTGTGTGTGAGATATACCAAAAATAGTGTTTTTGGGACCCGAAAGTGCACAAATAAACCTGCTGCTGTACCTACTGTAATTCAAAGCATAATTTCAGCAAATAGACATCACCATTGCGTTCGGAGCGTGCCAAAACCCTGACCTACACTCCTGGATCATGTAGATCTGACTCTATATGACGGAGCTACGCAAAAAACTGCGTTTTAGAGCTCGAAAATGGCAAAAACGAGCTGCACACAGTCTTGAACCTGCTCCTGCTCCACTCTGCATGATGCAATGTCCTCTCAATGCAAGCTCCAAGGCAAGAGCTCTGCCACAACAGCATCCAAGCACTCGAATGTCAAGCTCTCCTCCGCCGAGCACTTCTCTAACGAGCTCCACTGAGCTCAAAAGCTCCTCTCACCAAGGAAGCCGCAACCGCCTCCTCGACCAAGCTTGACCACACCAAGCTCCTAAGCTCCAAATACAATGCTCCTCAAGCTAAAATCACTCTCCGTGAAACTCCGCGATCGAACTCCACCGTCGAAAGCGAGCGAGCTATCGCCTCGAAGCTCTCAAAGCCGTCATGCTCTCCGCGGTCACCATAGCTCTGATACCAATTGAAGGGGATCGGGGAGCACCACAGACGGAGAGAGAGAGAGAGAGAGAGAGAGAGAGAGAGAGAGAAGGAGACACACGACACAGATATGGGTGGGGAGACTGTGAAGTGGCAGCTCCCCCTATACAGTATACTCACTATAAGTATAGGGTAACAGTGGGCGAGCGCCCATGACCTGGGCGACCGGTCAAGGCACATAGGCCTTAACCCCAACACCTTCACCCTCGCAACATTATGTTGCAATTTTCTAACAAGGGTGTTTATTGTAGCATTACAAATTGGGGCACTTCTAACTTATTCCCAACTACGACCAAAGCTAATAGATATATCTTTGGAATGTCAAAACAATCACCTTCGAGACTACCCTTGGGCTGCCCCCCCTGAGTGTATCTCCACCACGGATGTATATCTCTATGATGGATTCTAAAACACATACTTAATTGCATGCCAGAGACAAGTGATCTAGATCAAAGAACCTTCGTAAAAAAAAATACATAGAACTCTTGATTTAGGCAAATATAGAAATCCTCAAAATTGACCTTCAGCTTTTGATTCATCCCTTTGTATCAATGGATCCCATAGAGTTGGCATAAATGTTGTATCTTCTTCTGGTCTCCGACCAAATGATGAATGAATACAAACAACTTTTTGGGTTGAAACTGTCATTGTATTGTGAATGCAATGTTTAATTTAAGTATCACATGAAAATTTAATGTTTTTAAGTTCATATTGTCATTATATCATTGAAATTGGTTTAAGTGACATTTGCATCATTGTTTGTATATTGAATTGTCAATTTCAACTTGTAGAAGATTTTTGTTGGTTGTATGGTTGTTAAAATTGGTTTAAGTGACATTTGCGTCATTGTCTGTATATTGATTTGTGAATTTCAACTTGTTGAAGATTTTTGTTGGTTATATGGTTTTTGAATTTTGGTATTTTGTTTGTAGATATGGCTGAAGACCTTGATTACAACAAGGCACAACAAATTATTAGCGCAAAGAAAATTTGATGTGGACAATCATACTTATTAGTTATTGTCGGCATTCAAGAGGATGAATCAAACACGAAAGGCGAGCCCTTGAGTTGCAAACAATGCAAAGACTTACTTCCAAACCACTTTGTTTGGAATACACTTTTCAAAACAAGTGGCCACACAAAGGGAAATCCAGTAGAAAATCTCCATGACTTGCAACACGTGGGCTCCAGCTCGAGTTCTTCTCCAACAATTTATCCGTCAACAACGAGCTATCCCCAATAATAACCAAATTGCCATATACTTCATTCAGCATTGATATGCACATTACATATTGGGCAAGAGAGTCAACTGGGATGATAAGCCTCCTAACGCAGGCGTTGGTCTTGGCCGCATTGACGACAAGGTTTGAACACAGAACAAGCAAAGACTCCAACCATGACGAAAGCATCCTGTCATCCTTTTACTAGAGGAGCATGAAATCATTGTGGAGATGGCAAGCCAGGGAGTTGACCTAGCAAGCCAAGGTGAAACTCTTTCAGGCTTGAGGTTGAAGGTGTTAGATCTTGAGACACAACTCGATGCCATTAGAAGAGAGCTTGCACTAGCTCGAAGCAGGCCTTCAAAATACAATGAGAAGTTTGTTCCCCTTGCATAAGAAGATGTTGCAGCTACCACAACCAACCTCAACACATTGTTGGCTGCACCAACCAACTTTGCATCTCTTGGCTCTAATGAATTTTTCTTGAATGAGATTTTGCAGATCTCACTCAACATGCTGAGTTGTAAAAGCTATACCTTCTATTGTTGTAATCTTTCAAGCCAACGTTTTGTAATCATTTTACACATAATCAACTCAAATATTTATTGCTTTGTCTCTTTTTCATCTTGGTTATAAATTGTATACAATAAGTATAAAATAAAAGTGATTGACAATCATACAGCACAAAGTGACATGGCATAAAGAGATAGATCATAAGATAAGGCCAACAAACTCAAGCTAATTACAAGTACGTTGTACCAAAGGTGTTTTTAAACAATGTCATCAAAATCAAACATCGGAACCATGCCATCAACTTCTTCCATGTCTGAACATTTTGAAGCCACCTCCCACTCATTGTCACTTTGCACCTAAGCAGCAACTGTCTCATACGTAATCTTTATACCAAAACAATGTTCAACTGCTCTCATCGTAATGCTGGTTGGAGCAAGCAACAATCTCATATTACAAAACACATATACCAGCGCTAAGCTCGTTTTTTCTTTAATCTATTTCTCTTCTTAGTGTGTAAGAAACAGACCAATTTCTCTCACAGTTACCACTTGAAGCAGCAATAGATAATACTCAAACAGCTACATGTTGCAGTGTTGTCTTTTCTCCACCATATTCTTTTCACCACATAGGTGCGATAACTTTTTTAACGGCGTCAATGTGCCAAGAATCACCAAACATACCAATCCTATTGGCATAGTCAACGCGTTGATGAAATCCATCTTTCCCCTCATCCGACCGTAAGAGTTGCATACACATAGCTTTGAAACCACACATCAGTTCTGAAATTGGAGGATTGTTCATGGAGCTGAAATTTTGGATCCAAAGCAAATGCTGCGATGTGTAATGGCATGTGCATTTTCACCCATCGAGATTCTGCGCATGAAAGTAGAAATGTTTTATCTCTACTAGTGTAGCCTTGAAAGTACTTGATCTTTTCAATGGCTTCTGATATATACCAATATACCTTTCCAGAGGCAAAAGATTCTTTATCCACCAAGCGCAGCAAGTCCACAAAGGGTTTAGTAACATTGACAACCTTTTCCACATTTCTAAAACACTGGAGAATTGACGAGTTGATGAACCCTTAATGTTGTAGCTTGGTATCTTGGATATTGGCTAAGCCATGCATCCCATTGCCTGTCGGGAACTGTCTCCCCCCCCCCAGAATATGTCAAACATCTTTCAGTGTTGACAATACATAATATGTAGTAGCAAACCGAGTCGCACAAAAGATTTGTAATGCCTTGTTAGGCGACTTGGTTTTGGTTAGAGCATATAAAAATTGATGCTCTCTAATGAACTTTACTATTGTGTATGCTTCCAACAAAGTAGTCTTTATTTTGTCAAGTTTACCAATGTCTTTCAGAAGCAGATTGATAGTATGTGCACCGCATGGTATCCATGTTAATTTCGGGTACTTTGCTTGAATTTCAAGACCTACACCTTTGTAATTTGCAGCATTGTTGGTGACAATGGATGTCACATTCTTTGGCCCTCCAACTTTTGATATAGCACATTCATAGATCTTTGAAAGAAATGGAATGGTTTTTTCCTTCAAGGACATGTCAATGGCTTCTAAAAATACTGACCCTCGAGGACAAATCAACATCGCATTGATTAAAGGTTTTTTCTGACAATTGGTCCATCCATCCAAAGCTATAGTACATCCAAAAATAAGAACATATTCCAACACTTCACATTTGAGCATGCTTTCTACCTCATCTTTGACTTTGTTAACATACTTTGTGCGCACTTTATTATAATCAACATAAAAAATCCTTTATTGGGGATGCTCATCAATGCATCTTTGAAGATAGGGTCCCACACTACATTGAATAGAATACATATGCAAGAAATTTTTGCATCCACTTCAAATGCAGCATGTATAACCACTATTTATCAAAAGATTGATGGAGTGTTTGATCCGTAGATAACCCTCTTCCAATTCCATCGGTACAATTTCTCTTTGAATTAGATGCATTACTAGATGGACCTACTTTGAAGGATTGTGTACCATGCACTTCACTCTGGAAATAAGGAATAAAGTAACTTTGCTCTCTATTCTCAATGCCCATCAGATTCCTCTCCTCATTCGTAACAGGTTCTTCTTCATCCACTGGATCTGCTCTCCCCATAGTACGATCAATTTTGCTTACCTCTGTACTTTTTTCCTCAAGGACAGCCTTTACTTTCCGTACATAATCCGAAAATCTGTTATATATGTCTTCTGGAGGCAAGGTACAAGGCCCAACATTGCCTGACATTTTGAACAAATGCTCTTTGATCCTTGTAGCATTGCCAATGAACACATGGTGACAAGACTTGCACTTCAATCAAGATGCAGTTGGTCCTGGCACTATTTCATGCATGTACATCTACTCATGACACTTCAACCTAAAACCATTGATAGGTTTCTCCACTCTAGTTCAAATTACATCGACTACAATAAAGGTACCTTGTCCCAAATCATGTACTATCTCATAAGGCCTCTTATATCTCAATGTCAACTTCCCTGAATGAGGACCTAACCTAGAATTGTTCAACATCACCCAATCTCCAATCTGAAATACCTTGAACTTCACATCCATGCTAACTCATGCTTGTCTTCTTCTCTAAATCACCTCGGTAATATAAGAACTCGTCAACAAATCTTCTTCCAGTTGCATCAAATATTTTCTCCTATGTTGAACTAACAGTTTAGGAGGCATTTTCTTTGCACTAACTCTTAAACTTGGTGCAACAAACTCCATAGGTACCACAACTTCAAGTCCATATACCAATATGAATGGTGTCATACCTCTTGTGACCTTGAAAGCTATTTTGAAGGACCACAATGCAGAGTCCAACTTCTTATCCCAATCCTTATGATTATCAAGTGTGAGAAAAATTCTCTTCATAATCTATGCCTTTTTTCTATGCATAACCCTTTGCAACAAGTCGAGCCTTATAGCGATCAATCTCACCATCTGGCTTGTGTTTCAACTTGTAAACCCACTTCATACCAATGGCCTTAAAAGCTATTTTGAAGGACCACAATGCAGAGTCCAACTTCTCATCCCAGTCCTTATGGTTATCAAGTGGGAGCAAAAGTCACTACATAATCTATGCCTTTTTGTTATGCATAACCCTTTGCAACAAGTCGAGCCTTATAGCGATCAATCTCACCTTCTGGCTTGCATTTCAACTTGTAAACCCACTTCATACCAACGGCCTTTTTGCTAGGAGGCAAATCACATAAAGTCCATGTGTCATTTTCTATAAGTGCATCATATTTTGATTGCATGGAAGCCATCCAATTTTTTGAATTATGTGCTTCATCAAAAGACAAAGGTTCCTCAACATCACATAGGAGCACCTCCTAATCATCAAACTAAGATCCCTATGCTAGATCATGTGGCACCTCTCTCCTATTGCTATTGTGGTTGATTCATTCCTCTATTGCATTTGCATATAGGCTGCATTTTTAATTTAATTTTGCTAATTGTCCCCTTTTGATGGGATACATACACACCATGTACCACTACCCACATTAGGGTGCAAGCTAGTGAAGAGATATTGCATAGGACTCCATTTCTTTAAAACTAGATTTTGTATGTGCTCAAAATCCTCTTTATGAGCTTTGCATTGAGCCCTCAAACTTTGCAATCAAAGATCATCAACATCCTTAATCACTTCATCAAGTGGAAGTGTGTGTGTGACTAATCGAAGTCACAAGTCATTTTTTTGGGAGCTACTCACAAGGAGTGCACGTGGGAAATTTGGTGTAGCTCACCAAAAATAGTGCATTCAGCACTCACATCTATCAGCTCAAGGCCTCTAGGCATTTTGAGAAGGTGGGCAGATTTTATGCCTTGTGCCAAACTCTATTAGAGAGTAATTTAGATCCGTAGGAGCCATTACATGCAAAAGGATTTTCTCAGGCACCATTTGGCATCATTGTTGCTACTCAATTAGGTTTTTTACCCTTTCACATCTACAAAGTAGCATTCTTGTGAGGCAGCTCACCAAAAGTTCCCTCCTCCAAGGACCCTATTTCTATGCCAACAAGCCAAGGGCTTAAGACACCCGCTCCCAAAGAGGATCTTCCCACAAGCAAGATTGTCTTCCTAACCCTCTTAGGGACCATTCACAACTCCCATCAAGGTGATGCCCTCTAATTAAGAGGCACTAGCCACCAAAAATAGAGTGTTCATAGGCAATCAAGGGGATTTTTCACTAGGAGAATTTACAAAACAAAATCCATGAACCTGATCCTCAAAGCTTCAAGACCTACCCAAAAGGATTCTAAAAAAAGGACTCTAAGGAAAACTTCTCAAGTCTTTCTCTCTGTACCACACATAAAATTCAAATTTTTCAACCAATCACAACATAGCAAGGTATGCAATCATCATTATCTAACAAGATGATTTGATCTTGATCATGCTATTATATCCAAAAGGGAGATTTACCTTAAAGGAGAGAAGCATTTGCAGTAGTTTTTTTTTTTGCATTAGTGTTATTTAGCCTTGAATTTCCATTCTATAAAGATCATGAGAAAGCTAGGCCGGTATCAATGGCATCAAGATCGACAAAGCACTAATATCAAAAGATGAGGACAAAGTAGAAGGGTGGGCAACTAGTGGCAATGATAAAGTTGAAGTTTTCTCTATCTCTTATTGTGGCGTCACATTGGGATGAGCTTGGGAATTTTTTGGTCCCTGTTAGACAAGGGGAACTAGAACCTAGGAGTCCACCTCCCAACCACCCACTATATAGCATGGCTCCTAGCCCTTTGCTCTAGTTGGACTCCCTTTCCACACTGCCCCGGCCTTGCCCTTGTCTAGTCCAGCCTTGCCGTTGTCCTGACATTACTCCCCCCTTAAAGAAGAGTTTTCGTCCTCGAAAATGAAATTTGGAATTGGAGTTGATCTCTTAAGACAGCTAATTCCAGTGTTGAAGGATTTCAGCTACTTAGAGTAGGAAGAGTTCAGACAGCAGACTAGATAGAAATCAGTGACTAGACTGAAATATGAATACTGAAATGAGAATCAGACTTAAAGACTGGAGTAAAGTTTAGATTCAGATTCAGAAGACTGTTGAGAAGTCAATATCACTGGAATATATATATATATATATCATGATTGAGATTACAGTGAATATGATTACAGAGAGGGAAAATGTAGCCGATAATACTGCCACTGATGCTCAAATGCAATTATAGCTCAAAGCGCTAATACAAGTGATAACAATTGCCAACCCGATATCAAAGTAATGGGCCCTATTTATATGCTTCGGGTTTACCGTAGTAATTACTTTAGTAATTACTAAGTGATTCACTGCCCATCTTCTAAGAACACGTTCCCACATGGTAACGCGCCAGCCGTCTACAAAAGTGGGGAACTTCTTCTTAAGAACACTAATGTTTTCCCAAGTGGCACCTTCTTCAAATCGATCTTTCCACTTGATTAAGGCTTGTTGACGTACATGATGACGCGTACGTAAATCATGTGTAGGTAGCAATAATTTGTAAGCACGATCACCTACTCGCTTGAGTATTTTGAAAGGCCCACAATATCGGGGAGATAATTTAGGTGTTGGCCCACTTTTTAGACTTTCCGAATGTTCTGGCACATGTAAAAATACTTCCTCCCCTTCCTTGAAGTTAACTTGTCGACGTTTCTCATCAACGTACTTCTTATACCGATCCTACGCTTGTTGAACATTCTGATGAGCGAGTTTTAGCATATCCATGTGGTCTTGGAGAAAATCCTTAACCTGTTGGAGCTTTTCGGTTGCCAGTCCCACCGTAACAGGGGACCTAGGTTGAAACCGTAACAGGTGAGCATGAAAGGACTAAATCCAGTTGTGACATGCTTAGCACTATTGTAGGCAAACTCGAAAATAGGTAAGTATTCTTCCCAGTCTGACTGTTTTTTGCTAACATATGCTCTTAGCATATCCCCTGGCACTTGGTTAACTCGTTCAGTCTGACCATCTATTTCTGGATGATTGACTGAACTGAGGTTTAGTTGTGTACCCAATCGTTTGAACACAGCCCTCCAAAAATGACTGTTAAACTTGGGATCACGATCACTGACAATGTTACTTGGCAAACCATACAACTTGTATAGATTGTCCACAAATAACTTGGCTAGTTCTGGAGTCTTAACCGTTGATTTGGTTGGAATAAACTTACATAGTTTAGTCAACTGGTCTACGACCACCCATACCAAGTCATGACCTCGTACAGTGGTTGGTAAACCCACAATACAGTCCATAGAGATACTTTTCCATTTTCCATTGGGAATCTCTAAAGAATGTAAGAGTCCATCTGCTTTCAGGCGCTCTGCTTTGTTAACTTGACATTTTTGGCAATGCAAGACATAAGCTTGAACAAAGCCATGTAAACTTGGCTAGTAAAACTGACATCGTACAAGATCATAAGTCTTTCTAATACTCGGGTGCCCTGCACTTGGAATATCATGACATTCATAAAGAATTTGGCGACGAATGTCTGTGTCCGTCGGTACACAAACTCTCCCCTTATGGAGTAGGTACCCATTGTCGATGGTGAAATGCTTCTATTGTTGTAGTTCATCACTCCATAGAGGAGAACTATGTGTGGAGGTTAACGTTACACTACTATCATTGGAGTGAGAAGGATCCCTCATTTGTACATGGCTCCACACTTTGGAATATGCTTCATCATGCTCATATTTGCCTTTGAGAGAATCCAAAAATTCACTACGAAGTTTCGTGAACAAGAGAGAATTGATCTCCGGCATACGACTTAGAGCATTAGCCACCACATTGTATCGTCCTTTACGATACCAGAGCTTGGCGTCATATTCCTGAAGAATCTCGGCCCACCTGGCTTTCCGACCCTTCAAATCAGTTTGTTGTGTAAACCATTTGATGCTTTCATGGTCAAACACAATCTCAAACTAAGCACCATACAAATAATGCCGCCATGTTTTTAAGGCAGACACTATTGCTTAGAGTTCGCGCTCATAAGCAGAGTAGTTTTGTTGAGCTGCATCAAGCTTCTTACTTTCAAATGCAATTTGGTCGTCCGCCTTGTAACAGGATTGCTCCAATAGCACAGTCACTTGCATCCATTTACAAAACGAATGGTTTCAAAGGATCTACAATAGCTAGTATGGGAGATGTAGCTAATGCATCCTTGAGCGTGTCGAAATTGTGATGTTGAGCAGGTCCCCACTGAAAAGCTTTGCCTTTTCCTTTCAATTAATCCATCATGGCAACATCAATATTAGCATAGTTTTTAACAAACCTTCGATAAAAACCTGCAAATCCTAAAAAAATATGTAACTCTTCCAGATTTTTAGGAGAAGGCCACTGTCGGATTTTATCCACTTTGGATTGATCCGTATATAGACCATTAGCTGAAATAACATGCCCAAGATAGTGAATTTCTTCTTTCAGAAAATCACACTTAGATTCCTTGGCATATAATTTATTTGTTCGTAACAATTCGAACACCTGCCTCAGATGTTGTAAGTGTTCTTCTTCAAAATCACTGTAGACTAGAATGTCATCGAGAAAAACAATGAAAAATTTGCCCAAATACAGCTTCAAGACACTATCCATAAGTGTCATGAATGTTGCGTGCGCATTGGTTAACCCAAAGGGCATCACCAAAAACTCGTAGTGTCCAAACCTTGTTCGGAATGCAGTTTTGGGTATATCAGCAAGTCGAATACGGACTTGGTGATAACTTGATCGCAAGTATATTTTCGTAAAAATACGAGCATGAGTGAGTTTGTCGAACAAATCATTCACGCATGGCAATGGATACTTGTTTTTAACAGTAACCGCATTTAAGCCGCGATAGTCTACGCACATGCGTATACTGTATTCTTTTTTCTTCACTAGTAGGATAGGAGAAGCCCATGGTGAAGAACTAGGTTGGATAAACCCTTTGCTAAGGTAGTCAGTAAGCTGACGTTCCACCTCAGCAGCTTCAGAGTAACTCATACGGTAGGGCGGTTTACTAACGATTTACTGCCTGCAAACCACATCGATGCTATGTTGCACCGATCGTGTCGGCGATAATCCTGGTGGAAAATCATTAGGAAAAACATCTTGAAATTCCTTTAATAATTTTTGTAACTCACTAGCAACGTTTGCTTGTTTGGAAGTAGCCATTGGTGGAAGAGATGAGAGAGAAGCATGCGGCGTTGAGGAATGTTCAACACATTCAATGTTAGAGAGAAAATGAGACGATGAGTAACACAAGAAAACTTGATCTATTTCATTATCAGAAACGAGCTGCATAAGCTCAGCTGTACATATCAATGGTGAAGAAGGTACATCCTTCTCTCTTAACAAAAACACATGTGCACCAGGGGATTCAAACATCAAGCTGTTGTGCTCATAGCTACGCTTCAGTGATGGTCCTGGGCTATGCAACCATTCCCTACCAAGGAGCACGTATGCCCTCTCCATGTTTATAACCTGAAAATCCAAGGATGTGGAGTAACCTTGTACTTCCAACGGAACAACTCAGACTTGAGTATCCCAGATTTCGGTATCATGTCCATTCATCATTGCTACCTTGTAGCGGTGGGTACTCGGAGTTTGAGGCAATTTGAGTTTTTTCACCAATCCATAATTGATAAAATTATGAGTAGCACCGTCATCGACCAAGATGCGCACCTTGTGCCCTTGCAGAGATCCATGCATACGTACTAACTCATGTGGTCCGAAGGTCTGTTGCCACATGGAAGCTGTGAGACAACATTCATGCACCACCTTGGTGTGTGTTACTTCCATTGTAGAGAATCGTGAGGAAGACTCGAGAGGTAGCAATTGCACTGTGTGCACTGCTTTCTCCTTGCCATGAGCAGCAGATTTCCCCTTGGGACAATCCTTTTTGCCATGACCGCTTCCTAAACATTGAAAACATAATTTCTCTTTCCATCCCACTTGCTGAGAAAGATATTCACTGCATCCTTATTGCGATCGCGGTCTTCTCCCTTAAACGTCGGTGGTTTGGTATTTTTCAACAACTCATCCACTTCTTTTGCAGTGAGAGTGTGCAAAGTATTAGCAGTTGGACCTTGTCCCTGATTAGAAGGGCCTTGCCCCTGTGTAGCAACGTGCTCATGCATGTGCATGTCAACAGGACCCTTGGACTGCTGTTGCATTAATTGGATCACTAACATGGATAATTTAGTGACATTTTCATTTAAAGATTTAAAATTTCCTTCCATGACTAATATGCGTGTCTGAAGTGCACGAAATTCTTGAATGTCGAGTAATTCATAAGTGTCGTCACCTGCTATAGCGTCGCGGGCACTCTCCGTGAGAGCATCCAGCTGTGAGCCATCATGGGTAGGATCATGTGTATTTTGCTCGAAATCAAAAGTCATATTGATATCTGAATCCATGGCGACACAGTGCATTGGAAGGAATAACAAGAAAAATACCTGATGTACCGCAACTGGTAAATACCGATAAAGAATCCCGTTGATATTGATAATTAGCCTTGCTAATTTCGTTCGTGCTCCAATTGCCGTTGAGGATGTAATCTTGCTCCGGGCTCCAAGAAAACAATTTGATAGTGTAGGTGTGTTTGCCTTGAGCACCCGTACTGCACTTGGTCTGTGTATTTTGGATATCTTGCTGACGATTTGAATGAAGGTACGAAACAATAATATGCAGGATACACAACACAAGTAGCACCTTCCCTTTGTATTTCCCAGCCTTTCCCTTGCTTGGATCTGTCAGTATGCCTAGCTTCACCAGAAGCTTCACAAGAGGGAGGGGGGGGGGGGGGGGGGGGGGTACCCCACTGTGGGTACCGTCCCTTGGTTGGGAAAAAAATATTGTAGCCACTAACCCCAAAGGGTTGGGCGCCCATCGGGTGTGAAAAGAGAAGCTCCACACAATGATGGAGGTCCGCAGACAACGCGAGGTGGGAGCTTTTGTTCCCCACGCCTAGGGTGGTAGTCGAGAGCCGCTGCTTCAGGCATGTGAAACGCTCAGCGCACCTGCGCGATGCCGTCAAGCTCGAGAGGGCGAGATTCGGTGCAGGTCAGGTTTTGACAGCGTCTCTTTCCAAGAGGGGTTGCCCACCCAATCCTCCTCGTCGTCGTCCTCACAGGGGGTGAGCTCCACGGCCTTCTTGACCGCGACATGCAAAAGCATGCAAAAATTTGTGTGGCTCTCCAACACCACAGCTGTCCCTTCCCAAAAATAGTAACCTTGCTCTTGATACCAATGTTAGACAAGGGGAACTAGAACCTAGGAGTCCACCTCTCAACCACCCACTATATAGAATGGCTCCTAGCCCTTTGCCCTAGTTGGACTCCCTTTCCACACTGCCTAGCCCGGCCTTGCCCTTGTCTAGTCCGGCCTTGCCGTTGCCCTGACAGTCCCAGACTTGTTGATATTTTTGGAGGGGATGAATTTTTGCAAGCTCTTGGATTGAAGACTTGCATAGCTCTAGGATTGGAGTGATTTTGTTCTTGGCTCTTGGATTGGAGTGATATCTATTTGTGGATTGGGGATGCATGCTCCTTGATTGGAGTGTGTCATAATTTTCAGTAGGCAAAGTTTAAACCCCAAGGGGAGGGTTTTTTTGGGCTTTATCCTATGTCTTGATATGTATTATCCATAGTATAAGATGCCTAGGTGGAAGGAATCATACACTAGCATGTAGAAAAGTTACTTGGGTGTATGCGTAACCACATGGGGCATTTCTAAATGATGTGGACTAACCTAGACTTAGTAAAAGGGTCCAAAAAGGGGTTTTTTTGGTTGGTTCAAAAACTTTGACTAACAGAGTGGTTGTAAACTCATAGCCACTGAGTGTTTTTTTGTACAGATTGCAAGGCCTTGAGCATTGTAGCTTGAAGTGATTCCAAGTCAAGGACTTGGAAGCAATTAAAGAGGTAACAGGTCAGGGTTCTGCAAGAGTGCTTTTTTTAATGTATTTGAGATCAGGTAGATTGTACCATGGTAGAAACCCCTATTATAGGAAACCAAGTTGGCGATATTTTCATTGAAGAGAGTGGCTGAGGGATACAAAAGTGTGAGTTTTAAAGAGGGGACAAACAAGGGAGCATGACCATCCCAACCAGCACCAACAATGAAATTATTGCACTTGAAATACAAGTTTGAAAATTACCAAAGTGTAAAAATTTACAAAGACAATATGGATTTCTATCACATAAAGCTAGAGGAGAGACTTAGTTAGTTCAAGGACCTAGTGCCTATAGACTACAATGGTGATTAATACTTTGATGATGTTGAGGGGATAATGTATCTAGTTGTGAAAATTCCATATATTGTGGACAAATGACATAAACAAAAGAAAAAGTTGATGTACAGCCTGAGGATAAGCCACCTACATTGGATATTCCAAATGTGAAGCTAAGGCGAGTAAACAAGATATCATGAGTCAACACAGACAAAATTCATGTGGGTTTGTACAAGTACCATAACAAAGAGCACATTCTCTATTATAAGTGCACCCTATGTTGGAGAGTTTTTAGAGCACAAACGATTGTATATTTTTACATACGCTGAAGGCAGAGATACCCATGTAATCAAACTTGATAAATATGGGTGTAGGTACTCCACAATAGACCACAAGAAGCTAGAGGGACATACATACGTTGGAGGCCTACTCCATCAGTATTATGTCACTCCAATCACATTTAGGCCTATTGTATTGGATACAAGACCAGAAACGGAAGGACTGAGTTTAGATAGAACGAGAATGATTGCCTTATATACGTTGGAGGCCTACTCCATCAGTATTATGTCACTCCAATCACATTTAGGCCTACTGTATTGGATACAACGTTTCTGGATACAAGACCAGAAACGGAAGGATTGAGTTTAGATAGAACGAGAATGATTGACTTATTTGGTCAACTGTAGTTTTAGTGCCTAGACTGATGGGATCCTTGGGTTCAAGGGTCCCAATGGCCACATACAGGGTAGTGAAGTTCCAAGAATAATCTATACGACAAGAGTTCCAAGATATGTGCGATCTAAGGAGAGAGCCACAAAGAGAACTCCAACTAGATCTCCTAGTGGGGGTTATGAGGCTAGAGATGTCCTTGTAAGAGAACCTAGAGTTGTGAGAATGGTTGCAGAAGCACGACGAATGTGACCATCACAAGTAGAAATTTGTGTTTCCAAGAAGTAAAATGGGGCAGGGGATCTATATGCACATGTTTCACTCTTTAAACAAGTTTTGCGAGGAGCTAAACAAGTGACAGATTTTTGTACTCAGTATGAAGGATTTGTCCTAACATTGGAAGGAATGGCTTTAATGTGGTTCCAACCATTGAATAGCAAAGATTTTCCAAATAAAAAACAACTTTTGCAAGAATTTGATGAGAAATTCTCTAAAATGGGAATCAAGCACAACATTGTATCCTAAATCTATGCTTTCAAGCAGAAAGAGAACGAGAAGTGAAGGAAGCTTCACTTTGCTTTAAGCAATACATCAAGAGCTACTGCAAGATGGGAGATTATCAGTTCTTGTCATAGAGGGCTCAAGGAATGAGACTCTTGAAAAGGACCTGCACTCAAAAACTTGCACCACATTTGAGCAAGTCACTAGAGAAGCATTGTATCTAGTTAGCAATTGTAAGGTTTATGGAGAGGTAATGGAAGATGTGGACAATATGACCAGCAGTGCCTCTTCTACCACAAGTGAATCCACAACAAAGCGTAGTATTCAAACCACAAATATGCCAAATGTTGATCAAATGGTCAAAGCAGTGATCAAGAGAATGAACCAAAGCTATTGACAAAACTCAAATGTACGACAACCACCACCACGAGAAAATGTGCCACGTTTCTTGATCGATCGAGCAAAGTATACCAACCATGAGACAAATGAGTATTTCCACAACAAAATTACATGAGGGAAGACCGAACGGACCTCCTTTAGGGGTTCAACCTTTGCCACCACCATCGAGATACCAAATAGGCTCAAATAATGTGGTTCAAAAGGAAGGCAAGACTCAACCAGTGTTGGGCCAACAACCTCCTTTGACTCAAGAGAACCGGGCAATTGGAATTATCCCACATGTAATGGTGCAAAGTTGTAGAGTTACTTAAATCTCCTTTCATGAGTAAACATTCATTCCAAGTTTGCATTACATGTCTCTTGTCTTAGTGAGGTTGTGATGGGTTAGCTAACTACTCAAGATCGTGTTTATGATTCCAAGTTAATCTATCTTGGAACCGGGTGCTATCATTTAAGAGCAGAGTATGAGTAGCTAAAAGCGAGCAAGGGTAAGAAGTAAGGTAGAATCTAAATTTCATAGTCATTGAAAACATTGTATAGCTATGAAAAACCAAAATGAGTGAATCAATTGCAACCCTACAGCTATCCATTTTAATGGACTACACACGATCCAACCATTTTCAACCCCATGGAAATGTTTTTGTACTTTCTCACATTTTTTCCATTGCATTTATAAACTTCTCCTCTCACTCTCAAAGGCTACTACCATTTTGGACAATACTCTTTCAAGATTCCTAAAATGGTTGCCTTTTAGTGTAGCCTACAACATTTTCAAGTTTGCCTACAATATATTTTTGGCATGTAGCAACTCTACGGTCAAAATGGATTTGTTCACTCTATTGTCTTTGCCAGTGGATTGTGACATTATTGACGATTTAAGGAGAGAATTGATGATGGCCTTTAGAAGGTAATTAGTGCAAATGAATTAGAGAGAGGTAGGAGAGGGTATGTGAAAACAAATTGAGAGAAACAAAAGATGATTAAAGAGAGATTTATCTCTCTCTCTCTCTCTCTCTCTCTCTCTCTCTCTCTCTCTCTCTCTCTCTCTCTCTCATATTCTCATATTCTCATTTCACAAAACCAAGATTTATTTTCCTTTTTCTTGTTTGAAATCAAAATTTCCTTACAAATTCGGTGAACAAATATTTGACATATCTTTTTGTTATAAAAGCTGATAACAAATGTTCAAAATAGGAGAATACTTGGAGGTAGCCTTGTCTACATTTCTCATGAGTGCTATTGAGACTTGACTTTGAGAACCATGGAGTAGATATTGATCACTCTTTGAGTTTTTTCTATATGTTGAAGCATTAGGAAATTCTCTTATTTTCCTTGTTCTTCTCTTAGGATCTCTCGTGTGCTCACAAAACCCTATAAATGCAATTGCTAGGTTTTGATCTCACAAGTTGAGGAAATGCTCTCTCTCTCTCTCTCTCTCTCTCTCTCTCTCTCTCTCTCTCTCTCTCATTTTTCCTGTTGCTGTATTTTTGCTAAGAAGAACGACCCCTTTTGGGGGACCCCCCCCCCCAAAAAAAAAATTTTTTAAAAATGCTGATTTGCCTTTCCCATGGGGCCCTAGCTGCCCATTGAGACTTTCTCTGTAGCCCGGCGACCACTCGCCCCATCCACGAGCTGCCTTGCTGCGGAATGCTAGTTTGTGCCATAGAAACCACTTGTTGATGTGCCGTATTGCAACTTAATGAACAACATACTGATCTGCACATATGCTCCATGATCTGTCATCACCACCTTGCTGGAACGACCTCAACCTCCACATCAAGTTCTTGGCCCATTCCGCGCCAACGTTGTCTTCTCTGCTGAACTCCTTGACTCTCTTGCTGGACCTTCTCAGTTAGCTGGAGCCACCAAACTAGCTCGAGCAAGGTCTCTCTTTCTTGGTAGATATCGGCCTGCAATCAGGAGCTCCTAAATCTGAAGATTATCTACCTTTTATCTGGGCCCTTCCGACTTGCGTTTTGAAATAACGCTATTTGTAAGGGCTTGGTGAACACAAACAAATATTTTCTATGCACTGTACATTGTCTACCTTTAATAACTTGTGTTTAAAAATTGACGTACCCTCCGTTTTAGTTGGGCTTTCTAAGGAAAATTATTTTATACTTATAATAAAAGGTTGGCCTAATGCACTTAAATTGTGAGAGCTTGCAACATTGACTTGCTCACATCTAGTAGCAAAAGCTGAGACGTACCCACAAGGGTGTTGATCCTGAGTGGTGTGTCATTAAATGATGAAAATATGAAGGAGGAAGTCATGCTATGCAAGTACAGTTTAACAATTACATGAATTTTCATCAATAGTTAAGCACTTGGAAGCACTTCTAATCATTTCAAAGCACTTCGAATCACACTTCTAAACACTTTGAAAAGCCTCAAAGTGCTTCAAAGTGCCTTAGAGTGCTTCAAAGGTCTTATTAAAGCTTGCAAGCACTTCTAAGCACTTGATGGGATATCCAACTGCTCTAAAGTGCTTAACAAGGGCACTTGGAAGCACTTTGAAGCACACATTGAAAACTCTCAAAGTGCTAATAAGTGTTTCAAAGTGCCCTCAAGTTCTTAGAAGTGCTTCAAAGTGCTTATTGAAGCTTGTAAGCACTTCTAAGCACTTGAGGGCACATTTAATTTCTCTAGACTGCTATTGAGTGCTTAACAAGGGCATTTTGAAGCACTTCTAGGCATTTTTGAAGCACCCTAAACACTTTTAAAAGCCTCATAGTGCTTAAAAGTGCTGACTTTCCAAGATAAGATAGAGTCCTTACCTGCATCCATCCAAACAAGACAACATATATGTGAAGGAATACGAGCGGAAGTGCGACGCGAGAAAGAGTGCGAGAAGAAGAGCATGACGATATGGTGAACTCGATCTACTGTAATGTGTAGAGCATAGTGAGTTCTTATTAGGTTTTTACAAAAGAATATGTGTACATATCTAGTGGCCCGCCCACTTACCTGGGCGACCACATTGGGCTTTATACCCCAACAACCTCCCACTTAAAGTCCAATGTGGTACTTTAAGTGTGAGAGAAGCTACTATACAAGCTAATATACAAGAGATGTAGAGAAGTGATGTACTACCCTACACCTAACTGCTTGCGAAAATGCACAAAGGTCTCTGAGGGAAGTCCTTTTGTAAGTAGATCAGCAGGATTTTTTGTGGTGTGAACTTTGACAAGCTGAAGTTGTTTATCCTCGAGCATTTCCCTGATGAAATGATACTTCACATCCACATGCTTTGTCTTTGAGTGATAAACTGGATTGCGAGCCAATTGTATAGCACTTTGACTATCACAATATAACACAAGCATCTCTTCTTTGATTCCCAAATTTGTTACTAGTCGATTAAGCCAAATTGATTCTTTGCATGCCTCTGATGCTACAACATATTCAGACTCTGTAGTAGACTGAGTAACACAATCTTGTAATCTAGAACGCCATGATACTGCTCCACCAGCCAATGTAAGACATACCCTGATGTAGACCTTCGGTTTTCTAAGTCACCTACATAATCTAAGTCTGTAAAACCCTTTACACTTAGCTCCTGACTCCCATAGCATATACGCATATTCTTTGTAGCTTTGAGGTATCTCAATATTCCTTTCACTGCCTCCCAAGGTTTCTTGCCCGGGTTTGACATGTATCGACTTACTACTCCCACTGCAAATGCAATGTCGGGGCGAGTAGCAATCATTGCATACATCAAACTACCCACTGCAAACGCATATGGAATCTTATCCAGCATGTTCTTCCTCAAACACAGGACAATCTTGTTTGCTAAGTTTCACATATGGTGGCAATGGAACACTCAATGCCTTTCCCTTCTCCATATTGAAACGTTGCAAAACCTTGTCAATATACTCTGTTTGAGATAATCAACTTCTTTGATCTGTCTCTCTCAATGCGCACACCAAGTATATGACTTGCCTCACCCATGTCTTTCATGTCAAATGATTTTGCCATCTTTGACTTCAAAGCTGAAATTTCTTCCAAGTGCTTGCCAGCAATCAACATGTCATCCACATACAAAATAAGGATCAGCCAACTGCCATCCTTAGCCTTCTTTGTATATAGACAGTGATCGAACTCGCTACGTTTGTAGCCTTGAGAAAGCATAAACTTGTGGAATTTATGGTACCATGCCCTCGGTGATTGTTTTAAGCCATAAAGACGCTTTAACAACTGGCATACCAAATCTTCCTTGCCTTTCTCAACAAACCCTTCTGGCTGCTGCATGTAAATTTCCACATCTAAATCACCATGCAAGAACGCTGTCTTGACATCCATTTGGTGCAACACCAAATCTAATATGACAACCAATGCAAGAAAGCATCTCAATGTAATCATCTTGACCACCAGAGAGAAGACTTCATCAAAGTCAATGCCTTGTTCTTGCTTAAAGCCCTTGGCAACAAGCCTTGCTTTGTACTTTGGCTGACTATCATGAGCGGTGATCTTATACCTGTAAACCCATTTACAAGGTAGAGCCTTTTTGCCCGGTGGTAATTTAACTAGCTTCCATGTCTGGTTTTTATGCAGAGCTATCATCTCTAACTGCATGGCCAATTGCCAATTCTCGGAGTCCTTCATTTGCATTGCTTCCTTGTAACATGAAGGCTCATTGCAATCAGTCAACATGACATAGTTCATAGATGGAACAAACCTATCAGGAGGTCGCGTGATACGTCCAGACGCACAATAGGTGGCTCACGCTCGGCCACAACCTGTGGTTCCACTCTATCCTATTCTTGCTCCTCTTGAGCCCTGACATTTTGTCTTGCACGTGCAAGTCAATCTTCTTGGAAGACAACTCTTCTAATCTCCTCAACCCTCTCTGGTTTAGAATGATATTTGGCTTCATTAAAGTGAACATCATTGCTGCGGATAACCGTTCTGGATTCGGGATCCCAAAGTCTGTACCCCATCTCACGAGAATTACCATAGCCTAGAAAGATGCACTTTCTACTCTTTGGCTCAAGTTTGTTCCTAAATTCCTTTGGAACATGAGTATATGCCTCACAGCCAAAGACTCTGAGATGCTTGTATGAGGGCACCTTGCCTGACCATACCATCTCTGCCACTGAATCCTTCTGCAAAACATTGCTAGGAGATCTATTTATAAGATGAACAGCTGTTGATACAGCTTCAGCCCAAAACCCATTTGGCAGTTGTGCATTAGACAACATACTTCTGACCTTCTCTTGTATGGTTCTATTCATCCTCTCAGCAACACCATTTTGAGGAGGATTGTAAGGAGCAGTAAGTTCACGTTTTATACCTTTTGACTCACAAAAGTCTTGAAAGGCCTTTGAAACATACTCTCCACCATTGTCAGTGCGTAAGCATTTAAGCTTCTTGCCACTCTGATTCTCCACAAGTGTCACAAATGTTTTGAAAACACTAAACGCTTCATCCTTGTGCTTGAGAAAGTAAACCCATACTTTCCTCGAGTAATCATCTATAAATGTCATAAAGTAAGAAGCTCCCCCTAGAGATAGGTTAGGCATAGGTCCACACAAATCACTATGAACAAGTGCCAACTGTGTATCTCTTCTACTGCTTCTATGCTTATGTGGCTGCTGTGTTTGCTTACCATACAGACAATGTTCACATAATTCAAAATCATTAAATGACAAGCCAGGCAAATAACCAGAACGAGAAGATTTCCATTCCCTTCTTGGACATATGTCCTAACCGGATATGCCACAAAGAAACGTTCGGCTGCTCGGTTACATTGATTACATTTTTAGAGACATTTGATACATAAATCATGTAAAGTCCTCGAGACTTTACTCCATGTGCTACTGTCATAGAACCCTTGGATATCTTCCACATGTTCTGTCCAAAAGTGGTGACGTAGCCAGCATCATCAAGTAAACTGTGCTGATCAAGCTCTTTGTAATTGTAGGAACATGTCTCACATTCTTCAGCGTGAAAGAAGAGCCATTCTGAAACTTCAATTGAACATCTCCAACACCTAAGATGTCACATGTCTGCCCATTGCCTAGCCGAACATGATCTTTAGTGGTCACATAAGAGGTAAACCACTCCTTGTTTGGAGACACATGAAGTGATGCCCCTGAGTCTATAATCCAGTCACTCAGTGCATTTCCATCAGATGTTGTAAGAAGAGCTGATTCCATTGTATTTTTCAAGAAGTAGATATCTCCTGACACTAGACTGTCATCCTCTGCAACAGTGTTTGTCACATTTATTTCTTGAATCTTCATTGAGGACTTGTTCTTCTCACCATGGTCTTCTACTTTCTCTTTGCCTTTTTCTGGTTTCCATTCTCTGCAGTCTCTTTTCATGTGACCCTTCTTGCCACAATGGTAGCATTCTATGTCACTCTTGCCTTTAGCACTGCGGGACTTGCTACGAGAGTGATCCCTCTTTCCACCTTTGTACTTTTCTTTGGTCCTTCCCCTGACAACTAAGGCTGTTCCTTTGCCTTTGTCCATTGTCTTTCTGTTGGTTTCTTCAGTAGGCAGACTGCCTTTTACACGTGCTATGGTCAAACCATTTGGAGGTGTAGAATTACTCAAAGCTGTGTGAAAAGTGTCCCAACTTTCCGGCAATGTGATCAACAGGAACATAGCTCTAACAGGTTCATCAAACTTGACACCTTGAGCTGACAACTGACTGTAGATAGTGTTGAATTCATTCAAATGATTGGACATAGGGGTCCCTTCTTTCATCTTCAAGTCAACAAGCTTCTTAAGCCAGTATACCTGTGAAGCTGCACTCTGCTTCTCATAAAGATCACTCAGCTTTGTCCATGCTTGATAAGCCGACATCTCGTCTGCTACATTGAAGTAAACACTTTCTGCCAAAGTCAGCATAATGGTAGAAAGTTCCAATTCATCCATTTCGCTCCATTCATCTTCGTCCATATCTTCTGGTTTTATCCCCTTGAGATTTATAGGTTTTATCTGGTTCTTTTGTACCAACACGTGCCAAATCTGCTTCTTCCACAATGGGAAATTAGTTCCATATACGCTTCACAGTAGTTTACTTTCCTGGGAAAATTCGGCAAAGTTTCCCCTGTAAATTGTCCTCTGAACCAATATCAACCTGTCAAATGAACCAAGAAAGCTTCAGATTCTGCAGAAATTTCGGCAGAGTCTCCTTTGTAAAATGGCTCTGGTGTACTCAAAAAACAGACCAAAAACAGCTCAAAAAACCACTGTCTCTCTAATACTGTAAGTTGTGGGTAAACTTGTCCTGCACCTGTACTGTCTCTCACTGTCCTGTCACTGTCCTGTAAGCATAGACTGCGACAATGCCTCAACGGCAGTAAAGCAAAGATGCAATCCCAACTGTCTAACTCACAGTCAATACATCCTAGCTTCCTATCTAAGGGTGCTCGAGGGATCGCTCCAAGACCTGTATCACCGAAAGGATCTCAACATTCGAGAATCCCCCAGCTCAATAAAACCTCACTCGACCCTCAACAAAGGCTGCAGTAAATCTGACAGTACATAGACTTCCCACAAAGTCATACATCCACAAATTTCCCACTGTATGCTGTAACCGCTGCGGCGGTTGTTTGCTGCGTGACTCACTGCCAGCAAACCCTTAACAGACATACATCATCTCTGACAATACATCCCATGTGGAAGTACCTGCAATGTCAGGATGAAATCTGGAATATCAAGCAGCAAACACAAGCTACTTGATGAACTGGTGGATGTTGCCTACAGTCTGTGGGTAGGTGCGCCCGTGTCGTATGTGACACGCCTCCAAGAACTGTAAGCTGTCCTTCGTTGTGTAGATAGCCACAAATCATCACTCTGGAAGTGCAGATATCCTCAGCACTTGCAGTCGTAGGCCAAAACCCCAAATTTGCAGAGTCGGATCTGCACCCGCCAAAACCACGTAGTCGAAAATGGCCTGCGCAGATCTTTGTCGAAGCCGAACAGTGGCCGAGATGACCTCAGAATGAACTTCTAAGAACACCGAGCCCTTCCCTATCACCCAGAAGAATTGGGGCCGTGTCTTCGCTTGTCGAATCTCACTCTAATCTAAGCAGGTGACTCTGGCTACCTGCAAATGCTGCCCCGAGCCTCGATCTGAGCTCTGATACCAGTTGAAGGAGTACGAGCGGAAGTGTGACGCGATAGAGAGTGCGAGAAGAAGATCACGACGATATGGTGAACTCGCTCTACTGTAACGTGTAGAGCATAGTGAGTTCTTATTAGTTTTTTACTAAAGAATATGTGTACATACCTGGCAGCCCGCCCACTTACTTGGGCGACCACATTGGGCTTTATACCCCAACAATATGTTAGCCTTGGATGTGTTTTACAGGTATCAATGGACTATACCACTTGTTAACCATGTCCATCTTACAAACTTTTTCTTAAATTTATAAGCTTAGTCCAAAGTATTTATGTGTAAAAAATGTTGTTCTTTTAAAAGAAACACCAAAGTTTCTAAGAAAAAAATATTATTCTGATTAGAAGGCCATCACCCCTTCTAATTCGTGTGTTAATCCCCCATCAACATCTTTATCGGTTCTTTTAAAGTTATCTTTCTAGATTAATGAAACTCCACCATATGAAGCTGTAAAAGAAGCTTTAGAAAATTCCATTTATAGTTCAAAAAGTATCAAGCTCGTTTATGTTTGTTTAGGTTAGATACAGTTTATGCTCATCATGGTACATGGAATCCAAATCTTCCCCCAGTTTGTGTATCACTTACCTTATACATCTCTTAGCATACCAAGTGGCAAGGAGCCCTTGCAGTATCAAGCCAGACCTCAAGTCAAAACATGAAGTTAAAGGAATAAGTGCCATTATGGTTTTAGTTTTCAACTTTACATGTCCTTGTGAATGCAAAAGTACTGTAGTACCTTAACAAGACAACCAATAACAAAATAAGCCTAGTATTCCCCCCAACCATTGTTAAAAAACCCAATAACAGTACGCAATTAGGGCAAAACCCCATTAATCAAATTGTAATATTGCGCGACCTGCAACATCTAGCAGTAAAAAAAACCAGTAAATACGCAGGATAATCCGCTCATCCCATAGATTTAGCTGCATCAATAGTACGTCATGCTATCAACAACAGGACCCTATATTGCCAAGCTATGCGGTAACAACATACCCCAATACTATATGAACAATAAAACGCAAAAAAGCCAAAAAATCATAGAGCTGTAATATGCCGGGTCAATCTGAATCGAAACCTAGTAGTGAGACCATACATGTGTAATTTAAACCATCCAATGTATTGCCAACCCAATCAATGGGCCTTACCAAGCATTAAACGACATTGATTACCCTAGCCAGTTAAGACAAAAAAGAAAACCTTAATAACAAGCTTAGTGGCCAACATGTGTTGGTTGGGTAGCAAGTTCCATGTTCGTTGCAACAAAGAATAAACAAACACACATTCCTATTACTTAGTGTAAGTAAAACACACCAGGATAAGTGAGGGGCAGAATGTGCCCTCACCTCTTTAAATAGAAGAAGGAGGACCACCACCACTCAAAGCATGTAGCGGATCGCACTCAGTATAGCACGCACCCTCTTGGGAACCGAAACTGAGTAGTCGCCCTTGATGCAGCCCGCCATAGTAGAACATAGCTAATCACATCGCCTCACGGCAGGGTAAGTAATGCCCAAAACATTTTTACCGCTTTTTTTGTTGCCCTTGCAATCGTTATAATCGTTATAAGGGTTCTAATACACGGTGGACACCAACTTAGGAGTAGTGTAGGGCTACAGTGGATAATTATAGCAAAAAAAACAACTTTTTAGGGTTTAGTATAGCATTCCTACTACTCCTTCGTGAAGAATTAGCTGCTTTAGGGAGGCATCCTTAGGAATGTAAAGTGGATTCTTGTAGTAAAGAAGGACATCCTCTCTAGAATGGTCCTTAACTAGTGCTCTTTCCTTTGCCATTGTGTCCTCTTGACGAAGGATTTGTAAAATTTGAAGAGAAGCTTTATCTTCCTGTGAACATTCCCTCACCTTCTAATATTGGATTGTTGGCCATGGTGATGGTCCCAAGGAAGACTTTTCTGCTGAGGGCATCAATAACTGCATTTTCCTTGCATGGTCTTTACTTTATTTGAAAGTCATATTCTTGCAAAATCTCTATCCAACATCTTTGCCTCATGTTGAGTGTTGGTTGGGAGAAGATCCATTTTAGACTTTGGTGATCGATGATTAGCTAAAATTGACATCCCAAAAGATAATGTCTCCACAACTTGAGAGAAAACATAAAGGCAAGTGACAAAGTGTGTGTGTGTGTGTGAGTTCTATGTGTGCATTCTCTGCTAAGCCTGGCTTATCTTAACTTTTTTTGGAGAACCTTACACAACAAGGTAAGTAGCCTCTTGGCATAGTGCATTGACTTCAATTAGGGTGGGGCATGAGGTGTAGTGCTCAAATTGGGTTTCCTATGTTGGGCAAGACGGTCGGATCCAAGCTTGACAATCAAATCTGATTTTTATGGAGCTATTGAGTCCGTAGAGGGGTTTCTCACACGCAAGTTGAACTGCAACCAAACGTCAAGGGTGCCTCCAAACTATTTTCAACGTGAATTTCAAGTCCGTGGCTCCCCTTCCCATGCCGCATGGCTTGATCTATCATGCACACCTGTGGGAGGTCACTCGACCACTACATCAATTTGATGCTCGCATATGCACAATGTAGCTCTACCAAAGCAATGTACAGTAGCAATGTCCAATCTCTGCTGTAAACCAAGCAAAATCAGTGCATAGACAATCCGGGGATAAACAACTCTCAAAAGAGCATAAAATGCATAACCGTATAAGAAAGTGAAGAGTAAACACGATGCTCAATACACATTCCACAAAGTTTCATGCACAATCTAACAATTGCAAGTAACATGTACTTGTAACCTAAAGAACTCGTGACTACCTGCAAGTTGTAGCCACTACGAGCATACACAAATCTCACTCTTGCTAGAATGGGTACAAGAACACCAATCTGTGTCCAAAACTGACAAAACCTATCAAAGTGAGAGTCAAAACTTGATCACTATCAAAGTGGGACTAAATCACAACCACTAAATCATCAGAGCTGCAGATATATAGAAAGCATGGTAAGAATCTGGGAAAAACCGGACATACTTTTCCCTAAGATTTGAGCAAAATCTCAAAAATCTCACCAAAATTCATGGACCATAAATGATGTCTCAGTAGAAAATCCACAAATGGCATATATAAACTGCCAAAATCGTGACAATTTAGCTCACTCTTGAATGAGCGGCTCTATGGACAACTGCACTTGTCCAAAATCCGTGTAAACATGTGAATCTACGACCTGTGAGATGTAGCTAACTCACTCTATATCCACATATACATACATAGCATAAAGCACACACAACCTTGTTGAAAATACTCTATGAAGTGACCCACACAATCATAAATGAGCACAATACCTATGCCACATAATTTGCACTAAAATATGGCACACTACCTCATCAATTAGAAAGCTTGTCGATTGAAAATCAAACACATAGGACAATCAACCACCTAGCAGTGGTCAAAGTTGCCATATGAGCGCTGATGCCGCTTGCTGAGAGAAACTGCTCTAGAATGGTCTATCGGAGCCACTATGTGTCAATATGTGTCATCGAAGGAGAGAAAGAAAAACTCTTGAAGCCAAAATCGATGTTGAGGGGGTCGCCAAGGAGACTACATCAGAGCCGAGCCACTCCAAATGCGAAATAGAGGAGAGACAATGTCATTCTTTCTTGATCCGTCTCTTCTATGTCGAGGCCGAGATGTTGGGAGATTCTATTGGAGCAAAACTGCTCTAGATGAGATGGCGAGGCTATGTTGGAGGAAGGAAATTGAAGGCTACACAGGAGGAGAGCCGGACCACTCTCTCTTGCTCTCACTATGTCAAAGCTGAGAAGAAGAAGCTGATGTCGTCTTGCATCGTCAGTCAGAAGTGTCGAAGCTCCAAGTTGATGTCGAAGCCGAGGGAAAATGGTCTTCAAATCCAATCCGCTCCGGATATGCAGAGAGATGTCCAAATCTCTTTGCATATCCGGAAAATGGTCTTCAAATCCAATCCGCTCTGGATATGCAGAGAGATGTCCAAATCTCCCTAATGCCGAGAGGAGTGCCAAAGGCCAAAAAATTGGTAGTCCATGCCAAAGAAGAATGTCGTCCACAATAGAAGCTTTCTTAATCAGGATGTCCTAGCTCTCCAATGCCGAGAGCTATGTCTCCATCTTCACTATGTTTGAAGATCGCGTGTGCGCGTGTGTGCGTGTGCGTGCGTGCGTGCAACATGCTCTTGCTAAGTCTTCTACTCTCGCCAATGCTGAAGAAAATGCACCTCCAACTCCGCCTCTTCTTTCTCTCCCTCTTGTTCCTTACTATGAAGATTTGAGCAAGAGGGACAAGACACACACACACTATGCCTTGCTTGTAGTGTAGCGCTTCAATGCTTTCTCCTTAGCTAGCACTACTAATTGCCTTACGCTACCTTCAGCAAGTAACCAATGCTACTGTATTAATTCCCTTATTTTATTTTGCTTTTGATTTCTCCAGTGCTGCCTAATTGGCCTACTTTGTGTCCAGAACTATCTTTAAAGCTTGGTAACGTGCTCTTTGTAGAGCTCTTAATTTCTCCACACACAACAAATTTAGTCCTTGCTCAATCTCCAGCCTTAGCTCAAAGCTAAGTGGCCTACACATGCTAGAAATGGAACTTGAGACGAATGCTCCCCGCTCCAATCTAGATTTG
The DNA here is from genome assembly GCF_014529385.1 of Adiantum capillus-veneris. Taxonomy (NCBI): domain Eukaryota; kingdom Viridiplantae; phylum Streptophyta; class Polypodiopsida; order Polypodiales; family Pteridaceae; genus Adiantum; species Adiantum capillus-veneris. Next base: position 70,006,879 of record NC_140958.1, on the reverse strand, counting down.
AATATCCACCTCCAATGTGGTCTCTGTGAGCTCCAATGCTTCGCTGGATCCACTCAAACTCGAGCTACAAGCTCCATCATAGCTCTAATACCAGTTGTAAGGCGTGCATGCATTGATGCGTGCATGTGGGGAAGGGAAGAAGCAAGAGAGACTATTGCAGAGTGGCCAAAAATAGCACTCGTACCTTATTGCTTTATGTATATAACGAATAAGGTGAGTGGGTCATTCAGGTTAGTGATAATAGACGTTTGTCCTAGGGCAAAGGCACATCCGCCTTTAACCCCAACACTATCCACTCGAGTTACATCCATAGTGTTGCGTTCATCTAGTTCTTCATTTTAGTAAATTGGAAAGATTTATTTCTAAAGATGGTAATGTAATTGATGAGATGTTCGTTTAAAGGAATTAATAGAGGATGACCTTAGTCCAAACAAGATACTAAATAAGAGAGAGAAATGGTTGAGAAACCATATCCCCCAAGAATTTCTAGTTGCTTGGAAAGGTCTTTCACTAATGCTACATTGGAACGAGAGAACTTCATACTTCAACAATGCCCTACATTGCTCATTGAGGACAATGATCTTGTTGTTGGGGGAGAGAATGTTAGACGATGATGGCTTTTAGCATTGGTTGAGTTGGCCAAGTATTCCTCTTCTTTTGGATGGTGGCAGAGGTGATTTGATGCATGTTTTCAATACCTGGCATTGTGTTCTCACCGTCATGACCTTACAGATCATATATTGTGGTGCATTCCTATCCTTTGCGTGTGTATCGATACTTGATAGGTCTAACAACGGTTCACTCATCATTGCACATTGTCGTTGCTTCATCTTCAAAATGAACAAAATTACGATGTATGAAACAAATGCATCCACATAACTTTGGCTTTTATTATAAATGGCAAGATTCTATATGGTGGTTTATGTTGGCCTCAAAACTCATTGCAAACAAACAAGTGGTCTTGATACCAAATAAAAACAACAAACAAATAAATTGTTGTGAAAACAAATAAATCAAAACTTCATGCAACCAACAACGAGAGGACTCTCTGCATGTTATGACTCATGATTATTGTTATAATTGGCAATTGAAGCCTTAAACTCACAAATTGAACCAACAAAAAAGCTAGTTGACTCCATGCCAACTAGACGATGGGTTGTTGAGCAGTAGCTAAGAACAATGCAAGCCACCAAATGAAACTAGACACCTAGAACTAATTAACACTGTAACATGAGCATTGTGATCTTTCAAGTGAACTTTAATCAAGGTGAAAGGTAAGAACAAACTACATAAGATGATTAGAGAGTGAACTTTAATCAAGGTGAAAGGTCATAACGGCCTACATAAGATGATTAGAGAGAGTGTGCCGTTACTTATCCTCTTAAATAATACATCATAAATACTGTTTTGCCATCATTAACGTTGCCATGTGGCACGAATCAACAAGCTTAACTCTCAAGAGTGTTCCCTACTTGAGTGAGAGCGACTTTAGAAATCGATCTTTGAACGGTCTCGATCGAGAGAGAGAGAGAGAGAGAGAGAGAGAGGCTTCATAGATTTAGCAGAGTCGAGAGCTCATCCCGGAATTGCACCAAGTGCACAGGAAGCGCGTACCGAAGAGGTCATGTTTTCATGGCCTTTGTTGCAAACCCTTTGTCTCTGAGTATCCCTCCCGCAACGTTTGAAGCTTGGCTCAGAGATGGTGGCCACTTGGAGGTTCTAGACAAGGTCGCCATTGATCCACCCAGATCATCAAGCAATGCCTTTCTGTCTTCCATTCTCGGGTTTGCAGTTAATCCCTTTGGGAACGTAACTGTCGAAGACTTGTGCAGACCGCCCTTGCCTTGGACGGGTGAATTTTGGGATTGTGGGCATGGCCTTGTTGAAAGCTATGGCCTTCCTCTTAGCAGTGCACAGTGGAAGCTCCGCATGGGTGAGAACGTGAAGAAGTACATGGGGAATTACATCCGGCTTTTTGTCTTAGTGCTCGCTTGCTTCTTGTGAGTAGTCTTTACATGCTTACAGTTAGTTGTAGTTTGTATATATTAGTGCTTATCTTATTTTATATGTTTTCATCTTTGCATCTTGCAGATACAAATTGCCTTTTGCATTATGTGGACTTTTGTCCGTTTTGGCGCTGTGGGAAGGCATAAGAATGCTTCTTAATCACTTCAATCTGGACAGGAATAGTTTCCTCCATCAAGTGGTTGTGCTGTTTGGCAAGATATGTGAGTACTTGCTTCCCTTAACCTGTTGAATTAAAATATTACCCGATGCATCATGTGTTTATGTCATCACGGATCAAGAGGGATTGTAGGATCTATTGGAGTAGTGTACACATAGTTCTTTGCCTATCATTTGAATCCCATTTGGAGATATTGACAATTGTTAAAGAAGGGCAGAAGGCAAAAAAGGGACCAGTGCCCACAGTACCCCGCAACACAAAGCAACACTTCCAGCGTTTTCCCACCAGCCCTATTTTCACCATCAGCAGCCCAACGTTTTGTCATCAGCAAATCAGCCCATCGCCATCAAAATTTTAGTGTTTCTAGAGTACCAATAACAGCGATTTCAGCATTCAGCCCTTAGCCTCGTCATAGAGTTCAACATTTAGCCTATAGCCTCATCAGCATTTTCAGATTTCAGCTAGTACCATAGCGTTTCCATATTTCTGCCCTTTAGCCTCGCAGTACCTGGCATCTACTGCAAGTACCGTCAAGCATCTCCGCATCTAGTACCATTGTATGAGCATTTGTGCAATCTTAAGCAAATACCTCTCTAGCAATAGAGAAGGGGGGCCCTTGGGGGGGGGGGGTTTGGGACCCCATTTGGTGTCGATCCTCTCTCTCTCTCTCTCTCTCTCTCTCTCAGCACTTTCTCTCACAGTTTTCATTCTCTCTCGTGTGGTCTTTTGCACAACTCTCATGAAGTAAAGGCTCTCTCTCCCTTCAGTAAAAGGAACCTTGGGCACGAACTGAGCAAGTCATCCTAAACATTCACCATCATTCACTTCCGTTGCACATTACACTAAGGTTACTTATCCGGACTATATTATCTCTGCAAACAATGTCAAGATGGACCCCGCAAAGGTAGAACAGGTTCGTAATTAGGACTTGCCCAAAACAGCATATTGGACTTGCCCAAAACAAAATATGATGTGCGTTCATTTTTAGGTCTTTGTCAGGCATATATTCCGTATATAGAAAATTTTGGCCGCACCAATGATTGATATTTTGAAAGGGGTTAAAACTCGCCGTCAGTGCGTTGTTTTGTCCAAGGTTGCCTTTGAGGCTTTTGAAGCTCTCAAGGTTGCGGTGACTGAGGCTCCGTTTCTCATCCTTGCCTCTTGGGATGATCCCTTTGAGTTATGGACGAATGCGAGCAACGTCACCATAGGACCTGAGCTAAGTATCAGGGCTGACCAATTGCATTTTTCAGGAGGAAGTTAAATAGTGTAGAAAAGAATTATTTGTGTACGATAAGGTCCGTGTCATTCATTCTCTAAAGCATTGGAAGCACTTTTTTGTATGGTAGAGATTTTATTGTTCATACTGATCGTCAAGCTCTCAAGTGGGTCTAGTCTATTCCTAGTGCTCATTAGAGTGATTGCCAGGTAAGGTGGTCTCAGTTTTTTGAGCAATTTGGTGGTTTGATTAAATATGTTGCTGGTAAAGCTAACCTCATTGCAGATGTGTTAAGTCGCAAAGGACAGATCTTGGCACTTGAGTCGAGTTCCACAGTCTCCATTCAGGGAGTATGTTTTGACAACATGAAAAATCAATATGCGAATTTTGAGTTTGGTAAGCAATGGTTGCAAGCTCTTGCTTCTCAAGGGCTCAATAACTATCCCATTCGCGATGGTCTCTTGTATTTCCATCACTGTCTTTGTGTGTTACCTTCTCTTAGACAAGCCATATTGCACGATGCGCATTATGCACTCACAGGTCGGCACAAAGACATGAATACCACTTTAGAAAAAATTGAAAGATTCTTTTATTAGCCTAAAATTCAAAAAGATGTATTCAAGTATGTCATATTGAAAAAGTAAAAGCCCCTGGGTAAGCAACAGGGTCTTTTGATGCCGTTGCCTATTCCCCAAGGCCCATTTCAAAACAGTTCCATGTCAAGTCATATGTGCATGATCAACAACAAGCACGACAATACTTTTTGAAGTTCAAGGATTGAGGAACCCATGAGATTCCTTCACAGGTTACCTTGAGTTGTTGACAGACTACAAGAAAGCCATGCAGCTCGATACTAGTATCTTACTCAAAAGGGGAGATGTCAGGTGCACATCTAACCCTATGTGCATGTGGATAAGTTGTAACTCCTCTTTCTAGGGTTTAGGATAGCCTAGGAAGTGTTCTGGCACCCTTGTGAGCTCGTATATAGGACCTGCATGTCTAGGCACTTTAAATTAGTTGCATACCCTCTGATTGCACATGAGCACAACAAGTGTCTACTAGGTGGTAGGCATTGGGAAGTGTTCCCATACAGTTGCATTAGTACCCAGCCTAGGTATTTATGTGCATGTGAATCACCTCTTATTAGTTGTTAATCAACTTATTTATGAGTGTCACTAGCGTGTGACTACTATCTATCCTTTTTGTTGCTTTCTTTCTTATTATTTATTCATTTTCACTATTTGGAAACACCCCTCGAGAAATCTAACTGCCCTGCATTGCATAGCTAGTGTGGAACTGTTCAGAGGGAGTCTAAGCTTGAGGGCAAGAGAGCACTAAGGTTGGACAAGGACTATGGTTAGCCAAAGTGGGGTCATTGACTAGCCAAAGTGGAATCCTTTGCTACAGAGGCTACATTTCAGTTCTTGGTGTGGCTGTAGTGTACAAAGAGGGTCAGATGACCTAAAAAGATACAATGGCAGCATCTCCTAAAATTTAGGGAACTGCTATTTTGGGACCTGAAAATGTGTTCGCTTCATTACCTCCGGAATGACAAGGGGAACATTTTATTACTCTGTCGTGAAGTCAACTGGGCAACCGGTTGAGAGATTTTTAGGCGGCAACCCCGAAACGGGAAATAGCCTGTAAATGTGCCAAGTGGCACATTTCTGTGCACTTTCCTCATGCAGGAAGAAGTGGCGTTGATTTTAGAGAAGAGAGGCTCATTTTGCAGTTTCTCTCACAAGTTGAGAGCTATGGAGTGCTTCCTTTCCCTCTTATGTACAGTGCGGTGCCAGGAGTGATGCCCTGCACGCTACGCACTGCTCTCTATCTCCCCTATGGCAGTATGTTATGCCCCTCTAGTGGGCTTTTCAATTGAGCAATGTACAGTTGTGTGGGTTCATACGCGATTGCCGAGGCAAGAGCCTCTTGCACAGGTACTAGATTAGCTAGCGGCTAATCCCCCGGTGGTACAGGTGATTCGGAGAGGTTTCACGTGCGAAATCTAGTCTGATTCAAAGGGCAAGTAGCCCTACAGGTGCGGGAGCTCGAGGACTTGCTACGGATGCGACCGGCACGCGAAACGGAGCCCGAAAAGTGAATAACAGCCTGCTGTGTATTTTTGCAGGTTTAGGGTTTTGGCCCTAAACGGACCCTAATACCCCTTGGAGGTTCGGGGACGCGAGGGGACCGTTGTACAGGTGATCTGGCGCATTTTCGGGGCAGAAAACAGAGAATTCAGCGTGCTGCAGATTCTCGCTAGGTTTTGCAAAGTGCCCGTATGCGTCGGGAAAGTCATCCAATGCGTGGGAATACTGACTGTGAAGGGTCCTAGTATAGTTATGTTGCCGAAATCGGGCCAGAATAGTTGAAATTCAGCCAAAGTTGTACGGGGCAGCTTGTTAGGGAACCATAACGTTTATTCCCTCTTTTAAAGAATAAAGAAATACCGAAAGGGGTGCCTATTTAGGGGCCAGTCTGGTGTCGGTCTTCTCATACAGGTGCAATCTAGCAACCTGTATCCCTTTCCCCTTTGTTGTGTCTTGAAAGTATAGGTAAAGTGGGCGACAAATTAAATGGGTGAAAGCAAATAAAGTTAAGTCTAAGGTCTACCGCCCTTTTTGGATTAAACAGGCCGGTTTCATGGTTCCATTGTCGGGATTAAATCACTACTTCCCATAGAAGTGAGCCTTGGTCAGTTTGGGCTTGAAGACACAGGGGATCATAGACCAGACATAGGAAATTGCAATTATGGCTGACAGACCAGATGATGTGATTGAAGAGGTTTCCTCCTCACAGGGTCAACAGACACATGAAGTGGGTGAGTCTTCAAGACCACCACAGACGGATGATGATATATTCAGGACCCAGTTGGCTACTGCTGTGGCTATGTTCACACAAGTAATGCAGAACCCGAGGTTTTTAGCCTTTCTACAACCTCTTCTTTCGTCTTAGCAAGTTGGGTCACTGGATCATATTCAAAAGCCTGTTAAGGCTCAAGCTGTCACAAACGGGAGCGCATAACAATATAAAATACATTCGGATAAATAGGATTTATCACTTATTACTAAAGCTAGAGTATATATATATATATATATATATATATATATATATATATATATATATATATATATATATGAGAGAGAGAGAGAGAGAGAGAGAGAGAGAGAGAGAGAGTGAGAAGATCGACACAATACTGGGGACCAGAAGATGGGCTGGTCCCCCTTAAAGAGACTTCTTTATTAGGGAGAATCTTTTTACCATCACAAGAACCGAAGAAAACCCCTCCATTCTAATTCTTTGACTCGATGGTCGTTCCTTCCCGTAAGGGAAATCCGAGAGACGAGCTCTCAATCATTTTTCCGTCTGTACTCGGAGTCGAAACTCCGTAGACAATTTCCGAATTCCGTTCTTGGAATTCCCAAGCGTAGGCCGAAGCCTTCTCAAGTTCTCGCTTCTTCTTCGCGATGAAGTACCTGCAAACACACACGCAAACAAGCGACAACAATTCGTATGGCGAATCCACAATAGATACCTGTCGCTCTTGCGCGGAAAAAGCGTCTTCCGTGCTTCGTAGTCTTGCGATCTCTCGCGTCTTCTAGCGGCAGAGTCTTCTCTTGCTAGCGTTGGTAACCTCTTTTCAGTGAGGGCATGTGGTGCTTTTAATATTTATAGCTCCTTGACCACGGCACGAATAGCTGCTCGTGTAGAGATTGCGGTCGTTTTTTTTTTTCCTCTGTTCCACCCGAAATAGGGGGAGGGAATTCGTTGGCGGGTTTTGTTGCTTTATTTTCTAAGTGGCTGCCCACTTATTAAGTGGACGGCCAACATATTTTAAAATTGGTATGAACCTGCCCAAAAACTTAATAAAACCTTATAAGTTAAAAAAACAATGCCTTTCACAACACTTCCGAGGCGTCCCTGGATGCAACCACATGCACGAATGCAATGCAAACATAGATTCCTCGCGGGAAAGCGTCTGCTCTTCCAGGAAAACTCGTTAAAATATTCCGCTTTTTAAGAAAAGCTTCTCAGAACCCATCTTTATTCTTGTGCTTGCGTCTTTACGCGTATTCCTCTTTTTAGTTCGGATTTCCTCTCGACTATGGATATCCCCTTTCCGATGCACCCGTCACCCACCTTGTGACGCATCAGGAATACCCATCACCTAGTCCTTTCCTACCGAACTTTCGATACAATCCCCTTCACGATGCTCTATGTCACCCATCTTATGACGCATCAGAGATGTCCGTTCCTGGATGGTCGGATACTTCTTCCCGATGCTCCCTATCACCCATCCATTGTGACGCATCAGAAGTACCCGTTCCTGGTGGCCTTACAGATATTCCCTTTCACAGTGCTCCTGTCATTACTTTGAATGACGCACTAGGGATACTCTGTACTCGGATGTCTCCAGTGAGAAAAACCCTCTCACTTAAAGTTCCAATAATTCATTTAGAATTATTTTTCCTGATATTCCAAGCGAGAAAACCCTCTCACTTATAAATCCAATAATTCAATTAGAATTATTTTTATGTCAGATAAAGCCAATTTAGTAACATCCCTCCCCCTTATAAACAGTTGTCCTCAACTGTAGAGGTCCAACCGAACTGCCGGGGAGAAACCGGAAAGATTCCAAATCTTGCTCAATGGTGATTTGAGCTGGTCCTTTCTTAAAAGAGAACTTAAAATTTAAATTAAATAGAAATGTAAAAAATTCAATAATTCAATACTTACCTTACCGGTTCATGTCATTCCTCTAGTACCTTGAGGATATCCTTCACCAATCATCAAACTTACGAGCCATGTAAGAACTCGTCATTCGCGTCTTTCCGGGGAGAAACCGGAAAGATTCCAAATCTTGCTCAATGGTGAGTTGAGTTGGTCCTTTCTCAAAAGAGAACTTAAAATTTAAATTAAATAGAAATGTAAAAAAATTAATAATTCAATACTTACCTTACCGGTTCATGTCATTCCTCTAGTACCTTGAGGATATCCTTCACCAATCATCAAACTTACGAGCCATGTAAGAACTCGTCATTCGCGTCTTTCCAAGAGATTGGAAGTTTCCTCATCCGAGAATCTGTTAACTCAATTCCACCTTCTCAATTCCGACAAGAATAATCCTCCTAGAAATCAATCTAGGTCTATGTCCTTGCGCATAATCCTGCGTTGTTAGTCCAGAGGGTGTTAAACCTCTTGTGTCCTCCCACATAGGGAATGCCTAGTCATAGAGCATTAAGCTCGATGTCTTTCTTTCACAAACAGAGTTTGCTATCACATTAAAGAAGGTTCTTGTTCCGAGCCGTCGCTGAACGCAGGCGGACGGTTCCAATCCGAAGATTCCTTGTGCACGGCGGCACTTCTTTATAATCTTTTCCTCTTGCGAGTTATTACCACAAGTAGTGTTTTTCACTACTTGTTTTGACTCGCTCGTGTTCCCATTGGGTAAACCAATCCCAATCTTCTTGGATGCTTTCCTCAAAGCGTAGAGGAAAAATTCAGCCTTGAAATGAATCCAAGTCTTGTTGTAAGTTCCTTGCAGAGCTTTGGTATACCACCAAGTACTTGCAATCCCCCTTGAGGTGTTTGGTCACATGCCTCACCTTCGACACTTCTCAGAAATTGCCGTTTGGAAAGGCAACTTCAAATTGTCGAATGAAAGTAGTAGCTTTCAGCCCTTCCGTCAAAAGTATCAAACTTGACTGGAGTGTTCCTAGGTCTAGAGACCTTCTTCATATCCTTCCCGAAATGACGGGATTTCTTGGCTATGGTTCTGGATTGATATTCATGAATATTTTCAGGATTCTTAAGGACCTTGAGCATTCCGCTCCTTGGATTCTCTACGTTCTTGAGCATCATGCTCTTGTCGCCTTCTTAGAGAATCCCAAGTCTTGTGTTGACTTCTGCGGAGAGAAAAAAAAAAAATCCCAACTTTGAACTCTGCAAGCTTTTCTTGCAGGGCTTAGGGTTCTACCTGCTTACTTCTCTCTTGGCTTGTCATGGCTTCTTCCCGTATCTTCCCAGAGTCGTCCTCCTTTACAGAAAAAGAGAGGAGACCATGCTCTGATACCACTGTCACAAACGGGAGTGCATAACAATATAAAATACATTCGGATAAATAGGATTTATCACTTATTACTGAAGCGAGAGTATAGAGAGAGAAATAGATAGATAGATAGATAGAGAGAGAGAGAGAGAGAGAGAGAGAGAGAGAGAGAGAGAGAGAGAGAGAGAGAGAGAGAGAGAGAAGATCGACATAGTACTGGGGACCAGAAGATGGGCTGGTTCCCCCCCTTATAGAGAATTCTTTATTAGGGAGAATCTTTTTACAAGCACAAGAACCGGAGAAAACCCCTCCGTTATAATTCTTTGACTCGATAGTCGTTCCTTCCCGTAAGGGAAATCCGAGAGACGAGCTCTCAATCCTTTTTCCGTCTGTACTCGAAGTCGAGACTTCGCAGACAATTTTTGAATTCCGTTCCCAGAATTCCCAAGCGTAGGCCGAAGCCTTCTCGCTTCTTCTTCGCGATGAAGTACCTGCAAACACACACGCAAACAAGCGACAACAATTCGTATGGCGAATCCACAATAGATACCTGTCGCTCTTGCGCGGGAAAAGCGTCTTCCGTGCTTCGTAGTCTTGCGATCTCTTGCGTCTTCTAGCTGCAAAGTCTTCTCTTGCTGGCGTTGGTAACCTCTTTTCAGTGAGGGCATGTGGTGCTTTTATAGCTCCTTGACCACGGCACGAATAGCTGCTCGCGTAGAGATCGCGGCCTTTTTTTTTTTTCCCTCTGTTCTACCCGAAATAGGGGGAGAGAATTCGCTGGCTGGTTTTGTTGCTTTATTTTCTAAGTGGCTGTCCACTTATTAAGTGGACAGCCAGCATATTTTAAAATTGGTATGAACCTACCCAAAAACTCAATAAAACCTTATAAGTTAAAAACAATGCCTTTCACAACACTTCCTAGGCATCCCTGATGCAACCACATGTACGAATGCAATGCAAACATAGATTCCTCGCGGGAAAGCGTCTGCTTTTCTCGGAAAACTCGTTAAAATATTCCGCTTTTTAAGAAAAGCTTCTCAGAACCCATCTTTATTCTTGTGCTTGCGTCTTTACGTGTATTCTTCTTTTCCAGTTCGGATTTCCTCTCGACTATGGATATCCCCTTTCCGATGCACCCGTCACCAACCTTGTGACGCATCAGGAATACCCATCACCTAGTCCTTTCCTACCGAACTTACGATACAATCCCCTTCACGATGCTCTATGTCACCCATCTTATGACGCATCAGAGATGTCCGTTCTTGGATGGTCGGATACTTCTTCCCAATTGCTCCCTGTCACCCATCCGTTGTGACGCATCAGAAGTACCCGTTCCTGGTGGCCTTACAGATATTCCCTTTCACAGTGCTCCTGTCATTACTTTGAATGACGCACTAGGGATACTTTGTACTCGAATGTCTCCAGTGAGAAAAACCCTCTCACTTAAAATTCCAATAATTCATTTAGAATTATTTTTCCTGGTGTTCCAAGCGAGAAAACCCTCTCACTTATAAATCCAATAATCCAATTAGAATTATTTTTATGTCAGATAAAGCCAATTTAGTAACAAGCACAGGTGATTCATACTGTAGAGTCAATGGAAACACGTGTACACTTGACGGAGAACATGAAGTCTCCACAACCTGTGCCTAAGGTGCAAGAACAGGTGGCTGAAATGCCAGTCTTTCAAGCTGTACCAGTTCAGCCAGCCACCTTTCAGCAGCCTGTAGTTGGTTCTAATGGGCAAGGAAGCAACCTACAGGCTATGCAACAAGTCTTCCCACCACCTTCAGTACACCCTGGCTACTTTGGAGGTGGATCAGTATTCCAGAGCATGGCTGGTCATACACTTGGAAATCAGTTTTACTCGCCAGGAATAGTGTTCGGGGGTGCTCAAACAATGATGCTTAACCCCATGTATGGTGTCACGGGCATGCAACCAGGATTTCAAAAGCACTCAGGGCCAATTTGGGATGCCACAGACAAATTTTGGTATGGTTGGAATTACAAATCAACAGCCAAATATGGTATTTCCAGGTCAACTTAATAGCGGCCAAGAAACACAGGTGAACCCTAACAGTGTTCCCATTTTTTAGTCACTTCCATATGACAACTTAACGCCGCTGGAGAGGCCAACTCCGTACAAAGAAGGTGGCAAAGGTGTGACATTCACGACCTTTACAGGGTTTGATGACAGGAAGAAGGCTCTCTCATTCCTCCAGCAGTTTGACAAGGCCTATGCAGGGGGAAACTTTACAGTGGCTTCAAAGGTCCGCAAGGCAACCACTTTCTTGACAAGGAATGGTGGACAACTTTATTGCTTCAAGGGCAAGCTCCGTCCACATGGATTTACTTCAAGCAGATTTTTGCAGCAGCATGGTTATCTGATGACTTTGAAGCAGATGTCATGACAGAATGGCACCAGCTTAATGCTGCCACTTGCAAGAATCTCGATGACTACAATCGGAAGTTTTGGAAAGCTCTACTTCCAGTAACTTCCTATAGGTTTGTGCCATTGACAGATTAGATTGAAAAATATTGTTGTGGCCTACCCAAAGGATTGAGAAAGTATTGCACGAAGACCAAAGTCACTACTTTGACGTAGCTCATCGAGGTAGCAAACACTGGCAATGGTTTGCTCAAGGGAGAAGATTGTGAATTTAATACTGGCGTCAAGGAAGGATCAGCCAAGAAAAATTCAGCGAAGAAGTACGTTCCCAATGAGGTTCCTAAAGGGACTCAAGACTCAAGAGCCAGCCAACGCAGGGAAAGGCAAAGCTACGGTTGAATCAGAAAAGGGACCAGCAAAGAAATGGAAAGACGTTATCCTCGCAAGTCGGAAGAGCAAAAGAAGGTCCTGAGGTCAGAGAACAAATGCTTTATCTGTGAGCAGCCTAGCCACATTGCTTACAATTGTCCTCAAAAGAAAAGGCCAGCTGATTCTGAAGACAAGGAGGACAAGAAAGGAAAGAGGCCCATGGCTGGTCTAGTGCCATATATGGTGGGTGACAAGCCAAATTCAGATGCAAGTGAGCTTTGCTGAGCATGGGGAAAGGTCAGGGATCAAACAGTGCTTATCTTCTTTGATCCATGTGCCAAAGCCAACTTCATTTCCCCAGAATTGGCTTCAAAGTTGGGAATCAGACCTGAAGAGATGGGGTATACAGCAGAGGCAGGTTTGGCATGTCCTAGCCATACAAAGGCTGTGACACCTATCATCGGAAAGTTGCGCCTACATATCCAGTCCTATGTAGATGCTGAAGAATTTTACATCATGCCACTGGACGGATGTGATGTGTTGCTAGGTATTCCTTGGTTGTTTCGTGTACAGGGAATCATGGATGCCTACAGCAAAAAGATCACTTTACAGAGCAGGGGAAAGACTCACATTTTGGATGTAAAGCTTAAAGGGGAGTCTATTCCCACTGTATCAGCTTCTGCTATTACTTTTGTAATGAAAAAGCATCTTTCTGCGTACTTGGTTTTTGCACGTGAAGTGTCAGATTGTGATGAATCAAATTTATCTGTGTTAGATAAAGAAAGGTCAATGTTTTTACAACAGTATAGTGATTGTTTTTTCGATTCATTACCGTCTCAATTACCGCCAGAGAGACCCGAGGACCATGCGATAGATTTGGTGCCAGGCAGTAGCCCACCAAATAAGCCTCCGTACAGGGTTAGTGTGGCTCAACACAAAGAGATAATGAGCCAAGTACAGGAGCTATTAGAAAAGAGGCTGATACAGCCGAGTTCATCTCCATTCTGTTCTCGAGTGTTGGTGGTGCAGAAAAAGGATGGCTTATGGCGTATGTGCATCGACTACCGTGCACTGAGCAAGAATACCATCGAGAATAGGTTCCCGATACCTAGAATTGATGATATTCTGGACAAATTAGAAGGAGCAGCTATGTTTAGCAAGATAGATCTAAAGAGTGGGTACCATCAGATCCACATTAGATGAGAGGATGTGCACAAAACTACTTTTAGAACAATGTTTGGCCTTTACGAATTTTTAGTGATGCCCTTTGGTCTCACAAATGCTCCTGCTACGTTTAGTAGGATGATGGACAGAATTTTCCGTCCACACCAGCAGTTTGTTGGTACATTCTTTGATGACATGATAATCTACTCAAAGAATGAAGAGGAGCATAGGCATCACTTGGCCATTGTGTTCAAAGAGCTACGCAGCCATAGGTTGCTCATCAATGCAAAGAAAAGTGAATTTTTTCTGGAAGAGATTCACTTTCTGGGACACATTGTCTCAAAGGATGGTGTCAGAATGGATCCTGCTAAAGTTGAAGCGATCAAGTCATGGCTAGATTTGAAGACGGTGCACGATGTCCGAAGCTTCTTGGGACTATGCTCCTATTACAGAAGGTTTATCCGAAATTTCGCCGAGATTGCTTCACCTTTACATGCTCTTCAAAAGAAGGCAGTCACCTTTAGATGGACACAAAAAGAGATTTCAGCTTTTAATCTCTTAAAGGAAAAGATGACTTTAGATCCAGTCATTGTGTTGCCAGATCTTAGGAAGTCATTTGTGGTCCAGTGTGACGCCTGTGGTAGTAGCATTGGTGCAGTGCTAATGCAAGATGGTAGGGTAGTAGCCTATGAGAGTAGAATCTTGCAAGGGCCAGAAAAGACTATGCAAGTGTATGAAAAAGAACTGCAGGCCGTCATTCATGCGCTCTTAAGTTGGAAACACTACCTGCTAGGTGCAGATTTCGTTGTCCAAACGGATCACCAGACCTTGCGATACTTCTTGACACAGGCAAAGTTATTTGAGAAGCATATGCGATGGGCAAATATCTTGTCCATGTTCCATTTTCAGATTGTGCATGTGGAAGGCAAGAAGAACGTTGTGGCTGATGCCTTGTCAAGGAAGCCACAAATTTCAGCTGTGTCAATTCCTTATCATCATGAACTTGATAATATGAGGGAACAGTATGCAAATGATGAAGATTATGCAAGGGTCTTCGAGCATCTAATGGATGGACAACGTCATGAACACTATCTTCTCAAAGATGGGTTCATGATGATGCATGGCAGATTATGTGTCACAAAGCCATTGCGACGCAAAGTTATGGAAGAGAGTCATGTCCCACCGTATGCAGGGCATTGTGGTATCGATGCTACAGTTAAAGCGGTTGAGACATTCTTCTACTGGCCTACATTGAGAAGAGATGTGGATGCCTTTGTGCGAGAATGCCTAATATGCCAGAAGGTCAAGTTTGACAGGCAAAAGGCATCAAGGTTATCGCAACCACTACCTATTCTAGATAAACCATGGGAAAGTATTGCTATGGATTTTATCTTTGATCTTCCGAGAACGTAGACAGGAAACGATGGTATTTGGACCATCATTTGTAGATTCAACAAGTAGGCTCATTTTATTCCTGTCAGGAAGAAGATAAAGCCAGATCAGATGGCACGCTTGTTTATGAGCAATATTTTCAAGTATCATGGCATGCCACAGTCGATTGTTAGCGACCGTGATCCACGCATGACAAGTTTGTTCTGGAGAGGCTTGTTTGAGAATATGGGCACAACGCTCAAATTCTCTTCGTCATTTCATCCTCAAACAGATGGGCAATCAGCAGAGGCAAATTCTACTGTCCTAGATCTGCTGAAGTGCTACGTGTCAGAGCATAAAGGAAAGTGGGAGCAGTATTTGCCATTGGTGGAGTATGCATACAATAATACAGTGCATTCATTAATTGGCAAGGCACCTTTTGAGATAGTTGATGTCACCAGGAGGTGTATTTTTCCTGTTGCCTTCCGTAAATAAGTATAAGATATTTTTATTTATTTTATTTTTACTTGTTTTTCCCAGAACCCTTGAAAAGGTGCAAGTGGACATTGCATGGCCAGTGTGAAACGACTGCGGCCGAATAGGTTTCTCACAGGGGGAGTCTGGGTCAGTCAGTCTGGGACTGGTCGGGCCAGTTAGCACTGAATTCTGATGAGTATGGAAGCCTGTGCGCGCCAAATGAAGTTTGGGCCACTCGGAAAGTCACTTATAACTTTATAAGTCAGTGGGAACTAGAGAATTAACTCAAAAGGGGCAAACTGGACACATGGCGGCTTCTGGTGCAGTTTTCCACTTCCATCAGCAAGAGGGAGCGCCCAATTTGAGAGAGGAGGCTGATTTGACTCATAAGTGAGCTACAATGTGTGTGTGAGTAGTGGGTGCAGGTCTACAGCTTTAATGGAAAGCTTGCCTTCTCCTCTGTCTCATGTAGCGTGATGACTTGCTCTCGTGCATCTCTCTCTCCCCTTTGGCACATATGGTAATGCCCCACTAGTTGGGCTACTCAGATGAACATGTACAGTTCTGGGGGTTTATGCGCGTTTGCCAAGGCAAGAGCCTTCTGAACAGGAACCGGATTAGCTAATTGCTAATCCCCCACAGGCATGCACAGTTCCATCGCGAAAGATTGCGAGTTCGGAGAGTTTTCTCGCGTGAAAACTCGTCCAATTCACATGGGAACTGTCCCATTGCGTGTAGGAGCCCTTGGGACAGGCCTACGCGTGTTCACTCCGCTAAAAACGATCCGAAACAGCAAATTACAGCCTGCTGTGTTTTTCTGCAGGTTTAGGGTTTCGCACCTAAACTGCAAGGGAACACCGGGGGAGCCTCATGAGAGCCTTGGGATGCGTGTACAGGCTTTTGGGCACCTGGCAGTGAAAAACAACGAATTACAGCCCGCTGAATTTCTGTGACAGCTCACCAGAAAGCTTCCAGATAGCGAGGGAATCCGTCCTAGACAGGTGCTTTTGACCTACAGGGGTTTTTGCGCCGTTATGCTGCCAAAATCAGGTCGAAAACCTGCCTTTTCAGCCCTCGTTAGGTTTGGACAGCTTTGTGAAAGCTTGTGCTAAGTGGTCGGATCGTCTACCTTAATTTGAATAAAGAAATACCGAAAGGGGCGCCAGTCTTTGGGGCCTACAGGGTGTCGGTCTCGTGTGCGCAGTGACATTCTAGTCGTTGGACGCAACTTTGTTCTCTTCCCTTCTCAGTGCTCTGTGTAAAGTTAACAGGTAATTGAAATAGTACCGCCCTCTACGTTGTACAGGCCGGTTATATGGTTCCATCGATGGGATAGTCACTTTTTCTTCAAAAAGTGCAACGTGGATTGTTGTGGGTGAAAGCAACACAGAGCTTGTCATTATGGTAGAGAAGAGAGACCAAGTACTTGAAGAGGGATCTTCCTCACATGGCACGGAGAAAGTTCCTTCAACTCTTCAAGAAGAGGACAGGTTGTTTAGAACTCAAGTGTGTTGCTGCATGGACATGTTTCAGTAGTTGGCTAACAACCCAAGGATGCAGGAGTTCTTATAGGCTTCGACACAGGGTTTTCAGCCTCCTACACAGGGCATGACTGAGCCGTTGCAGGAAAAGGAGATTTCCAATGCGCAGAGGATTCATGATGCTCGAGGGAAAGCCCATGTGGTTGAGCAACTAGCGGTGTCCAATGATCCAAAGCAACTTGCTTTAGCTGGACAAGAACCGTTTGTGAATGGTCAAGGGAGTAATGAACACGCTATGCGTCAGACCCTTCCATTACCTAATACTTATCCTGGTTATTTTGGAGGTGGTTCAGTGTTTCAAGCTATGGCTGGACCTTCCACAGGTTATATGCCAGGGAATGTGTTCGGGACAATGCAAACAGGCATGGGTAACCCTATGTACGCGAACATGGGTGTCCAACCAAGTTTTCAGGGTGCCTGCCAGTTTCGAGTGCCCGGAACACAATTTGGTATGGCTGGTTTTCGCAGCCATACGTACAAAATGCAGATATGACAGGGAAAACAGTTGATGCGAGTGCTAGAATGAACACTCATGGAGCACCACTGTTACAAGCACCTGTTTATGATAATGTGGCTCCTTTGAGTCAGCTTAAGGATTACAAGGAAGGTGGGTTGGGAGTGAAGTTTGAAACTTTCAGAGGAACCGAGGATCAATTGAAGGCTTTGACCTTCATATAGGAGTTCGATGCAGCTTATGCTGGAGGAAACTTCACGGAATCTTCAAAGATATGCAAGGCTGCCACTTTCTTGAAAGGGAATGCGCTTCAATGGTGGACCGCATTGTTGAAACAGGGTCGAACCAGGGTCAAGCCCCAACAGCGTGGGTCCAATTCAAACAGCTTTTTGCGCCTGCATGGTTGACAAACACTTTTGAAGTGGATGTGATGACAGAATGGCACGAGTTGAATGCTAAACAGTGTGCGAACTTGGAAGAGTACAATAAACAGTTTTGGGCCGCACGGTTGCCAGTCACCTCTTACAGGTTTGTGCCATTGTCAGAACAAATTGAGAAGTACTGTTGCAGATTGCCCAAGAAAATCAGGGACTACTGCACAAAGACTACCGTCATGAATATGTTTCAGTTGATAGAGAATGCAAGAGTGGCCAGCAATCTGTCGAAGGGAGATTCCGATGGATTTAATAGCCACAAGAAAGGGTCACAGGGCAAACAGTTTTCAGCCAAGGGCAATGTTGCGGCAAAGCCTTCTGAGCCTCCCACAAAGAAGCCCTCCACTGAAGAAGGTGATGCATCCAAGAAGCAGTCTAAGTCTTCTTCGGGACGAGGACAAGGACAAAAGAGGCATTTTTCTGGCAAAACTTTTGAAGAACGGAAAGCTCTTAGGGAGGCCAAGAAATGCTACATTTGTGAACAGGAAGGACATTTTGCAAATGAATGCCCACAGAAGAAGTCACAGGATAAGGATGACAAGTCAGACCATAAAGGGAAGAAGCCAAAGCCAAGTGCAGGACTTGTTCCAAATTTGGTTGGAGACCAGCCAAACACAGATGCCACGGAGCTGTGCAGAGCTTGGGGCAAAGTTAGAGACCAGATGGTGCTGGTTTTCTTTGATCCAGGAGCCCGTGCAAATTTCATATCACCAGAATTGGCATCAAAGTTGGGCATTCGTGCAGAGGAGATGGGTATGACAGGGGAAGCAGGTTTGGCATGCCCAGGTCATTCAAAGCCCGTTACTCCCATTTTGGGGAAGCTTCGTCTGCACATTCAGAGCTATGTAGATGTGGAAGAGTTTCATACTTACAACAAAAAGATTACCCTTGTACATAGAGGAAAGACTCATGTCCTTGATGTAAAGCTTAAAGGCGAGTCTGTTTCTGCTTCTGCTATTTCATCTGTAATAAAGAATCATCTTTCTGCGTACTTGATCTTTTCAAAAGAAGTACCTCAAGTTGTATCTAACTTGTCTACCTTAGATAAAGACAGGTCAACTTTTTTGAGTGGTTTCAGTGATTGTTTTTCGGACTCTTTGCCAGGGGAGTTACCTCCTGAGAGACCTGAGGATCATACTATAGATCTAGTGCCAGGTTCTAGTCCACGGAATAGACCACCATACAGGGTTAGTGCAGCCTAGCAGAAAGAGATTATGAGTCGGGTCAACGAGCTTTTAGAGAAGGGGTTGATTCAGCCCAGTTCATCCCCTTTTTGTTCGCCTGTACTCTTAGTGCAGAAGAAGGATGGTTCATGGCGCATGTGCATTGACTATCGCGCCTTGAATAAGAATACCATCAAGAACAGGTTCCCCATACCGAGGATAGATGACATTCTTGATCGGCTTGAGGGAGCGTCATTGTTTACAAGAATAGACCTAAAGAGTGGGTACCATCAGATACGCATTAGGCCAGAAGATGTCCATAAGACTGCGTTCAGGACAACATTTGGTCTCTATGAGTTTCTTGTTATGCCATTTGGTCTCACAAATGCTCCTGCCACGTTTAATAGAATGATGGACAGAATTTTTAGACCACATAGAAACTTCATGGGTACCTTCTTTGACGACATGATTGTCTATTCGAAGTCTGAAGAGGAGCATAGGGATCACTTGATTGCAGTTTTCAATGAGTTACGTAGGAACATGCTACTCATTAATGCGAAGAAGAGTGAATTCTTTTTGCAAGAGATTCACTTCCTTGGGCACATTGTTTCAAAGGATGGGGTACGCATGGATCCCGCTAAAGTGGAAGCAATTAGGTCATGGCCAGACTTGAAGTCCGTACATGACATTCGAAGCTTTCTAGGCTTATGTTACTACTACAGGAGGTTCATCCGAAATTTTGTTGAGATTGCTTCTCCACTCCATGCACTACAAGGAAAAGGAGTTACTTTCAAGTGGACAGCCAAGGAAATTTTAGCGTTCAAACACTTGAAAGAGAAGCTGACTTCAGATCCGGTAATCATTTTGCCAGATCTTTCGAAACCTTTTGTGGTTCAGTGTGATGCGTGTGGCCATAGTCTTGGTGCAGTTCTAATGCAGAATGGCCGAGTAGTCGCATATGAGAGCAGAATTCTTTTGAAGACTGAAAGAAACTTGCAAGTCTATGAGAATGAATTGCTGGTAGTAATTCATGCTCTCACTAGTTGGAAACACTATCTGCTAGGGGCTGATTTTGTTGTCCAAACGGATCATCAAACCTTGCGATATTTTCTCACACAGACGACGCTGTCTGAGAAGCACATGCGATGGGCAAACATCTTGTCAATGTTCCATTTTCAGATTGTGCATGTGCAAGGGAAAAAGAACGTGGTGGCTGATGCGTTGTCACGAAAGCCCCAAATTTCAGCAGTGTCAATTCCGTACCATTGTGAACTAGACGAAATGAAGACACAATATGCTGAAGATTTAGATTTTGCAAGGATCTATGACCAGCTTGTTGATGGGCAACATCATGAGCACTATATGCTTAAGAATGACTTTCTCATGATGCATGGAAAGTTATGCGTTACTAAACAGTTACGGTCAAAGATTTTGATGGAAAGTCACGCTCCACCTTGTGCTGGGCATCGTTGAATTGATGCGACAGTGAAAGGGGTTGAGGCATTCTTCTATTGGCCAACTTTGCGTCAAGATGTTGACACATTTGGAAGATCATGCTTAGTATGCCAAAAAGTCAAATTTGACAGACAAAAGCAACCGGGATTGTTGCAGCCATTGCCGATCCCAGATAGGCCATGGAAAAGCATAGCAATGGACTTTATCTTTGATCGTCCAAGGACGCAAACAGGCAATGATGGGATTTGGACTATCATTTGTAGGTTCAGTAAGCAGGCCCATTTCATTCCTATGAGGAAGAAGATAAAGCTAGAACACATGGTCAAGATATTCATGAGCAATATCTTTAAATATCACGGGATGCCTCAGTCAATTTTCAGTGACAGGGATCCACGTATGACGAGTCTTTTCTGGAAGGCATTGTTTGAGAACATGGGCACTACGCTAAAGTTCTCTTCTTCGTTTCATCCGCAAACTGATGGACAGTCAGAAGAGGCAAATTCTATTGTTCTGGACCTGCTCAAATGTTATGTGTCAGAGCACAAAGCAACTTGGGAACACCATCTTCCATTGGTTGAATATGCTTACAATAACACTGTGCATACGTCAACAGGTAAGGCACCATTTGAGATAGTGGAAGGAGGGAAGAAAGTCCCGCCCATTTTGCAGACTAAGGACAAGATTTTTGAGGCAGACAAGTATGTGCAAGATATGGATGAAACATACAGGAAGATAAAGATTGCTCTTGAGAAGACTCAAGCTAAACAAAAGAAAGCTGTTGATCGTCATCGTCGTGAACTTGTATTCTCACTTGGTGATTGGGTGCTTTTGCGCTTTGAAAAGGCCAGGTTAAGGAAAAGGAAAGGCAAGGAACGCTTGTTTCCTAAGCTCAGTATGCGATATTATGGTCCTTTATAGATTTCAGAAAAGATCAGCGATGTAGCTTACAGATTAAAGCTACCAGAAGGCTGGAAAATACATAATGCTTTTCATGTAAGTCTTCTAAGACCCTTTGTTGGTGGTGTGCCAGAGAATATGCTTGATGAGGAACAACCCGAAGTGGAAGAATTGGATGAAATCCTTGTTCCTGAACATATATTGGCACATAAAGAAAGAAAGGTTAGAGGAAAGGTTGCAAGACGCTATTTGGTGAAGTTCAAGAACTATCCATCGTTGGATGCCAAATGGATGGAAGAGTCTGAATTGGTTGATTCACCTCAGCTATTGCAATTGTATCTTGAAGCCTTTCAAATGGAACCCACAGTGACTTGATGTAGCCTTTTCTGGAGCAAGGCAAGAGCATGGTTCATGATGCTCAAGAGAGTAGTTAAGCAATTGTATCTACTCTTTCCATACAGAATTTAGCTAGAGAAGTTTGTGCTTGAGAGTGCACTAGAAGGCTTCTATGCTTGATATATGTGTCGTAGCCAGGTTGGTGGGATTGTTCAATCGTCCAACGCTACATTTTCGGAAGCATGTATATCTTGGATTCCCATCATAGAATATATGTGATATCAGGAGATACCGCATGTATTATTGGCATGCAAGCGAGGTCGCTTGCAGTATTTCAAGGGTGGGGTGTGTCACCAGGAGGTGTATTTTTCCTGTTGCCTTCCGTAAATAAGTACTAGATATTTTTATTTATTTTATTTTTACTTGTTTTTCCTGGAACCCTTGAAAAGGTGCAAGTGGACATTGCATGGCCAGTGTGAAACGGCTGCGGCCGAATAGGTTTCTCAGAGCGGGAGTCTGGGTCGGTCAGTTTGGGACTGGTCGGGCCAGTTAGCACTGAATTCTGATGAGTATGGAAGGCTGTGCGCGCCAAATGAAGTTTGGGCCACTCGGAAAGTCACTTATAACTTTATAAGTCAGTGGGAACTAGAGAATTAACTCAAAAGGGGCAAACTGGACACATGGCGGCTCCTGGTGCAATTTTCCACTTCCATCAGCAAGAGGGGGCGCCCAATTTGAGAGAGGAGGCTGGTTTGACTCATAAGTGAGCTACAGTTTGTGTGTGAGTAGTGGGTGCAGGTCTACAACTTTAATGGAAAGCTTGCCTTCTCCTCTGTCTCATGTAGCGCGATGACTTGCTCTCGTGCATCTCTCTCTCCCCTTTGGCACATATGGTAATGCCCCACTAGTTGGGCTACTCAGATGAACATGTACAATTCTGGGGGTTTATGCGCGTTTGCCAAGGCAAGAGCCTTCTGAACAAGAACTGGATTAGCTAATTGCTAATCCCCCACAGGCACGCATAGTTCCATCGCGAAAGATTGCGAGTTCGGAGAGTTTTCTCGCGTGAAAACTCGTCCAATTCACAGGGGAACTGTCCCATTGCGTGCGGGAGCCCTTGGGACACGCGTAGGCGTGTTCGCTCCGCTACAAACGATCCGAAACAGCAAATTACAGCCTGCTGTGTTTTTCTGCAGGTTTAGGGTTTCGCACCTAAACTGCAAGGGAACACCGGGGGAGCCTCGTGAGAGCCTTGGGATGCGTGTACAGGCATTTGGGCACCCGGCAGTGAAAAACAGCGAATTACAGCCCGCTGAATTTCTGTGACAGCTCACTAGAAAGCTTCCAGATAGCGAGGGAATCCGTCCTAGACAGGTGCTTTTGACCTACAGGGGTTTTTGCGCCGTTATGTTACCAAAATCAGGTCGAAAACCTGCCTTTTCAGCCCTCGCCAGGTTTGGACAGCTTTGTGAAAGCTTGTGCTAAGTGGTCAGATCGTCTACCTTAATTTGAATAAAGAAATACCGAAAGGGGCGCCAGTCTTTGGGGCCTACAGGGTGTCGGTCTCGTGTGCGCAGTGACATTCTAGTCGCTGGACGCAACTGTGTTCTCTTCCCTTCTCAATGCTCTGTGTAAAGTTAACAGGTAATTGAAATACCACCCTCTACGTTGTATAGGCAGGTTATAGTTGAAGGTGGCAAGAAAGTTCCTCCCATACTGCATACAAAGGACAAGATATTTGAAGCAAACAAGTATGTTCAGGACATGGATGAAATGTACAAGAAGGTCAAAGTGGCCTTAGAAAAGAGTCAGGCAAAGCAAAAGAAAGCAGCTGATCGTCACTGTCGTGAAGTGGTGTTTTCACTCGGTGATTAGGTGCTTCTACGCTTTGAAAAGGCAAGGTTAAAGAAGATGAAGGGCAAGGAAAGACTGTTTCCAAAGCTTAGCATGCGTTACTATGGGCCTTTTCAAGTATGCGACATAATCAATGATGTTACATATAGGCTGAAATTGCATGAGAGTTGGAAGATTCACAATGCGTTTCATGTGAGCCTTCTCAGACCCTATGTGGGTGATGTGCCAGAGGATATGTCAGCTGAAGATCAGTCGAAAGTCGAGGAACTTGACGAGATCTTGGTCCCGGAACAAATATTGGCACATAAAGAAAGAAAAGTGAAAGGCAAGGTTGCTAGGCGTTACTTGGTGAAGTTCAGAAACTATCCACCAATGGATGCTAAGTGGATGGAAGAAGGTGAACTTGCAGAGTCACTAACTGTGTTATCACTTTACCTTGAAGCCTTCGATTTGCAACCTACCTTGACCCCTTGAGTTTCAAAGCTACATGGATTGTCAGTGTGACAATGGCTTCTGAAAGAAATGATGTACATGGTATTTAAAGTGAGCTCAAATCAAGTACATGTTACATGAATGTTAGAGCTGTACAGATTGTCAGTTTGGCAATTGCTCTTATGGAATGTCCAAAAGTGTGGTTAGTGCTATAGAAGTGAGTATTTCTTGTCAGTTTGTCAAGGATACAGTAATTGCTTCTATTAAAGGGTACATGTGTAACTGCATTCTTAAACTGTCGGTTTGGGCATGCTCGAAAGTGTTACTGGATCCAATGTGTACTAAAAGACAATGGCAAAATGCGTAGCTACCATTTTGTCATTGGAAAGTTAATGACTCAAAGCAATGGCAGAGTGCGAAGCTACCACTATGTCATTGGGACAGGGTTCACACGCAGGCAGTACATGTGTCCACGAGGTGTTCAATACACTAGGGTTGACAATGAGCATGTATGTGTCGTACATGTGTCGATAGGTGTTGAATACACCAGTGTTGACTGTGAGCATGTACGACATAGATGCAAACGAGGACGTTTGAGATTTCAAGAGGGGGGTATGTCACCAGCGTGTGACTACTATCTATCCTTTTTGTTGATTTCTTTCTTATTATTTATTCATTTTGACTTTTTGGAAACACCCCTCGGGAAATCTAACTGCCCTGCATTGCATAGCTAGTGTGGAACTGTTCAGAGGGAGTCAAGGCCTGAGGGCAAGAGAGCACTAAGGTTGGACAAGGACTATGGTTAGCCAAAGTGGGGTCATTGACTAGCCAAAGTGGAATCCTTTGCTACAGAGGCTACATTTCAGTTCTTGGTGTGGCTGCAGTGTACAAAGAGGGTCAGATGACCTAGAAAGATACAATGGCAGCATCTCCTAAAATTTAGGGAACTGCTATTTTGGGACCTGAAAATGTGTTCGCTTCATTACCTCCGGAATGACAAGGGGAACATTTTATTACTCTGTCGTGAAGTCAACTGGGCAACCGGTTGAGAGATTTTTAGGCGGCAACCCCGAAACGGAAAATAGCCTGTAAATGTGCCAAGTGGCACATTTCTGTGCACTTTCCTCATGCAGGATGAAGTGGCGCTGATTTTAGAGAAGAGAGGCTCATTTTGCAGTTTCTCTCACAAGTTGAGAGCTATGGAGTGCTTCCTTTCCCTCTTATGTACAGTGCGGTGCCAGGAGTGATGCCCTGCACGCTACGCACTGCTCTCTATCTCCCCTATGGCAGTATGTTATGCCCCTCTAGTGGGCTTTTCAATTGAGCAATGTACAGTTGTGTGGGTTCATGCGCGATTGCCGAGGCAAGAGCCTCTTGCACAGGTACTGAATTAGCTAGCGGCTAATCCCCCGCAGGTACAGGTGATTCGGAGAGGTTTCACGTGCGAAATCTCGTCCGATTCAAAGGGCAAGTAGCTCTATAGGTGCGGGAGCTCGAGGACTTGCTACGGATGCGACCGGCACGCGAAACGGAGCCCGAAACAGTGAATTACAGTCTGCTGTGTATTTTTGCAGGTTTAGGTTTTGGCCCTAAACGGACCCTAATACCCCCAGGAAGTTCGGGGACGCGAGGGGACCGCTGTACATGTGATCTGGCGCATTTTCGGGGCAGAAAACAGAGAATTCAGCATGCTGCAGATTCTCGCCAGGTTTTGCAAAGTGTCCGTATGGGTCGGGAAAGTCATCCAATGCGTGGGAATACTGATTGTGAAGGGTCCTAGTATAGTTATGCTGCCGAAATCGGGTCAGAATAGTTGAAATTCAGCCAAAGTTGTACGGGGCAGCTTGTAGGGAACCACAACGTTTATTCACTCTTTTAAAGAATAGAGAAATACTGAAAGGGGCGCCTATTTAGGGGCCAGTTTGGTGTCGGTCTTCTCATACGGGTGCAATCTAGCAACCTGTATCCCTTTCCCCTTTGTTGTGTCTTGAAAGTACAGGTAAAGTGGGCGACAAATTAAATGGGTGAAAGCAAATAAAGTTTAAGTCTAAGGTCTACCGCCCTTTTTGGATTAAACAGGCCGGTTTCAATGAGTGACATTTTTTTTCAAGAAATCGTGGGATTTTTAAGTTGCATTGCCCGACCCAGCTTTTATCCCATATATACCTAGGGGACACTTCTCAACCATAAATGAGTACTTGCAATACAAGTACCAAGTACCTGTAGTACCTCAGCACCTCTCTGGCGTATTTGCACCAAATCAGCCATCGTTTTCAGACTTCAGCCCATTGTAGCAGATCAACTAGTGTTTTCAGATTTCCGCATCAGATCAGCCAACGTTTTCAGAATTCAGCCCATCGCAACAGATGAGTCAGCGTTTTTAGATTCAACCCTCATATCAACCAGTGTTTTTCAGTTTTCAGCCCATCACCGACATTGGCGATAGGAGATCAGTCACAACCGACGATCCCAACCAAAATCCTCAGTGTTTAGCCCTTAGCCTCGTAGACCCAAGCACCTACAACAAGATCCCACCAACATCTCAGCATCTAGGACCATTGTATCAGTATTTGTGCAATCTAAAGAAAATACCTCTCTAGCGAAAGAGAGGGGGGCCCTTGGAGGGGGGTTTGGGACCCCATCTGGTATCAGTCTTCTCTCTCTCTCTCTCTCTCTCTCTCTCTCTCTCTCTCTATCTATCTATCTATCACTCATAGAACCTTCATTCATAGTATCACTCTCTCCTCTCTCTAATGTTTGCACATCTCTGATGAAGTAAAAGGAACTCTCTCATTCAGTAAAAGGAACCTTGGGTATGCATTGAGCACTCATCTTGAGCATTCACCATCAATCACTTCCATTGCACATTACACTCCTCCTCTTTTCAAGTTCAGTTGAGTTGTTTGCAGCTTTCTCAAGTGTGTTGCTTTAGATCTTTGGCTTGGAGTGTCGAAGTCTATTACATTACTCCCCTCTAGATGCTCAATGAATGACTAAGGAAATAGCTCCTTACCTGGACATTCTGAGTAGTTATTTACAAGCACTACATTTGAGGAAACTGTTTCTTTCAACTTATTGAAAGTGGGAATTATTGTTTGTGCTCCTTCTAATTGTTAGGTTAAAGTAGTTGACCTACGAGATAACACCCGAGTACGCATATTACTAGTGCGTCGTGTCGACAACACTGAACGTGAAGATCCGTTTGGCCACCAAGAACGGATAATTTTGATGGATCACTTCAGGTGGGTGACTAGAGCATTGAGAAGGAAGTATTGGACCAGCCGAAACAGACATCTCTGATGTGTCATAGGATAAGTGACATGGAGCATCACAAAGGAGGTGTTCCGTAAGTTCGGCAAGTGAGAAACCAAGTGATGGGAATTTTGGTGCGTCGTCTTCTTGTCCAGTATTGTGTCGATCTTCTCATTCTCTTTATCTCCCTTCTCACTCAGTTTGGTTCACTTATCTAAGTCTATTGATATTCATGTGCGTCCCATATGTGATAAGCTCCTCTCTCAGTCCAACATGTAGTCCTCATGCATAACACTAAAATTTGTCTCAGAATATAATACAGGGGGAAGAAAATAGCGCGTGTTAAGATTGTGTGTGGGAGACAAGCTCAAGTTTCTCTTGTATATTTTGCATGTTGAAGCCGAAGGGTTACGGGGCTGAAGCTTGGTGCACACTTTCCTTTCCTTTGCACAAAGTAAATTTCATAACAATGGCTATATGTAGTAACCAGTTGTGTGACATTACCATATCAGCACGTCACTAAGGAGTTTGAGAATTAACTTTCCAAATTTTCGAGTGTATGAACATTGAATATGGTTGCATTGGTTGTGTTTGCAGTGTCTGCAGTTGCCATGATATACTGCAAGGTCGCTTTTGCGGTATGCTGGGCTGGAATTTTCAGTTTTGGAGGTCTCTCTCTCTCTCTCTCTCTCTCTCTCATGCACACGCTGCCTGTGTGCGCGTGCACACAAGTTCTGTTAGTAAACAGCCTTTAATGTGTTCTTTTGCAGTGATGGTCGTCCACAGCTCATTGCGGAAGATAACATCCACATCTAAAGGATATGTGAAAGCTAGGCAAAATCGGTAGCTTCTATTGCATGGCCAATGTAAAGCTGTTCTGTATACTACTGCGTTTGCAGAAGAAAAGGTTTTGATCCCTATCCAAGGAGAGCTAGGTTTTTCTTTGAGGCTGTAACTGTGGGTAGGTGAGCAGTTCAGGGGAGGATGTGCATAATTAAAGTAGTAATTGCTGAGAAGAAGTCAATTGGCAGGAACAAAAATGGTAAGATGAATCTTTTGTAAAATAAACAGATCGAGTAAAGTTCTCAAAAGACGCTCTACGGGTCTTTTCAAGTGTGCGGATGCTCTTAAAATTTTGCATTGAAACAGGCTTTTGTCTCAAGATGTCAAGAGAGAGTTGAGTGAGTTCTCAGGCTTTCCCTAGAGGTTTTGGAGGCCTGTGTTAGCCCTACTATTGCCAAAGGAAATTTTCTAATCAACGGTCGCACTTGGAGTTCTCCTGGCTTTTAGGTCAAAATTTGAAATATTTGCCAGTTATACACTAGGACTGGTAAAATTTTAATGAGCCGCAAGGAATAGAGACGGCAAGAGAAGGGGCTTTCTTCAAGGTAATCTTGAAATCTAGCCAAGACTTTGCAATTCGAGCCGATTAAAAATTACACTAAGGGCTGTTTTTTTTTTTAACACTGGTTAACCCAGCATATTGTTTGGTGTTCGGGACAAAAAGGTCGGACGCGCTCCGAAGAACAAGGGCATATTACCTCTGGTTTAGCTTTTCATTTTCTGTTCTCTAGGTTAGCTTGAGAGTTTTCAAGTACACTCTGCATTTTTGTAAATTGTAAGCTATGGTGGACTTTGGGAATATGGTTTCATTTTGGGTTCCTTTCATTTTGTAAGTGGTGGTCTGCATGAAGGGGGTGTATTGTTTTGTGGAAAGATTCAAAAGGTAGGTTAGATTTTACTCACCCACGGAGCTATAAGCCCTTATGTCTACATTCAGCATTCACATAGCGTGTGTTTTGGTCTCTAGAGCACTCAAAATAACCACCTTTATTAATCGTGTGAGTGTTGAGCAAACATTTGAAGTAAAGTTTCCAAAAAGGGACTTGGGGACTCAAATTTTTCCGCAAGTAAGTTTGGCTTCACCGTAATACGAACTCGAATTTCAACTCTCCCAAAGAGGCTTCGGAATGGACTCTACTTGAATTGGAGCCCATGGTGCTTTTGTTCACGTAGGGACTTGATGTAGGTTTATTTTAGTTTCCAATAAGTGACATATCCTTGGCCTAAGGTGAAAGAGGTTGCTTTCTATTTGGATTTTTGAAGTTAGTATTTTATGTTGAGTGACCTTGTGTTTGCGGGAAGTGTTGCAAACATGCAAGAGGACCCCAATCGGTTAGAATGGAAGTCCCCATCACCTTATGTTTTCGGATCTAGATGGCTAGACCAATTCGGAGAATCTTTCCATTAAGTGTACATGTGCAAGGCTCTGGACCACTTTGTAGGTATTCATTTTGAATCTCTCTATGGCAAGGTTTTTAGTTGATAGCTTGGGTGTGTACAATGTGCGAACATTTTTGTGCATAATGGGTCGAATGTGCCCTTATTTTTTCTGTCTGATGTGTGCATTATGAAATAATGTGTGCTTATTGCATGCATGTGTGTGTGTGTGGAGGTGCTTAAAAGCAACGTCTATGTACACATTTGTTTAATCCTAGGATGCCAATGTGAGCCATTTAATGCATAAGAAACCTTAATGTGCTTTATGTATGCATAAAACAACTGTGCACTATTGTGTGTGTGTGTGTGTGTGTGTGTGTGTGTGAGAGAGAGAGAGAGAGAGAGAGAGAGAGAGAGAGAGAGAGAGAGAGAGAGCCACTCCTCCAAAGAGGGCACCACCATTGGTGAGCACATGTCACTGTCCTTGCTACTCTAATTGATAAGTGGAGGTAAGTACTCTCTCCCTTGGCTCTCAATTCCATGTGCAATGTGTGTGTTTCTTGACAATGTGCAACATGTGTGTGATTTTTGGGTGGAGATATAGAATAGGGCTTAGCATAATCGTCACTCCCAAGATGGAAGACGCCCTCTCTGCCAAGATGTCCCTCAACAAGAGAGTGTATATGTGTGTGTGTGTGTGTGTATGGATACATTGTATGGGTTTTATTTTAATTCATTCCAACTCACTCACTTCAGTGAGTAGTGCAAAAAAAAAAGAAAAAAAAAAGGGGAGAGAGCTTGTTGTAATAGGCTAGTATAATAAATCACTTTCTGATATGTTTATGGGGTTAATGTTTCAAGTTATGTTTTAGGATGATTAAACTTCATACGCAAATTCTCAATTTTATGAAAAAGTGTCCCAAAATTTTCACTTTTTGATATGTTCATGGAGTTTATGTTTTTTAAGTTATGTTTTAGGATGATTAATCTTCATAGGCAAAGTCTCAGTTTGATGAAAAAGTGTCCTAAAATTTTCATTGACAGTTGTAGGTGGTTAGCAAACAGATATAGCATATGCTCAGCTTCACCCTAAAGTATCTTCAGTGCTAATAATCTTCATCTTAAGTGTTACTTTTTGTCAAAGGCTTATTATCATCTTTGGCGTTTCCACTTGTTGGCGCTTTGCTTATCTTTGGTGTCGCTACTTACTAGCACAATGCTTTCACATTGGTGATGGAAGTTAACCGCAACTAGGTAGTGGCCCTATTGGTAACAAAAGAACCTCCTGACACAATGGATTCAGGGCCCGCAAATCCTCGGGCATGGGGGAGTCGTTGAAAATACTACATACAATCTGTGTTGTTCCATGGAAGCCAGTGTTTGACTTGGCAGAATCCCTCCAAGGGATTAATTTTGTTTGAGTCGAGTTTGCGCGCTTGCCTAGTTGGCTTTGGGATAATATCAAGATGTTGGCCAGTCAACTCGACACCCCCTTGTTTGTGCCTAGTAAGAAGGGGCTTGGAAGATCCTCCAATCGGGTTTGTATAGAATGGAACGGGTCTAAGACACCATCGAAAAGCATGGTCATCAATGTTGGAGCTGGTCTTGTCACTATCCCGCTCAACTTCGGGACGGGGTGTGCTTCGAGTGCAACAAATTTGGGCACTTTGCCAAGGATTGCCCCACGAGGACGAAAGAGAGCTATGAGCCCATAGCCTAGGTGCCCAATTCACGGAACATGAATCATATCCTGGCAAGGGGACATTAGTGGAAGAGGGCGAGGAACATGTAAAGTGCTGCAAAGGGACCAAAATAGGGGAGGTAAAAGAGGCTATGATTTACGACAATGATGTCACGAAGGTGTAAGAGAAGATTGGTGAGGTGTAGATATTCACAGTGAAAAGCCCCGAATGCCCTCGCAAAGTTAATCTGTTTGCCTTTCCTGCAACTACACCTAAACTTATGACAGGTACAACCATGTCGGTTGTGAAGATCTCAGGACTGAAGAG
This sequence comes from Adiantum capillus-veneris, assembly GCF_014529385.1. Taxonomy (NCBI): domain Eukaryota; kingdom Viridiplantae; phylum Streptophyta; class Polypodiopsida; order Polypodiales; family Pteridaceae; genus Adiantum; species Adiantum capillus-veneris. The sequence goes on along the minus strand of NC_140958.1, from coordinate 69,975,609 downwards.
GGCCAAAAGGGTGAAGGTTGTAGCAAGAGAATACACACCATCGATGTCTAACGGAGCCTTGAAAGGCATAGTCTTTTTCGAACCCCCCATGGCCAACCTAAAGGGGCGTCTGGTGCCATCCCGCTCCACAACCCCTTTGAAGTGCTGCAAGAAAAGAAATCCCTTGATCTTGAGGAACCTCCAGGTTCTCTGAGGGTCACGAATGCGGGGACCGGGGAGGGGTCAGATGTTGAAGAGTTTGTTCCCCTCTCCCAATGATGGAAGCCCTACCTATTTAGTCATGGAGCGTGAAACGGTGAAAGGTTTGAAGACCCACAAGAAGCATGCCCTCTTCTGGAGGGAAGTTAGAAAGGAGAAGGAAGTTAATTGTTGGGCCATCCATGAACATCATCTAGATGCTCGTAGCATAAGAAAACAGGCATTGGGAAAGAAGCTGGTGTTCTACGGAGAGGGAGTGGATGGGTTCAGTGGAGTCCTCTCTATTGTGGACAAGGGGACCTGGAGCCCAAAGTGGTCCTTAATCACGCCTCTAGGCTTTGGGCTCCTTAATCATGCCTCTAGGAGAGCCTTAGGAGTGAGAATTATGTGGGCAGATCAACCTAGCACTATAGTCAATATTTATGGCCCTTGCAATGCAAAGGATAGAGCCAAACTATGGATGCACCTTAGGGAGTCCCCTATTGAAGGATAGTGGCTAGTGATTGGTGAATTTAATATGGTGAAGAAGAGCAAGGAGAGAACAGGCTCAGCAGTCTATTGGCAGGTTCCTGGGTCTCAGTGAGAAATGGGCTTTTTTGATGGACTTATGGGAGGTGGGTCCTTGGAATAGCATGTTGGGCTTCATGTACACAAGCCTATAGTATGCCCGCACAACTTCCCGCCTTGACAGGTGCTACTGCACTCACAAGGATGATTGGATCCCATTAATTGAGATGAAGGTGCTAACAACTAATAGCATGTCGGATCATATACCGTTACACTTGGAACTTAGGAAAGCCAATGTGGGGGGGGGGGGGGGGTTAGAACCCCAAGGGGAGTAAGAAGCTACTTGTTGTTGGGGCTCACTTGTTCAAGGACCCTCTCTTTAGAAGTCTTACCAAAAAAGCTTTGAGCAAACTCAATAAAGATGTTACTTTGGGAAATCCCAAAGCTTGGGACCTCTTTGCACAAAGTATCCAAAAAGCAATCAAGAGCTATGGCCCTCGGATGAAAAAGGCTCGGGAAGAGCAATGGAAGCAGCTAGAGGAGGTGTCTAATCTGACTTCCAATAAAGCTCCTGGGATGGCCTCTGAAGAACACAAAAGGTGCTAGAAGCGAAAGCCAACCTGGCTAAGCTGCAACTAAAAGAGGTCAAGAGGGCAAGATTGATTTCTAGAGAGACCTTCTTCCAACCATAGGCCGCCAATCAATCACATTTTTATAGGGCCCTAAAAATCAAGAAGAACCGCGGTTCCGTCCTCACACTTACAGACGAGAATGGGAATTTGGCTAGATTGATGCTCGATCACCTTAGCCAAATCATTGGCCAACGAGAGACCTGCTCTTAAGAAGTGGATGAAGCCACAACGACCGTGCTCGATGGTGTCAACAGGAAAGTTTCACAACCTCAAGCCAATCGTCTCAAGATGGCCTTTTCTGAAGGCGAATGTTCGCTTGCTTTGCAAGCTCTTGGCAAGGAGAAATCCCCTGACTGGGATGGCCTGACCACTGAATTTTTTAGGGAGTTCTGGGAGGGGTTCAAGGTCCTGATAATGTGTATGACTAACTAGGCTCTGGTCGAGGGGTCCTTGGATCTCAATGTGAAAAGAGGGCTCATCAAGCCTATCCCGAAATAGGTGTGTTGTTCGCAGCTTAAGCACTGGTGTCCTATTACTATGATGTCGATGTCTTACAAGGCAGTCACTCTTAGAATGGACCTCATCAACACCGGTTTATCAAAGGAAGGTCCATATATGACAACATCTTGATAACAATGGTTGGCATTGAGTACTGGACCTTCACGAAGCAAGAGTGCATTCTACTTTAGATAGATATGGACAAGACTTATGATAGGATTGTGTGGTCCTTCATTGAAGATGTCATGAAATCACTAGGCTTTGGGCTGCACCTTTGTAAGTCTATCCACACTCTGGGTGCGGGTAGTCTTTCAAAACTCTTATTCAATGATAGAATTGTGGGCTCCTTTGAAGCCAAACGATCGATCACGCAAGGATTCCCCCTAGCCCTTCTTCTCTTTGCTATTGGCATCCTCTATTAACGATGCTCGAAGCTGCTGCTGAGCAAGGGAAAATACAAGGGTTAACTTTGCCTGATAAAAACCAGCTCCTTGCCAAGATGTTTGCTAACCACTCCCTCCTCTTCTTGAAAGCCTGCTGCCCTCAGGTGCTTAGGAAGGCCCTCGAGATTGTGCATACATTTGCAGTGGCTTCTGGATCGAAGTGTAGTATTGAGAAGTCTAGACCTGTCTCCTTGATAGAAAACGACTCATTCGACCTGTCGGTCTCATCAAGGGAGATTGTGTCTAAAGGTAGGACTTTTAGGTATCTGGGCCCCCCCGTTTGAGTGGGCGTTACTCTAAGCAAAGGCTCGAGTGGGTCCTTGGGAAGATTCAGAGAAAAATGAGAAGGTGGGAGTTTGCGTTGCTTCCTTTCCAGAGTCAGATTAGTGTGATCAATTCATTTATGCTTCCATACATTGCCTTCACCAGCCCACTCCTAAAAATAGCCAAATGTAACTGGAAGGAGTTTTTAAAACCAATTAAAAGATTCTTTTGGAAGAACAACATTAAAGCCTCGGAGCCGTGGCAATGGGCAAAGTGAAAAGGTTCGCTCGACCCGCTGGTTATTAACCCACTTACCATGTTGAGGCCCTGTGTGCCAAGTTTGTGGTATCAATTGCAATCAAGACCATCTTGGGCTATTATGACCAAGGATATGATTGACAAGGCAAAAATTTACTCCGAAGGTGGTCTGTGGAAAGGGATCGAGGTGCACGACAAATTTCTGGCCCCAGGATGGGCTTGCTTAAGTTTGAGTGGCATTATTCAAGAGCTGGTGCAAAAGTGTTGTAGAGCTACTTGAGCACTGGAATGGAGTGAAATAACCGGGTACTTCCAGAACTCCATATCGCACTGGTCCCCTTGGCTGTCTAAAGTTGTTGGGGTTACTTTGAACCCTTATAAGAGAGAAATTTCAAGAAAGATGAACAATAGAGGAATTCAACGAATGTACCACTTCTGGGATAGGAATAACAAATGTTGGAAGTCCTCTGACCAAGTGGTGGACCAATTTGAACTTAACGGCACTGAGAAGCTACTTGCCATCAAAGTGGTAGAAGGCCTGGATCATGTACTGATGCCGATCTGCGAATCTACTTTTGAGCGGAAAGCCTGGAAGGGGGCCATGAGTAGCCAATTCTCTAAATCCCATACCAAGGGTATCTATCAAATGTTAATTCATGAGGCTGATTGGTTCGCCCCTTTAGAAGCAATGGTTTGAGGCTAGATGGGTAGAGGTCACGATGAACATCTGGAATCCACAGTGGCCACAATCTATGAAGATATTTTTGTGGAAGGTACTTTGGGGGCCCTTGCCGACATGCGACAAGATTCAAGCGCGTGGTATCGGACCATACATATGTTTAGGGTGTAAATTGGCTAGTGAAGACCTCGGCCACCTCTCTATGAAATGCCCAACTATTAGAGGCCTTGCAGGAAAGGTATGAAAATGGGTACAAAGGACGTGCAAGGTAGGGTTTTTCAAGAGCGATTTGTGCCTTGGTGGTAAACATTTTCATAGTTCTGCACTGTTAGTTTGCACCTAAATTGTCAGATACTGCTTCCTAAGTAACATCTGGAAGGCCATGAATTGTCATATCTTCGATAGCGACCTCTCTAGGGCTAGCTTCTCAGAGGTTATCCAAGATAGCAAAGAAATAATATATGTGGTAAGTAAAATGCATAGCTCGGATGATTGGCTTTTGGCAACCCTCGCCATCCGGTCGAGTCCTACGCAATAGTAAGTTTCTAGGTACTTGTAACTAAGTGCGGCTGTATCCCTCTATCCCTCAAGGCTCGACTTGAGCTTGAGGCTGATTTGTATATCTATTCATGACTATATATTACAATCACTCACAATTGTGAGTTTTGAAAAAAAAAACACTTAACAAAAAATCCTCAACCTTGTTTCTCTTGTGTATGTTATTCTTTTGACACGGGTGTGTTTTGACTATTTTTGGTAGGTGATTGACGTGCAAACAAATGATCAGCTTTTGGGGCTAATTTTAGGAGTTCAACACATTTCTTTTCTCCTACAACAAAACCACATATTGTTAGACTTTTATGTGATTATGATTGTGATCGTGATTGTGATTGTGATTGAGAGTGAGATTGAGATTGTGGTTGCTATTGTGCATGCAACTGCATTAGCTCGGGGGTGGTTGGGTGGTTTGATTAGGGGTGTGTCTTGCTATTTGTAACCTTGATTCATATCAATAAATATCTTTGTTTGCGTCTATTGTGCTCTATATTGTCTATTTCTATCTTGTCTTCTTTGATTCCTGTTACACCTACCAAGAGCCATCCAAGAGGAGGCTCCTTTACATCATCAAGTGTGCTTCAGCCAATCATTGGGGCAAGCGACGGGGTCTCTCCATCTATGCACCTCCCCACACGGATTTGAAGGAGAAAATTCTTTTGAAATGGTGGGTTGTTGACACCGGGATGCCGATACCAAGGAGTATGTGGATGGATTACAATCCAATAAGAAAGATCTAGTTAGGACAATGCTACTGAGGCTCCTTAGTCCCCTTTGTAGGATGGCATGGAGTGTTTGTCTCTCCAAGCATCATTACAGACCGTCAACCTCCATGCAGGCTTTGGATGAGCACAACTAGTGTAGAGACACTCCTCATGTAAGTATCCTTTCTCAAATATACCTCTCAACGCTTAATAAATTGGTGGAAGTTGTAAGATTGAGTGATAATGTGGGCATAACTCTTGATAGTTTTTTAGAAAGATGCTACCTAAGGGCCACAGCTTACCATGAGCCAATGCTTATGCGATGGCAGTTGGAATGGACTACAAATGAATACATGCACACGTCAACGTTGCATCCTCTTTTGCAACGAGCATACCTACACCCAATCATGCGACATGTGTAGCGAGGCTAGATGCAAAACTAAAGTGAATGGAGCTACCATCCCTCGCAAGGTATTGGGGTACTTTTCCCTTATTCATTCATCCCACACATGTCCCAGATCTAAAGCTCCATATAGATTCTCTGATGGCATGCCCATAATCGCTCTATCAATGGCACTATGCGTCTTCGGATGGATTCTATATCTTGGAAAAACATTGAAGATATATGGCTAGATTTTCAACACGGTCCATGCTGCTTAAGGCTTGACCTCCCTAGTGAGGGGGTCCCCTTAACACAAAGTCCACTTCATGGGGTACTTGGCTGGTGGTGGTGATGAGTAACTACATCCCACCATTGGAGGCCGTGAAAAAGGGCAATGTGCACTTCTCTTTGCTTTTGCTAGGGAAGCACAAGGTGGCAAATATGGATGCGTACCTTGCACCTCTCAATGAAGAATTGGAGGAGCTATGGCATGGAGAGCACCAAAATGATTGATGTATACACAAAACTATGTTTAAAGCCAACTAAGCTATGTGCAAAATTAGAGACTCAATCTCTCATCCACAGATTCCATACACCAAGTCGAACCACATATGGCTGACCATAATAGCTCTCCAAATACGATGAAAGAGAAGCAAACAAACCATGGGTCCCCTCAACGAGAATAAGCGTGTCAGAGACGCATCGTCTCATACACAATTCCACAAAAGGCATACATCGAGGCCAAAACCATGACAAAAAGGCTCACTCTTGCATGAATGGCGCTTTGGAAAACTCCACTTTTTAAAAATCTATATACACTTGTGAATCTATCAAATATAAGCTATCACAAGCTCAACATGGTATCGAGACAAATCATTCATGAAAAAACTGCAAAAAATCCATGTATCGGCGGAAACACTCTGTGACAGTCCACACAGTCAATGCATGTGTACAAAACCATGTGTTGCACAAATTCACACTCCAATAGTGTTGCAAAATATCTCTTTGAATCCACATGGAAATAACACTATCTGTAATGTGGGAGTCGACTACTACTACTCGTGAGCAACAACTATCGGATTTTCTTGAGCTCTATCCAAGCTATGTATGGGCCATGTGTTCCAAATCAGCTCCAAGTCTTACTAAGAGCAATTAATATCACAATCAATTATCTATGAAAGTGTACACCTCAAATGTGTATGCCTATTGTAGCCATGACCATGCCACAAAAATGCATCTGGATGTGTACCAACCCAAAATCCACATCCCAAATCAGCACTTGTAGACACAAATGTAAGATAAATCAAATCTCAAAGAACACCACAATGTGACATACATTTCCAAAATGCCAAAATACACAATGCTTTGCAATGTAGAAGACTATTTCTCACAGTTCCAATGCAGTTCATTTGCTGCAAGGTGTTGCAAAATCTTTTGTGTGTAGAATTTCATAATCATGATATCACTAGCATGTCCAAAACATTGACAAACCTTGGGGCAAACTCTTGGATCAGATATAACCGAGTTCGTATGAGAGAATGCATTCGGAGACCAACAAAAACGAGTTATAGAAATTCTCGCTCCTGCTTCTTCTCTGCAAAAAACAATAAATGGCTTGTTGTTGGAGCTCTACACAAGCTACAAATAGATTCCTAAGCTCAAAATTTCAATCTAAGCTCCACTTGCACCACAATGTGCATGTACACAATGCCATTGAACTACGTTATGTCGAACACTGCCCCCTCGAAACCGAGAAGCTTACTGCTAGTGTAACCTGATGCTCTGATACAGCTAAGATCGCATGTACAAATGAGAGAGAGAGAGAGAGAGAGAGAGAGAGAGAGAGAGAGAGAGAGAGAGAGAGAGAGAGAGAGAGAGAGAGAGAGAGAGAGAAAAGATGAAGATTGCGTGTGGGTGGAGCCAACCTCACAGAATGGTGAGAGCCCCTTATTCTGTATTTGATAAAGAACAAGTGGTTAGTGGGTAGCCAAAAATTGTGTCGTGCTCAAGGTAGGCACACCGTCTTTAACCCAAAAGAACTTTTGATTTCCTATGGGTTTGCCTTGCCATTTCTTGCCTGTCTTTTGAGATAATTGCATAGACCCTTAGGGAGGAATCTCTTAGCTGGTATCAAAGAAAAAGTTTATAGGAAAAACTTGCAGACTGATACTAGTTTGGTTACTTATGCATCATGCACATGTTCATGAATGTTTTTTGTGAAAGATTATTGTCTTGATGAAGGTTATAATTTCACATTGATTTGAAAATAGCTGCAACTAAATCTCGTTTGAGTATAAACATGGATCAAATTTATCTATTTGTGTAAGATTTGGTTGAAATGGCTTGCAATGATTTTTATTGAGTTGTTGAACTAGGGCATTAAGCTTCTTCATTGTTTGTTTTGTACTAAAAAATAGCCCCTAGAGAAGGGTACAAAGTCTCGATGATAATGTTTGACACCATGGTGGCCAGGTTGTCGAGGGATGAAAGAGAGATCTTCTATATTGAGATTTCAACCAAGATACTTTTGAGATCAGTATGAGGATTTACTGGAAATCCATTGATCATAGTTTTTCCACTCGATGTTAAGAACCTTTGTGTCAGCCTTTGTAAGCATAACCCAAGATTGGTCTCCTAAAGAAAAAGTTTTTTGAAAGCCACTAAATCTTAACTGACAAAATAGTTGCAACTTCAAAACGACAACCTTCGAGATGTTGCATTTGGCACCCGTAGAACCCATGGACCCACACAACAAACACTCCTACCAAAACGAGGATACCCCTCATGCAAGTTGTACAATACAATCCTCCAATTCTCATACTTATCCATGTAAGAGTATATTGCATTGGCCGGCAAGTGATCCCCGAGCTCGTGAACCCATATGCAAGCTGAAACTGCATTACAATTCAAAGCCACATGGATGTGAAAGCATCCTCGGGATCCTCCAAAAAACTCATGCACTTCCATTAAATGTTATCACAATAATAGTGATCCCTGTAAGCCAACATGTTAAGAACATTGAGTTCAATAACCAAACAAAATATAAATTGAAACTGTGCTTCATTGATATTCCTGTACTACATCATGCGTAGTGAGTGTGCCTCTCCAACTAGGTGGGTCTACATGAGAAAATTGTTAGTTTGAACATCAAGCTAAATTTTTTACAAAGGATATAGTCACATCTTACCATAGATGTGATGTGGTGGAGCATCCAACTAAAAGTAGGTAATACACAATGCCTTCTTTGACATGGCATCTATAAATAGAACATTCCAACCCCATCCAAGAAACACCATACATCAGTCTTGTACGACAATGAAAGTGTATATAAGATTGAATCAACATCACAACTATAGTATGTTACCCATATGTCGGTGCAAGCCAAATGAGTGCATTATTAATACCATTGAAACTCTTAAATTCATAACAAAACCTTCTCTCTCAATCACTCATAGACATGCATAAAAAGCCTCACAAAGCTACTCATCTATGTATACATAAGCCATAAAAAAATATCTACAATTTATCAAAGTACAAATTTCATAGATATGCAACAACGTAAAATGGAAAGAAACACTTAGTTTTGAGATTTAGATGTCTCTTTTGAAAACAAATAACTCCAAATGCAATACCAATGGACCTTCAAGCACCAAAATATTTTATTTATGATTTACATTGTCGACTCCATGCAAAATGTCAAAACTCTTAGGAAACAAACAAAAATAGTTGGTGGCAAAGGATGCTTTGTTGGAGTTGCAGTTGCAGTTGCCAATATATAATAACTATAATAATATCCAAATTCCCTATGCATAAAATACATCGGAGACCCTTTTTGCAAAGGCAATTCACAAACTCTATCTCTTGTTTGAACCTTCCACAAGTTCTACATTATACATGCTTTGTGGATACACATCATAATAGGGGCTAAGTGGTCCCTAATTTCCAAAGCAAAGTGTTTCATAGGAGAAAGTTTGTTGTTTGCAAAGAGGAAACAAACTTCAAGCATATGCTGGAGTAAGACAATTTCCACTTGTAGACCTAAAGGTCTCTTTATGGCATTAATTTAGATAGCAAAAAAATATCCAGGAATATATCGAGCTTCCAAGTATTTCACCCACAACTGAGGAGAGGAGTTTCACAACATCAATGAAGACTACAACAGAGGATTCGAGCCATACTATCCCAAAATCTAGAGTACAGATGAGGGTAGATTCATCACCCATCTTATCCCTCTCTTGTATTGGGCACCCATTGTATTAGTGATCACACATAGCCAACACAATTTTAGCTACTAACACTTCTAGATTCAATTTAGTATCTCTTTTTTTGTACTCAGACATGGTATCAGATTCACCAATTTGTAACAAATTGGTCTCATAGGTCACTTTGGCCTTTTGAAGATGTTAATATATCATTTCAATTCACTCATGGCTTCATCAGAGAATGATGAAGCCATCAGAGAATTAGGACTATTCTAGCATGACATGGGGGATGCCCATTTATAGAGGTAGACATTGACAAAGCTCTTCAACGACCAATGCCAAGCATCCTTGGGCATTGATGAGGGTGATGATGGTTTTGGTTTTTCACTTTATTTCTATTCTTTGTGCCCAGACATTATATTTTTATTTTTGTACCTAGACATTGTATTAGACCCACCAAGATTGTATCGATTTGGTCTCATAGGTCATTTTGCCCTTTTGAATGCGTTTCATACAACATTTCATCTCTCTCTCTCTCTCTCTCTCTCTCTCTCTCTCTCTCTCTCTCTCTCTCTCTCTCTCTCTCTCTCTCTCTTTGAGTGACTACTATCGTGCATTGTCCCATCTGTGTAGTAATAGCTTGGCCTTCGTTGCACGACTTTTTTTTGGTCCATCCCTCTTCAAACCCGCGCTATAGCTAAGAAATCACAAACTTTTTGTCAATATCTAGTTGATCTCTACATTACAAGAAGATAGATTAGAACAAGTAAATAGTTATAAAACATTTAAAACAACACATAGATACGTACAGCAAAAGTATGTGGATTCGATGCATGTACAACTCGAGCAGCGTCCCTATTCGTTGGCAAAAAAGGATGTCGCCTCCGATGGGCACAACCTGCCCATCCATGTCAATGTCGTAGGTGACACCGTAAGAGCTGACACACGTACAAAACGATCCCTAGTGGTCAGAATCGGGTTCTGGCAAGGTTCTGGCATACGCATGGGACCCCAATCGAGAGGGTATTGACGTCGACATTGGGATGAAAGAAGGTCTTGAGGCCGTAGAGGTACCTTGTCAGACTCGTTGAGAAGAGACACTACGTGCATAAATTAACAAAAAGATAATTATATCAATGCTTATGGAAATATTATACTTCTATAATTAAATACCAAACTAATATCATGTGTCTTGGTCCTGTTGTGTGAGCTCATCGTCTGGTGGCCGCTGAGTAGTCTATACTGGCGGCTGATCAGTGGTATAGCTGGCTCTGGAAGAGGGATCCTGCTATTATCATGAGTGTATCACGTTTTGGTGAGACAAAATGATATACTTATATGCACAATATATATATACACACACACACACACACACACACATAGATACATAGTTTATATAAAAAGAGACTCAACCTGTGTGCTGCCCCTGCTAAAGGGTCTTGAGAAGAGCCCTCGTTTGGGCGTACAAGTTTCAAAACTCCAACTACTTGATGGGTATCTGCTCGTACTCTATGATGTACTCTGCTATCTTCTCCCTCGGAACACCAAAAACTTGTAACATGCTCTTCAGCGCCAGTAGTAGCGAGCCCCACATGACCTGAGGTGGAGCCATCTCGATGTGGGATTGCTAATGGTCAGCAAGGGGTAGATCTGGGTTTGCGCGCTTTTCCTGAGGTCTTGCCCAATTGTACATCTACCCAAAGAGTTGATTTGGGGGATCATGGCTCTAAACAAGTTAGTGGTGGAGAATGTACACACTCCAGAGGGGATTTCTGATTTGGTTCTCTCCACTATTGGGGTGAAACAAGGCTACCTGCTATCTCCTGCACTATTTGGCTTGTATGTGGGTGAGGTTGCTAACCACATTGTGAGGTTTGGTGATAGATGAGCACAGTTGGTAGGGACATGGATCCCACTATTGTTATATGATGATGATATTGTGTTGATCCCACTATTGTTATATGCTGATGATATTGTGTTGATCTACTTTGTATACATTTGCCCATGATAATGGACTCTCTGTTAACGTGGGGAAAACCAAGGTTATGGTGTTTAACACCACACCGCAGTGGGTCAAGAGGTCAGCGCCCACTTTTACATATGACCAGGAGATGGTAGAGTATACAGATGTATATATATATCTTGGGGTAGTCTTCAGTGTACCGATGTTTTCATTGAGGAGAGCAGCAAAAACTAGATTGACGAGAGCTTATGCAGCCTTGGGAGGATTGGAGAAGATATGTTCGCAGGTTCAATTTCAGGAACCTCGAACAAATCTGTGGCTTCCTAGAAAATATCTCATTCTAAGGAGTCTCATTCCAGAATGGAGCTCTTGATATCTTGGGTTGTTGCCTTCCCATAAAAATCTCATCCACTAAGGAGTATTCAGTTGTTGGCACATCACAATGCAACACAAATGCTAACATATGCATGTTACAAGACATAGAAACATAAAGTCACCAATGAACACCCCCCCCCCCCCCCCCCCCCCCCCCCCCCCCCCACCCCCACCCCGCAAATAACCATCCAAGTCCAGGCCATGAGCTGTTTAACAACTATCTCCCCTCCCCTCCCGCATAACCTAAAAAGGTGTAGGTCAGGAGATATAGAGGCCTTTTACAATCAAATGCCCCTCGGACCGCAACATGCATTGTTTGGAGGTTCGATCATACAACCAAACGCTCCCCAGACATCTCGTCTACATCGTTCAAAGGTTTTCTAGCATACAACAAAACGTTCCCTAGACGTACCGTCTGCGTCGATTTTGAGGTTTTCAAGCATAAAATGAAATGATCCCCAGACATCTCGGCTACTGTCGATTCGAGTTGTCCAACTCTGGTTTTAATACTAGTTTCAATGCTTGGTGATTTATTCCCTAGTGGAGTAGTGAGAAAAGCTGTTTAGTTCTCAAACAAAATTCAAAAAATTGCTAATTCAAGATGAAAAATCTTTCTCAACATCAGTCAAGCTCAAAAGTCAACACAGCTTCTTTCTTGAAAACTACACCAAAATTAGGGTTCCATTTCTTCCATGAATTTCTAGCCGACCACAACATGGTCCTTAAGCTCTGGAATAGTCAAAACAACCCTCAATAGACAACGTTATGTGGTAGTGATGGTAGCCCCAAGACATAGCAATCACACTGGATGGGTATGCTTTCAAAAAAGCACATGCGTGAAGCTCTAATACTACTATCACGGGGATGAGCACCACGTGCCAACGAAAAAGAACAATTGGACAACTTTAAGTACTTCAAATGACAATGGATTTGAAAGAGATAGACACACGAGATAGGGAGTGGCGAAGTTCCACCCCCAAAGACCACTGGCCCGAAACATTGGCAACCCTTTTGGCATTTTTTATATTTCTTGAACTCAGTACATCGTTGTACTCCTTCCTCTACACCTCCATGTGGGAGCCTGCTAGAGAATGAGCCCTTGGCCTCTCATAAGCAGATACATGGAAAGCTTCAACTTCTAAAAGCATCTGTTCCCGAAAAACCTAGCACAAAGCATGTAAAATCCGTACACCATGCCACATCATCAGCACAAAATGCAAAAGTTTGTACAGGCTGCCACCTCATCACCACAAATTGCAGGCATTCGTATAGCTACCACATGATCACATTTTTATGTAGGGTTGTGTGTGTGTAGTCCTGCTCTATTTTATTGTCTTTAGGTCCCTTGGTCCCCATCGGACGGGGTCCCATAAGTTGGTAAAAATAGGCCAATCCGCAAGACTTTGTAAGTTGGTAAAACTTCTTGTGCTATTTCTACTTCTTCTGTTGCTTCTTCTTAGGGTTTAGGACCCTTGGACAAAATCTGCATGTTGGCTGCGTTCTTTAGTGACTTGACATGTCATCAGTTTGTGAACGATAGATAGGCTCAGCTAGCCCTTGAGTCATCTCGACAACTAGCACTACATGGGGACACAATATGCTGGTATGGGCAAATGACAGCATGGTTCTAGCTACTTGGCTTCATCATGGATAGACTACCTCCATTCAAGTACTCCTTAGATGCACCCTCCCTATCTCTCACACAGACAGAGATCCATAGACTCATACGTCAGGATTTGATTCAGCTAGATATCAGGAGCACATGGATACATCCGACACAGAAGTTGGATACGAAGATGGCTTTCTATAGAGAGCATCTTCTTTAACTAACAAAGATGGATATGTGATCAAACCAACCTATATGAACACTCCTTTATCCTATGGGATATGATGTGTTATTGGTCAGATGCACACATCATGGCATCAGCTAGAGATCGAACTGAAAGATTTAGGAGAGTACCAGTAGAGACCAAGATATCCCAGTTGTGTCATATAGAGCTAGAGATAGAGTTACATCACATATGTCATTGTCCGCCGCTTTCACTATCTATTCAGAGAGGGCTTCGGACCATTAGCTAGAGTCATGAGATATCAAGATCAGAGATGCCTTGGTTTTTTTTTTCTAGAGCTACGTAGACATAGGGAGAGTCCCTTGAGGAGATTAGACAATGGGAGACATTCACAGAGGGAGATTACTGACTTCTTTAGAGCAAGGACTCAGCAACCAGATGAACATGCTTCACAAATAGGATTCAGATCGCATTTATACCAGAGGTCTATTAGTTGACAGAGCCATTGAACTCGGGAGAGTTGGATGCCCACGGCCACGAGGACGACCACAACATCGATGGAGGCTCCATCAGAGGATCAAGACTATTCTAGCACAACATGGGAGACGCCGAATACGACTATTTAAAGGGGCAGACATTGACAAAGCTCTTCAGTGATCGATGTAGTACTTTCTCAATGCACGATGTCAGACATCCTCGAGCAATGATGACGATTTTAGTCTTTCACTTTACTTCACTTCATTTTTTTAATTTTTGTACCTAGACATTGGATTAGATCCACCGAGCTTATATCAATTTGGTCTCATAGGTCATTTTGGCCTTTTAAAGACGTTTAAAATAACATTTCCTCTTCAATTCTCTCTCTCTCTTCCCCACTTGCATTCAGGATTTCATAGGAGGGCCAAGACTGGTGGGTGTGGCAGTGGATCATGCTCTCTTGACAATTTCCATCTCCTTTCAGTACAATACAACCCAGATGTTAGGAGGGAGGACACATAACCGCTATAAATTTACACCAAAGATTGATTGTGTTTATACATAGGAGATCTATAGTTGTCTATGTACAACAACCATACCAAGACTCTCAGCGGAGGAGATCACCACTTTACTGATTGAGACATTGCATGATGCAGCAACAAAGGCATAATTACCCACACACTTAGCCTAATCAGAGACACCATTTTGGGACCATGCCTTAGAAAAATTGGTATGACAAGGAGTATAGGGAGATGAGAGCACAACTTTAGAGGGATCTTCTCCTAGGGGTCATTAATCACATACAGTCTCTAATAGACTTCAAGTGCCTTGTGTGATGAAACAAGCAAACATTGCCAGCTCAAATGGAATGAGACTTATACTAGTTGTTTTTTAGTAGAGAGTCAGGAGAGGCATGGAGTTTCTTTCATGAGCACTCCCCTCCCCTGATGATTACTTCTCTTGATGTGTGGGGTCAATATGCAACATCCTTATATACGATCCTTGGGACAAACACCCCTTCTAGATCCTCCCAAGCCATGCCCATCTACAAGTACGTTCTTTACCATTGAGATGGTAAATAACTCCATTGAAAAAATGAGGATCAGGAGGGCATATGATCATGATGTTCTAGTAGCAGAGCACTTTATACATGTTAGAGATACGTTGGCAGAGGTTCTTGCAGTTCTATTCAATCGTGTCATGTGTGAGGGTCTACTTGAGACTTGGAGACTGTCTACTACTGTGCCTACTGTAATGGAATTGGCCTATTTAATTTGAGAGTAGCGGAAATTAATGAGAATAATTTTGAGAAATGACTTTGTGAGCATAGCGGGTGAACATAATTGAAGATAGCAACATAATCATAGCAATTAGTTAACTTGGCATGAACAATACTTTTGCAAGAGAGAGAATTTAGAGAACATGACAACAGTTGAGGACCGGATTTATGTGGAGCCGGTCCCCCCGCCAATAGGCATTTGTATTATGATTTCTCCCATTAAGAGAGACTTGTTACAATACAATCTTTGTGTTCCTTGTGACCTAGGTGATGCAATGAAGATGGAAAGCTTCATGCATCACAAACATAACATAAAATTGAAGAAAGCTTTAACTATCCCAAGCCTCAGTCCCAAGACCTTAAACACCTTCGAAGGTGGAGAGAGCTAGCAGGGAATGAGGGTAGGGAAGAGGAAGAAGAAACATTTCGTAGGAGAAATAATTAGTTCCTCACTTATCATAACTCTTGTTGCTAGCATACATAATAGCATAGTAATGAAGAGGAAGGAGATGGCAAGCTTAAGCATTGAAGCATGGCTCTTGGTTGGATTTGCACTCCATATCCAAGAGTGTTGGTGTAGGCTCTCAACCTCTACTTGCTTGGAGAAGGAGAGGGAGCTCTTGCACTTTGCATAGCACACAATGAGAGTGTTTGTGAGTGTGTGTGGGTGAGTATACCCCCTAGCCAGGCCTAGCCAATCACAAGCAGGAGGCATTACAAGCAGCAAGGGTAGCCTTGAGACAAGTGTCCCCCTTTCCCCTTTGAGAGAGAGGGCTAGATAAATGCTAAATAAATTAATTAAATATCCTAAATTATTATTGGACCCCTTGGGTGGCCAACCAATAGGCTTCAGGCACACCATGAGGGCAACATGAGGAGGAACTTGACAAGTGTCCCTTTTGCTTTCTTTGTACCATGCATGCCTTGTGTGAGTGTGTGGGTGTTCTCTCTCATCCCCCCTCATGTAGGGCTCGCCCCCTCCTTGTAGGGATTGAATCTTTGACTTTTTGACACCTCAACCCCTCATGAATAGGCCCAGTTCCCACCACAAGCTTGGCTCATAAGCACTTTAAGCTTGGGGTGGGTTCTCACCTCAAGTGCAACCCTAGCATCTCAAGCATGTCAAGCACCTCAAGCATCTCAATAATTAAGCACCTCAATCATCTCAAGCACCTCAAGCACCTTAGTCATCAAGCATGATAAGCAAGACAAGCACCTCGAGCTGGGTCGGGTTCCCGCGCCTCAAGCTCAGCCCTAGCTTACCTAAGGTCAAAGGCCTTTTACACACATTATTGGAGGTCTTCAATGAAGCTAACCCTAAGGTCTTATTCTCCATTTGTTAGCCTTGCTCTTTGATAGACCATCTCTCATTTGGTCCCCTTTACCATTGGCCTCGTGTTGAGATAGATCTATAAGCACATGTCTATATCTTAACACTTGTTCCCAATTATTCTCCCACATTAAGTGATCAATTTAATATGAGAAAATCATTTGGGTTTGTTAGATATTAGATATTAGATTTTATGACACCTACCTTCAAGGCTAGTGATCCTATGGAGCCAAGAAACTACTGTTCTATTACGATTGGACACACATTGGCACAATTGTATGCATCTATCCTTGAGCAGTAGTTGAGAAGATGGGCAAAGAGGGAGGGCATACAGGCAGCGGGACATGCCGGTTTTAGAAGAGGCTTCTACACTCTTGACCATATTCTGACACTGAGAGCCATCATTGAGGAGGGTAGGGCACATGGGAGATGGATTTATTGTAGTTTTGTGGATTTTCACAAAGCATTTGACATGGTGACCATAGCCAGATTGATGCGCAAAAACTACAAGAGATGGGAGTGCCCATCCAGTTGATTTGGGGGATCATGGCTCTATACAGATCATTGATGGGACATGTACACACGCCATAGGGGATATCTAATTTAGTTCACTCCATTATTGGAGTGAAACAAGGTTTTCCATTGTCTCCTACTCTTTTTGGTATGTATATAGATGAGGTTTTTGACTACATTGACATAGAGGATGACGGAGGTGCCCATCTGGCAGAAGCATGGATTCCATTGTTGTTATATGATGATGATAATGTGCTAATATCTAGCTCACCGGAGGGTATGTGATGACATTTGGATGCATTACATAGCTTTGCAGAGGATAGTGGATTGTCTATAAACCTTGGTATAACCAAGGTTATGGTGTTTAACACCACACCGCAGTGGATCATGAGATCATCACCTACATTCACTTATGGTATGGAGATTGTGGAGTACATAGATGCAGACACTTATCTTGGGGTAGTCTTCACTGGGCCAAAGTTTTTTTGAAGAGAGCAGCAGAGACTAGATTGACTAAAGCGTGGGAGGATTGGAGAGGATGTGTTCATAGGTTCAGTTCCAAGAACCCCGAACAAAGCTTTGGCTCTTTGATACCTTGATAGCTTCAGTTATGCTCTATGGGGTTCAGGTTTGGGGACCCTCTGTGGGTCAATATGGGTGGAGACGTATGGAGAGGCCCTTGGTATCTATGATCTCTCGATTGATTCAAGCCAAGGCCTCTGTGCCACACGAGATCATTAGAGTGGAGTTATTAGCCCCCCCCCCCCCCGGAGTTAGAGGTGCTTACTAGATTAGTCTCCTTTATACACAACTTATGGATACTACCTAAGATAGATATGCCATATTGGCCCTTGAGCCCTCCAGATGATTAGTTTTATAGGGGGACACTTCATACTGATATGCACAAATGTCATCATGGTTTCAGATACATGGTTTCAACATGGACAACATGCCTCCCTTCTAGTACTCCCTTGATGCACCATCATTGTCTCTTACACAAGTGGAGATTACTGGACTCATTCATCAAGACCTAATTCAATTGGACACCAGGAGGATATGGATAGAGCCGACACAGGAGTTGGCATGAAGATGGATTTCTATAGAGAGCATCTTCTTCAACTCACAGGGGATGGGTTTGTGATTCGACCTAGATATATGGATACCCACCTATCTCATGGGTTATTGTGTGCAATCGGTTAGATACAGACATCTTCATACCAGCTTGAGATCGAGACTGGTAGATTCAGAGGGATACCAGAAGCTAACATGATATGCCGCCTATGCCATACGGAGCCAGAGACGAAGATGCATTATATATGTCAGTGCACAAACTATTACAAGATATGGGGTCACTTCCACTATCTATTCAAAGAAGGCTTCAGACCCTTCTCCATAGTCATTAGCTATCAGGACTAGAGATGTCTTGGACTATATCTACTTGAGTTACACAGACACAAAGATAGTTTAATGAGGAGATCTAGAGAGAGAAAATCCCAGAGACAGATTAATGATTTCTTCACATCGGACACTAGATAGATAGAGGAGCAACCACCATTGCAAAGCTCATACTCAAAGCCGTGCTACTCTCATTGACCGAGCATTGGAGCTAGGGAGATCAAGACACCCATGATTGAGGAGAGGAGCTTCACAGCATCGACGGAGACTACAACACAGGATTCGAGCCATACTATCTCCACATCCAGAGTACAGATGAGGATGGATTCATCACCCATTGTATCTCTCTCTTGTATTGGGCACCCATTGTATCAACGATCACACATACCCCACACAATTCCAACTAGTAACATTTCTAGAGTCAATTTAGTATCTCTTTTTTTTATACTCAGACACGGTATCAAATTCACCAGTATGTAACAGATTGGTCTCATAGGTCATTTTGGCCTTTTGAAGGTGTTAATATATCATTTCATTCCATTAAATTTTATTTCTCTCTCTCTCTCTCTCTCTCATGCTGGAATGCTTAGATGTCATCAAAAGTTTCAGATACATGGCTAGTTTGGATGGACCACCACAAGTTACCCAGTCACACCCTCATCAGGACATTCTTCTTGATCAAGCCATCTAGCTTGACTTCTCTCACGACGTCCGAGGATGCGAGGATATTCACACCATAGACGAGGTCTACATCGGAGGCTACATAGCATCATTGAGCGACATCGAGAACCCCCCCCCCCCGAGAGCTGACCGTGGAGAACATTGAGGCCATACTGTCGAGACCCATGAGGGAGCTCATGGGATGATCACCATTGTCTACTTCCCCCTGCTGTGCACCTCATTAGCCCTCATGTACCCCCATATGTTTTGAGCTAATGTATTATGTGATGAGGATATTGATGATGATGATGATGATGATATAGGTTAGGCTTGCATACTGGCCCCCTCTAGGTACCGTAATTTATTTTGATCTTTATGTTCCCCTGACATTCTACTAGAGTCACACATGGTTGTAACCTTTTGGTATGATATGTCATTTTGGCCTTTTGAAGACGTTAATATACCATTTCATTTTATCTCTGTGTGTGTGTGTGTGTGTGTGTATCTCTCTCTCTCTCTCTCTCTCTCTCTCTCTCTCTCTCTCTCTCCCCAACATTTCATTTCATTCACGTGTGTGTGTGTGTGTGTGTGTGTTTGTACCTGGCGAAGGAGAGACGGGGTGGGAGTGAAGGAGAGATGGCGATCGCTGAAGAGAGATGGTGTGGGGGCAGGCCGACCTCGTTTCACTGGATAGTCGATGGAGAAATTCTCATGCTCAATTGCAAATTTGGGCTTTCTTAGTTGTTGGGGTATAAAGCCCAATGTGGTCGCCCAGGTAAGTGGGCGGGCCGCCATGTATGTACACATATTCTTTTGTTAAAACCTAATAAGAACTCACTATGCTCTACACATTACAGTAGAGCGAGTTCACCATATCGTCGTGCTCTTCTTCTCGCACTCTCTCTCGCGTCGCACTTCCGCTCGTACTCCTTCAACTGGTATCAGAGCTCAGATCGAGACTCGGGGCAGCATTGCAGGAAGCTAGATGTTACCATATACATGTGGTAGTGATGTGTGTGAACACACTAGGACCGCCGGGGCATTTTTTCCCTCTTTAGGAGGTTTTTTCCCCCGTGCATTGTATATACGCCCATCACTCTAGGGCTATCTATCTTTCCATTGCGCACTAAGGAATACACTCTCTATTGTGTACCTTGAGCTTCCTTCGTCTTCTCCAAGCTGTGTGTGTTTCTCTGCAACCCTAATTCCAACAATTGGTATCAGAGCAGGTCACGTCCTCCCGGGCTTAGTCGCCAGCTGCTCCAGCTCACGCCTGCTCACTTTCTCCGATTTCAGTGAGCTTTGGCAAGCGTTCGCAGGTCGACAAATATTTTGGGAGAGCTCGAAGAGCTTGGTCTGCTCAGAATTTTGATTTGGGCTCATTTCGGCCTCCGTTTCCACTACAGGCAGTACTGCACAGGCTATTTCGTCATTTTGTGCAGATTTTCTGTCAGTGCCGTTTTCTGCATAACAGGTGCCTTATAGTCTTCTACGGTTTGTGCTATATAGCACAAGTTGTTCCCGCTCCATTTCTCCTATTTTCGGGCAGTTTTCACATCAGGTGCAGCATTTACCATGGCTGACAACAACAACACAGATGTGTTCAAGATGTTTGCTGCTGAGGACAGGTTGGATGGGGACAACTACCCTATGTGGGCTTATATGATGCAACACGTTCTTGTGTCAAAAGGTGTCTGGAACATTGTGCAGGGCATTGATGTACGTCCTGGTTCTGAAGATGTAGGCGATATTGAGGATGTTGCAGGTCTTGCTGCAAGGATTGCAGCTGTTAGAGTTGTTTTGCCTACAACAGAACAAGCTCGTTGGGATGTTAAGGATGCGCAGGCTCATGCATTGATTGCGTTGTCTGTGAAGCGCACCATTATTCCTCACATCCGTTCAGCAAAATCTGCAAAACAGGCTTGGGATATTCTAGCAGGTCTTTATGCAAGCCGCAATGAGGCTAAAATTGCTTTGCTGGGTAAAGAGCTAGAGTCGAAGATTATGCATGAGGAAGATGATATGGACACTTTCCTTGCTAGTGTCAAGGATATCAATGAGCAACTCATTTCTGCAGGTGAAGTCATTTCTGACAGTTCCCTTGTGCAGACTGTTCTTGATGCCTTACCAGATTCCTACCAGACTTTTGCTAGTACTTGGAGACTGATGACCCAAGGAAATCCTGAAGTTGTCAAGTTTGATGCATTATGCACATTGCTGTTGCAAGAGTCACTTTCTAGAAAAAACAGGACTAGGCAGCGTGCAGTTGAACAGGCTTTTATTGCTTCTCAAAGAAAGGGTGGTAACAGTAATGCAGCCACTTCTTATGGTTCTGCTGCGAGTGGCAAAAATTATGTTCCTAATGCTTCTGCTGGCAGCACTTCGTCTGGCAATTCTGGTGATAAGGGCAAAAAGAAGATGCGTTGCCATTATTGTAAAGCCAATGATCACTTGATCAAGTCGTGTCCTAAGTTGAAGGCCAAAGAGGCTAAGAAGAAAGAGGGTGGTTCCACTGCAAATGCTGGTTCCACTACAAATGCAGCCATTGTTGAGTCTTCTGTGAAAGGAGATTGTGATGCTGATGTTGATGCAGAATGGGCTTTTAGCGCAGAGTGCACTTACAATCCTGCTGTCCATGATGCATGCTTGTCAGTTGCTGCAGATTCACATGTGTGGTATTTCGACATTGGTGCTACAAAGCACATTACCTCACATCGTGAATTGTTTACCTCTCTCGAGTCTGTCCCTCATGGGAATTCAGTCACTTGTGCCAACAACGCCTCTTATCCAGTTCAGGGAGTTGGAAAGATTGTGCTCACTGCTGCTAATGGCAGTTCCTTCACACTTGTTGATGCACTTTATGTACCTGGGATCAAGAAGAATCTCTTGTCTGTATCCGCACTTGCTAGACTTGGACTTGTAGTCAAATTTGTGGATGACAGATGTACAGTTCATGATCTCAGTTTTGGTGATGAAATTGTTGCATCTGGGCTTTTGTGCCGTGGGCTGTATAAGCTCACTTTGTATGACAAGTGTGGACAAAATTTTGCAAATGCTGTTGCAGATTCAAGGGCTATTTCAGATGCAAAACTTTGGCATGCACGTTTTGGTCATCTGAATTTTGCCAGTTTGCTGTGTTTGCAGAAATCTGATATGGTTGCTTCTTTGCCGCCTCTTGAAGCACCTATCAAACATGTTTGTGAAGGCTGTATTCTGGGTAAAATGCAGCGTTCTAAGTTTCCAAAGGATGGTTCAGTTAGGGCCACATGCAGGTTGCAGCTTGTGCATAGTGACGTTTGTGGGCCCATGCAAACTCCGTCCTTGGGCAATTACCTGTACTTCGTGACTTTCATTGATGATTACTCCAGGCATGCGTGGGTATTTCCGCTTAAAGCGAAGTCCGAAGTTTTTATGTGCTTCAAACAATTTTTGGCTATGGCTGAAAATGTCTCAAAATGTACTATGGGCACCCTCCGTTCCGATCGAGGGGGGGAGTATATGTCTCATGAATTTAATGCATTTCTGGCTAGTCGTGGGATAAAACACCAATGTACAGTGCCTTATACACCTCAGCAAAATGGTGTTGCTGAGAGGAAAAACAGGTCACTAACGGAAATGGCACGATGTATGGTCAAAAGTCAAGCTTTGCCGCATTCTTTTTGGCTTGAGGCCATCATGTGTGCCACTTATGTACTTAACAGGTGTCCTACGAAAGCTTTGCAGTCTATTACTCCATATGAAGCATGGCATGATAGAAAACCTTCTATTGAGCACATGCGTGTTTTTGGCTGTTTGGCATATGCTTTGGTGCCACAAGTGCAGCGCAGAAAATTGGATGATAAGGCTGTCAAATGTATTTTTGTTGGTTATAGTGCTGAAAGCAAAGGTTACAGGTTGTATCATCCGCAAACAAAACGTATTTTGGTTTCACGGGATGTAGTGTTTGTGGAAGATTCTGTTCAACCCTTGCTGTCATGTACTAGAGACAGTAATGTAAGCTCACAGGACATTTATGACACTTTGTTGCCTCTTTTCAGTGGTGGAAATACGAATGTAAGTTCCAATGAGGCAAATGTACAGCCTATGGGGGTTTCTGAAAATGTTTTAGAACAGCCTATTACTGATGCAGATGTACATGATGTACTTGATGAGGAAAGGGCTGAAAATGAGCAGGCTAGAGGTATGCCAAAATGGCTGGTGCACACTTTGCGTGACAGTAAATTGGATGCACCTTTATCTAGTCGTACTCGTTCAGGCTCTCGCCATGCATCTTATGCATCACATTGTTATGCTTTGGCTGTGTCTAGTTTACATGATGTTGAGGAGCCTCTGTCTTTTGATGAAGCACAGAATTCAGAAAATTGGATTGCTGCCATGAAATCAGAATATGATGCACTTATAGAGAATGACACATGGACTTTATATGATTTGCCTCCTGGTAAAAAGGCCATTGGTACCAAGTGGGTTTACAAGTTGAAACGCAAGCCGGATGGTGAGATCGATCGCCATAAGGCTCGACTTGTTGCAAAGGGTTATGCACAACAAAAAGGCATAGATTATGAAGAGACTTTTGCTCCCACTTGTCGTATGACTACTGTGCGTTTTCTATGTGCATTGGCAGCTCATTTTGGTTGGGATGTACATCAATCAGACATTGTTACTGCTTTCTTGAATGGTGACATATTTGAGGAAGTTTATGTAACACAGCCTCGCGGTTTTGTCATAAAAGGACAAGAGGACAAAGTGTGCAAATGTAAGAAGGCTTTGTATGGGTTGAAGCAATCTCCTCGTGCTTGGTATGAGAAAGCTGACACTCATTTGGTTAAACGAGGCTTTCGTAACAGTCCAACAGAAAGCACATTGTATGTAAAGCGTGAGGATGATGTATTTCTCATTGTGGTTCTTTATGTTGATGATTTGCTGATCACTGGACCAAATGAGAGACATATTGCTGAATTTAAGGCTGATTTGAATGCTACTTTCAAGATGAAAGATTTGGGGCTGTTGCATCATTACTTGGGTATACAGTTTAAGCAGTGTGATGGTGGTATTGCCTTGTGTCAGAAAAGTTACATAGAGACATTGCTATGTAAGTTTGGACTTGAGGATTGCAAACCTATTGCCACTCCCATGGAAACAGGTTTGAAGTTGAGTCTACATGATGCTGGCGATCCTGCTGATGTCACTCTTTACCAAACTGCTGTTGGCTGCCTCATTTATGTATGCAACACGAGGCCAGATATTCAGTTTGCAGTCTCGCAGGTCAGCAGATTTATGCATAGCCCAGGGTCTAAGCATTGGCAGGCTGTCAAGAGGATTTTCCGCTACCTTAGTGGCACTTTACATCTTGGCTTGTTTTATCCCAAGGGGGGATCATTGCCGCCAGACTTACATGCTTTTTCGGACTCAGATTGGGCTGGTTGTTTTGACACGCGAGTGTCCACAAGTGGTTTTTGTTTCATGCTTGGCAGTTCATGTATATCATGGTTGAGCAAGAAGCAACCTACTGTGGCCACTTCGAGTTGTGAGGCTGAGTACAGGGCAGTCTTCACAGCTACGGTTGAGTGTGTATGGCTCAGACGCCTTATGGCTGACTTGGGTGTTGGACAGGACACTGCCAACACTATCTACACTGACAGTCAGAGCGCATTGGCAGTTGCGAGGAACCCAGTTTTTCATGCTCGCACAAAGCACATTGAGGTGCATTACCACTATGTCAGGGAGAGGCTCTCAGCAGGAGAGATCAGCTTGGCTTATGTGCCAACACAGGACAACCTTGCAGATCTTTTCACAAAGGCATTGTCTCGTGAGAAGCTTGAAGCTTTCCGCAAAGCTTTGGGCTTACTCCCCTTTGTGGACTGATCCTGTCCTCAGGGCCTGGCACTTCCCTTTACTCATGTGCCAGCTCTCGTTCACCGCATCACTCCAGGGGGGATTTGTTACCATATACATGTGGTAGTGATGTGTGTGAACACACTAGGACCGCCGGGGCATTTTTTCCCTCTTTAGGAGGTTTTTTCCCCCGTGCATTGTATATACGCCCATCACTCTAGGGCTATCTATCTTTCCATTGCGCACTAAGGAATACACTCTCTATTGTGTACCTTGAGCTTCCTTCGTCTTCTCCAAGCTGTGTGTGTTTCTCTGCAACCCTAATTCCAACACTAGAGTCACCTGCTCAGATTGGAGTGAGATTTGACAAGCGAAGATGGCCCCAAATCCTGTGAGATAGCCCAAAGGGCGTGGTGTTCTCAGAATTTCATTCTGAGGTCATCTCGGCCACCGTTCGGCTTCGACAAAGTTCTACGCAGGCCATTTTCGACTACGTGGTCTTGACAGGTGCAGATTTGACTCTGCAAATTTGGGGTTTCGGCCTACGACTGCAAGTGCTGAGGATATCTACACTTCCAGAGTGCTGATTTGTGGCTGTCTACACAACAAAGGACGGCTCACAGTTCTTGGAGGCGTGTCACATACGACACGGGCGCACCTACACACAGACTGTAGGCGACATCCACTAGTTCATCAGGTAGCTTGTGTTTGCTGCTTGATATTCCAGATTTCATCCTGACATTGCAGGTACTTCCACATGGGATGTATTGTTAGAGATGATGTATGTCTGTTGAGGGTTTGCTGGCTGTGAGTCACGCAACAAACAACCGCCGCAGCGGTTACATCATACAGTGGGAAATTTGTGGATGTATGACTTTGTGGGAAGTCTATGTACTGTCAGATTTATTGCAGCCTTTGTTGAGGGTCGAGTGAGGTTTTATTGAGCCGGGGGACTCTCGAATGTTGAGATCCTTTTGGTGATACAAGTCTTGGAGCGATCCCTCGAGCACCCTTAGATAGGCAGCTAGGATGTATTGACTGTGAGTTAGACAGTTGGGATTGCATCTTTGCTTTACTGCCGTTGAGGCATTGTCACAGTCTATGCTTATAGGACAGTGAGACGGGACAATGAGAGACAGTACAGGTGCAGGACAGGTTTACCCACAGCTTACAGTGTTAGAGAGACAGTGGTTTTTTGACCTGTTTTTGAGTACACCAGAGCCATTTTACAAAGGAGACTCTGTCAAAATTTCTGCAGAATCTGAATCTTTCTTGGTTCATTTGATAGGTTGATATTGGTTCAGAGGACAGTTTACTGGGGAAACTCTGCCGAATTTTTCCCAGGAAAGTAAACTACTGTGAAGCGTAGTTATGGCTGGATCACAGGACACTACTTTTTAATATATCAAGAAGCTGGATGGAACCAATTTCCCACTGTGGAAGAAGCAGATTTGGCACGTGTTGGTACAAAAGAAGCAGATAAAACCTATAAAGCTCAAGGGGATAAAACCAGAAGATATGGATGAAGATGAATGGAGCGAAATGGATAAATTGGCACTTTCTACCATTATGCTGACATTGGTAGAAAGCGTTTACTTCAATGTAGTAGACGAGATGTCAGCTTATCAAGCATGGACAAAGCTGAGTGATCTTTATGAGAAGCAGAGTGCAGCTTCACAGGTATACTAGCTTAAGAAGCTTGTTGACTTGAAGATGAAAGAAGGGACCCCTATGTCCAATCATCTGAATGAATTCAACACCATCTACAGTCAGTTGTCAGCTCAAGGTGTCAAGTTTGATGAACCTGTTAGAGCTATGTTCCTGTTGATCACATTGCCGGAAAGTTGGGACACTTTTCGCACAGCTTTGAGTAATTCTACACCTCCAGATGGTTTGACCATAGCAGGTGTAGAAGGCAGTCTGCTTACTGAAGAAACCAACAGAAAGACAATGGACAAAGGCAAAGGAACAACCTTAGTTGTCAGGGGAAGGACCAAAGAAAAGGACAAAGGTGGAAAGAGGAATCAGTCTCGTAGCAAGTCCTGCAGTGCTAAAAGCAAGAGTGACATAGAATGCTACCATTGTGGCAAGAAGGGTCACATGAAAAGAGACTGCAGAGAATGGAAAGCAGAAAAAGGAAAAGAGAAAGCTGAAGACCATGGTGAGAAGAACAAGTCCTCAGTGAAGATTCAAGAAATAAATGTAACAAACACTGTTGCAGAGGATGACAGTCTAGTGTCAGGAGATATCTACTTCTTGAAGAATACAATGGACTCAGCTCTTCTTACAGCATTTGATGGAAATGCACTGAGTGACTGGATTATAGACTCAGGGGTATCACTTCATGTGTCTCCAAACAAGGAGTGGTTTACCTCTTATGTGACCACTAAAGATCATGTTCGGCTAGGCAATGGGCAAACATGTGAGATCTTAGGTGTTGGAGATGTTCAATTGAAGTTTCAGAATGGCTCTTCTTTTACGTTGAAGAATGTGAGACATGTTCACGCAATTACAAAGAGCTTGATCAGCAAAGGTTTACTTGATGATGCTGGCTACGTCACCACTTTTGGACAGAACATGTGGAAGATATCCAAGGGTTCTATGACAGTAGCACATGGAGTAAAGTCTGGAGGACTTTACATGATTTATGTATCAAATGTCTCTAAAAATGTAATCAATGTAACCGAGCAGCCGAACGTTTCTTTGTGGCATAGCCGGTTAGGACATATGTCCAAGAACGGAATGGAAATCTTGTCTTGTTCTGGTTATTTGCCTGGCTTTTCATTTAATGATTTTGAATTCTGTGAACATTGTCTATATGGTAAGCAAACACAGCAGCCACATAAGCATAGAAGCAGTAGAAGAGATACACAGTTGGCACTTGTTCATAGTGATTTGTGTGGACCTATGTCTAACCTATCTCTAGGGGGAGCTTCTTACTTTATGACATTTATAGATGATTACTCGAGGAAAGTATGGGTTTACTTTCTCAAGCACAAGGATGAAGCGTTTAGTGTTTTCAAAACGTTTGTGACACTTGTGGAGAATCAGAGTGGCACGAAGCTTAAATGCTTACGCACTGACAATGATGGAGAGTATGTTTCAAAGGCCTTTCAGGACTTTTGTGAGTCAAAAGGTATAAAAAGTGAACTTACTGCTCCTTACAATCCTCCTCAAAATGGTGTTGCTGAGAGGATGAATAGGACCATACAAGAGAAGGTCAGAAGTATGTTGTCTAATGCACAACTGCCAAATGGGTTTTGGGTTGAAGCTGTATCAATAGCTGTTCATCTTATAAATAGATCTCCTAGCAAGGTTTTGCAGAAGGATTCAGTGGCAGAGATGGTATGGTCATGCAAAATGCCCTCATACAAGCATCTCAGAGTCTTTGGCTGTGAGGCATATACTCATGTTCCAAAGGAATTTAGGAACAAACTTGAGCCAAAGAGTAGAAAGTGCATCTTTCTAGGCTATGGTAATTCTGGTGAGATGGGGTACAGACTTTGGGATCCCGAATCCAGAAATGTTATCCGCAACAATGATGTTCACTTTAATGAAGCCAAATATCATTCTACACTATAGAGGGTTGAGGAGATTAGAAGAGTTGTCTTCCAAGAAGATGGACCTGCACGTGCAAGAAAAAATATCAGGGCTCAAGATGAGGAAGGACAGGATAGAGTGGAACCACAGGTTGTGGCTGAGCCTCAGCCACCTATTTTGCGTAAATCGGGACGGATCTCACGACCTCCTGATCGGTTTGTTCCATCTATGAACTATGTCATGTTGACTGATTGCAATGAGCCTTCATGTTACAAGGAAGAAGTGCAAATGAAGGACTCCGGGAATTGGCAATTGGCCATGCAGTCAAAGATGACAGCTCTGCATAAAAACCAGACATGGAAGCTAGTTAAATTACCACAGGGCAAAAAGGCTCTACCTTGTAAATGGGTTTACAGGTATAAGATCACCGCTCATGATAGTCAGCCAAAGTACAAAGCAAGGCTTGTTGCCAAGGGCTTTAAGCAAGAACAAGGCATTGACTTTGATGAAGTCTTCTCTCCGGTGGTCAAGATGACTACATTGAGATGCTTTCTTGCATTGGTTGTGAAGGGGATCGGGGAGCACCAAAGACGGAGAGTGAGAGAGAGAAGGAGACACACGACACACAGATATGGGTGGGGAGACTCAAAGAGTGAGCAGCTCCCTATACACTTATGCTATGTATAAGGTATACAAGTCAGTGGGCGCCCAGACTCTGGGCGGTCAGGCAAGGCACAGACGCCTATACCCCAACAACTTCCCACTTAAAGGCGACTGTGCCTTTAAGCAAGAGAATCTAGTCTACAGACTACAAAAGGCGAGAGAAAACCGCTCTCAACCGATGCCCACAGGCTGGCTGTGATCGTGTGCATCCGGCTGTCCTGCTCCCGTGTAAGTCCATACACCACTAGACGTACCACACACGTACTGCAAGTATGTACGCAATACCTCCCTCGTGCACTATGCCATCATCAGTCAACAAACGACTGACAACCCCAACTGCAAATGCTCCCACTGCAGCTGCGATATCCGGTCTCAAGATCAACATCTCATACATGAGACCACCGAATGTCGATGCAATGCTAGCGGGCCCTGCTAGCTCTACGGAGTATACATCAACATATATATCCCTGGAAATAGGCATCTCTGACTGACAAGGCGTGTCAGCCACATGCATCTCCTGACTGTCCGCAAAAGACGCATCAACCTATCGTGCAACCTCAGAGCAAACCAGCTGCTCTAGGTGTCTGCTGGAAGACATATCCTGCACAACTATATCCCCATGATCACTGTCGAGCATAAAAAGGAATGATTGCATAATCGCTGACGTCTCAGCCTCCTTTGCAATCATCCACTGCAAACATGACCACTCAATCTGCTGTGACTCACTAGAGCTCTCATGCTCTAACTCCGTATGCATAGACTCTTGCACAACGTCCTCCTGTCGTGACTCACTAGAGCAAGACCGCTCTACCTGTCTATCCTGCATAGAAGTATCTCGCACAACTGACTCTCTGCTTTGCTCAGTCACTAGCAAAGCATGCATGTCTGACTTTGTCACCTCTCTGTGTGACTGCTCAAGTCGTGCCCCAACTGTGTGCACAACGAGCTCACTACTTTGCACTCCATGCAAAGTACCCTGCAACCCATGGGCAAAAGAGACTCGCCTGCTCTCTCGCTCTCTGCCTGGCTGCGTGATCACAGAGACAACACCGTCTCTCGCGTGATCCACATGCAATGGGTAACTTGCACCACTCCTGGCACCTCTCGCAATCACTAGCGAACCCAAATGCATCACAAAATCTCGCTCTCGTAGCGAAATCTTACATCCACAATCTCTAAGCTGACCAATCGAGATCAAACTCACTGTCAAATCTGGTACATAGCGCACATGTCGTAACAAGTAAGATGCACCACTCGGTAATGACGGTCTCACATCTCTTGCACCTGCTATCGCATGCACCGATCCATCGGTCAAACGTACATTGCCAAGCATCCCGCTAGAATAGCTACAAAACCATGCACGATGCGGCGTGACATGAAACATAGCATCTGCGTTTAGCAACCACTGCGAAGGGAGTGCACTATCCACATGTATAGCATCTCGTGCATAGCTCGAGGTAAAAGTGACATCCCCGTCACTAGTATACTCCGACACTACATGTGCCTCAACTGTCAAAGCAACTGAGTCCATGGCATCACTACATACATCTCTGAGACTGCCATGTCTCCTACGATGTCGCATACGACGAAAACAGCGTCGTCTAACGTGTCCAGAATGACCACAATACCAACATGTCACCTGTCGGCGTACTCGTGAATGTACATGCCTCACACGAGTCCGTGATGACTCATATCTATCATACATTTCATGTAATCTGCACCAAAGTGCTCTCGAAGTAGTCTCATACATAACAAGAGCATATACAGATTCCGCAAGGTACAAAGAGAGTGTAGATAGTGCCATCTCCTCTAGCTTCTTCCACTGATCGTCAGACATGTTTGAAGGTCTACCTGCATCACCACTCAATGGTCGATGCAACCCTCGCTGTGTCAATGCGTCAAGCATACAATCTCTCCATGCCGCAAAGTCTGACCCATCAAACACGCGCATCTGTGAGAGGTCACAATCTGATCGATCACCTATCTCTGCCATGAGCACAAGTAGCAAGCTAGATAGCAAAACCACCTCACCAACAACACCTGGAAACTGTCTACAAATATGGCCAGAAACACAATGTAAAACCTATGAGACACACTCCAAAATAGAGCTCCCGCAATGTCAATACAAGCCTCGCATGCTCTAGTATCACACTGCAATCTGTGAGCTAATCACCAAGCCCACACTGTGCGGTATCGATGCATACACACACACAAATCTCTCACCTGTAGAGAACACCGCACGAAAATGTTGAGTGCAACCTGCAATCTCTACCTAGATTGCATTAATGATACGCATAAAACTCCTGGGAAAATTTCGCCAGAGTTTCGACGCACAATGGCTATCAACACAAAATAACCATTGTCCTGCAAGCTCAATACAATGAGCAATCAATGCGCATCAAACTACACTCAACATACATCAACGGAGTGACCGCGCATAAGCAAACGCCAAAAGATTTGCAATCCGGAAACTTGATCAATGCGAAAACAATGCTCTCAAGAGAGCTCACAGGCACTTGAAAGTGCTCGTCAAAATGCATGTATAATGGGCATCAACCATGCGCCATAACCATATGCAAACCATCTGCAAAGACCATGAATCCAAGCACAAAATCACTGCCAAAGTATCCTGTGAAAACCAGTGAAAGAAGCTCCACCTGTGTGCTCCAAAAAACTGCGTCTCTCAAGAGACCGCCTCGATGGTGTGTAAACGCCTCCGTACTTCGTTGCCCAAGTCTACCAAAAAACCCTCAAACCACAAGCTTAACACAAGCTGCAATTGCATCTTCAGCTCAGAATTTATGCACTCAACTTCAAGCATCTCCCGTGCTTCCAAAAGTGCATCAAACTCGCACACAATGCGACAACAGAAAAGCTGGAATTTCTGTATACAGTCAATCTGAGCTAAATATCAGCAAAACGGTGAGGAATTTGCAAAAAGTTTCTTCTGCAAAGTTGTAGACCACGTCGAAACGGATGGGTAGGCTAAACAGAATTCTCAGATCTGCATTCTACAAGGAGAAAAACGAATCTGAAAATAGTGCTGCTGCGCACACAGTTTTTAGGGCAGCACCTTCACTTACACACAGTCTTCCACACTCCTTTCTGAGCTTCCACAAGAGCATACATCACGCTCAACTGAGCTCACAAGCTCCCATTGCATTCTCACAGCAAGTCTTCTTCTTTCTTAATCTCTCTACCGTCGAGAGAAAGCGAGCTATCACCTCGAAGCTCTCAAAGCCGTCGTGCTCTCCGCGGTCACCATAGCTCTGATACCAATTGAAGGGGATCGGGGAGCACCACAGACGGAGAGTGAGAGAGAGAAGGAGACACACGACACACAGATATGGGTGGGGAGACTCAAAGAGTGAGCAGCCCCCTATACACTTATGCTATGTATAAGGTATACAAGTCAGTGGGCGCCCAGACTCTGGGCGGCTGGGC
Source organism: Adiantum capillus-veneris (assembly GCF_014529385.1). Taxonomy (NCBI): domain Eukaryota; kingdom Viridiplantae; phylum Streptophyta; class Polypodiopsida; order Polypodiales; family Pteridaceae; genus Adiantum; species Adiantum capillus-veneris. The sequence goes on along the minus strand of NC_140958.1, from coordinate 69,943,026 downwards.
AAGGCACAGACGCCTATACCCCAACAGGTTGCCATATTAGATTTGGTGTTGCACCAAATGGATGTCAAGATAGCGTTCTTGCATGGTGATTTAGATGTGGAAATTTACATGCAGCAGCCAGAAGGGTTTGTTGAGAAAGGCAAGGAAGATTTGGTATGCCAGTTGTTAAAGAGTCTTTATGGCTTAAAACAATCACCGAGGGCATGGTACCATAAGTTCCACAAGTTTATGCTTTCTCAAGGCTACAAACGTAGTGAGTTCGATCACTGTCTATATACAAAGAAGGCTAAGTATGGCAGTTGGCTGATCCTTATTTTGTATGTGGATGACATGTTGATTGCTGGCAAGCACTTGGAAGAAATATCAGCTTTGAAGTCAGAGATGGCAAAATCGTTTGACATGAAAGACATGGGTGAGGCAAGTCATATACTTGGTATGCGCATTGAGAGAGACAGATCAAAGAAGTTGGTTTGGTTATCTCAAACAGAGTATATTGACAAGGTTTTGTCAACGTTTCAATATGGAGAAGGGAAAGGCATTGAGTGTTCCATTGCCACCATATGTGAAACTTAGCAAACAAGATTGTCTTATGTCTGAGGAAGAACATGCTGAAATGGATAAGATTCCATATGCGTCTGCAATGGGTAGTTTGATGTATGCAATGATTGCTACTCGCCCAGACATTGCATTTGCAGTGGGAGTAGTAAGTCGATACATGTCAAACCTAGGCAAGAAACATTGGGAGGCAGTGAAAGGAATATTGAGATACCTGAAAGCTACAAAGAGTATGCGCATATGCTATGGGAGTCAGGAGCTAAGTGTAAAGGGTTTTACAGACTCAGATTATGCAGGTGACTTAGACAACCGAAGGTCTACGTCAGGGTATGTCTTTACATTGGCTGGTGGAGCAGTATCATGGCGTTCTAGGTTACAAGATTGTGTTACTCAGTCTACTACAGAGGCTGAATATGTTGCAGCCCTAGAGGCATGCAAAGAATCAATTTGGCTTAATTGACTAGTAACAGATTTGGGAATCAAAGAAGAGATGCCTGTGTTATATTGTGATAGTCAAAGTGCTATACAATTGGCTCGCAATCCAGTTTATCACTCAAAGACAAAGCATGTGGATGTGAAGTATCATTTCATCAGGGAAATGCTCGAGGATAAGCAACTTCAGCTTGTCAAAGTTCACACCACAGAAAATCCTGCTGATCTACTTACAAAAGGACTTCCTTGAGAGAGCTTTGTGCATTTTCGCAAGCAGTTAGGTGTAGGGTAGTACATCACTTCTCTACATCTCTTGTATATTAGCTTGTATAGTAGCTTCTCTCACACTTCAAGTACCACATTGGACTTTCAGTGGGAGGTTGTTGGGGTATAAAGCCCAATGTGGTCGCCCAGGTAAGTGGGCGGGCCGCCAGGTATGTACACATATTCTTTTGTTAAAACCTAATAAGAACTCACTATCCTCTACACATTATAGTAGAGCGAGTTCACCATATCGTCGTGCTCTTCTTCTCGCACTCTCTCTCTCGCGTCGCACTTCCGCTCGTACTCCTTCATTAGTGACGTTCATAGCGACACTTTTATTATTTTTTAGGGAAAATTTTTGGAGCGACACCCATAAATTTTGCAGGCATCCCTCCTTACAAAGCGCCTTTGTAGTGTCCTAGATGACCAGAAGGTGGAAGAATGGAATCTTGACACATATGAGAACCCTGAGATGGTCAAGATCAAGAAGCGTTTGAAGCTAGACAAAGCTAGAGTGTTATTTGAAAAATACAAAGATGTATTTGCATGGGAACACACTAAGCTAAAAGGCATTGATCCTGAAGTGTGTCACATCTCACAAATGAGACGCAAGTCCTATTCATAGGACTTCATAACCAAAGGGCCAGGTTCACACTGACTGGGCATATTGCATCGCCCATCTTGGTGTCTAAGGACTTAACACTGTGTCATAAAGTGTATGGAAATTTAGATGACATAGTTTTTGGTGAAAGCTAAAGTTTTACTATTGGGATGGATGGTGGGCGTGTGCAACTCAAGGGGGCTTGAAGATCAAGGTAGCGATAGCTACACACTGAGAGTTACACACACACACACACACACACACACACACACACACACACACACACACACACACACACACACACACACACACACACACACACACACACAGAGAGAGAGAGAGAGAGAGAGAGAGAGAGAGAGAGAGAGAGAGAGAGAGAGAGACGCGTACACATTTTCAATAATAGACTCAATTTACAAAATGTACAATAACACCTTTAGCATAGGATAGGTATGCACAACAAGGCCTTTTATTTATAAGGCTAAGGATGGGTATCCGGTTGGGGCCTTTTTGACCGACCAACTCTATTCGCTCAGACTCCACTTGAAGCAGTCGAAGCCTACAATGAAGAAAGCACTAGACAAGAGGAAGGGTAAATGCAAAAGATAAAGCCCTCTACATCTGAAATTTTGGATATACCAAAATTCAAGAAAGAGGAGGAGGAATGTAGATTGTGGTACAATCACTTTAAAAGGGATGCCTTGCACTAGTCCTCTATAAAGGCTATAGGTTGAGGCTTTCCAAAGTTACCACCATCGGCAGTGCCATGTGGAGGCATAGCGGAGCAGTTCCATATTGTACAACTATGCAAACAATCAGAACCTAGTACTGACACCTATAAATAGGACCCATTAATCTCATTTTAAGTCTCTTAACTCTTTAGACTCTTAGTTTACGACTCTTGCAATGTATCACTCAAGAGAGCTTAGAAGAGCTTACAAGCACTTAATGTTGGTCCTTTGTATCATTTATACTTTTCAAGCGAGAACATGATTTCAGGTTGTTAGTCAATTATTTTAATTTGAACCATTTGTATCTAGTTGTACTCTGAACTACTTTCTACAATTTGAATTGCATTCTGAGGTTGCTCATTCAATGTCTCTTAATCTGAACGTGTCTATTCATTTCAGTCTAGTCATTTGTTTGAAGTCTGATGCGAGTCTCGTATGAATCTGTCATCTGAAGTTTGCTTTATCTAATTCTGGTATCTGAAGAATTCCTAATCAGTTACTCTAAGCCTAACTTTGGAATAACTGTTAAGATCCACTTCATTCCACCTTGATCGCCAAGGGATTTCACTATTAGATTGACAAGTAAACTAGGGTGAACTAGGGAGTAAACTAATACATAAACTACGGTAGCTGCCATGGGACATGTGAAATGTGATACCATGGTGGTAAGGCTTTTGTATCAGGACCATGAAGTCTCGAGTTGCGTCTTGTGCGATAAGAGGACGTAAAGTAGGGCTGAACTATGGGTAAAGTAGGGGAGTCATTTCCCCCCTTTGGATGATCCCAATCAATGGCCATTAATCCCCTTGAGACACCCCGTGTGAGATAGAGACGTCGGGACAAACCCCTAGCTTGTGCAAGACACAAGAAAGGGGCGGTTTGAATGGTGTGTGAAGTAACTCCTATGGTGCGAAGACGATAAACTAGGGGCAAACTATGGTTAAAGTAGGTTTTTCCTCGAAGAATTGGATGGTCCAAACACTAGGTGTTGATCCCCCCTCGGACATTTCCTGTTAGATAGTGACAGGAGGGCTAAACCTTTGGAGTCTCTCTCGTGCCTCTGGGTGGTTAGAATTCTCCAATTACCCAATTGTGGCAATTGGGCCGAATTTTGTCATGTGTGAAAATTGCCTCTAAAGGCAGGTTTGTTGTGCGCGACGTGAAGTGTGGCGGGAACGGTGAACCTGGTTTTTTTGCACTTCTTCGAGGTGACTGCAGGGCCCGTCTTATCAGCGTAGACTGTACAACAGAACGGGGCTGCTCACGGGCTGCGCTCCTCTTCCTCGCCCCCGCGCTGCTATCTTTCCCAAGCTTTCATGGAAGCTCTTCTACCCTTCTCCCCTGGGCCTTCCTTTCTCCCCCCTCGTCATTTCCTCCCCACCCATGATCGCTACCTCTGCCTTTCTCACAGAACTTCCCTCTCCCTCCCCTCCCCCTCCTTTCCTAGCTCTCGCTATGGCTATCCCTGCAGTAGTAGATTCTCCCCTTTACCCTTTTTTCCAGCTCTCAAGTTGGGCAACAGATCCGCGCTCTGTGTGCGTGCAACCTCCACTTCACGGCCAGCGTCCCAGCCCCGCTTCATTCAGCACAAGCAGGAAGCTTTCTGGTTCTACCGCTTCCTTTCCATCATCTACGATCACATAATTAACCCCGGTCACTGGACCGAGGACATGCGAGAGGATGCCCTTGAGCCTGCGGACCTGGATGATCCTAATCTCACTGTGGTTGATGTTGGCGGTGGCACGGGATTCTGCACTCTGGGAATTGTCAAGTATGTGAATGCTAAGAATGTCACCATTCTTGACCAATCCCCACACCAGCTTGCGAAGGCCAGAGGCAAGGCGGACCTCAAAGAATGCACCATCTTAGAAGGTGATGCAGAAGATCTCCCGTTTGCCACTGACTCTGTTGATCGATACGTCTCTGCTGGCAGGTATGAGCTTTTGCATGAAGATTTTCAGCTGAATTGACTGTTAATTGGGTGTATGTAAGTGACATCAAGGTGGAATTCATGGGTATGTGCAAGGGGTAAGCCGTTTGCAAGCACAGGAAATTAGTAAACGGTAAATAAGCAAATTGTTGTTATGGCCTAATTCTATGTTGTAAGTATTCTCCTTATACGGGCAATTGCCCATGTAATGATGCTTTCGTGTGTGGCAGCTTCGTCATCTGAGAGGTTTCACCTGCCCAAAAATTGGAGTTTTTCCTTAGACAAGTAGATCTGTTTACTGGCAGATGGTCATGGGATTTTCACTCGAACTTAGACTCACATAATATTGGGATGTACCAATTGTCTAACCATTCAAGGGCTAAAATTTCCAGGCTCTCTTAGAATTTCCCAAATAATCTTCAAGCTTAAAAGGCAGGCATTGAACAGTAATGCCATACTGTCGACTCACATAATATTGGGATGTACCAATTGTCTAACCATTCAAGGGCTAAAATTTCAAGGCTCTCTAGAATTTCCCAAATAATCTTCAAGCTTAAAAGGCAGGCATTGAACAGTAATGCCATACTGTGACGCCAATTGCTGACACATATCAATAGGCTGGTAATGCTGTTTGGAACTACTATTACGGTAGGGACTCTCTGGTTTTGTTTTAGAGGTACTTTTTATTTTTCTGTTTCTTTATACGTGTTCAAGGCACAATGCTGATGAGGTGAATACAGTCAAATTATTTTCCAATATATCGCGCAAGCTTACAGTGTAATCTCTTCCTCAGAGAAGGGGCAATAGTTATTATCATGTAAATCAGCTTTATAAGGGCTTGGACATGGTTATGTACAGGCAGGTGCGATTATGTAATCGCCTCGATTTTCACTCATTCTTGACTTGCTCAACATTTTAAAATCCTTAAGTTGTCTTTTTTGGGTTTAAAATTCTTCTCTTTTGGGTGACTGAGAAGACTGTAAAAGTTTCGCTTGGACACCAATTTTATGGTGGTCCGCAATAGCACGACAGACACCATGGGCATGGGGTATTGCTGGATGTGGGGGACAATCCAATTACATGACAATGGTTGATACACCACTTTTTCCTGGGGTAGTGCTTTGTTGTACTTGTTGTGAGGGAGGCAATAGTGACGGTATTCATGACAATGCTTTGCCATTGAGCTTGTGAAGTATACTGACCCCCCATTTGCCTATGTCCTCCTCATGTTTTTTTGGTCCGTTACTATACCGCAACTTTCTAGCGTTAACTTTCTGACTTATATTCCGAAGGGACGCAAAAGTAGTAAACCTGGTCGTTCTCACCTTGTCCATTTGCGTGTGATAGCTTGTTTTTCTCTGTTGAAACTATGTGAAATGGTCCCCAGGATGCTTTTAGAGCAAAGTTTTCAAAAAGTGGGAAAGCTTGAATTGACTATTGAATCTTGTTACAGTATTGAGTACTGGCCCGATCCGCAAAGGGGCATAACGGAAGCGTACCGAGTTCTGAAGAAAGGAGGGAAGGCATGTCTCATAGGTCCAGTGCATCCTACATTTTGGCTATCGAGTTTCTTTGCAGATATGTGGATGCTTTTCCCGACAGAGGACGAGTATATGGATTGGCTCACAAAGGCTGGTTTTACGGATGTGAAGATAAAGCGCATAGGTCCCAAGTGGTACAGGGGTGTGAGGAGACATGGCCTGATAATGGGGTGCTCCGTGACCGGTGTTAAGCCAGAGTGGGGAGACTCCCCCCTGCAGGTGTGGTTTTCGTCCTTATCCTGCATGCTTTCCATTCCTCTTGTCTTGATTATTGTGTTTCTAAGAACCCAATGCCTTCTCAATGCACCAAAATTGTTTGATGGTCGAGAGTGTCTGCCTGTTAGTCTTGATCTGTTGTTTTTGTTTGTTAGCTATTTCATTTTTGTGCTTGAATCTATTTCAAGGATGGTGTTACTAGTTAATCTTGGGTAAAGGAAACCGTAAAATGGTTAGTAAATAGCAGCAGTAAAAGTAGGTGCTATTCCTAAAGACAAATTGGATCTCATGATTTGCACTATTGTAAATTAAAATCTGTTCCCATCACGTGGGATTGCCTCACCACTCATCGTGCATGTGTGCCTGCCTGCCTGCATGCATTGCGTGTGTACATATTGTTTTGTATCTCTTTGTGCATAAGACGTTCATGCGCACACACTTTCATGCCAATGGGACTAAGCATGTGTATGCTGTTCATTGCATGCATGTCAAGGAGTGTCATTGTGCTCACATGAAAACTTGGTTTCAAGCTTGTTGCTATCGGTCCTTGGGTAGATGTTGCATTTGCATGTTGATTACGATTGCAATATCTGGCCACATACTTAAGTCATCTACAAAGGATTCATCTCCCTAATGGGCCGAAGAGGCCGGTTTATTTCAAAGTCTGAAGACTCTATAATAAATTGTTGACATGATTGTGCGCAGCTAGGACCCAAGGCTGAGGATGTGAAAGCTAAAGTCAACCCGATCGTATTCCTATACAGATTTTTACTCGGTGTAATGGCTTCTGTGTACTATGTTCTGGTTCCAATTTATATGTGGATCAAAGATCAAATAGTGCCCAAAGGTCAGCCTATTTAGCAAAGCTCCCTTGTGCTCTACAACTAATGAATTGGTTGCCATTGTGTGTGCTTCTCATGACATTAGTCTTGACTGTCAAATGCCGACCTTTACTACTAAAATGGAGTTTGCCCTTCCACCAGTAATAGAAAGTCAGCTTGCTGGTTTTATTAAGCAAAATGACTTGACTACTACTATTCCTGCACCCACTCTTGGGCTTGCGACTTTAATTTCACAGCGTTTTTAGGCTTTGCAAATTGATTTAACACTTAATGATCAGACAAGCACTGAAGCTGATGTCAGTTGCCATTTCTCTGAAAGAGATATTAGGGTAATTTTTTCGATTCTCCAATTGCCATCTAATGGGCAATAAGCTAATTGAACATAAACTACTCAATTATGTTGTCATAAGTTCACATCTGAAAGAGTATTAAAACTTATTGTACTGAGCCGACAATCCATGACCTAGATAGTGTATCGGTGCAGCTCATGTGAATCGTGATGGGAGTTGTGCGATCTCCGTAATGGGGAAATAGCAGTCCTTCAGGTGTAGAATAGCATCCCAAAACTAGCCTGTAGTGTAAGAGCAAAACAAGAGTATATGTGACAAAAAATAGGCAGTAATTGGAGAGTAAAATGATGGTTATGGTTTTGAAATACCACATGTATAGGTAGGCGTGAATTTCAGGAGTCTTATTTTGCTCGACTCCAATGCGCGAAAATAGACCAGCGCTACCAATCAAAGACTTTGCACCATACCTACCTCATCTAGCTTTAAAGAATCTTGGAACATAGATATGTCCACTGTAACTGACGGTCGACCATGAGGAAAAAACCTGATACCTTGGGGAGTGTCTTCAAATGTAGCTAAGGATGTGGTCACCAATGCACTAGTTATTAGTAATATAGTTTTGATGCTACCATGCAATAATCGGCATGGTTACAAAAGGACTTGCATAGTTGTATCTAAGACAAGTACTTGGTGCATATGAGATATAGCTAATTCAAAAGGCAAACAATAAGTATGCATTGCGTTACCATTGCCCAAGTTACTCGGTACCAAATTGCACTTTTGTGGAGAGGAAGCGCTATATGGCATGGGTTACTAGTAGAAAAAGAGGCAATGATTGTATGAATTGCCCAACAAGGCCAAACACCTAAGGTACAACACAGCAAAGGATGGTTTTTTTCCAAAAGTTTTTGTACATAGGAATTACTAACATGAGGAAACTTGTAGGCATCCTCATGATTAATGACAAGTCAATAATTTGTAAAAAATCTGAACATCTTTAAAATTTAGTACAACAAACGAGAATTAATGAAATTGGAAAGTATTAGAAGACGTGCATAACGAAATGATACGAAAATGAGGGTTAAGATAGTGAAGGGGTAAGTTTTGCTACCGCACTCCAATCATGGATACATTGTCTTGACTACAAATCGAAAGACCCCTAACATCTCCAAGCTCTCTTCCTTCCTTGGGTTCCTTGGATGTACATTTTTCTCTTTCTAATCAATTCAATGGTGCTTATCCTAATAGAAAATTAAAAGGTATTCCTAATGGCTTTAGAAAAATTAATAGGTATTGTTAATTTAAAGATTCTTTCAAAAACCAAAACAATATGCTAGCCTATAACATGCAGAAACGGGCGCAATGATAAAGCACATAGATTTGCAATAGTATCGGTTGGATGTGAGGAAGAAAGGATATAGCATTTAGAGAGAGAGAGAGAGAGAGAGAGAGAGAGAGAGAGAGAGAGAGAGATGAAATGAAATGAAATGTTATATTAACGTCTTCAAAAGGCCAAAGTGACCTATGAGACCAGAAAGTTACAATGTGGTGGATCTGATACAAAGTCAGAGTAACAAAATAATACCATAACAAAACAAAAATATATACTATGGGATCCTAGATTGGTCGATGTGAACTAACCAAAATGGGCAGCTTGTTGGGATAGCTAAATCACAGGAGATCTAGCATCGGTCATTAGCGGATCTCATCAATCTCCTCCATGGTCAGTAGTCTGATCGGGCATCGTGCATGCTTGGCCAGAGTGCTCCGAATCTTCTAATGTAGCCTCCGTCGATGCTGTGTAGTCCTTCGCAGTCGTGGGCGCCTGGATTTCCCCAGCTCAATCACTCGGTCAATCAATGTGCCTCTGGTGTGAGACGAAAGGGAGCTCTGTTGTGGGAGTGGCTCCTGTGGCTGTCCCGTGCCTGCTCTGAAGAAGTCTGTGATCCGTCTCTGAGACTGGCTAGCCTCTCCTCTCATCAGGTTATCTCTGTGTATGCGCAGCTCGAGTAAGAACAAACCCAGACATCTCTGATCCTCGTATCCCATGACTCTGGAGAGTGGTCCAAAACCCTCTTTGAACAAGCAATGGAAGCGGCCTCGTATCTTGTAGTAGACGGGGCAGCGGCATGTGTAGTGCAACTCTGTCTCAGGCTCCATGTCACACAAGGGGCATGTTCTGGCCTCTGTTGGTACTCCGCTGGATCTCCCAGTCTCAATCCGCACAGCTGGTGAGAAGATGTGCGTAACTGGCCAATAGCACATCCTATCCCATGAGACAAGTGGGTGTATGGGTATCTCGGTCTCGTCACAAAACCATCCTCCGTAAGGTGGAGAAGGTGGTCTCTGTAGAAAGCCATCTTCGTGCCCAGTTCCTGTGCTCGCTGTATCCATGTCCTCCTGGTGTCTAGCTAGGTCAGGTCTTGGTGGATGAGCCTGGTGATCTTGGATTGTGTAAGAGTGAGAGATGGTGCATCCAATGAGTACTGGAAGGGTGGAAACCTGTCCATGCTGAACCCATGCGCCTGAAACCATGATGTCATCTCCCCATACCAGCATGTTGTATCTCCCTGCATGGCTAATTGTCGAGAGGACTCAAGTGCAATGCGAGCATATCTGTCTCTAGGAAGTTCTCATGTGCGGTGTATGAAGGAGATTGATCTGGTGAGCGCCTCAACCACTAGGGGGGGGGGGGGGGCCTCTAGCTCTACTCGGATAATGGCACGTTGTACTGATGCCTTGGCTCTAACGAGCCACGTGATCATAGAGACGAGAGGTTTCTCCATGTTCCCCCATCCATCAGTGCGACCCGACCTCCCGTGGTGATCCAATGAAGGTCCCCATATCTCAGCTCCATAGAGCAATGCAGAAGCCACCAAAGTGTCAAAGAGCCAGAGCTTTGTCTGAGGCTCCTGAAACCGAACCTGCGAACACATCCTCTCCAATCTACCCAATGCTGCATGGGCTCTAGTCAATCTGGTCTCTACTGCTCTCCTAAATGAGAATGCAGGTCCGCTAAAAACCACTCCAAGGGAAGTGTAAGCATCTGTGTACTCCACAGTCTCCTGGCCGTATGTGAATGTAGGTGCTGACCTCCTGATCCACTGTGGGGTGGTATTAAAGATCTAGTCGAGCCAAAAATGCCCTCTTCTTCCGTCGCACCAGGCATCGAAAGTCAATCTGTGAATGTCTGTGAGTGACGTCCCCCAAAAGCCCCTCCCTTTGAAGTCTAGCTCTAGTATGAAGACACTCCTCATCGTACCAGCTGTTTTGAGGCATGCTCCCTGATTGGCGTCTCTGTTGTCTCTACTCAGGCCACTTTAAAGAGAAGAAAATGCTAAAGAAAAAATGAAGGAGAAGAGAAACACAAATGAACCAATGGAAAGTCGACCACCTCTTTATATGGACACGAAAGGTCTTTTGACTTTCCACCTTCATGTGTCTTTTCATTTCCTAAATTCACCCTTCACTTATGCAGTTAAGATGTTTCGAAATAATTTTTATTTTTTCGAGATTGGAAAGACCTAATGGTGCTTATGGTAAAGTTAATGATAAAATATAAGACAAGCTAATAAACACATCTATACAAACAAGAAAACAAACATACAAGTCGTAGGTGTGTATTACAAGGGCCAACAACAATAGTATGTGTTATTCAAACCTAGACATCACTCTTGTATGAAGTTCTTTCTGAAGTCTTTTGCATCTATAGGTGTATGCTTTTAAAAGGCATATCTTCAAAGAGGTTTCTCCTCATCGCTTCAAGAAAAATCAATAAGAACTCCAACAAGAAGAACATACAAGGGAAAGAAACATGAAGAAGCACTACAATATAATGAAGCATGCAAGAGAGGCCTCTTTGTAAATAGACAAAAACAATTGTCAGTAGGCTTTTCATTTTCTACTCTTATGCTTCACTTTGCATTTGTTTCATTTAGGTGAAGGAGAAGGTTTTGCTATGCTTTCCACACCTAGATATACATATTTCCAACTAAGCATAGACATCATGGTACTTAGTTGCTATGTAGAGATTTTGTTCCAATTTTAGTCAAGTTGTTAGTCATCATAGCAAGTTACCTACTTAGTTGCTTTGTATAGATTTTAGCTACACTTTCAATCAAGTTGTAATATGTCAAGAAGATAGAATGTCTACTATGTGTATGTATGACCATATCATTATTAGAGGTCATTGGGAGGGTCTTCTAAGAAAATAGAATTTTTGGCATTCTTTCTCTAGAAAATAAGAGTGGTAAAAGAAAAGGTTTTCTCAATACAACTGTTTAAAAAGTGTACTTACAAGTAGATTCTTTCCACAACGTTATAACGGTTATGATGATTGAGGGAACGTCTCTTTTTAGTTACATTGAATGCTCCTTGTCATCTTGGAGGGAAATTCAACAACTCAGTTTTTTGTTCTTTGCAACATTTCTTGCACTGAGCTCTAATGCCTTTCTTGTCTTCCTTGCACTGAGCACTAATGGTTTTCTCCTCCACACCCACCAACCTCCTCACTAAACGTCCTAAATATTATCTATACATTGACTTGGATCCTCAATATGAGCCATTATGTAAGCGAAGCAAAACCAATACACAAGTGACTGTAGCGGAGAAAGAGAGACTCAGAGCAGAGGGAGCAAAACATGTAGACTTTTAGACACATGGCTCGCTCTATCCTTTTAATCTTAAAACTAATGCTTCTCTTGCATTTGCAAATTGTAAATCCTACTGGTTTATCGACCTTTGATGGTGGCTTGCTTGGCTATTGCAAAGCTTTAACTGGCCAAGCTGAAAATCACAAATGCATGCTTTATGCTCAAGCAAAAGAGATTCTACGACTCTCATATCTAGTGTAAGTCCATCTGACCCGTTTCTTATATGGCGGCTTCTTCTTGGGAGGTTTGCGTAAAAGTTTGAATGGCTTTGTGATGCTTGGATCAATATTATCCTTCTGAATGATCCGGTACAAGGCTTCTTGCTCCAGTTGATCCTTTATGACAGTATTCATCTCAAATTCATATGGCGCAAGAGCATTTCAAGTCTTTGTTTTAGGATCATACAACGTTCGTTTACCTCTTGTGAGCTGGGCTCTGACCAACTTGTGATAATAGGATGCAATGTGCATCCATCCCTGAGGTAGTGGTTATCCTCAAACAAGATTTCAACCATCTCTCTGAACTAGGGTTCAGAAGATGCTTTGCTGGCTAATTCCTTCTCAGGTATTTTGGAGGCTCTGTGAGTTGTAGTAGCTGGTTTGTAATCTTTATTAGCCTTCTGATCTACACTTTCCATTCTCAGTTGAAAAATTTCCACTTCTTTAATCAAATCAGTTGTTTGACCCTCCTTTAGAGCTTTAATGACTACTTGGTTCCAAACCTTCCACTCCAAGCTGATGACCTCATACCAATCGCGTAGCTCATCAACTATCTTGATGTAACTTTGTTGGTCCGCTAGCTTAGGGTGTGTGGGGTAGAGTGATGGGAAAAATTGTGGCAGCTCTACCTCCTTAGCTAGGATGGCATACTTCTAGCAGCATTGGAGAATCTGGAACAAACACCATAAAGTTTAGGACTATCTAGTTTTCTTGCTTGATCATCTTCCTTGTAATGCAAACCAAGTGAAATAGACTCTTTAGGTTGATTTCCTGCTCTCTGAGGGTCATTCAAGTTTTTGGTCCTCTGCTGTTGTTGGTAATATTATTTTCAAGTAAAGCCTATACTCTCTAATCCAGAACTCCTCTAGCACTTTGCATCTTGACTAACATCTCTTTGATCAAAATTCTGATGTCTTTTATGCACTGGTATGTGGGTTTAGTGCGGAGAAAAAGTTCTAATTGCAAGCCTAGGGACTTCAAGTTGCTAGTGGCAAAGTTCTTCAGAATTGGATTCACTGCCACACCATTAGTGATTACACACCACTCTAGGATTCTTTCTAGTACATGTATACAACTTGGATGTGGAGGCAATTTCCATACTAGCGGACTGTGATAACTCATTGCCTTCCAGTCCAGTAGCATCCGCATGGCCCCCACATACAACATTTGAAACCTCTCCAGATCCAAGTAGCTGTCTCTTATGTAAGAATTTCTAGATCTAGAGAGACTTTTGCTTACTCAGTCTTTGTTCAGCGTCAGCAGGTCAGTATAGTTTGTGTGATTAGACTCAGAGCTAGATTTTAGAATAACAGTCTTTCCTTTGGTATTTGTCTGCTGACTGTGAGCCATCTGTTGTCCAACTTGCTGTTGGTTGGCTGGTGGATTCTGCTACTAGAAGTTAGTACCTTCAAGTGGCTCTTGATCGTAATTGTGGCCATCCTTTGCCTGGTCTAAGCTCTGGCCTCTAGTGGGTACTGAGCTTTTTGCAGCTGACCTCGGAGCATCAACATCATCATTGTCAATATCATCATCGTCCTTTTGATGATGTTGATTTGCTGCTTCGGCCTCCTGCTCATCATCATTCTTAACATAATCTTCATCTTCATTCTTTTGATTATCCAAATATTCAGAAATGGCCTCATTGACTAGTGTAGTGGTGTACTCCTTGGCTTTATCTTGGAGATTTGTCTGGATGAACTCGATGACCATTTCTAGATCAATGTCAGATTTCTATCCTTATCATTATCTGAACCAGAGAATGATAAATATAATTCTTGTTTTCAATATATGATGTTTCTGATGTAGTTTGTTGTTTTCCTCCCGCTTCGTATTCAACATAGATTTTAAACGTTTGCCCCCTTATTGAGCAATCTTTTTCTCTTCACCCATGACAATATTTTCATTCGTTAATTTATCAATTTATCAATTTTCTTCTGGAGGGTGGCTACCTCCCAACTATGTTGCTGCTATTCCAGCTGCTGATAATGTAAAATTTGCTTAACCTAGTCATCTGATTCTTTCTTGAGTGTTTCTAGCTCAACTTTAGTCTTTTGCAGTTCATCCAATCAGATTGTCCACTTTTGTGTTGGAAATAGATTCTTGAGCCTCCACCATTTTGCCTATAGAATTAAGGATGGTGTTTCGAGTAGGTTGGATGACTGCAACACATCCTTTTGTGGTGGTCTTAGGGTTTGTCTGGTTAGTCTCATAGACTAACAATAGGAAGGCGTAAGGTAGAAAAGATCTATCTGCCTTTTTCATAACTAGACACCCCTTCAGTGGTTGCTTTTGGAGACGTTGGAGCCTGTCTAGTTTGACTATGGGAAGTTGAGCTGTATTTGGAGTTTCCTTAGTAGCACTACTTGATGCTTGATTTTTGTCATTGTCTTTTTTGGCACTAGTTTGGGTTTGAGCAATGTGAGGCGAGCAAATGTGCATGTGCGAGTGCAAGAGTGCGGTGTCTTGTGCAGGAGACAATACACTTGGGTTTGGGATGGAGCTTTAGCGGATAAACCACTGCTCCTTATTGCTTTACTTATTAAAGAATAAGGTTGGGGTTAGATGGGCGACGTCCGACGTGTGGTCAATATGGCCTGCACCCTTACAATCTCCCACTTGAAGGCCATAGTGGCCCAAGTGGCCTATGTTAGTACAAATTTGTAAAAATGTGAAGCATCATGAGGCTTCACCCTACGCCCATCATCTCAATGAAATGTGCGAACTGCTCTGTAGCTAAGCTCTTCGTAAGAGCATCTGCAGGGTTGTCAATCGTGTGAAATTTGGCTAACTCAATTTTTTGCTAGCCAAAATATGATGTATCACATGAAACCTGACCTCAATGTGTTTTGACTTGGAATGAAACACGGGGTCCTTTGATAACGCAATCGCACTCTAGATGTCACAATGTAGCACTAGAATCTGGTGTATATCAAGGTCTCCCACTAGACGAGATAACTGTACAGCTTCCTTGCTAGCACTTGAAACTACAACATACTTAGCCTCTGTGGTGGAAGATGAGGTGCAATTTTGGAGACATGATCTCCAAGAAACTTCTGCTCCAATAAAAAAGAAAACATAGCCAGATGTGGATGTTTTAGTGTTTACACAACTCGCATAATCCGAATTAGTGTATTTAACTATGAATGCATCACTGTTCCCAAAGCATAAGCACTTGCGGGCTAAACCTTGATGTATCTCAAGATATGTTTCACTACTTTCCAATGATTTCTACCTGGATTTTCCATATACTGCTGACCACTCCCACTGCAAATGCAATATTTGGTTGCGTGCTAACCATGGCGAACATGAGATTGCCAACTACTGAAGAATATGGAACCTTTTCCATCTCTGCCTTTTCAACCAACTTGGGGCAATCATTCTTGCTAAGTTTTACATATGCAGTCATTGGGGTACTCAATGCTTTCCCCCCTTGCATGTTAAAACGTTGCAAAACCTTGTGAATATACTCTTCCTGTGATAGTTCAAGTATTTCATGCTTACGATCTCTATTGATACGCATACCAAGAATTAATGTGCATCACCCAAATTTTTCATGGACAACTACTTGCTTAAGGCATCCTTGAGAAGTGAAATATCATCTTTGGACTTCCCATCTATAAGCATGTCATCCACGTACAAGATAAAAATGATGAGGGAACCATCGTTCAACCTCTTTGTGTATAATCATTGATCTTCTTGAATCCTTACATAACCTTTGGATTGAATGTACTTATTTGATGTACCATTGCCTTGAACCTTGCTTTAGACCATACAAAGCACCCAATTTTGCCCTTGTTGGCTTCTCAGGCTTGATCTTAAAACGTTCTTGCTGCTTCATGTAGACATCTTCTTCAAGATTCCCGTGAAGAAACGCCGTCTTCACATCCATTTGGACCAATTCCATGTCCTCAATGGATACTAAACCAAGCACAAGATGTAATGTAGTAATCTTGACTACTGGAGAAAAAATCTCGTTGAAATTGATGCCTTTTTTATGCTTGAAGCCTTTAGCAACCAATCTAGCCTTATACTTAGGCTCGAGATCTTTGCTGAGTACTTCTTCTTGTACACCCATTTGCAAGGCAATGCCTCTTTACCCTCTGGTAACTCTATCAATTCCCAAGTTTCATTGGCTAAAATCGAGTTATACTCACATTGCATAGCTTTCTCTCACTTCACGCTATCTTCCATATGAATAGCTTCTTTGTAACAAGTGGGCTCATTGCAGTCAGTGACTAACACATAGTTCAATCTTGGCTCAAACCGCTCAGGGGAATGAGATACACATGTAGATCTCCTCATTGTTTGACTGCTGGATTTGCTCTCTTTGGAGCACAACTAGTGGTAGGAACATCATTAGTAGACTGAGTTGGTTTTCCCAAATTCGTGGAGGCTACATCCTCAAATCTAACTTTTCAATAATTGGCCTCTTTAACAAGATATCTATGCATTTTAGACTCATTGAATATCACTTGTGAGCGGCAAATAACCTTTCTAGATTTTAGGTGCCAGTGACGATATCCCATCTCTTCATCTGCATCATAACCAATGAAGATGCACGTGTGTGATTTGGGATCTAGCTTCTTGCAAAGCTCTTTAGGAATGTGTGAGAATGCTTCACTCCCAAACACACGTAATATTTTATAAGTTGGTTTCTTGCAAGTCCACATCTCCTGCGGAATCTTGAAATTTAACGGAGTACTAGGCGATCTATTGATGATGTGTACCGTTGTCATAACAAACTCTCCCCAAAACTCATGAGGTAAACTAGCCATAGATAACATGGCTATGACTCTTTCTTGAATTGTGCAATTCATACACTCAACAATGCCATTCTAAGCATGTGTCTATGGTGTTGTATACTATCACTGAATCCCTCGTTTAATACAGAAATTCTTGAACACTGTGGAGACATACTCTCCACTATTGTCCGTTCAAAAAGATTTTGGCTTTCTACCATATTGGTTCTAAACCATGGCTAAGAATTTTTAGAATGTAGCAAACCCTTTGTCTTTCCCCTTCAAGAGGTAGACCCACACCTCTCGAGTAGAGTCATCTATAAATGTCAAGAAATATAGTGCTCCCCCTAGAGATTGTTTTTAGGCACTTGCAAGCCCTTTGAAGCATTGCAAGCACTTTAAAGAACTTCAAGACACTGTGAAGTGCTTCTTAGGTAATTGCAAGCACTTTTAGACATCCTTTATCACATAAAAAAAATTAGAAGTACTTTGAACCACATTTGCAAGCGCTTTAAAGCACTTAAAAATGCTCATTTGAAGCACGTACAAGCACTCTATAAATAATTTAAGCACTTGCAAGCACGCTAAATACTCTAATGCACTTTAGAATGCATTTAGATTACTTTAATGTACTTTGAAGAACGTAAAGTGTTTTGAGATTTTTAGAGCACTCAGAGGCACTTTTTGACAGTTTGGAAGCTTGTTTAGACACTTAAAAGCAATTCAAAGCTTAGGCACTTACAAGCACTTTGAAGCATCTTCAAGCACTTACAAGCACTCAGAAGAAAATGTATGTGCTTAAAAACACTTGAAATAAGCACTTGTACTGCCCTTCTAGGAGCTTCAAAGAAAGTTATGTACCCTTGTAGAGATAAGACCTCTTGCTTCACCTATAGAGCATCGTTGATAACATTAGTCATAACCAACACATTTCTCAACACAACTCTCTCAACCTCCAGCTTCACGATATCTTCATGGCCACCACATGCTTCCTTTAGTTGTTGTAACTTGATTGATTGCCGTTCCAATTCTGCAATGATTGGATCAATTGCCATATACCTGGCCTCATTGCACAACCAGATGTCGTGCTTCTCTTGAGACAATTTCTTAGGGTGGAAGCACATTAACACAATATGTTATTTATGCTAGTTGATATATATAAAGGGGTATTTTGATAGCATATCTTGAATACATTTTATGTGCTGTAGAAGATATTTAGAAATGACAACAAAAGTCACATTCTAATTTCAAGTAGTAACCTCAATGATGAAGGTGGCTGGAGTCTACATGCATGGCATCATTGCTTTACCTCTTTAAAGAAGCATCTTTACAAGTGTGTTGGAACCACCCTTGTCTTGAGTACACTTTGGGAGGTTGAGGAAGAGTAGAAAAATATCGTGCCTTAGAGTAAAGCAGAGTTTGCCCAAAATGCAGGGCTCTCCACCCATGCAACAAACCCCATAGTGATTACTGTGTCACAAATGGAACTCCTCGCAAGACCAAGGAGCTCCAAAGGGACGAGTCCAAGGTCACACTTCTCCCTGCTAGTGCAAAGGTCCCTTGCTAAGAGGAGAAATCCTATGCTCCACCCAACCAACCAAAGCTAGACAAGTAGAGCCGGGCATCTGTGGAACTTGATGTCAAAATAAACACAGACTCAACATGGATGCAAAATAGGAAGAATGTGTTGAGTATGCATCTCTCTCTCTCTCTCTCTCTCTCTCTACTGTCGAGTATGGAGAGAGAGAGAGAGAGAGAGAGAGAGAGAGAGAGAGAGAGAGAGAGAGAGAGAGAGAGAGAGAGAGAGAGAGAGAGAGAGAGAGAGAGAGAGAGAGAGAGAATAGCCTATATCCTCCTGCTGTACATTTTCAATCAATGCCTTAATGCTTATCTGCTAGCAACAAGCTAACCTGGATACCATTTTTCGGAGCTCTCATTTAGTAAAAACATTTATTATTTTGATGAATCGAGAATATTATAACTCCAATTTTTTGGATAAACTTTGTAATTGATGAGCCGGGGCTATAAGCTTCCAAATTGTATCAAGTTGTCTTTACCTATCTTTAGTTAGAGCTCCTAGATGATTAGTTTTGACCACCAAAAACCTTGGCTAAGGTATAAAATCCAGTTTTATAAAGTTATTATTAAGTTTTGGATAATGAAATACAGAGCGTAAGCTAACTACGCTCACTTCTCTCCTTCTCGTGCTTCTTACTCCCTCCCCGGTTGTCACATTGCAGTCGCGTCCGTTGCGTTGCAACCGCAGGTAAGAGCTCTACGCATTGACATAAGCATTTCATGGTATCTCGTAGCTTTCGGCGTTGTCGACTTGCGACCTAATTTCATCATAAGTAGGAATTTACACTTCAAAATCAAAAACTAAGTATAGGCGGGGTATTGGGGCATCATTGCTAAGCATTTATATGCATTCTGGGTCGAAAATGACTAGGTCAAAAATCCATTGCTGTTAATAATCGTGATTTTTACACTTGACCTAAAGTAAGATTTGAGACCATAACCATGTGTGCTTAGGTCTTATAAACATGTTCTAGAAGTTTTGTTACGTTTGGATGTCATTTGATGCTCTAATGGATGTGATTTGTTTGTGGATGAGCGATTAGCTTTTGGTGATTTCAGTCATTTGAGTGTATCTTGAGCTAGATGCGAGTTGTTTGTTGTTTTCCAAGAGATTGACAACCTCTTGTAGCCTCTATGCACTAGTCGAGTCAGCTTTGTCCCATGGATTGATAATTTATTCGTGGTTCTCGCTACATCTGCAATAAGATAGGAGTGAGGTTAGACACTCGTCCCACATTTGGCACTGTTGCAGGGGATCAAAGAGACCTAAACTAGGGAAAAACATGAGCGTCTTGAGAAGTTATCCTTTATCTTCCTCTAGGATCTGCTAGAGTAAAAACTTTCTTTTTAAAATTGCATAGGTTAAGATTGTTGTCTTTTGCTATGTAGAGGTAGCTTGGAAGTAATCCTACTTGTTGAGTGCCTTTAGGATTTTAGGATTAGATTAGGATTTTGAGAATGATTGATGGATAAGACAAGTCTTAAGTTCAAGGCTCAGAAAACCATAAAAAACAACCCCATTGCAGTAGAACTTAGGAGTAGGGTAAGTAGAATCCGAGGTGGAATTCAGAACATTGCTCTCTTCGAAAGAATCAATTGTGAGTTGTTATGTGAAGTTGTAGAATTTTAGGTCTACGGTTAGAAATAGCATGAAAAGACTGTTAACCACTCAGTCCGACTGGAGAGTATGCTTAAAAGTTGTATAAACTAGTTGGTAAGCTCAAGGACACATTGAGGTAAAATTTTCAAGAGTTTGCAAAAACTCAGATTATTTACTTTTCCTTGACATTTTAGGCCAAATTAAGTTTTGACTAGACTCCGAGGCTTAAAATAGTTCATAAAAAGTGTAGGGATCGAGAAAGGGAAGAAGCTCAAGGAGGCTTGTAAGTGAAAGGCTCCATTGTTACACAGTGAGATTTACACACTTAAAGAAAGGTGCACGATCACTAAAGGGACAAATAGAAATACATACAAAAGTAGAATATCATATATTGCATAGCTTATATGTACAACACAAGGATTTATTTATAGGCCTTGATATTACACGGTTGGTAGACTTGGCTCATTCTTGTGTTTACAGCAAATATACTAAGGTGTCAACATCAACTGAAATGAGGTGTAGAGGGATGTCCCATGCCTATCTCAACAATCCTCCCCTTAGGCATGGACTATACTGAATGAAGTTCAATCGAGACCTAAAGCCACACACGCTAATGGTCACACAGACCGAGGTAGTCACACAAACTGAGTGGTCTCAGTACATGGTGTCACACAGACTAAGAAGTCCTCCCCTTAAACAGAGAAGGTGGAAGACTATCCATTTTACAGTACATCAGTATATTCACAAAAGTAGTTGGGGGCGGCACTCACATGGAGACAATTCTCTTCCTGTTCATCTGTATCTCCGTCCTTTCCTTCTGCAAGATTGACTCTATTTTTGTTGCTTCCTTGGCACTTTGATGGTGGATGACCTTTGATGCCACAATTGCTACAATATTTGTTCTTGTAGCAGTCCTTGGAGAAGTGTCCAGGCTTGCCACACTCGTAACACTTCTTGTTATTTAATCTAGGTAATGATGATGACGCCCTAGATGATGATGATGATGATGTAAAATAAGCTTCTCCCACTGATTCAGATTTCTTCTTATTTTTCTTTTCTTCTTCATGGATTGCCCCTGTAACATATTGCAGAGAAGGTATGGGTTCCTTTTGATCTAAGACTGTTACTATGTTGTCAAAACTTTCAGGTAGAGCACTTAGCAGCACATCGACTTGATCTTCTTTCGGGACTTGGCACTGAATGTAAGTGAGCTGCGTGATTATGCTCAGTAGTCTATTAACAAGGCTTGAAACATCCTCCTCTTGAAGCATAGTAAGTTTGTAAATATTTTTCTTTAAGCTAATGTTACTTTGCTTTTGTTTAGCACGGAAGTTATGTTCCAAAATATCCCATGCTTGGATTGCAGTGGTACATCTATCTGTAAAATGCACATAATTATCATGCAATGATGTGATAATTATTCCGAGTGCCTGTTCATCTTTAGCTTGTGCTTGTGCGATTTGGGCTCTAGTGAGAGTGCCTTCAACAGAAGTGGACGGTTCGCTTATTCTCGGTTTTACAACAGACCATAGTTTCTTTTTCATAAGATATCCTCGCAGCTTGGTCTGCCAAGTGTGGAAACTGTCTCCATTGAATTTTTCAATCCCTTTCTCTCCCATGATGCAAAGTGGTTCCAAATGTAGAGGGTCTCAGTCTTACCAATAGAGATACTATTTCTATAGCAGTGTCTTGCCCTTTACAGGAGGTAATATGAATGCCGGATTATGCTTAACTTGCGAAGTCACTCTTTGCAAGTAGGATTTGCAAAGTTCCTCTTCACAAACAAAGAAGGTTTAGCCTTGAAGTCGAAGGAGAGCTTTGAATATCTGCTTTGCACTAGCTACTTGTAGGGAATTTACAAAAGCTTTTAAAAAAAAACTTTGTACAAAAAAGCTTGTCGCTTGTTGCTATGTGTTGTGAAGAGTGTTGTCGATGTTGTCGAGCTGCCACGAGATGAGAATCCTATGGTGCTATGTGTACGCTTGCAAAGGATTTTTTGATTTTTGATTGTGGGAAACGGCCGCCAAAAACAAACAACCTTAATGTGAAGCCAAAAGATCAAATAGGTGAAAAAAAAACTCGAGAACTCCTTAAAGCTTTAGAAAATGGCGCAGCTGAGAGCAGAAGCCGTTGCTTTCATGAGGAGTCGATTTTTGCAGTTGTGGTTGATCGGGGAGCACAAGGGGGGGCGTTTTGGGCTGTAGATCGCATCCACCAAGGCTGATTTGCGAGAAGATGAAGTAAGCAAGAAATCATAGCTTGAATCCGTGGCAGTTTTTGTGCGATCGGAGGTTGTAGGATGGGGCGCCCTAGTGTGTAGAATGCATCCATGATGGCCAATTGAAGTATTTCAAAGTTGTGCTCTCGATTTTCTTCAATTAGCGGGGCTGATTTCCCTCGATTTAGGAGAGTGAATAAGAACCTTAATGAGCTCTTAAATGAGTGTGTGATTGATAAAGAGTGGGCAAATAGGATATCTATGGAATGAGTAGAAGATTGCTAAGCTAATGATAATGCTAACAGGCTTTGATACCAGTTGTAGGGATCGAGAAAGGGAAGAAGCTCAAGGAGGCTTGTAAGTAAAAGGCTCCATTGTTACACAGTGAGCTTTACACACTTAAAGAAAGGTGCACGATCATTAAAGGGACAAATAGAAATACATACAAAAGTAGAATATCATATATTGCATAGCTTATATGTACAACACAAGGATTTATTTATAGGCCTTGATATTACACGGTTGGTAGACTTGGCTCATTCTTGTGTTTATAGCAAATATACTAAGGTGTCAACATCAACTGAAATGAGGTGTAGAGGGATGTCCCATGCCTATCTCAACAAAAAGACTGCCCAGTGAAAAAGTTCAAAAAAGTGTTCATTTTAACCGCATAAAGTAAATAATCGCGATTATTTACTTTTAGCTCCAAGGTTGATACCAGAGACTCTATGCATGTGTACACACAACTTTTGTAAAGGACCATAGAATTTGGATCACCAAATTGACCAAAAACTTAGTAGAAACTAAATTTTATATTGACTTTTGAGAACTTGAGTGTAAATTGGAAAAAATTTGTTCAAACTCAATGAAACTTGATTCATAAGCTTATATTGATGTGATAGACATGTGTACATGCTCACTTGACCAAAAAGATGAAAAAAATTTCTCAGCAGTAAATAATCGTGATTACTTACATCTATCCTATTTTTCAACTTTTTTGACCAAGTCAGCATACCACTAGCTTTATCATGTTATAATAAGCCCACAATCACAAATTTAGTAACATTTGGATCATTGGATTGAAAATTAGGGCAAGATTTGCAAAGTCAATCTGCAGATACAAAATTGATGACCATTTGAACAAAAATTGTCCAAACTTGATGAAACTTGGCTAAAGTTGAGATAACAGATCTGTGTCAAGATTGGGACAAAAACTTGTAAAAAATAGCTGGAGTAAATAAATCGCGATTATTTACATCTGCTCAAAAATTGATAATTTTGCACATTTGAGTATACCACCAGGTCAAGCATATCATGTAGACAACACAAATCAATTTTGGCGAAATTTGGATCACAAAAGTGAGACTTCAGCCAGAATTTTGAAAAGTGGACACGAAACACTTGATAACTCGAACAAATTTTATCCAAACTTAGTGAAAATTGTCCAAGGACCATAACAGGTTGTATACTTGGTAAATCAAGCCAAAAAGTGCAAAAAATTGAGAAAAGTAAATAATCGAGATTATTTACTATTGCTACATAGAGACACCATTTTTGACTTTTGAACTTGTACAATGTTAGACCAACATAATATTAGGCCATTGGGCAATTTTGGGTTCAATTGGATCCAAATTGGTACATGTTCACTTAGTTTCTAGGTTGCAGATTAGTCTTTTGATTTTTGCAAAAGTGGAATCTGAAAGTCTCAAATGTTGTCTCAATTAGCTCGATTTGAAGTGATATACGTAGACCAGTCACAATAGTTAGCAAGAAGTGCGCAGTCTTTGTGAAAGAATAGCTAACTTGATCCAAATTGATACAGGAATCAGGTTGCAGACAAGGAATTGACAGCTTGATAGAAGTTGCAATCAAGTTTAAGTGGAAGAAATTGACAACAAGTCAATCCGATGGTAAGTACTATATCCAGGGTTTTACAAGTCTTTACCCGAGGAGGTCACCTAATAAGAATGTAACCTATCACATGAGTTCAACAGAAGGGTATTTAAAGTTCTTGAAACTTACATAAATATGTATACAAAAGGGCATTATTTTTTCAAATTTGAAAAAAACTTACAGATTTTAAAAGGAAAGGGTACATTATATTCTTAACAAAATTCACAGATAAGGCATTTTACAAATATGTTTTGAATGCACGTGATATGGTAGTTTTACACATAGTGAACCCCTCAAGAGTCTTTATGAACCTTAGATCTAGTCGTATACTAGGAAACCAAGGCATATTTGGAGAGACCACTAGTAGAGTATCCACCAAAGAGAATGTTAATCAAGGCGAGCACTTGACCACTATCCTTGAAGAAGTCTCAGATACTTTTTTCAGAATTAACATTCGAAATGTCTTCCTATTCGACTCACTCAGAAACTGGAATGAGAGTGCGTTATAAGCATATACTCTCTTTTTATAAGACAACTCGCCACGAGCTCAGGTTTACCTGGATCCTAATGAAGAGCATGCTTTTCGCATTAATGACCATGGTATTGAGTTTGAAGAGGAAATCAGGGCAAACAAACAAGCAAAAATGTACATAGATGGAAAGGGAGCTCAATACTTACAAGTTGAAAACTTTGACGTGATAGACAAATGGGGGTTAGAGGTAAATACCATAATTCTAAATATGGCGCAAAAAGAAGGACCACCAACTTTAGAATTCGAGGAATACGATCAAGTTTATTTGAAGCCTTTAAAACGGCTTAGTACAGATAATTCTAGGATCGGAGTCTATTGTTGGGAGGATAGAAATGTCAAGAATATTCTATGGAATTCTCATGCCAAATCAGGACAACTAACACCCATGAAGATCATCTATATCTTCAAGATCAAAGATAAGGGTTCAATAGATCTATCAACCTACCTGTTTAGGGATTGTTATATCAACAACTTTTTTATGATGACTCCTGAGGAGGTGGAACAACCAAATACCAAGGGTACTCCATAAGGGATTGGATATTGGGCCAAGGACCAGAAACTATTCCAAGAGATGACCTCCGCGAGACATCTTTTGAGAGTAATGTTAAAAAACCAAAAATCACCTCATCACGAAGAAAACCAGGTGACACTAAAGCTAGTCCAGGGCTACATGAGTCCCTATTTCCAATAGACTGGTTTGAAGGACCGAAACAGGACCAACTGCCAAGAGACCGGGAGTTGAACCAAATAGACGTGTCAGACCAGCTGATTTTCAAAAATGGGTCATAAAATATAGTGGATTTGGGGATCCATATGACCTCTTAGCAAGCTTTAAGCACGTTTTAAGAGCAGAACACATATTTGATTTCCATACTCAATTCGAGGGGTTTGGAATTACATTAGAAGGGAAAACATTGACATGGTTCCAAAACATTCCACCAAGGTCAATCATGGACTTGAATACATTAGCTCAAGGATTTGTAGCTACTTGTTCCAAAATGGGGATCAAACATAATACGATAGCTCAAATCTATAGGTTCAAACAGATACGAGGTGAGTCTGTTAGGGATTGTGCAACTAGAATGAAGCAATACATTGCAAGATGCCCAGAGCTAGAGATACATGTAGAAGAAAGACTTGTTTCATTGTTTCTAGAGGGACTGCTAAACAAAGAACTTCATGCTATATTGTATAGCAAGAAGCATACGACCCTAGAAGAGTGTGTGTCAGATGCTATTGACTTAGGGGAAAATTGTGATATTTTCAATGAAGAAGATGTCCTCAAGGATAACCAAAGCAAGAAAATAACATCCACCAAACCAGCACAAGTGGGAGTGACTGTTGCAGCACTGCTTTCGACCATAGAAGACATGCTCAAAAGGATGAATGACATGATGAATAACATGCAAAAATCACCTATGAGGGGACCAGGGCAAGGGATACCTCAACAGGGACAACCAATTAGGCTACGAAAAGGGATGCAATCGAGGGTAAATGGACCAACCATGAGATCAATGAGTGCTATTACCAACCAAAGTATGATGGGAATGTTCAATACATGCCTGTGAGACCACAAGGGCAACCCATGTACAGATGTCAGCCTAATATGGCCCCAGCTCAAAGACTGCTGATGGGTATGGAAAGACCTCAGCTTATGTTGGGTCAACAACCTCTATATCCAGGACATAATGCAGTGCCTGTAAAGTACATGCATCCTGAGGGAGTCATAGATGAACAAGCACTAGTGCATGTTACACCTTATGCTGCCTAGTCCAACTACAGTAATGGTAGAAGGAGATTGGTATAATTCACATCCACCACCAATGGAAGAACCTGTGACTTATACTACACCAGAGCTTGCACCAATGTATTACATAGCTAATCAAGATATTAGACCTCCAATGGTAAGACTTATGATTAAGCCAAGAACTAAAAACTGTCATAATTGTGGTGTAGATGATCATTGGAAAAACGAATGTCCAAAGCTTGACAAAAGCCTCAAGCCAGTTGAAGCTTTGCATACAATGTTGCAAAAAGGGAGGACACTTCCCTGAAGATTGTCCAAAAAATCCTTCAAACAAGGGAAAAACAGTAATGAACGTAGTCCAAGTGATACCTAGTAGCTCATCTGGAGTGAATCGATTATTCCAATCAAGGTAATCACCAGAGCCCAGGATAAGAAAAAGAAACATAACTCCTCTGATGACTGAGAGAATACAAAACTTTCCTCTCAAAAGACCAAGAGAAGCAGAAACAAAAGGTATGAGATGAGAAAACAAAACAAAGGGCTAAAATCGAAGAGAAAGAAAAGAAGTTATTCCAGGAAAAAGTGAAAGAAACTGGAAGCAAAATCAAGGAAACCACCGTGAATTCTGGAGGATTAATTTTGGTAGACAAAATTTTTGAGCCAATTAATGCAGCCTTGGAAGCTTACCAAGGAGGACTGAAAGCAGGCTAATACATGGAATACAAATGGAAAAACTATCCTTCTCTAGACATGGAAGCAGCTAAGCTTGAAGCTTATCAAAATTTGGTAAGAATTACTCAAGAGATGCTGGAAAAACAAAATCCAAGCTCGAAAGTATGGCAGAACCTGAGGAGCTTGTGGTAGAAACCAACAAAGAAAATTCAGAAGTGGTGGTAGAACCCCACCTTAAAACAAAAGAGCCAGAAATTATAGTGCCGGACATCGAAGATGCCTTAGAAGAAATTCCATTCGTAAAAGAAGACTGGCTAGGACACTTATGGAAAAAAGTTAGAGAGATTAATGATGGGAGCTTAACTCTGAAGTCAGCTCCTATCAGGAGGTTAGACAACCTACCTCCTGATATGGACATGGATGTACAATCCTTGTATGGGGATTGCGGATGTGAAGCTTCAGGAATGTCTAAGCCATTGACCTTGAAAACACTACCCTCTTACTTGGGAGGTAATGAAGATGAATCCATAGTGTGTAAAACCACTCACGTAAAAAGAGTGGAACAGACCCTAGAAGTAGACAACATCCATTCAATCATGTCTATACCCATCCAATGCACGCTTAATTTAGGAGAACTTCTAAAAATCAGGTCATTTTTATGGAATGATCTACATAAAACTCTAGAGAAGGTGGGAATAACAGGGCTATTCACAAAAGAATTGGAAAAATTGAAACATGAAATGGATAACAAAAAGATTAGATCTGTTCTAATGAACAAAGCCGGAGAATCCTACGAAGGTGAAGAAGAAAACACAACCCTTCTAGTTAGATATAATGACATAGAAACCATGGCAATACTGGATAGTGGAGCAGGGATAGCCATAGCCACAAAAGCAGTATGGGAATCCTGGGGACAATTAGCCACTAGACAAACTTGAATGAAATTGCAATTGACTGATGGACATATCGAAAAACCCTTAGGACTGCTTGAAAAAGTGATAGTTAATTCCTGTGGATTGAATATCAACACACTTTTGCCATAGTAGATAAGAAACTCAATTACGAAATCATATTGGGAAGACCTTTCATGCGACAAGTACAACTCATCCAAGATTGGGGAAACAATTATATGTACTTGAAGCAAGTGGGATCAATAACAAAGATCTAAAAGAACACACTTATAGAGATGTCATGAAAACACCCATACAAGAATTCGATTCAGTCTCTTCGGCTGAAACTAAGCTTCCATCTTGGTTGAACAAAGACACTCCTATTGGGATGTGTGGAGCCTCAAAAAACGGGAGCTTAAAATGAGAAGAATGTATCTTAGAAAGGGATTGCACAGACGAAGCCTATGTAAGTGAACCATTTCTAGAGCATTTGTTTGAGCCATTTGAGTGGACTCAAATTTTAGCAACAATGGATGTATGTGTGAATATGTCTATGCCTACTCAATTTTGCAATGAGGATGGCTATGACATAATTCCTATACAAATGATTTCAACCCTTCACGTTGAAGACTAAATTCAAGAATCCAAGGACTTCATGAAATCTCAACAAGTCTTTTTTGACCTCTATTATGATGCAACAAATGAGTTAGAAGAACATTCAACTACCTCCTAAGATGATTCAGGGTCAGAAAAAGTACATGTGAGAGCTAAACTACTTATGAAAGGAGAGGAGGAAAAGTTTTTTGACTTTCCTGACCAGAAACCAAGAAGATAGAAATGGTATAGAAGCAAAAGAGACACAAAAAACTTGAAAGCTAGACATATGCCATCAGTCTCCAGTAGAACACAGTTTGTAATGCAGATAGATGCACATGATTGTGTCAATGACAAAGTCACTGGTAGATATCTTTTAAACGAAAAACAAGGAATGTTGAAAACATTGAGAAAAACGACAAAGGAAACTCAAGTGAAACCGAAACACCAAGATAAGAACTAAGCTATGACATGGGTTGAACGAAAAAAGAAATATCAAGAGTTGAAAAAAGCTCTGAAGGAGATATATACAACGAAAATGGAACCCACTGAGGAGGATAGTAAAGATGTAATGAGCGTTCCATCCCATTACAACAAATATACTCTCCAAGACCGAAAATCCATAGTCGAACAACCTGTCAAAAAACTACAAGGACCTGAAAACATGAAAAAGATATATCTGGCCGAACTCCAGGGAAAGAGCCTAGACCTACCTACTTTGCAAATGACCTGACGGAAGAAGATGAAGAGATTTTGCTAAGACTACTGAAAGAATACCGAGATATCTTTGCTTGGTCTTATAAGGATCTCAAGGGTGTTGATCCAAAATCTGTCAACATACCATATCTATGAGAGACAATGCAAAACCAAGTAGACAAAGTCCATACACATATAATGAAACGTTTGTCAGAAATATCAAAGAAGAGATAGAAAAGCTAAAGGAAGCTCAATTCATTTATGAAATTGAACACACAGATTGGGTGTCTCCAATTGTTGTAGTACTCAAGAAAAATGGAAAATTACGAGTGTGTGTCAAATCTCAAGAAAGTGAATGCAGCTACCGTTAGAGACAACTTTCCTCTTCCAATCACTGAGTATGTTTTAGAACGAGTTGCAGGAAAAGAATCTTACAGCTTTTTACATGGCTTTTCGGCATTTTTAGACACAATATGTCCAAGAATTTTTCCTTGTCTATCCATGAATGTGCACTTTTAAGGATTTAAGCAAATTCTATAAAGTCTACATTTTTTGAATAACTTTTTGAGGTGTTCAAAATGATCAGCCCGGATTGATAAATGTACCCATAGATCATCCATATATACTTCCAAGAAATTTTGAAGATATTCTTTAAAAGCATGGCTCATCAATATTTGGAAGGTGGCAGGAGCATTAGTTAACCCAAAAGGCATAAACCGATAGGCAAAAATATCCCATTCAGTTGCAAAGGTAGTTTTATGTTGATCTTTGGGGTCAGCCAAAAGTTGATTGTATCGCATAGCTACTGATATGGATAAAATTCATGTTATTGTTGATTTACCTAGACCGACAACAGACAAGGGGGTTCCAGCCTTCATGGGACATTGTAGATACTACAAACGATTCATTTACATGTACGCTATAATTGAAAAACCCATGTATAGCTTGATTACACACTTTGAATGGACTGATGAGTGTGAAGAATCTTTCATGAAGCTTAAGCAAGCTCTCACGTCAACTCCAATACCGAAAGCACCAGATTGGAATAAGATATTCCATACACATGTAGATGCTTCCAATTTTGCTATTAGATGTATACTAGCTCAACCAGGAGACGGAAAAATTTATTTTCCTATTTCTTATGCTAGTCGACAGTTGAATATGGTAAAGAAAACTATACCACCACCGAAAGGAAAGGACTAGGAATGATCTATACCATAAAAAAGTATAGACATTACCTATTAGCAAGCAAATTTGTGTTCTTTGTGGACCACTAAGCTTTATTGTACTTGGTCAACAAGCCATGCAACACAGGAAGAATATTGAGATGGTTCATCATTCTTCTGGAATTTGATTTCACTGTAGTTGTAAAAAAGGGCAGTACTCATCAAAGAGCAGATCATTTGTCAAGGATTGTTTTAGGAGAACCACCTAAAGGAGTAGATAATGATCTACCAGATGCATATGTGTTCTCTCCTTAAATGATACCTCCATGGTTGGAAATCATGGTATCATTGATGACCATAGCTCAAGTGGATTCACAAGTACCACTTCCTATTACAAGTGGATTAATTGAGCAATCGGCTATGTATCAATTACTAGTAGCTGGTAGGCTATACAAAAGAAATTGAGATGGAATATTGCTTTTATGTATTAATCCAGAGGAGAAAACCCAATACCTAAGTCAAGCACATATTACCATAGAAGGACTTCACTTTGCGGAAGACCAAACTATGCAATGGATTTTGAGACTTTGAGTATTTTGGCCAGCTATGAGGAGTGATGGTTATTCTTTTGTAAAAAATTATCCTCAATGTAAAAAACAAACACCCATACTTCATGTAACATTGTTCCAAATGTCGCATGTTCCTAAGTGGAGTAACTATCCAGTTACTTACTTATCAAACCAAACATTTCTTGAGGATATGAGGAAACACTGTCAAAGAGAAATTGAAATAGAATCAATAGACTATGCTCTTATTGGAAACCAATTGTATCAGCGAGGTAAGGATCAACACTTGCTTCTTTGTGCAAATAAAAACGAATACATTCCTATTATAGAACAAGCACATGCTGGATTAGCTAGAGATCACTTTTCTAGTGAGACCACCGCAAGAGAAATCTTAATGGTAGGCATATGGTGGCCAACACTTTTTGAGGATGCCAAAGAATATGTTCTAAGGTGTGATGCATGTCAACGAGCAAAAATGACAACCCGTGTAGATAACATGCCCTTAAGACCAATGATGGGGGCTAGAGCTTTTGCAAAATGGGGTATAAACTTTGTTGGTCCAATACAACCACCTGCTTATAGAACCCAAGCTCAATATATCATTGTAGCTACGGACTATTTGACCAAGGTGCAGTTTAAACAGATGATGAATTGTTAGATGGAATGGACCTTCACATCAAAGTAGAGCTGAACAATCATAGCACAAATGCATTGGTCGATACAGGAGATCGAGTAAATGCAATCAGTTATTCCACGTACAAGAAAGCAACAAGTCAGTCTTTGGCAGCAGGAATAGTGACTATTAAAGGATGCCACAAGAACCCAACACCAACATTGGGAATAGTCAACTTAAATGTGATAGTACATGGATGTTCATGTCCTCATCAGTTTGTATGCTTATCAGATGAACACATGAATGAAACAATGATTCTTGGAATCCCATGGATGCGGACTTACAAGGAAGTACCAGATTGGGATACCAATCAGCTCAAGCTATTACCTAAAGGTGGACAACTCATAGTTCCAATTGCATCAAGCAAAGAGGAATGGAAAGTAGGTTACTAGTAGAGCAAACCATGAAGCAATCAATCTTCTCCATCCTATCTCAACAGGCAAATACTACAAGTAGCATGTAAGGAGTCAGGAAAATTTGGGTACCAAAAGCACAGCTTAAGGACAAGTCGAATGAAATTTGGGTACCCAAAACATCATCGACAGTACCAAAGACGGTTCAAAGGTTCAAAACACAAAGAAGAGAATCTCCGAGAAAGGAACCTACCATGAAATGGATTTGGGAGAAAA
The DNA here is from genome assembly GCF_014529385.1 of Adiantum capillus-veneris. NCBI lineage: Eukaryota > Viridiplantae > Streptophyta > Polypodiopsida > Polypodiales > Pteridaceae > Adiantum > Adiantum capillus-veneris. The sequence continues at coordinate 69,910,561 of NC_140958.1, read as the reverse complement.
AGGAATATTTATCTTCTTCGCAAACTCTAAAATCGATCAAGCAATGAAGAATTAAGTCTTAGAAAACTCCACCACACCATTCTGACAAAGACAAAGCAAGATATCAATGGCGGGTAAAAGCTTGATAACAATCATTATTAATACCGACAACACAGGAAATTAGCATGCCAAAGCATCCTGACGGTACAATCAAGCAAAGAGCACACAAGCTACAAGATTTTCTCTTTGGAAGACAGCATAAAAAAACCTCAACATCAGAAACCCTTGAGTTAATTACTCAAGACCCAACTCTTGCACAACATAGTGGTTTTAATTGCATTCTTCTTCAAAGCATGGTAGAGCCAATCAAAGCTAGCATAGACATGATTGCTCAACCCATGCACACATTCATCCCAGAGTACGCCATTCTAGGAGGGGTGGAAGGGAACTAAAGGGAACTAAATAATTAAGGGCAATGTTTGAAGAGGGTGATTTTTTTAAAACTTACCTAATAATGCTCTTATAAATCATCAACAGGGGAGATTCAACTGATCATATCTCCCCGATGAGTGTAAATAGTGTATATACTATCAAAAAATGATCAAAAAGTAGTTTTTTTTTGTTATTTTTCATAATTTTTCTTGATATTCGGACTTAAAAATGGAGAAATCCAACAAAAAACAATAAAGCTGTGTTTTCAATTGATTTTCTTAATTATTGGATTTTCACTTTGCTTTTTTAGCGCATCTTGTTATTTTCTTTGATTTTTTTAATAAACAGGTCAAAAATTAATAACAAATAGCAAATGAGCTCAGATGGAAAAACTGAAGATACACTGATGATCAGAAAGACAAGGCAAACAGACTCAAAAAATTTCAATCAAATCGGCAGATGGAAGCGGGAAGCCTAAATTAGGCGACCATGCCTACTTTTGTAAAATTCTTGCAAAATGAGCTACAGGATTTCGATTGCAGAAATTTTTGAGTCTAACATAGATTTCACGGCCTAGTAGGACTAACAAGGGAATTTGGGAAAAATGGTTCGGGAAGTCCGAGTATAGATATCCAGGGTAGTCTAAAATCACCTCATTTCCACTTGTCGCCTTTGGAGAGAGAGCTTCGGACCTTCTTCGCGCGCATTTTTTGGAGTCCACGATCGCCTATTTACAACGCCGTCTCACACGAGACATGAGGGGTAAGTTCAATACTTATCAATGATCCATTCTGTATGGTCGATAGCTAGTCTAAACGCCAGGATAAAACCCTAGAATTTGAGCAGTACACGGAGACCTACGACCAAAAATTGACCATAGCGGTCTGTCAGCTCATCCAAGTCAAACAAGACTTGAACGGCGGCATGCCCCAACATAATAGAACACTTCTATATCACCAGCTGACCATTCGGCAGGGGTCTAGGGGGATCCCAAGTAGAAAAGCTAGGTTTTTGACAAATGCCACAATTGGATTCTGGCTCCACAAACAGCTTATAGACTCGGATCCATACACAATGTATATGGTTGGTTTCATAAAATCAATCAAGGGAAGCCCTCGAAAAGCAGAAAACCGCTCGAAGGCTACAAAGCGCCAAATTTGACAAGCAAAGTCAAATTGACTCCAAATGGGCCAAAAATGGATGAGTTGCTTCAGGACTATGTAGCGGACAAGTCCATAGCCTCAAAAGTGACTAACCAACTCCACGGGGCATGTAGTCACAAAAATCGATTATTTCAGAGTTGACAAAGCACGAAGTGATGCCGGCAAGACGAAACTTTACCAAATTCAATTTAGGACTTGTTTTAGGTGTATAGAATATGTTTAGGTCAAAAATTTCAAGTTTTGCAAAAGAAAGTTGACTATTGTCAATAATCGTGATTATTTACTTTTGCAAAATTTTTGGCTTGAAAATGATACGATCACCTCACCTATCACTTGTGCACACCTATTACATGCCACTTTTCAAGTATGAGTCAAAATGATCAATGATAACTTGGAAAATTGTCAAAAAACGCAAAGAAGTCCTTTCAAACCAATTTCTGAGTTATCAGTCACATTTTTTGATCCAAATCACTTTATATCACATACACAGAGTCTACATCATGCCTAGAACCAAGTTGCTTTTAAAAATGTCCATTTTGATGAAAAAATTTATAATCGCAATTATTTACTTTTTGGCCAAGATGGGGGGAAATTGCAACTTTGCCTTCATGGCACCAAAGCACATGATGTTTTAAGCCCTCTGACCAAATTTGAACAAATTTGGAGCTCAAAAAATCTCAAAATTCCTTTATATCTACTGTTTCAGAGACGAAAAGCCTAAATCTGGCACCATTCTCACACTATGCACTCAAATGAGCTTACACTTCACTCAGAGTATCTAATTGATTTATATTTCAAGCCTATGATGCCAAAATTGCAAAAAGTTGAAAAAATTCATCAGCTGTAAATAATCGCGATTATTTATTTTGTTGTAAATTTTTGCTTGTACTTTATGATTTTGATCTTTACATGTTTTTATGCATCTATGTATGTCCAAAAATTGATTTGAATCAAATTGGACTCACAACTGAAGTGGCCACGTAGGTTGCTTCGTGCTCAACCATGAAATACATGAACTGCCAAGCATGAAACAAAAACCACTTGTGGAAACTCGCGTGTCCTAACAACTAGCCCAATCTGAGTCCAAAAAAGCATGTAAATGTGGCGCCAATGATCCGCCCTTGGGATAAAACAAACCAAGATACAAAGTGCCACTCAAGTAGTGAAAAATCCTCTTGACTGCCTGCCAATGCTTAGACCCTAGGCTATGTATAAATCTGCTGACTTGTTAGATTGAAAGTTGAATATCCGACCTCGTGTTGCATACATAAATGAGGCATCCAATAACAGTTTGGTAAAGAGTGACACTTACAGGATCACCAACATCATGAAGACTCAATTTCAAACGTATTTCCATGGGAGTGACAACATGTTTGCAATCCTCAAGTCCAAGCTTACATAGCAATGTTTCTATGTAACTTTTTTAACACAAGGCAATACCACCATCACACTGTTTAAATTGTATACCCAAGGAATGATGCAACAGCCCCAAATCTTTCATGTTGAAAGAAGCATTCAAATCAGCCTTAAATTCAGCAATATTCCTCTCATTTGGTTCAGTGATCAACAACTCATCTACATAAGAAACAAAGCTTGACTCTTGACCATACATCGTGCCATTTTCGTAAGAGACATGTTTTTTCCTCTTAGCAACACCATTTTGCTGAGGCGTATACGGAACTGTACATTGGTGTTTTATCCCATGACTAGCCATAAATGCATTAAATTCATAACACATACTCCTCCCCTTGATCGGAATGGAGGGTGTCCATAGTACATTTCCAGACATTTTCAGCCATAGCCAAAAATTATTTGAAGCACATAAAAACTTCAGACTTCGCTTTAAACGAAAATACCCATGCAAGCCTAGAGTAATAATCAATGAAAGTCACAAAGTAAAGGTAATTTCCCAAGGACAGAGTTTGCATGGGCCCACAAACATCACCATGCACAAGCTGCAACCTGCATGTGGCCCTAATTGAACCATCCTTTGGAAACTTAGAACACTGCATCTTAGCCAAAATATAGGCTTTACAAACATGTTTGACATGTGCTTCAAGAGGCGGAAAAAGAAGAAACCATATCAGATTTTTGCAAACGTAGCAAACTGGCAAAATTCAGATGCGCAAAACATGCATGCCAAAGTTTTGCATCTGAAATAGCCTTAGAATCCACAACTGCATTCTGCTCACACTTGTCATACAAAGTGAGCTTATACATCCCACGATATAATATGCTAGATGCAACAATTTCATCACCAAGACTGAGATCATGTACTGGACATCTGTCATCCACAAACTTGACTACAAGTCCAAGTCTAGCAAGTGCAAATATAGACAAAATATTCTTCTTGATCCCAGGTACATAAAGTGCATCAAGAAATTTAAAAGAATTGCAATTTGTAGCAATAAGCACAATCTTTCCAATTCCCTGAATTGGATAAGAGGCATTGTTGGCACGAGTGACTGAATTCCCATAAGGGACAGACTCAAGAGAGGTGGAAAAATCAAGATGTGAGGTAATGTGCTTTGTAGCACCACTATTAAAATACCATATATGTGAATCTGTAGCAACTGACATGCCTGCATCATGGACAACAGGTTATAGGTACACTTTGTACTAAAAGCCCATTTTGCATAAACATCAGCATCACAGTCTCCTTTCATAGAAGACTCAACAATAGATGCATTTGTAGTGGATTCAACATTTGCAGTGGAACCAGCCTGTTTCTTCTTAGCCTCTTTGGCCTTCAACTTAGGACACTGCTTGATCAAGTGATCATTAGCTTTACAATAATGGTAGCGCATCTTCTTTTTGCCCTTATCACCAAAATTTCTAGACAAATTGCTGCCAGCAAAAGCATCATGTGATTTTCCACTCGCAGAGAAGAACCATCAGAAGTGGTTGCATTGCTGTTACCACCCTTTCTTTGAGAAGATGTGCATAATGCATCAAAAATGAGAAATTCAGGATCTCCTTGGGTCATAAGTCTCCAAGTACTCGCAAAATTCTGGTAAGAATCTGGCACGGCATCAAGAACAGTCTGCACAAGGGAACTGTTTGAAATGACTTCACCTGCAGAAATAAGTTGCTCATTGATATCCTTGATACCAGCAAGGAAAGTGTCCATATCATCTTCCTCATGCATAATTTTTGATTCGAGCTCTTTACGCATCAATGCAATTTTAGCCTCATTGCGACTTGCATAAAGACCAACTAGATTATCCCAAGCCTGTTTTGCAGATTTTGCTGAATGAATGTGAGGAGTAATGGTGCACTTCACGGGCAATGCAATCAATGCATGAGCCTCCGCATCCTTTACATCCCAACGAGCTTGTTCTGCCGTAGGCAAAATAGATTTGACAATAGCAACCCTAGCAGCAAAACCTGGAGTATCCTCAACATCTCATTGCATCCATAGTACCAAGACGTACATCAATGCCCTGCACAATGTTCCCAACTCCCTTTGATACAAGTACATGTTGCATCATGTAAACCCACATAGGGTAATTGTCCCCATCCAATCTGTCCTCAGCATAGCAAACATCTTGAACACATTTGTGTTGTTGTCAGCCATGGAAAATGCATGCACCTATTGTGAAGACTACCCAAAATGAGGAGAAATTGAGTGGGACCAACACATGCTATATAGCACAACCCGCAGTAGACTGTATGAACCTGTTATGCTATAATTGACATTGACAGAAATTTTGCACAAAATGACAAAATTGCTTGTGCAGACCTAGCCATAGTGGAAACAGAGGTCAAAATTAGCCCGAATAAAAAATATGAGCAAGCTGAGCCCTACGAGCCGTCCAAAAATTTTTGTCGACCTGCGAACGCTCACTAAAGCTCACGAAAATCGAAGAAAGTGAGTGGGCGTGTGCTGGATCTACTAGTGACTAAGCCAGGGAGGATGCAACTTGCTCTGATACCAGTTGTTAGAATTTGGTTACAAGGAAATGCACACAGCTTGGAGAAGACGAAGGAAGCTCGAGGCACACAATAGAGAGTGTATTACTTAATGTGCAATGGAAAGATAGATAGCCCTAGAGTGATGGACATATATACAATGCACGGGGGAAAAAGTCTCCTAAAGAGGGAACAAATGCCCCGGCGGTCCTAGTGTGCTCACAAACATCACTAACACATGTATATGGTAACACATATCACATGAGTTAACCGAAGAGGATTAATAATTATCCAAAATGTATACTTCTATTTATACATTAGAGGGGGTGAATTTTTTTAAAATAGGCCCATAATGTAAATGTAGTATGTATATTGAGGTATTATTAATAACCTCTTGAATGCACATGATGTAGGCACCTCAACCTACTCTTCTTTCCTCCACTCTGGATGACCATACTATATCTACAAAGTGTGTCAAGTGTGGGTACATATTCAATGTCAATGAAGCTTTCATGCTGGTGGTGCTGCCTTGCGAGCACAAATATCACTCAATGTGCTTTTTGCAACCTTATGCACCTACACCTATAGATATTGATGTGTGGTTTAGGGTTTACAAGCTGAAGAGTACATCCGGAGATGTTATGCCTTGATACAAGGCTAGATTAGTTGTTAAGGGATTTGAATAACACAAAGGCACTGCTTTTCATATGATCTTTTTCCCTATGGTTAAAATGACTACCTTGTGTATTGTGCTGGGATTAGTTGCTATTAAGCATTTGCAATTATTCCAAATGGATGTCAAGAAGGTTTTTCTTCACTCAGATCTCCATGATTACGTATATATGAAGTAACCTAACGGGTTTGCAGTTAAATATAGGGAGCACTTGGTATGTAAATTGAAGAAGGATCTTTACGGCTTGAAGCGAGGATCCAAGAAATGGTTTCAAATTTCGTTACATTCATGCAATCTCATGCTTATAAGAGAGTTCAAGAGGTTGGTTGCTAATACACAAGAAAACTCAACGATGGTTCATTGCTTATTCTCATTTTGTATGTTGATGGCATTCTTATTGTTCAGAAACCCACTTGCAAAATTGCCAATTTGAAGCAGATGTTGAGTCAAGACTTTTCTATGAAGGATTTGGGAGAAGTTAGTCACTTTCTTATTATGCAAATTAAACATGACGAGACCAAAAATAATTCTTACATTGTCTCAAGAACCATGGGTGAAAGCATGATTAGGTGATACACTTTTTTCCCCTATTTAGGTAAAATTTTGGCTCCAAATCTTTAGGTATATTCTACTTTCAAGTGTGTGAGGATCCCTTAAATCAAAGCCTTTTGCGTGTGTGAGCCCAATTTTTGAGCATTCGAGTCATAAAATTATTTCACTAGTGCAAGTGGGAAGGTACATATGGCTAGGTTTTATTCATTCGTAGAGAGAATCGAGTGAAGATCCGTATGGTGAGTGCATGTTCTTGGGTTTGTAAATTAAAAGGCGGAGTCGGGGGATGAGGGAGGGGCAATTGCAAACGCACGGCATTTACAAACACAAATAGGAAAGGTCCACATAGTTCTGTAATTTGCTTAAGTAACGCACGTAAACTGTTTCAGGCCCGGGAGAAGTGTGCTGCATTGGTGTAGCTCAGCCGGTGTTGTTCGGTTGAAGCAGACCTTCATATCGTGTCCTTTTGCATGATCTACACTCGCAGATAGTGCACATTGTCCACTTCCATGCCTTTGTAGGAAGTCACACGTTGATTCTTCTGCTTTTAAGCGAAATGAAAATGCATGACCGCCAGTGCAATCGAAAGGCTTCTCCTATGGACACTCAGTTTGCTACTACAACCACTGCTAAAAAAAATGAGCAGCCAATTACTGGAAATCTCAGCAAAGGTTAGTTTGTTTTACTTTCAAATGCAAAAGAGTGTTGGTCATTAATGCATGTTTATGTTAATGTTATTGTGCATGGTATTCAAACTCATACAAGTGCCATAACCATCAATGCCATGCTCCTTGGGACAAGATCTTGGTGAATACTTGCTTGACACATGGCCATTATAGACTTGCAATGTATAAAAATATTTTGGAGGAGCCACCTATAAAGGAGTCTTCTACATCCATGAGAAATCATTGAATAACAAAACAACACATAAGTCTTAAGTCGAGTTTGGTATGTGGAGATGGTAAGATATTTACAATATGCTAGTTTCACGTTGTTTTAACCTATATGCTTCACACATATATGCTACATACCACAATAAATATGCTACACAATAGGGCCACTATGCTAGCTAGCACTAGCCCGTATAGTAGAAATTACAATAGCATACCTTAGTGTTGTCACCATAATATCTAGCATAGGTACAATGCTAGATATCAATGCCACCATGATAGTTAGTAGTGTTATCATGATATCCCACATAGGTATGATGCTAAATAACAATGTCACCATGATGGTTAGCAATGTAGTATGATTCTTATGCTAGACATCAATGCCACCATGCTAGTCAGCAATGTCATATGCTTATGCTAGATATAGGTGCCACCATGTTAGTTAGTAGTGTCATATGCTAGTTAGCAGTTCCATATGTTTCTTATGCTAGATATCAAGTCCTCCAAGATAGCAACCAGTTTCATATGCTAGTTAGCATTGCATAGTTAGGATTGTCACTATGCTTCTTAGAAAGCATGCCAGATGACAATGTCACCATGCTAGATAACATTCGCTCCTAAGCTTGTTAGTACTAGCACTATGCTAACTAATAGTGCCACCATGGTAGTTATCATTTCCATATTCTAGTTCAACTAATGGTCTTACTTAATAGTCCCTATATGCTAGCAATCACATAGTATCGTGCTAGTTCACAATGTTGTCATGCTACTTAGGCTAGCAATCTATATGACATGCTTAACTTTTTTTGCAGCACATGTGACATCCAACTCATTTGGGAGGAGCCAAATATTCTCATTTGGGAAGGTGGAGGGGGACCCAAGTGAAAGGCAACATCAAGTTAGAGAAGATGAAGATATTGAGGGTGAGGATCATGGTTCCACTGGCTCCAAATACATCCAGTTTAAGACCTACAACAATGAGTAGAGATGTAATTGACTTTGCAATTAAGATTGTGGATTTAACCAGGGCTAAAGGACTAGAGAAGATGGTGTAGGAACTAAACATTGCAGGTGTAGACGAAAACAATGAAGAGAAGCAATGAGCGAGGTAGAATGTAGTAGAGGAACCTGAACTGCAAAAGGAGGTATCGATTGAGACAAATGAAGTTAAAGATTCGAGGTCCTAGGAGACATTAAAAGCAATAGATTTGACACAAATACAGTCCATGTAAGAGATAAATCCCCAATTGGCCATTTGTTAGGCCACAGCTAGTGAAGAGAACAAGGGCCACATGCACTTGGGTAATTGAGCATCTCCTATTGAAAAATGAAAACTCTTTGTCATTAGACTTGATTATTGGCCTAGTCCTATAGCGAAAACACATCATGAAAGAAAATTTAAATTTCCTCATTTAGTTTTTTTGTGCATTAGAGTATTCTTTGGATGTTCTTGATTCTATCAAATTGAGAACTTTGCTATGTAGACATTACCTATAATGTAGAATTTCCATTTCCGATAATAAGTAAGAAAGTGTATACTATGTGTAGGTTTTTGTGTTCTAGTCATGTGCTTGCACATTTATATGTTGCATTTGATTACCCCACAAACAATATAATGTTTGTGATGTGGCTATCAAAATATTACTATTTGTCTATTGCGTCCCATCCCCAACCACTTTTCAGCTATTGGCACTATTTACTAAGCTGAACTTTCCAATAAAAAAGAAGATGAAAAACTACTGGTATGTTTGCAATGGAGACCAGTATTGAAGAAAAAGAAAAGGGTGCGTTCACAACTAGTAGTCCTCCTAGTAGAGGAAATAGTCAATAATTGCATGTCACCACCCTTGTCCATTGACAAGCCAGAATTAAATTAGGTTCTTTGTGCCATAGATAAGGATCCAAGGCGTATTATTCTTGACTTGAATGGGTGTTGGTGTCACATTTCAAGGTAGGTGAGGTGATCTTGCCACACATAGAGAGGATGAAAGAGGTGCCGTATGAACATGGCTATGGTGTTTTTATCCGGCTTGAAGCCCTTTGCTTCCTATTGTGGTGCTTGGATAATTTCCTTGTGTATATATGGAGCTGCGCACAACCCTCCAATGTCTCCAACCTGCTTTGCACAACATTTCTTCAAGGTTCCAAATGATTTTTGGGAAACTTTTCTCTCAGTCATTCTTGGGTCTGACAAAACCATTCTTTACAAATGCCTAAGTGATTTATGGAAAAAGTAAAAGTAGTACAATGCTCAAACAACTTTAATTGTCGATAATTTTGTGTGAAACCGTTTTTATAATCTCTGCCATTGTTGTTTGATTTTGTTGAAGCTTGAAAATATGCAAAAGTCTCAGCTTGATGGGTACCTCGTTGTGATAAATTTTTGAACTAGCTTTGACTTTGGTTGCTTGCACCTAACCGTAGTATACTTGGGAGAACATTATCCATACCCCTTGGCTTGAAAATATGCAAAAGTTTTAGTTTGATGGGCACCTTATTGATAAATTTTTGAACTAGCTTTGGCTTTGGTTGCTTGCACCTGTCCACATGTAATATGCTTGGGAGAACATGATCCATACCCTTTTGGATGTTGAGAGCCTCTTAGTGTTTCATATTGTAACTAAAACTTAGATTGTTCTCGATTGGCCAATCTTTGTATGTCGTCTTGTCTGGATTTTAAAGGAACTATACTTTTGGTGATGCTCAATATCCCCTCTTTCTTGGCCTTTAAAGGCCCTGTAATTTTTGTTGAGCATACAACATATTCTGTATACACGGTGTGTACGATTTGCAAAATGCACAGTGTCATGAAATTGGTTAACTTGCCAATATGTTGTCTTGTAATCCAAGATAATTGTTGTTTTGTAATTTGTAGTAGGTCTCTGCTAGCAGCAAGCTAACTCGGATACCATTTTTTAGAGCTCTAATTGTAAAAACATTTATTATTTTAATGAATCGGGAATATTATAACTCCTATTTTTTGAATAAATTTTGTAATTGATGAGCCGGGGCTACAAGCTTCCAGATTGTATCAATCTGTCTTTACCTATCTTTAGTTAGAGCTCCCAGATTATTAGTTTTGACCACCAGAAACCTTGGCTAAGGTATAAAAGCCAATTTTTGTAAGTTATTATTAACTTTTGGATAATAGAAACACAGCGTGAGCTAACAGCACTCACTTCTCTCTTTCTTGCGCTTCCTATTTCCTTATCGTTTGTCACATTGCAGTCACGTCTGTTGCATTGCAAGCGCAGGTAAGAGCTCTACACATTAACGTAAGCATTTCACAGTATTTCGTAGCTTTTGGTGTTGCCAACCCGCGGCCTAATTTCATTATAAGTAGGAATTTAGACTTCAAAAATAAAAACTAAGTATAGGAGGGGTATTGGGGCATCATTGCTAAGCATTTAAATGCATTCTGGGTAAAAAACGTATAGGTCAAAAATCCACTACTGTTAATAATCGTGATTTTTGCACTTGACCTAAAGTAAGATTTGAGACCATATGCATGTGTGCTTAGATCTTATAAACATGTCCTAGAAGTTTCGTTATGTTTGGATGACATTTGATGCTGTAATGGATGTGATTTGTTTATCGATGAGCGATTAGCTTTTGGTGATTGCAGTCACTTGAGTGTAGCTTGAGTTAGATGCAAGTTGTTTGTTGTTTTCCAAGAGTTTGACAACCTCTTGTAGACTCTATGCACTAGTCGAGTCAGCTTCGTCCCGTGGATTGACAATTTAATCCTGGTTCTTGCTACATCTGCAATAAGATAGGAGTAAGGTTAGACACCCGTCCCACATTTGGCGCCGTTGCGGAGGATTGAAGAGACCTAGACTAGGGAAAAACACGAGCGTCTTGTGAAGCTATTTTTTAACTTCCTCTAGGATCTCCTAGAGTAGAAACTTTCTTTTTAAAACCGCATAGCTTAAGATTGTCGTCTTTTGCTATGTAGAGGTAGCTTGGAAGTAATTGTACTTGCTGAGTACCTTTAAAATTGTAGGATTGTAGAATTAGATTAAGGTTTTAATTGATGGACGAGACAAGTCTTAAGATCAAGGCTCAAAAAACCATAAAAGACAAGAAAACGAGTGTTTGTGGACAATTTTCACAAACCCATTGCAGTAGAATCTAGGAGTAGGGTAAGTAGGATCCGAGGTGGGTTTTATAACATTGCTCTCCTTGAAAGAATCAATTGTGAGTTGTTATGTGAAGTTGCAGAATTTCAGGTCTACGGCTAGAAATAGCACCAAAAGACTGTCAACAAGTCAATCCAACTGGAGAGTATGCTTGAAAGTTGTATGAACTAGTGGGTAAGCTCAAGGACACATTGAGGTAAAAATTTCAAGAGTTTGCAAAAACTCAGATTATTTAATTTTTCTTGACATTTAAGGCCAAATTAAGTTTTGACTTGACTCAGAGGCTTAAAATAGCTCATGAAAAGACTGTCCAGTGAACATGTTCAAAAAAGTGTTCATTTTAGGCTTAGTAAATAATTGCAATTACTTACTTTCAGCTCAAAACTGGCCAAATTTGGATCACCAAATTGACCAAAAACTGGGTAAAAACTAAAGTCTATACTGACTTCCGAGAACTTGAGTGTAAATTGAGAAAAATTTTGTTCAAACTCAATGAAACTTGATTCATAGGCTTATATTGATGTGATAGACCTTGACCAAAAAAATGGAAAGATTTGCTAGAAGTAAATAATCGTGATTATTTACATCTGTCCCATTTTTCAACTTTTTTCACCAAGTTAGCATACCACTAGCTTTACTATGTTGTAATAAGCCCACAAACCAAATTTGGTAAGATTTGGATCATTGGATTGAAAATTGTGGCCAAATTTGCAAAGTCAGTCTACATTTACAAAACTGATGATCATTTGAACAAAAATTGTCCAAACTTGATAAAACTTGGCTAGGGAGCTTAAGTTGAGATACTTAACAGATCCGTGTCAAGGTTGGGACAAAAACTTGCAAAAACATAGCTGGAGTAAATAATCGCGATTATTTACATTTGCTTCAAAAATTGATAATCTTGCACATTTGAGTATACCACAAGGTCAAGCATATTAAGTAGACCACACAAGTTTAATTTTGGTGAAATTTGGATCTCAAAAGTGAGACTTAAGCGAGATTCCTGAAAACTAAGTTTGCGAACACAAAACAATTGCTAAACTTGAACAAATTTTGTCCAAACTTAGTGAAACTTGTCCAAGGACCTTAACAGGTTGTATACTTGGAAAATCAAGCCAAAAAGTGTAAAAAACTGAGAAAAACAAATAATCGTGATTATTTACTACTGCTACACAAAGACACCATTTTGACTTTTGAACTTGTATAGTGTTAGACCAACATAATATAAGGCCACCAAGCAATTTTGGGTTCAATTGGATCCAAAGTGGTACATGTTCACTCAATTTTCAAATTGCAAATTAATCCTTTGATTTTTGCAAAAGTAGAATCTGAAAGTCTCAACTGCTGACTCACTTAGCTCGAATTGAAGTGATACACATAGACCAGTCTTAATAGTTAGCAAAAACTATACAGTCTTTGTGAAAGAATAGTTAACTTGATTAAAATTGATATAGGAATCAGGTTGCAGACAAGGAATTGACAGCTTGACAGAAGTTGCAATCAAGTAAAGTGGAAGAGATTGACAACAAGTCAATCCAACGATAAGTACTCTATCCAGGGCTTCACAAGTCTTTATGAACCTTAGATCTGGTCATGTACTAGGAAACCAAGGGATAGTTGGAGAAACCTCCAATAGAGTATCTACCGAAGAGAGTGTTAATCAAGGCGAGCACTTGGACACTATCCTTGAAGAAGTCTCAGGCACTTTTTTAGAATCAACATCTGAAATGTCTTCCTATTCCACTCACTTAAAAACCGGAACGACAGTGCGTTATAAGCATATACTCTCTTTTTATAAGATTAATCGCCATGGAGATAAGATTTAGCAGGATCCTAATGAAGAGTATGCTATTTGCATTGATGACCATGGTATTGAGTTTGAAGAGGAAATCAGGGCCAACAAACAAGGAAAAATATACATGGATAGAAAGGGAACTCAGTATTTACAAGTTGAAAACCCTGACGTGATAGATAAATGGGGGTTAGAGGTAAATACCATAATTCCAGATATGGCCGCAAAAGAAAGACCACCAACTTTAGAATTCAAAGGATACGATCAAGTTGATTTGAAGCCTTTGAAAGTCTTAGTACGGATAATCCTAGGATCGGAGTCTATTGTTGGGAGGATAGAAATGTAAAAGATCTCCTATGGAATTCGCATGCCAAATCAGGACAACTAATACCCATGAAGATCATCTATCTCTTCAAGATCAAAGATAAGTCTTCAGCAGATCTACCGACCTACCTGTTTAGAGATTGTTATAACAATAATTTTGTTATGATGACTCTTGAGGAGGTGGAGCAAACCAAATACCAAGGGTACTCCATAAGGGATTGGATATTGGGCCAAGGACCAGAAACTATTCCAAGAGATGAACACCATGAGAGATCTTTTGAGAGTAATGTTAAGAAACCAAAAACCACCTCATCATGAAGAAAACAGAGTGACACTAAAGCCAGTCCAGGGTTACATGAGTCACTATTTCCAATAAACTGGTTGGAAGGACTTGAAACATGACCAACTGCTAGGAGACTGGGAGTTGAACGAAATAGACGTGTCAGACCAGCTGATTTTCAGAAATGGGTTAAAAAATACAGTGGATCTGGGGATCCATATAACCACTTAGCAAGCTTTAAGCAAGTGCTAAGAGCATGATACATATTTGATTTCCATACTCAATTCGAGGGGTTTGGAATGACATTAGAAGGAAACACATTGACATGGTTCCAAAACATTCCACCAATGTCAATCATGGACTTGAGTACATTAGCTCAAGGATTTGTAGCTACTTGTTCCAAAATGGGGATCAAACACAATACGGTAGCTCAAATCTATAGCTTTAAACAGAAACAAGTTGAGTCTGTTAGGGATTGTGCAACTCGTATGAAACAATACATTGCAAGATGCCCAGATCTAGAGATGCCTGCAGAAGAATGACTAGTATCATTATTTCTAGAGGGACTGCTAAACAAAGAACTTCATGCTATATTGTATAGTAAGAAGCATACGAGCCTAGAAGAGTGTGTGTCAGATGCTGTTGACTTAGGAGACAATTGTGATATTTTCAACGAAGAAGATGTCCCTAAGGATAACCAAAGCGAGAAAACAACATCCACCAAACCAGCACAACTGGGAACGAGTACTGCAACACCTCTTTCAGCCATAGAAGACATGCTCAAAAGGATGAATGACATGATGAATAACATGCAAAAAGCACCTATGAGGGGACCATGGAAAGGATACCTCAACAGGGACAACCAATTAGGCTGCAAAAATGGTGTGCAATCGAGGGTAAATGGACCAACCATGAGACCAATAAGTGCTATTACCAATCAAAGTATGATGAAAATGTTCAGTACGTGTCTATGAGGCCACAAGGACAACCCATGTACATATATCAACCTAATATGACCCCAGCTCAAAGACCACCAATGGGTATGGAACGACCTCAACCTGTGTTGGGTCAACAACCTCCATATCCGGGACATAATGCAGTGCCTGTAAAGTACATGCATCCAGAGGGAGTCATAGATAAACAAGCACTAGTGCCTGCTACACCCTATCCTGAGCCTAGTCCTGAGCCTAGTCCTGAGCCTAGTTCATCTACAGTAATGATAGAAGGAGATTGATATAATTCACATCCACCACCAATGGAAGAACCTGTGACTTATACTACACCAGAGCTTGCACCAATGTACTATGTAGATAATCAAGGTGTTAGACCTCCTATGGTAAGACCCATGATTAAGCCAAGAAGTGAAAACTATCATAACTGTGGTGCAGATGATCATCGGAAGAACGAATGCCCAGAGCTTGACAAAAACCTCAAGCCTGCCAAAGCTTATTGCATATAATGTTGCAAAAAGGGAGGACACTTTCCTGAGGATTGTCCAAAAAATCCTTTAAACAAGGGTAAAACAGTATTGAACGTAGTCCAAGTGATACCTAGTAGCTTATCTAAGAGTGAATTGATTGTTCCAATCAAGGTAATCACCAGAGCCCAGGCTAAGAAACATAAACATAACTCCTCTGATGACTTGAAAAATACAAAAATTTCCTCTCAAAAGACCAAGAGAAGGAGAAACAAAAGATATGAGATGAGAAAATAGAAACAAAGGGTTGAAATCGAGGAGAAAGCAAAGAAAGTATTCCAGGAAAAAGTGAAAGAAACTAGAAGCAAAATCAAGGAAACCATCGTGAAATCTGGAGGATCAATTTTGGCTGACAAAATATTTGAGCCAATTAATGCAGCCTTGGAAGCTTACCAAGCGGGACTTAAAGCAGACCAAAACATGGAAAAGAAATAGAAAAACTATCCTTCTCCAGACATGGAAGCAGCTAAGCTTGAAGCTTATCAAAATTTGATAAGAATCATGCAAGAGATGCTGGAAAAACAAAAACCCAAGCTTGAGAGTATGGCAAAACCTGAGGAGCTCGTGGTAGGAACCAATAAAGAAAATTCCGAAGTGGTGGTAGAACCCCACCGTGAAACAAAAGAGCCAGAACTTATAGTGCCGGACAGTGAAGATTCTTTAGACGAGATTCCATTCGTAGAAGAAGACTGGCCAGGACACTTATGGGAAAAAGTGAGAGAGATCAATGATGGGAGCCTAACTCTAAAGTTAGCTCCTATAGAGGAAGTTTGGTTAGACAACCTACCTTGTGATATGGACATGGATGTACAATCCTTGTATGGAGATTGTGGATTTGAAGCTTCAGGAATGTCTAAACCATTGTTCTTGAAAACACTACCCTCTTACTTGGGAGATAACGAAGATGAATTCAAAGTGTGTAAAACCACTCAAGTAAAAAGAGCGGAACAGATCCTAGAAGTAGACAACATCCATTCAATCATGTCTACACCTATTTACTGCACTTTTACTTTAGGAGAACTATTGAAAATGAGACCATATTTATGGAATGATTTACATAAAACTCTCATGAAGGTGGGAATAACAGGGTTAATCGATTTTTTTTTGGAAAGTTGAAACACGAAATGGATAACAAAGAGATCAGATTTGTTCTAATGAACAAAGTTGGAGAATACTATTAAGGGGAAGAAAACATGACCCTTCTAGTGAGGTATAATGATATGGAAACCATGGCAATACTGGATAGTGGGGCAGGCATAGCCATAGCCACGAAAGCAGTATGGGAATCTTGGGGGCAACCAACCATTAGACTAACTCAAATGAAATTGCCATTGGCTGATAGACACATTAAAAGACCTTTAGGATTGCTTGAAAAAGTGATAGTTGATTCCTGTGAAATTGAATATCAACACACTTTTGCCATAGTAGAAGAAACTCAATTATGAAATCATATTGGGAAGACCTTTCATGCGACAAGTACAACTCATCCAAGATTGGGAAAACAAATATCTATACTTGAAGCAAATGGGATCAATAACAAGGATTAATCTAAAAGATCAAACTTATAGAGATGTCATGAGAATGCCCATACAAGAATTTGATTCAGTCTCTTTGGCTGAAATTTAGCTTCCATCTTGGTTGAACAAAGACACTCCTATTTGGATGTACGGAGCTTCAAAAAACGGGAGCTTAAAACGAGAAGAATGTATCTTAGAAAGGGATTGCACAGATGAAGCCTATGTACCTGAACCCTTTCCAGAGCATTTGTTTGATCCATTTGAGTGGACTCAAATTTTAGCGACAATGGATGTATGTGTAAATACGTCTATGTCTACTCAATTTTGCAATGAGGACGGCTATGATATAATTCCCATACAAATGATCTCAACCCTCCACATTGAAGACGAAATTCATGAATCCAAGGACTTGATGAAAGCTCAACAAGTCTTTTTAGACCTTTACTATGATGCAACGGATGAGTTAGAAAAAAACTCAGCTACCTCAGATGATTCCGGGTCGGAAAAAGAACATGTGAGAGCTAAGCTACTCATGAAAGGAGGGGAGGAAAAGTTTTTTGACTTTCCAGACCAGAAATCAAGAAGACAAAAATGGTATGAAAGAAAAAAAGACACTAGAAAATTCAAAGCTAGACCTATGCCATCAGTCTCCAGTAGAATACAGTTCTTGATGCACATGATTGTGTCAAGGATAAAATCACTAGTAGGTATCCTTTAAACATAAATTCAGAAATATTAAAAACATTGAGAAAAACCGAGAAAGGAAACTCAAGTAAAACCTAAAAACTAGGACAAGGTTTCAACCATGACACAAGTTGAGCGAAGAAAGAAATATCAAGAGTTGAAAAAATCTCTAAATGAGATATACACAACTTAAATGGAAACCATAGAAGAGGATGGTGAAGAAGTAATGAGCGCTCCACCTCATTACAAGAAATATACTCTCCAAGATCGAAAAATCATAGTCGAACAACCTGCCAGGGAACTACAAAAACAGGGTGAGTCTTATGAAGGACCTGAAAACGCAAAAAGGATAGATCTGGCCAAACCAAGAGAAGATCCTAGACCAACCTACATTGCAAATGACCTTACGGAAGAAGAAGAGATTTTGTTAAGCTTACTAAAAGAATATCTAGATATCTTTGCTTGGTCTTATAAGGATCTCAAGGATGTTGATCCAAAAATCTATCAACATACCATACCCATGAGAGATGATGCGAAACCAAGTAGAAAAAGGCCATACACATATAATGAAACATTTTCCCTAGAAAGATCAAAGAAGAGATTGAAAAACTAAAGGAAGCCAAATTCATTTATGAAATTGAACACATAGATTGGGTTTCTCCAATTGTGGTAGTACTCAAGAAAAATGAAAAATTACAAGTGTGCATCAATCTCAAGAAAGTGAATGAAGTTACTGTTAGAGACAACTTTCCTCTTCCAATCACTGAGAATGTTTAGAACGAGTTGCAGGAAAGAAGCATACAACTCTTTAGATGGTTTTTTGGGATACAATCAACTTTTGGTCGATCCCAAACATCAGCATAAATTTGCTTTTGCAATTGAATGGGGTATTTTGTCCTATTGGGTTATGCCTTTGGGTTAACTAATGCTCCTACCACCTTTCAAAGATTGATGAGACTTATCATTTTGAACACCTCAAAAAGGTATTCGAAAAATTTAGACTTTATAGGATTTGCTTAAATCCTAAAAAGTGCACATTTATGGGTAGACAAGGAAAATTTCTTGGACATATAGTGTCTAAAAATGGCATAGCTATTGATATGGATAAAATTCATGTTATTGTCGATTTACCTAGATTGACAACAGTCAAGGGGGTTCGAGACTTCATGGGACATTGTAGATACTACAGACAATTCATTTACATGTATACTATAATTGCAAAACCTATGTATAGCTTGATTACACACTTTGATTGGACTGATGAGCGTGAAGAATCCTTCATGAAGCTTAAGCAAGCTCTCACTTCAGCTCCAATATTGAAAGCACCGAATGTCTGTGTTCATCGGTACACAAACTCTCCCCTTATGGAGTAGGTACCCATTGTTGATGGTGAAATGCTTCCATCGCTGTAGTTCATCACTCGACAGAGGAGAACTATGTGTGGAGGTTAGCGTTACACTACCATCATTGGAGTGAGAAGGATCCCTCATTTGTACATGGCTCCACACCTGGGAATATGCATCATCCAGCTCATATTTGCCCTTTAGAGAATCCAAAAATTCACTACGAAGTTCCGTGAACAAGTATTCTTGAAGAATCTGAGCCCACCTAGCTTTCCAACCCTTCAAATCAGTTTGTTGTGTAAACCATTTGATGCTTTCATGGTCAAACACAATCTCAAACCGAGCACCATACAAATAATGTTGCCATGTTTTTAAGGCAAACACTATTGCATAGAGTTCGCGTTCTCATAAGCAGAGTAGTTCTACTGTGCTGCATCAAGCTTCTTGCTTTTAAATGCAGTTGGCCGCCCATCCTGTAAACAGGACTGCTCCAATAGCATGGTCACTGGCATCCGTTTCCAAAACAAATGGTTTCAAAGGATCTACAATAGCTAGTATTGGAGCTGTAGCTAATGCATCCTTGAGCGTATCAAAACTATGCTGTTGGGCGGGTCCCCACTAAAAAGCTTTGCCTTTGCCTTTCAGTTGGTCCGTCATGGGAACAAAAATATTAGCGTAGTCTTTAATAAACCGTCAATAAAAACTTGAAAATCCTAAAAAAATATGTAATTCTTCCAGATTTTTAGGAGAAGGCCACTGTCGTATTCTATCCACTTTGGATTGATCCATATGTAGGCCTGTAGGTGAGATAACATGCCCAAGATAGTGAATTTCGTCTTTCAAAAAATCACACTTAGATTCCTTGGCATATGATATATTTGTTCGTAACAATTTGAACACCTGCATCAGATGTTGTAAGTGTTCTTCTTCAGAAGCACTGTATACTAGAATGTCATTGAGAAAAATGATGACAAATTTGCCCAAGTACGGCTTCAAGACACTATCCATAAGTGTCATGAATGTTGTGGGCGCATTGGTTAACCCAAAAGGCATAACCAAAAACTCGTAGTGCGCAAACCTTGTTCGGAATGTAGTTTTGGGTATATCAGCAAGTCTAATACGTACTTGGTGATATCTTGATCGCAAGTCTATTTTCGTAAAAATACGAGCATGAGTGAGTTTATCGAACAACTCATCTACGCGTGCCAATGGATACTTGTTCTTAATAGTAACCGCATTTAAGCCACGGTAGTCTATGCACATGCGCATACTACCATCTTTTTCTTCACTAACAGGATAGGAGAAGCCCATGGTGAAGAACTGGGTTGAATAAACCCTCTGCTAAGGTAGTCAGCAAGCTAATGCTCCACCTCAGCAGCTTCAGAGTAACTCATGCGGTAGGGTGATTTACTGACAGGTTTACTTCCTGCAACCACATTGATGCTATGTTGCATCGATCGTGTCGGCGGTAATCCTGGTGGAAAATCATTAGGAAAAACATCGTGAAATTCCTTTAATAATTTTTTTAACTCACTAGCAACTTTTGCTTGTTGGGAAGTAGCTATTGGTGGAAGAGATGAGAGAGAAGCATGCGGCGTTGAGGAATGTTCAACAGATTCAATATTAGAGAGAAAATGAGACAATGAGTAACACAATAAAACTTGATCTATTTCATTATCAGAAACAAGCTGCATAAGCTCAGTTGTACATATCAATGGTGAAGAAGGTACATCCTTCTCTCCTAACAACAACACATGTGTGCCATGGGATTCAAACATCAAGTTGTTGTGCTCATAGCTACACTTCAGTGATGGTCCTAGGCTATGCAACCATTCCCTACCAAGGATTATATCTGCCCTCTGCATGTTCATAACATGAAAATCCAAGGATGTGGAGTAGCCTTGTACTTCCAACGGGACGGCTCAGACTTATCCCAGATTTTGGCATCATGTCCGTTCATCATTGCTACCTTGTAGCGGTGGGTACTCGGAGTTTGAGGCAATATGAGTTTCTTCACCAATCCATAATTGATAAAATTGTGAGTAGCACCATCATCTACCAAGATGCACACCTTGTGCCCTTGCAGAGAGCCGTGCATACGTACTAACTCATGTGGTCCGAAGGTCTGTTGCCACATGGAAGCTGTGAAACAGCATTCATGCACCACCTCGGTGTGTGTTACTTCCACTGGAGAGAATCGTGAGGAAGACTCAAGAGGTAGCAGTTGCACCGTGTGCACTGCTTTCTCCTTTCCATGAGCAGCAGATTTACCCTTGGGACAATCCTTTTTGCCGTGGCCGCTTCCTAAACATTGAAAACATAATTTCTCTTTCTTAGCTTTATCAAATTCCTCAGGAGAGAGAGGACCTCTGGACCCCTTGGGTTTTTTGGATGCTTTTGAATTGGCTACTATAAATTTCCTTTTATTGTGCTCGTATTGTGTGCATGTATTAGCATGTGTATTAGCAGGCACGTGATTATGATGTGATTTCATTTCATCTGGATCATCATGAATATGTGCTTTCACTATGGCTTCCTCAAGTGTTTTAGGGTCTTGAGTTTTGACATGCTTTATTAAGCTCTGGCATCAGACCACGGATAAACCCACGTACTTGCTGAAAGGTGTCTAGGCCTTCCAACTTGAGGATAACATTCCGATAGTGAGATATATATTCAAGTAATGATGGGTATTGGCGCATGGAACACCTGTCCCAAACCGTCCAATTCCGATGTGCCTCATTTGTAGGCAAGAATTCTTTGCCAAACATAGTTTCAAAAACCGCCCAACTCTGTGGTATGATATTCTTCTCCTTGAGAGACATCCACCATTTGTAGGCCTTGCCTTCCAAAGTTGAACTTGTTTGCAGTGCTCTGACTGCGTCCGGAGTACGCCATAAGGCGTGAATTCCATCCCACTTTTGTTGAGAAAGATATTCACTGCATCCTTATTGCGATCTCGGTCTTCTCCCCTAAAAGTCGGTGGTTGGGTGTTTTTCAACAACTCATCCACCTCTTTTGCAGTGAGAGTGTGCTAAGCATCGGCAGATGGACCTTGTCCATGATCAAAAGGGCCTTGCCCTTGTGTACCAACTTGCTCATGCATGTGCGTGTCAAAAGGACCGTTGGACTACTATTGCATTAAATGTATCACTAACGTGGATAATTTAGTGATGTTTTCATTTAAAGATGCAAAATTTTCTTCCATGATTAATAGCATGTTTGAAGTGCATGAAATTCTTGAATATCAAGCAGTTCATAAGCGTCGTCACCTGCCGTAGCATCATCGGCACTCTCCGTGAGAGCATCCGGTCGCGAGCCATCATGAGCAGGATCAGGCGTATTATGCTCAAAATCAAAAGTCATATTGATATCTAAATCCATGGCAACACAGTGTAGTGGAACGAATAGCAAGAAAAATACCTGATGTCGAGAAGATGTTCCGTAGATGTAGGATGCACCGCAACCGGTAATTATCAAGAAAAAATCCCGTAGACACTGGTAATTAGCCTTGCTAATTTTGTTCATGCTCCAAGCTTTCGTTGGTAGTCCAAGTTTCTTGAAGCGTCTGGCAATATTGTTGGTAGTCCGAGCTTTATGAAACCGTAAATTTACCTGTTGAAGGGCATCAATAAAGTTTGACACAGTTGGCGGAAGGTTTCACAGTCAATTCTTGCAGTTCGGCACCATCATGACGTTGGTACAGCCAAAGTTGGTCCGTGCCAGGAAGTGTGACAAGCAGTGCTATGGATGCTAGCAGGTGCATGGCGGCGAGCTAAAGCAGGTGGGAAAGTCCTCGATAGACCAGTGGCAGCGGAAATGTATGTCTAAAGTGGTTTTTTAGGCCAAGTGGCCTTCAAATTGGGATAATCAAGATGGCATACCAAATTGTCCAAAGTGTAGGGAATGTGCCTTGGAATGTAGGGTTCAAGATGCTCTTGAGGCCTGTCCAGACGCCTCATCAAACGGAGCCCCGATGTGAAAGATATCAAAATTCCAATTTAGAAGCCTTTGCAGATCCCCGACAAGCAGGGCAGATGGGGACAGATGGCCAAGGTTAGCATTAGCAAATAGAATTAGAAGGCTCAAATTGTGGGACATGCCAGACTTTTCGCATCGCTGATCAGAGTCTGAATGGGAAAGTTACGGCCATGTGAAAAGTTGTAGGGGGGTAGTTGTGTGCCCGCGGGGTCATATTGGAGAACGTGCCATCTGGAAGTTTCAGAGTCGTGCCAAGGTTCCCAGAGGTGGTGC
This sequence comes from Adiantum capillus-veneris, assembly GCF_014529385.1. Classification (NCBI taxonomy): domain Eukaryota; kingdom Viridiplantae; phylum Streptophyta; class Polypodiopsida; order Polypodiales; family Pteridaceae; genus Adiantum; species Adiantum capillus-veneris. The sequence goes on along the minus strand of NC_140958.1, from coordinate 69,887,153 downwards.
ATTGCACGTGGACTTCATAGGAAGTGGCAGATACTCAATCAGAATTCGGATGGGCAAGTTATGGGCCAATGAATTTTGTCGAGGGCTGATTTTGGCATGGTTGGGCCGTCCCACCAAGCGCGCCATTTAAAAGTTTCTTATCCTCGCCAGGGTTCTAGGAGCAATGTGCACTATGCGGAGCAAGCCAAAAATGACAGCTCAACAATCGGGTTTACGATTAGTGCAATACAGCTCAACGAAGACGGGGTCAATTTACAAGAAGGTGGATACGAATAATGCTGGCCTATTTTTTCCTGACTTCGTTCAATGGATCAAAAATAGTGAAAGCGGGAACGGCATGTCCGGCGGAGACACACAACTAGGGGCCTGTTTTGGACGGTGTCACCCTTGAGACGGACGAAGCGATAATTTGGGAGGCTTTTTTGCACGGCTTTTTCTAAAGGGGTAAAGAGGAGTAGCAACTAGGGCTTGAAGTGCCAAAGTACACCTAAAAAGTTTACACCTAAAAGTTGTTAGAATGGCTGACAATATTAAAGAGAGTGAAATTAATGTTGATAACTTTGATTTTGCTCATGAGCAAGCTACTAATGATGCTTCAATACTTGTTAACTATCTTGTTTCTAGGCTTCAACAAGCCATGGGCAATCCATCTCTCCAAAGTGAAGTGCAACGGCAGCTCCGTGCTCACGGGATTTTCCAAGCTCATCACCATGACGAGAGAACACCTAGGAAGCCTCCTTGTGAGACTACCAAAAGAGGTCTCTCTCCGATTCGGGAAGAAGAAGAGAATCCATATGAAGGGCTCAAGAACTTACTTCTTGATGATGCATCTCCTTCCCAAAGGAGAACTCAAGAGCCTCCACCGAAGGAACGAGAAAGAAGCGAGTCTCCCGTCACCTCGGCGGAGATGGCTCCACGAAGACGGCGGGCTAAACGCTCTCCATCACCACCAAAGCGGAGAAGACCATCACACTCTTCTCCACGCCATAATTCAAAGAGGGATGATAAAAAGCAAGAGAAGAAAAAGGCGAGAAAGAGGACACCCTCTTCTCCATCTTCTTCATCCTCTTCCTCTTATGAAAGCTATGGTGAAGACGACAAAGATCAAGACAAGAAAAAGGCGAGAAATAGGTCACCCTCTTCTCCACCTTCTTCAAATTCTTCATCTTCTGAAGAAAGTGATGGTGCAACTTTTGAACCATCAAAAAGAAGTGGCCATAGGAAATCCTATGCCGCATGGAAGAGGTCATCCAAGCTGAAGAAATTCAAAGAGGGAGGGAAGAGCATCTCTTTCCTTACCTATGATGGCACCTTCCGTGCTACAGACAAAGTTTTGGCCTTTATCCAGCAATTCGATGCGGCGTTTGGAGATGAGGGCTTCACGGAGTCCTCTAAGCTACGCCATGTAGCTATGCACTTTCAAAAGTCCGCCAGACAATGGTGGTCTAGCCTACGAGCCAACGGTGAAGCTCCACGAACATGGAAGGCTTTAAGAGCTTCCATTATGAAGCAGTTTTTGGCCACCGATGCCAAAGACAAAGTACTCACCGAATGGCAAAGCTTAAAGCTCTCTCCCAATGAATCCATCCACAAATATGTAGACAAGTTTTGGGACCTACAACTCAAAGCCACTGTCTTCAAAAAGTTGGATTTTGGAGAGCAAAAGCAACAATTTTGTGCGGGCTTAACCGAAGAAATGGCGGAGTATGTCAACTCCCAAAGGCCACGTACCATATCGGCGGTAATACACCATACTATGGTGGCCTCGCGAATCAATTTCCAAACGGGGGGTAAAAGAAATAATAAGCCCCCGGAAAACAAGGGTTCCAATGAGCCTAAGGGGAAGGACAATGTCCAAAAGTCTCCTAAGGGCAATTCCAACAAAGCTAAAGAGAAGGGAGTTTACAAAGGAAAGAATAAACTCTCTCCTGAAGAGCTTGAGCGTTATCGTAAAGATAACCGGTGTTTCAAGTGCGGCGAACAAGGGCATGCGTACCGCGCTTGTCCCCAAAAGAACAACCGCCAAGATCCTCCTAGAGCTTCTTTGGTTGAAATCCAAGAGGAGGAGATTCACCAAACTCACCACAAAGGATCTCCTCTATGCCATGCTTGGGGAAAGGTAAGAGAACATGATGCTTTTATTCTCTTTGACCCTGGTTCTACTCACAATTTTATATCTATGGAGTTAGCCACCAAGCTAGGCATACAATCCTATGAGATGGGAGATATCCTACCCGCAGACAGTGCCTTCAAGGGGCAAGAAGCTTCAGTCACTCCCTTAATCGGGAAATTGAGGCTTCATGTCCAAGGCTATGTGGAAAAAGAGGACTTCTTTATCTCTCCTCTCAAGCATGAGGATGTAATCCTAGGGGCACCATGGTTTGACCGCCTGGCTGCCCATGTTAAATTTCCTGAAAGGAGAATCTCCTTTAAGTTCAGGGAAAAGGACATGTATATAGATGCTAGGGAGATGGGTAACACCATCCCCATTGTACATACACCAGCTTTCAACAAGTCAATAAAGAGCTCTATTTCCGTGTACATGATTTTTGTTAAAGATTCTCAAAATGAACCTAATGCTTTAACAAAAGAAAATAAAAGCAACCAAAAGGAATTAGAGTTATCCAATTTTCTCAAGGGGTTTCAAGATGTTTTTATTGACGACATCCCTTGTGAGCTACCTCCTAAACGAGGTAATGATGACCATGCAATTGAACTTCTTCCAGGAAGTTCACCGCCTAACAAACCTCCTTATAGAGTTTCTCAAGCTCAACAAGAGGAGATTATGCGGCAAGTGCATGACTTAGTTGAGAAGGGCATGGTTAGGCCTAGCTCATCTCCATTTTGCTCACCTGTGCTATTAGTGCAAAAGAAAGACGGCACATATCGTATGTGTGTCGACTATAGAGCACTAAATAGGATCACTATCAAGAATAGGTTTCCCGTTCCACGGGTAGAAGACCTATTTGATAAGCTACAAGGATCGACCTACTTCAGTAGGATTGACCTAAAAAGTGGCTACCATCAAATAAGGATAGTTGATCAAGACATTGTAAAGACCGCATTTCGTACTACATTTGGTCTTTACGAATACATTGTCATGCCTTTTGGCTTGACTAATGCACCAGCCACATTCAACCGCTTGATGGAGAAGCTGTTCAGGCCTCATCGAACCTTCACTGGAGTGTTCTTTGATGATATTATCATCTACTCTAATTCATTGGAGGAACACAAGCAACACCTCCAGGTAATATTTCAAGTTTTAAGAGAGAATAAACTTTATGTTAATCGAAAGAAAAGTGAATTTTTCTTGCAAGAGATTCAATATTTAGGTCACATTATCTCTCGAGATGGAATCCAAATGGATCCATCCAAGTTAGAGGTAATAAAAGGATGGCCTAAACCAAGGAATCTTCATGAACTAAGAAGCTTTATAGGTATGTGTGCATACTATAGACGCTTCATAGAAAAGTTCTCACAAATTGCGGGACCATTACATGACCTAACAAAGAAAAATGTTAGGTATACGTGGTCTGCTAAGGAGAACAATGCTTTCGAAAAGCTTAAAGAAAAGCTTATCTCTCAACCTGTGCTTACACTACCGGATCTCTCAAAACCATTTGAGGTCCAATGTGATGCTTGTGGTGATTGCCTTGGGGTTGTTCTACTCCAAGAAGGGCACGCCATAGGCTATGAGAGTCGAAGGCTCGATTCTGTTGAGCAAGCTCTAGGCATATACGAAAAAGAACTCCTTGCAGTTCTACATGCCTTAGACTCATGGAAGCACTATTTATTGGGGACTCCTTTCATTCTGCGAACGGATCACCAAAGTCTTAAGTACTTCATGACGCAGACCAAGCTCTCCGACAAACAAATGAGGTGGGCAAATTTCCCTTCGCAATTTCATTTTCATATTGCTCACATTGTTGGCAAGCATAATCAAGTAGCCGATGCACTCTCAAGACGACCGAGAGTGAATGCGGTTTCCATAGCAACTCACAATGATCTATCTTCAATGATAGATGAGTATGCTATTGATCCCGATTTTAGAGATGTGATTTCAGCCCTTGCATTAGGGAAGAAAGAAGAACCATTTACTTTACAAGATGGTTATCTTCTCTATGGCAATAGACTATGCGTTACTAACTCACTACGTGAGAAAGTAATGTATGAATCTCATGCTCCCCCATATGCGGGGCATAGAGGGATTCAGTCTACCGTAAAGGGAATTGAAACATATTTCTATTGGCCTACCATGAAAGTGAACATACATGAGTATGTTTCCAAATGTGTGGTATGTCAAAAGACAAAATTTGATAGAGGGAAGCAACTTGGATTGCTTCAACCCTTGCCAATCCCTAATTCACTGTGGGAGAGCATATCCATGGATTTTATCTTTGGATTGCCTAAGTCTAACCATGGGAATACGGGAATATGGACGATAGTAGACAGGTTCAGTAAACAAGCTCATTTTATACCTGTCAAAAAGACTATCAAAGCCCATCAAATGGCAACCCTCTTCATTTCACAAATTTTCAAGTACCATGGCTTGCCAATGTCCATAGTGTCGGATAGAGATCCTAGAATGACCAGTAATTTCTGGAAGGGTCTCTTTGAGAATTTAGGAACAAGGCTAAGCTTCTCTTCGGCCTATCATCCACAAACTGATGGCCAAAGTGAAATAGCTAACCTAACTATTCTCGATCTACTAAAAGCCTATGTAACGGAAGTAGATCAAAGATCCCAATGGGAGAAGTACTTACCCTTAGTAGAGTATGCTTACAATAACACTGTACATACTTCTACAGGAAAAGCACCTTTCGAGGTAATTGAGGCAAGATCAAAAAGTCCCTTGCTACTTAAGGTACATGGGAAGATCTTCGCTGCAGATGAGTATAGCCGAGACCTACAAGAATCTTTCCAAAAGATTAAGGATGCTATCTCTATCTCACAGCAAAGGCAAAAGGCTGCTGCTGACAAGCACAGAAGAGCCCAAGCCTTTAAAGAAAACGATTGGGTCTTGTTAAAGTTTCCCAAGGCTCGATTAAGGCACACGACGGGCAAGAATCCTACGGGCCACCAAAAGTACTATGCTAAACTAGCAAAAAGGTACTATGGTCCCTTCCAGATTCTTAGGCCAATCAATGAGATGGCCTATCAACTTAAGTTGCCCAATCATTGGCTCATACACAATGCTTTTCACGTGAGCCTCTTAAAGCCTTACAAAGGAGAGCCACCTCAAGAACCAACTATTGAAGACCCACCGGAGATCGAGGACCACGAGGAGGTGCTGCAGCCCGAGTCCATTCTCCGACATGAAGACAAGGTATTAAGAGGCGGTAAGACTATCCGACGATATCATATTAAGTTTAAGAATTATCCTTTTGAAGATGCTAGATGGATGCAAGGCATACAATTAAAGGATAACCTAAACCTTGTCAATGCTTACAATGCTTCCCAAGAGTAAGCAAATGTACAAAATGTTAAAAATCAACAAAATTTTTGTCTTATAAGACTCTCTTTTCCTTTATTTGTGCACAAAAATGAAGTAGTATGCATGCTTAGATCAAGTTTGTGGGGACGACGTCTCCCAAACACCAAAGTAAAGCTTGTCACTCTACTATGGAAGACTGATAGGACTAATGTGCAGACATGCTTGCGGCAGCCTCAGGCTCTCAAGCGCCAAATGGACTAGTCATCCATTATGGAATGATGTCGTAGGGTAACATAGGGATGCTCTACCCGCTAAGAAAAGGACTCATGCATATGCTTTATCTTCTCTACACCATAGTCGAGGACGACTATGATTTCAAGAGAGAGGTAATGTCATAATAATCAATATCTAATTCTCCTAAATGATTTTCTCATATTAAACTGATCATTTAATGTGGGGAAGTGCCAAGGGAGAAAAAGCTAGAATATTGGTTAAGTTAGCAGACTGGCCACAATAGGGATCCAAAGGAGGGAAAATAGGGATCCAAAGGGGGGGCCATCTGCAAAAGAGCCATGTGAAACAATGGGCCAAAAAGACCCTAAGGTTCAGCCCATTAAGACTTCCAAAAGGCTAAGGTTCCAAAATTCAAAGGTTGTGTCCAAAGGTCAACCCTAGGGAAAATTGGATGCTTTGTGTGTGCCCTAAAAGTCTTTCTACATCCCTACATGGGAGGGGGCGAGCCCCAAAGCTAGGGAATGAGAGAGAAAGCCACACACACACACACACAGGCTCCCTTTACACAAAGGGAATGAGGGACACATGTCAGCTCCCTAGGCCAGATGCCCACAAGGTGTGCCCAATTCCTATTGGAAGACCCTTGAAGTGGACCAATGAGAATTAAGCTAGAGTAAATCTAGTTTAATTAACTTAAAAACATTTAATAAAAGAAACCAATGAGAATTAAGTCTCCTAGAAGACTATTGGGCAGTCTCCCAAGGGGTCCAATGAGCATTCAGGAGCCCCATGGCTTGCCTGATGCCTATTGGCCAGGAGGCAAAGGGGTCCAATGAGAGTTTAGTTTAATTATTTAATTACCTAAAGCTCTCACAAAAGGGGAAAGGGGGACACATGTCTAAAGGCTATCACTTATGCTGCTTAATTCCTATTGGCTTGACCTGGGGAGGTCCAATGAGGCAAAGGCCAGACTTATTTAGCAGCTAGGGCTCGCCCAAGAGAGAGGGGGGGCTGATTTTTGCTTGGCATTGACACACACACTCTCACACTTGACCATGTGTGAAGGAAAAATACTCTATCTCCTCCCAAGCTTTAATGGAGAGCTCATCACCTACTCCAAGCTTGTGAGATAGAAGCCTACATCAACACTCTCTTGGCATGTGGATGCAAATCCAACCAAGAGCTAAGCTTCAATGCATGCTCATCTTCTCTACCAAGCTAATTACTAAGCTAAGCTATGATAATATGAGTGATTATGTGAGGAGATGTACTTCTTTCTCGTAAGTTACTTCTTTTTCCTCTCAATCTACTCTCATACCCTGCTAGCTCTCACCATCTTCGAAGGTGTGTGAGGTCTTGGGTCTGAGAACGGGGATAATTCAAGTTGTGTTTGATTAAGTGTTTTGCTTGGTGTATGAAGCTTCCATCTTCATTGCACTAGCTAGTCTTGAAGGAACACAAAGAATTGTATTGTACAATGTCTCTCTTGATGGGAGAAACCATAATACAAAGCCTTTTGGAGGGGGGACCGGCTCCATGCAAATCCGGTCCTCAACTGTTGTCAATAGCTTAATTTCTCTCTCTCTTTTGAAGGTATTGTCGATGCTATCTAACTAGGTGTTATGCTTTTTGTTGCTCTCTCCACCCAAGCACTCTTGTAATTCTCATTAGGAATCTATTCTAATGAAATGCCCACTATGTTCATGCTAATTTCCGCTACACATAAGATTTTAGGCCATTAAATGTTTCACCACAGCAGTGGATACGTACGGTTCAAGATCTATCAGAGCAGATGCAAGAGCTTCGATTGAGCGTAATGGACAGGAGATAGCCAAGAGGAGCAAGGGGCAGGGCAAGGCCTCTACCTAGAAAGTGCTATAATTGCGGTGAAGAAGGGCATTATGCACCCGACTGCCCCCATCCGGTGAGGGAAAGAGGTGGTATCTACCCATTGTTTGGTAGAGGGAGAGGCCAAGCACATTTTAATGGCCCGAGGGAGGCAGTTGAGAATTCAGTGCAGCAAGCCCAAATGGATGGCGGTGAAGTCCAGAGGTCATCGGGGTGGATAAACAGAATGTCGAAGTGTTGGCCAACAAAAGAGCTAGAGTTGAAAGGGAGACAGAAACTGAGCGGGAGACTAGAGCTCGTAAGGGTAAAGAGAAAGTATATGAGGGGAAAGAGAAGCCTGAAACTAGCAAGAAAAGAAGGCGTCGCACGATTAAACAAACAGACTTCCAGTTTGGGCGCGGCCATCCAGAGTATGATTTGGTGAGTGATGTCCAAATTCAAAGAGCTAATATTACCAAGGGGTAAGGGAAATGTGCACGCGGTGCAAAATATGGCACTCAGGGTAGGTAGCCCGACGGATGTTCTTCCTTTGGTGGATGTTGTCATCGAGAAAAGGATGCAGGTTCAAGCCTATATAGATGGGGGAGCACATGTTTGCGTCATGACGGAAGCTGCGATGAAGGAATCAGGGGTCAAGGCGGTAACCAAGTCGAATGTGTGCATGAGGATGGCTAACCATGCTAAAGCTAGGTGTATGGGCATGGCCCAGGATGTAAGAGTGAAATTGATGGGCATAGAGTGCCTGATTGACTTCTTTGTGATGAAAGCTGGGGAAAGCATATCCTATTATCTTGGGTAGGCCGTGGCTGTTGGCAATAGGTGCCAGGCAGGATTGGGAAAACAAATTGTTTACCTTACCTAATAAAGAGAAAGGAAGACAAGTGGTGCAGGATCTGAAGACCAAGGAAATCCATTTTCATCCTATGGGAGCGAGAGACGAAGGGGACACCACCAGCTATGAGTACAAGACTGAAATGTCCTATGATGAGGGCTATACAGATACAGAGGAAGAAGAAAGCAAGGATGATATGCTCAAGATTGATGCTGACTTGTTTGGGGTCACTGTGGAAGAACCTTGTGCGAAAGAGGGGGTGCAAGCACATGTGCATTCCATAGGTACTGAAGAGGTGGTCAACATGCTAGACCAAGAAGGAGAAAGAAAGTTATGTCCAGTTGTGTGCATCTTTTCCAAACCTATTTGCAAAGGAGTATAAAGATTTGAGAGGAGCCAAGGGTGTTGAAGGATACAAACCTAAGGTGCAGAAGCTAAGGAGATTGGGTGAAATTCAAAAGGAAGCCCTTTGGCAGGAGATCAATCAATTACTGGATGCAGATATTATATACTCCCGTAAAGGAATCAGAGTGGGTTTCCCCAGTGGTTATCACTCCTAAAAAGAATGGGAGATGGTGGGTGTGTGTCGACTATAAGCCTTTGATTGCTGTGACCAAGAGGAATCACTACCCATTGCTGTTTCAGGATGAGATTTTGAATCAGGTGGCTGACCATGAGAGGTATTCCATTATGGATGGGTTTTCAGGTTACTTTCAAATAGGGATTGCTCTTGAAGACCAATTGAAGACGACATTCATATCCCCATGGGGTTGCTTTGCCTATCGCAGGATGCCGTTTGGTTTGGTGAATGCATATGCCACCTTCCAAGACTGGAAGAATAGAGTGTTTGGTCCCTACTTGGGCAGATTCATTAGAGATTTCATGGATAACATTGGATGTTATAGCTCAAGGGCGGATCATTTGTCAAAGCTGCAACTATGTTTTCAGAGGCTAGATGAAGAGGGAGGTCAGTTGAACCCCAAGAAGTGCAAATTAGCACAACCCCAAGCATCATTGTTGGGTCATGTGGTATCACAAAATGGGATTGAAGTGGATCCAAAAAAGTTCAAGGCTCTGGTCTTGATGGAGCCTCCTCCCAGTGCACAGGCTTTGGCGTTGTTCGTGCATAGGTTGAAGTACTTGTCAAGGTTTTTTTGGATGTTGTCGTAGTATGTATACCCCCTTCAAAAGAGGGCACAACTGATGCACGGTTTTAAATGGGATGAAGAGGCTCAAGTAGCTTTTCATAGGGTGAAAGAAATCTTGTGTCAACTGCCTACGGTGTGTCCTCCCAATCATAAAGATGATTTTTATGTTTCCATGACGGTAGGCACTGTAGCCATAGAGGCTCAAGTAGCTTTTGATAGGGTGAAATAAATCTTGTGTCAACTGCCTACGGTCTTCCTCCCAATCATGAAGATGATTTTTATGTTGCCATGACGGTAGGCACTGCAAAAGGTGGGAAGGAGCTATAAACCTATTTTCTTTGAAAGCAGGGTGATAAGTCCTGGGGAGTCAACCTACACTGAAGCCGAACAATGGGTGATGGACTTAGTTTTTGCCTACAGGAAGTTCAAGGTGTATCTCATTGTGCGAAGTGCAAAAACCTTCAGATTTTATAGTAAATTTGCGTCTATTTTTTTGGGGAAAAAATCATAATATAGACAAATGCTTGGAAAAACCTAGATCTAGTGTAATCTCACCTATAGATTTAGAAAATCATCTCTATACTTACAAAGTATTAAAAAATTGAGTGTAAAAGCCTTCAAATATAATAAAGTTACCCCTAAAATTTTTCATACCTAAGTTTTTCATGTTTTTGGGAAAAAACATTGCGCCTCAACTCGATTTAGTGTAACCCCTCTTACAAATTTTTATGATTTGCCTCAAAAATTTTAATTTGCCTTTAAGTTGTTGAAAAAATCTAGGATATCTGTAATGCCACCTACAAATTTTGAGATTTACTTTTATCTATACTATATATGAATGAGAGAGGAATTCAGGCGGCCATGTGGCTGAAAATGGTTTCGTCTGGCCATATTTGCATGAGTGAGGTGATACCAATAGACCTGGCGAGTGTGCTATGAGTCGACCCAGCCCTGCATCTTTGACAACAGTGAGGACAATGCGCGCAGTCTGTTCCTCTGGAATCTGGTGGCATCCGCGTCTCACATAGTACGAGCCTCACATATGACTCACGAGAGAACCCCTCTCTGTCTCACACATAATCACATCCAACGCGTGCAGGAAAGAAGTCGAGTCAGGACGGGTTGCTTTCTCTCTCTCTCTCTCTCTCTGTGGTCTCCCTCCCTCCATCAAAGCACTCATTGGACCTTGGCACTGTTTGGCGTATACATAAGACGATCCGGTAGCATTCTCTCTCTCTCTCTCTCATGTGCAGCCAGAGGACTTCACTGGCGCTGGGAAGCATTCTCTCTCTCTCTCTCTCTCTCACACACACACACACACACACACACACATTCTCTTGCGCACACAGAACTGAGAAGACTCCACTGGTCCCTCTTGCATGCTCACTGTTATGATTCGCATGGACCATTCTCTATTTCTCAGCATGATTTGCATGGACCATTCTCTATTTCCCAACATGACATGGACCATTCACATGGATTTTATTGCATGATTCGCATGGACCATTCTCTATTTCTCAACACACTTATCCACACATAAAAGTATAGAATGGTTCTCTTTCTTTCTCTCTCTCTCTCTCTCATACACACACACACACATACACACACACACACACACACACATGCGTGCATGCACGCACACATACATGTACACACACAATGTGTCTAAAACATCCACAACAAATTATTAGACTCCCATGGATGAATTGTGGAGCTCATTGCACTTCATTAATGCAATGCAAATGTGGAAGACCTCTGCAACGCTCCAATACCACAACAAATGGCACACCAACTCCATTGTGCAAGCGTGTTGAGAGAGGTTAATTGGGCGACACGTAGAGGGGAGTTCTTCATGGCCTTCAAAATCAAAGTAGAGCTACTCTTCAAATGGCTTTCAGAAAAGAAGTAGTCAGGACTCGGTCACCCTTGACATTTGAGGACAAAAGTGAAACTCCATAGCCTTCCCAAGAACTGTAAATAATATAAATGTAGATAAAGTACTACTTTTTGGCCTGCCCAAAGGGCAAGGCTATAGCGTTGCCTTCTCTTTTTGTTAACTAAAATAGGAAAAAGGTTGAGTTGTATCTTGAAGCATTTTTTGACATGTCAAAAATGTTGATTGGTTGAAATAAGATAGTGGACACTCATTGAAATGAATTGTGTAAATCTAATGATGGACATGTTTTAAGTTTTGAAATATAAAATGAACTCTCATATATCAAGGAAAAGATTTTGGGTTACCCAATGCCTTTGGAAGCATGAAAAGTTGACAGGCTTACATGTTAAATGATAAAGCTTTAGAAGCTCCACAAATCCCAAGAGTCACCTTTTCATTTTGAAATTTGTGTTACCCACCTTTTCATTTTGAGAATTTAGGTTCACCCCTTGAAACTTGACTTAATAGACTAAAGTTGTCATTTTTGTTAGTTAAAACTTTATGGAAGGAATTTATCATTTAGGGCTTTAACCTTTAAAGATTTTTTATTTTTATTTTTAGAGATTTTAAAGCTAAGTTTAGAACTTAACACTAGGTTGGTAATGGGACACTTTTATGTCCTGTTAAGTGACCATTTTCCTTGAATTCTGTCAAGAGTTTCAAAATGGATTTTGAGGTGCTATCTGTCTAGAAAGTTGTCGCATGAGCTGAAAAAAACTTGACATTTTTTTGGAATATCAATCCATCTTTAACCTTGTTCTTGCACAACATTTCACAACCTAAACTATGTGAAAAACGGGTCCTGTTTTTGCCTTTTTTCAACTTTTTGCAACTATACCACTCTAGAATTCATGTTTGTGAGGTCTATAATGCTAGAGAACTATCTTTAGTAGTCCTCAACATGTCCTGATGCTTCTAGGGAGAAATAAATGTTAAAGTTGTAAGTTATGACCAAATTACAAAAATTGTCAAATCTTGTTTTTTAGCCAATTTTATCTCTTCTATGATTTTTTTGGTGGCTTTCATGATATCCAAATGCAGTTTTGATTTTCTATGTCGCATATTGTAACATAAAGCTAATATTCCTTGAGTTTTGGGGCACCTTATACCCTATTTTGCATAGTAGACAATGATGGTTGATTTTTTCAATTATAGAAGAAAACGAAACATTATAGTATATCAAGAATAGCTTTTTCAATATTGTTAGTTTCGTGTGACAACTACATGCATTTTGTAGGTAGTAACCATATCTAGTCATAAGGATCAAATTTGGCTAGATATTGAATAGTTTCTATGGGATTCTACAACTCATAATGTTGAACCCAGTTTTTTCATGTTTGTTGTATTTAACACTTCATCTTTGTCCCCAAGATTCCCCTTGGTAAGAGATGTATTATTCTTTTGACATGCTCCATGGCTCCTTATGAACCTAAAGGACAATAGGGAACTAAGAAAACATGCATATATTATTTGCATTGAGGGTGGCTATAGAAACTTTGATGATAGGTTTGCAGAATGGTAAAAATTCAACTTTTTTGTACCTATTTCTTATGGAAAAACAAAAAATAGTAAGTGATAAGCAATCATATGTTCTCATCACCAACCCATTGAAGTTAACTAGGGAATTTATCTCAAGTCCTACAAAAATCTCTAATCTTATTTTTATGCAACAAAACGTAAGAAATGACTGTTTTGATGAAAATGTACTGGTCCATCAACTTTGGAGGCTTGGTGTGACCAAAAGATGAGAAATTTTACAAGTTTCTTATTTTTTCCATGTGTAGTAGACCTTGAACTATAACCTCATGAAAGGATTTTACAAAATGAGTGGGGGGAGGTTTTTTTCAAAACCTTGAAATGACACTTTTATGTCCTGTTAGGTTACCAACCTAGTGTTAAAGATGTAGAACTTTTAAAGTAAGGCCCCTAAAGTGATCCAATGAGAACCTATAGTTTTTTTTTTTATTAGAAGGTAAAACTTTGAATTAAAGAAAGCGAAAATGTTACATGGATCCACAAGCAGGGGGAGGGTCACCCCGAGATGCTAGAGTTTTAGAATTTAAAACTTCAAAGCTTTTAAAGTGGGATTTACAACTTAGGGATCTACAGTTTTAAATTTGTAAAAAGGGCTATAGAGCTTAGAAATGTAGAATTTTTAAAGTGGGGTGTAGAGCATAGGGATCTAAAGCTTAGGGTGTAGAGCTTAAGGGTGTTTTTTAAATTCAATTCTATGTGTACGCTTATGTTTTTTAAAAAAAAGCTTAGAGATGTAGTGATTTTAACGTGGGATCTAGCCTCAGAATCTCAAGGCCTAAAATTGACGCCTATTGTTCTTGTCAAGGGCTATTTTGCCTATCAAAACAATCTCAAAATTGCTTGTCATTTTTTGTATTTATATATTTAAGTTAACGTTATATATAGCAAAATATATAAGTTGATTACATTACACAAAGCATATGAAAGGGGGCTTGAAAAATTGGATGTCAAAAATAAATTTTTATCGTGAGGCCTTGTGATTTTATCACTTGTTTAACTTTGAATTACCAAGACGAAGTTCTAATCTTTTCACTTTACATTGTGACCAATCAATCAATCAATCAGAAGTCTTTTCATTTTTTACCATCTAAGTGCTTAACTCTTCACTTTTGCATTTCAAGTGAAATGTTTCCAAAGGTTTTCTTTGAAATGAACTAGAGTGTGACACGTGGAGGTTCTCTCCTTCCTTCAAAAATTTTAGCTGCATTATAAAGAGTATAGAAGGGGAGGGGTTTTTTTAAGAGAAAGGAAAGAGGAAACGGAAACGGAGGGGGGGCGCGGTGTCTCATCATCAAGGGAAGGAGTGAAGGAAAAGGAAGAAGAGAAGGAAAGGGAAGGGAAAGAAAAAGAAAAGGAAAGGGAAAAAAGAGAAGAAAGAAAGGAGAAGGAGAAAAAAAAAGAAAAAGAGACGGTGTTTTGTTTCGAGCACAAAGGTGAAGGTAGAAAGGAAAAGGATTCTATGGCTTTGAATTCGGGTTCGACAGTCCAGGAAGGGGAAAGTTCGAGAAGTTTTTTTCTTGGTTCGAAAGATGGAAGCTCGATGGAGCTTGTGCGAGTGTGCAACCGCAACAAAGGCGAGAGGAGGGAGATTGCACCATAGCAATGGTATCAGTGAGGGTTGCTAAAGCGATTTTTTTCCGTGCTTGTCAAGGTCATGCCGACGGGGCTATCTGTATTTGGTGATCTTAAATACAATAAAAGCATTGATTGCCCGCTTTTAAGCATGTTTTCCCCTTTCTCCCCCTCTATTCTATTGCTCTTGTGCTTGTAACCGCGGTGTCGGGTGTGTGTGTAGGCAAACGTGCCCCCATCGAACCGGCAATGTCTTGTGGCAAAGAGTGCGAAAGAGGCTGTGGGTGTGCGTGGGAAGCTGCAAAATGTGTAATGCGGTGCGTATGTGTTCGATCGTGATCTGATATAGTGTGATCGACTCGCGATGTGTGCAGGTGGTGGTCTGCTAGCAGGAAAGAGGATTTTGAAGGTGAATCCCAGTGGATCGGGGTGTTGTGTTTACCCTGAGCTGTAGTGAGGCAGACTACTTGTGTTTTGGGTGTGTTGCCCTTTCCCCCTATCCAACGTTACCACCAACATATAGTGCATGGGAAACAATCCCATTTGTTCACGAGCAAAAGGGGGGATCCCTGATGTGGGTACCCATCCCTAAACCTTCAAAAAAATCTAGTTTGGCCACCAACCCTAAGAGTTTGGGCGTCCATGTCTGTGTAGTGCCATGGTTTTCTTCACAGGCGGAGTCGAGATGCAAAAAATGCGCAGCACGCCATGGTTGTTGCTTGAATACACCCGCCACAGAGACGAAGAATCCCCAGCAGGGCCTCGCGCAACCATCAAGCTCGAAAGCGGGCCGTTTCGCGTCGATGCCACAGTCGGCCCTCCTCCTCGCAAGCGGGGTTGCCCACCGAAAAATAGTCGTCGAGAACTGTTGAGTAGAGAGTTTTACGACCTAGCCCTCATGCACATGCAAAATGTCATAATAATCAATATCTAATTCTCCTAAATGATTTTCTCATATTAAACTGATCATTTAATGTGGGGAAGTGCCAAGGGAGAAAAAGCTAGAATATTGGTTAAGTTAGCAGACCGGCCACAGTAGGGATCCAAAGGAGGGAAAATAGGGATCCAAAGGGGGGGCCATCTGCAAAAGAGCCATGTGAAACAACGGGCTAAAAAGACCCTAAGGTTCAGCCCATTAAGACTTCCAAAATGCTAAGGTTCCAAAATTCAAAGGTTGTGTCCAAAGGTCAACCTTAGGGAAAATTGGATGCTTAGTGTGGTGCCCAAAAAGTCTTTCTGCATCCCTACATGGGAGGGGGCGAGCCCCAAAGCTAGGGGATGAGAGAGAAAACCACACACACACACACAGGCTCCCTTTACACAAAGGGAATGAGGGACACATGTCAGCTCCCTAGGCCAGATGCCCACAAGGTGTGCCCAATTCCTATTGGAAGACCCTTGAAGTGGACCAATGAGAATTAAGCTAGAGTAAATCTAGTTTAATTAATTTAAAAACATTTAATAAAAGAAACCAATAAGAATTAAGTGTCCTAGAAGACTATTGGGCAGTCTCCCAAGGGGTCCAATGAGCATTCAGAAGCCCCATGGCTTGCCTGATTCCTATTGGCCAGGAGGCAAAGGGGTCCAATGAGAGTTTAGTTTAATTATTTAATTATCTAAAGCTCTCACAAAAGGGGAAAGGGGGACACATGTCAGAAGGCTATCACTTATGCTGCTTAATTCCTATTGGCTTGACCTGGGGAGGTCCAATGAGGAAAAAGCCAGCCTAACTTAGCAGCTAGGGCTCGCCCAAGAGAGAGGGGGGGCTGATTTTTGCTGGCATTCACTCTCACACTCTCACACTTGACCATGTGTGAAGGGAAAAACACTCTATCTCCTCCCAAGCTTTAATGGAGAGCTCATCACCTACTCCAAGCTTGTGAGATAGAAGCCTACATCAACACTCTCTTGGCATGTGGATGCAAATCCAACCAAGAGCCAAGCTTCAATGCATGCTCATCTTCTCTACCAAGCTAATTACTAAGCTAAGCTATGCTAATATGAGTGATTATGTGAGGAGATGTACTTCTTTCTCGTAAGATACTTCTTTTTCCTCTCAATCTACTCTCATACCCTGCTAGCTCTCACCATCTTCGAAGGTGTGTGAGGTCTTGGGTCTGAGAACGGGGATAATTCAAGTTGTGTTTGATTAAGTGTTTTGCTTGGTGTATGAAGCTTCCATCTTCATTGCACTAGCTAGTCTTGAAGGAACACAAAGAATTGTATTGTACAATGTCTCTCTTGATGGGAGAAACCATAATACAAAGCCTTTTGGAGGGGGGACCGGCTCCATGCAAATCCGGTCCTCAACTGTTGTCAATAGTTAATTGCTCTCTCTTTTGAAAGTATTGTCGATGCTATCTAACTAGGTGTTATGCTTTTTGTTGCTCTCTCCACCCAAGCACTCTTGTAATTCTCATTAGGAATCTATTCTAATGAAATGCCCACTATGTTCATGCTAATTTCCGCTACAAATAAGATTTTAGGCCATTAAATGTTACATTGGTATCAGAGCTCAAGGTTTCTCTTTTCTTGCTCAAGAAGGGAGGTCCTCAAGCTAGCTACAAATGGTTGGTATTATTAATTGCCTGTGAGTAAGTAGAATAGGGATTTTTCAGCCTTGCAGTGCGCCTGCCTTTGTGCAGTTAACGGGGCATCACCGTCGAGAGCTATGGTCTTAATAGTGGAGTCCTACGGGGCTTGCCTACGGCTTAACCACTATTGAGCTATTAGAAGCTTGACAGGAGCCGGTGCTGTTTTGGTGTCGAAAGACCCTCTCTTCTATTCCTTGCAATTAATGGTATTCGAGCCGCGGGTACAGTAGCTTGAGTGCTTTTTCTAAAGGGGTAAAGAGGAGTAGCAACTAGGGCTTGAAGTGCCAAAGTACACCTAAAAAGTTTACACCTAAAAATTGTTAGAATGGCTGACAATATTAAAGAGAGTGAAATTAATGTTGATAACTTTGATTTTGCTCATGAGCAAGCTACTAATGATGCTTCAATGCTTGTTAATTATCTTGTTTCTAGGCTTCAACAAGCCATGGGCAATCCATCTCTCCAAAGTGAAGTGCAACGGCAGCTCCGTGCTCACGGGATTCTCCAAGCTCATCACCATGACGAGAGAACACCTAGGAAGCCTCCTTGTGAGACTACCAAAAGAGGTCTCTCTCCGATTCGGGAAGAAGAAGAGAATCCATATGAAGGGCTCAAGAACTTACTTCTTGATGATGCATCTCCTTCCCAAAGGAGAACTCAAGAGCCTCCACCGAAGGAACGAGAAAGAAGCGAGTCTCCCGCCACCTCGGCGGAGATGGCTCCACGAAGACGGCGGGCTAAACGCTCTCCATCACCACCAAAGCGGAGAAGACCATCACACTCTTCTCCACGCCATAATTCAAAGAGGGATGATAAAAAGCAAGAGAAGAAAAAGGCGAGAAAGAGGACACCCTCTTCTCCATCTTCTTTATCCTCCTCCTCTTATGAAAGCTATGGTGAAGACGACAAAGATCAAGACAAGAAAAAGGCGAGAAAGAGGTCACCCTCTTCTCCACCTTCTTCAAATTCTTCATCTTCTGAAGAAAGTGATGGTGCAACTTTTGAACCATCAAAAAGAAGAGGCCATAGGAAATCCTATGCCGCATGGAAGAGGTCGTCCAAGCTGAAGAAATTCAAAGAGGGAGGGAAGAGCATCTCTTTCCTTACCTATGATGGTACCTTCGGTGCTACAGACAAAGTTTTGGCCTTTATCCAGCAAGTCCTCTAAGCTACGCCATGTAGCTATGCACTTTCAAAAGTCCGCCAGACAATGGTGGTCTAGCCTACGAGCCAACGGTGAAGCTCCACGAACATGGAAGGCTTTAAGAGCTTCCATTATGAAGCAGTTTTTGGCCACCGATGCCAAAGACAAAGTACTCACCGAATGGCGAAGCTTAAAGCTCTCTCCCAATGAATCCATCCACAAATATGTAGACAAGTTTTGGGACTACAACTCAAAGCCACTGTCTTCAAAAAGTTGGATTTTGGAGAGCAAAAGCAACAATTTTGTGCGGGCTTAACCGAAGAAATGGCGGAGTATGTCAACTCCCAAAGGCCACGTACCATATCGGCGGTAATACACCATACTATGGTGGCCTCGCGAATCAATTTCCAAACGGGGGGTAAAAGAAATAATAAGCCCCCGGAAAACAAGGGTTCCAATGAGCCTAAGGGGAAGGACAATGTCCAAAAGTCTCCTAAGGGCAATTCCAACAAAGCTAAAGAGAAGGGAGTTTACAAAGGAAAGAATAAACTCTCTCCTGAAGAGCTTGAGCGTTATCGTAAAGATAACCGGTGTTTCAAGTGCGGCGAACAAGGGCATGCGTACCGCGCTTGTCCCCAAAAGAACAACCGCCAAGATCCTCCTAGAGCTTCTTTGGTTGAAATCCAAGAGGAGGAGATTCACCAAACTCACCACAAAGGATCTCCTCTATGCCATGCTTGGGGAAAGGTAAGAGAACATGATGCTTTTATTCTCTTTGACCCTGGTTCTACTCACAATTTCATATCTATGGAGTTAGCCACCAAGCTAGGCATACAATCCTACGAGATGGGAGATATCCTACCCGCAGACAGTGCCTTCAAGGGGCAAGAAGCTTCAGTCACTCCCTTAATCGGGAAATTGAGGCTTCATGTCCAAGGCTATGTGGACAAAGAGGATTTCTTTATCTCTCCTCTCAAGCATGAGGATGTAATCCTAGGGGCACCATGGTTTGACCGTTTGGCTGCCCATGTTAAATTTCCTGAAAGGAGAATCTCCTTTAAGTTCAGGGAAAAGGACATGTATATAGATGCTAGGGAGATGGGTAACACCATCCCCATTGTACATACACCAGCTTTCAACAAGTCAATAAAGAGCTCTATTTCCGTGTACATGATTTTTGTTAAAGATTCTCAAAATGAACCTAATGCTTTAGCAAAAGAAAATAAAAGCAACCAAAAGGAATTAGAGTTATCCAATTTTCTCAAGGGGTTTCAAGATGTCTTTATTGACGACATCCCTTGTGAGCTACCTCCTAAACGAGGTAATGACGACCATGCAATTGAACTTCTTCCAGGAAGTTCACCGCCTAACAAACCTCCTTATAGAGTTTCTCAAGCTCAACAAGAGGAGATTATGCGGCAAGTGCATGAGTTAATTGAGAAGGGCATGGTTAGGCCTAGCTCATCTCCATTTTGCTCACCTGTGCTATTAGTGCAAAAGAAAGACGGCACATATCGTATGTGTGTCGACTATAGAGCACTAAATAGGATCACTATCAAGAATAGGTTTCCCGTTCCACGGGTAGAAGACCTATTTGATAAGCTACAAGGATCGACCTACTTCAGTAGGATTGACCTAAAAAGTGGCTATCATCAAATAAGGATAGTTGATCAAGACATTGTAAAGACCGCATTTCGTACTACATTTGGTCTTTACGAATACATTGTCATGCCTTTTGGCTTGACTAATGCACCAGCCACATTTAACCGCTTGATGGAGAAGCTGTTCAGACCTCATCGAACCTTCACTGGAGTGTTCTTTGATGATATTATCATCTACTCTAATTCATTAGAGGAACATAAGCAACACCTCCAGGTAATATTTCAAGTTTTAAGAGAGAATAAACTTTATGTTAATCGAAAGAAAAGTGAATTTTTCTTGCAAGAGATTCAATATTTAGGTCACATTATCTCTCAAGATGGAATCCAAATGGATCCATCCAAGTTAGAGGTAATAAAAGGATGGCCTAAACCAAGGAATCTTCATGAACTAAGAAGCTTTATAGGTATGTGTGCATACTATAGACGCTTCATAGAAAAGTTCTCACAAATTGCGGGACCATTACATGACCTAACAAAGAAAAATGTTAGGTATACGTGGTCTGCTAAGGAGAACAATGCTTTCGAAAAGCTTAAAGAAAAGCTTATCTCTCAACCTGTGCTTACACTACCGGATCTCTCAAAACCATTTGAGGTCCAATGTGATGCTTGTGGTGATTGCCTTGGGGCTGTTTTGCTCCAAGAAGGGCACGCCATAGGCTATGAGAGTCGAAGGCTCGACCCTGTTGAGCAAGCTCTAGGCATATACGAAAAAGAACTCCTTGCAGTTCTACATGCCTTAGACTCATGGAAGCACTATTTATTGGGGACTCCTTTCATTCTGCGAACGGATCACCAAAGTCTTAAGTACTTCATGACGCAGACCAAGCTCTCCGACAAACAAATGAGGTGGGCAAATTTCCTTTCGCAATTTCATTTTCATATTGCTCACATTGCTGGCAAGCATAATCAAGTAGCCGATGCACTCTCAAGACGACCGAGAGTGAATGCGGTTTCCATAGCAACTCACAATGATCTATCTTTAATGATAGATGAGTATGCTATTGATCCCGATTTTAGAGATGTGATTTCAGCCCTTGCCTTAGGGAAGAAAGAGAACCATTTACTTTACAAGATGGCTATCTTCTCTATGGCAATAGACTATGCGTTACTAACTCACTACGTGAGAAAGTAATGTATGAATCTCATGCTCCCCCATATGCGGGGCATAGAGGGATTCAGTCTACCCTAAAGGGAATTGAAACATATTTCTATTGGCCTACCATGAAAGTGAACATACATGAGTATGTTTCCAAATGTGTGGTATGTCAAAAGACAAAATTTGATAGAGGGAAGCAACTTGGATTGCTTCAACCCTTGCCAATTCCTAATTCACCGTGGGAGAGCATATCCATGGATTTTATCTTTGGATTGCCTAAGTCTATCCATGGGAATACGGGAATATGGACGATAGTAGACAGGTTCAGTAAACAAGCTCATTTTATACCTGTCAAAAAGACTATCAAAGCCCATCAAATGGCAACCCTCTTCATTTCACAAATTTTCAAGTACCATGGCTTGCCAATGTCCATAGTGTCGGATAGAGATCCTAGAATGACCAGTAATTTCTGGAAGGGTCTCTTTGAGAATTTAGGAACAAGGCTAAACTTCTCTTCGGCCTATCATCCACAAACTGATGGCCAAAGTGAAATAGCTAACCTAACTATTCTCGATCTACTAAAAGCCTATGTAACGGAAGTAGATCAAAGATCCCAATGGGAGAAGTACTTACCCTTAGTAGAGTATGCTTACAATAACACTGTACATACTTCTACAGGAAAAGCACCTTTCGAGGTAATTGAGGGAAGATCAAAAAGTCCCTTGCTACTTAAGGTACATGGGAAGATCTTCGCTGCAGATGAGTATAGCCGAGACCTACAAGAATCTTTCCAAAAAAATTAAGGATGCTATCTCTATCTCACAGCAAAGGCAAAAGGCTGCTGTTGACAAGCACAGAAGAGCCCAAACCTTTAAAGAAAACGATTGGGTCTTGTTAAAGTTTCCCAAGGCTCGATTAAGGCACACGACGGACAAGAATCCTACGGGCCACCAAAAGTACTATGCTAAACTAGCAAAAAGGTACTATGGTCCCTTCCAGATTCTTAGGCCAATCAATGAGATGGCCTATCAACTTAAGTTGCCCAATCATTGGCTCATACACAATGCTTTTCATGTGAGCCTCTTAAAGCCTTACAAAGGAGAGCCACCTCAAGAACCAACTATTGAAGACCCACCGGAGATCGAGGACCACGAGGAGGTGCTGCAGCCCGAGTCCATTCTCCGACATGAAGACAAGGTATTAAGAGGCGGTAAGACTATCCGACGATATCTTATTAAGTTTAAGAATTATCCTTTTGAAGATGCTAGATGGATGCAAGGCATACAATTAAAGGATAACCTAAACCTTGTCAATGCTTACAATGCTTCCCAAGAGTAAGCAAATGTACAAAATGTTAAAAAAAAAATGAACAAAAATTTTTGTCTTATAAGACTCTCTTTTTCTTTATTTGTGCACAAAAATAAAGTAGTATGCATGCTTAGATCAAGTTTGTGGAGACGACGTCTCCCAAACACCAAGTAGAGCTTGTCACTCTACTATGGAAGACTGATAGGACTAATGTGCAGACATGCTTGCGGCAGCCTCAGGCTCTCAAGCGCCAAATGGACTAGTCATCCATTATGGAATGATGTCGTAGGGTAACATAGGGATCCTCTACCCGCTAAGAAAAGGACTCATGTATATGCTTTATCTTCTCTACACCATAGTCGAGGACGACTATGATTTCAAGAGAGAGGTAATGTCATAATAATCAATATCTAATTCTCCTAAATGATTTTCTCATATTAAACTGATCATTTAATGTGGGGAAGTGCCAAGGGAGAAAAAGCTAGAATATTGGTTAAGTTAGCAGACCGGCCACAGTAGGGATCCAAAGGAGGGAAAATAGGGATCCAAAGGGGGGGCCATCTGCAAAAGAGCCATGTGAAACAACGGGCTAAAAAGACCCTAAGGTTCAGCCCATTAAGACTTCCAAAATGCTAAGGTTCCAAAATTCAAAGGTTGTGTCCAAAGGTCAACCTTAGGGAAAATTGGATGCTTAGTGTGGTGCCCAAAAAGTCTTTCTGCATCCCTACATGGGAGGGGGCGAGCCCCAAAGCTAGGGGATGAGAGAGAAAACCACACACACACACACAGGCTCCCTTTACACAAAGGGAATGAGGGACACATGTCAGCTCCCTAGGCCAGATGCCCACAAGGTGTGCCCAATTCCTATTGGAAGACCCTTGAAGTGGACCAATGAGAATTAAGCTAGAGTAAATCTAGTTTAATTAATTTAAAAACATTTAATAAAAGAAACCAATAAGAATTAAGTGTCCTAGAAGACTATTGGGCAATCTCCCAAGGGGTCCAATGAGCATTCAGAAGCCCCATGGCTTGCCTGATTCCTATTGGCCAGGAGGCAAAGGGGTCCAATGAGAGTTTAGTTTAATTATTTAATTATCTAAAGCTCTCACAAAAGGGGAAAGGGGGACACATGTCAGAAGGCTATCACTTATGCTGCTTAATTCCTATTGGCTTGACCTGGGGAGGTCCAATGAGGAAAAAGCCAGCCTAACTTAGCAGCTAGGGCTCGCCCAAGAGAGAGGGGGGGCTGATTTTTGCTGGGCATTCACTCTCACACTCTCACACTTGACCATGTGTGAAGGGAAAAACACTCTATCTCCTCCCAAGCTTTAATGGAGAGCTCATCACCTACTCCAAGCTTGTGAGATAGAAGCCTACATCAACACTCTCTTGGCATGTGGATGCAAATCCAACCAAGAGCCAAGCTTCAATGCATGCTCATCTTCTCTACCAAGCTAATTACTAAGCTAAGCTATGCTAATATGAGTGATTATGTGAGGAGATGTACTTCTTTCTCGTAAGATACTTCTTTTTCCTCTCAATCTACTCTCATACCCTGCTAGCTCTCACCATCTTCGAAGGTGTGTGAGGTCTTGGGTCTGAGAACGGGGATAATTCAAGTTGTGTTTGATTAAGTGTTTTGCTTGGTGTATGAAGCTTCCATCTTCATTGCACTAGCTAGTCTTGAAGGAACACAAAGAATTGTATTGTACAATGTCTCTCTTGATGGGAGAAACCATAATACAAAGCCTTTTGGAGGGGGGACCGGCTCCATGCAAATCCGGTCCTCAACTGTTGTCAATAGTTTAATTGCTCTCTCTTTTGAAAGTATTGTCGATGCCCTTAATGACTTAGTTCCCTTCTACCCCTCCTAGATGGCATACTCCGGGAGGACTGTGTGCATGGGTTGAACAATCGTGTCTATGCATAGCCTTGGTTGGCTCTACTATGCTTTGAAGATCAATGCAATTAAAATCATTATGATGTGCAAGAGTTGGGTCTTGAGTAATTAACTCAAGGGTTTCTGATGTCGAGGTTTTCTCATGCTTTCTTCCAAAGAGCAAATCTTGTAGCTTGTGTGCTCTTTGCTTGATTGTACCGTCAAGATGCTTTGGCATGTTGATTTCTTGAGTTGTTGGTATCACTAGTGACTGTTGTCAAGCTTTTACCTGCTATTGATATCTTGGTTTGTCTTTGTCAGAATGGTGTGGTGGAGTCTTCTCAGACATAACCCTCCATTGCTTGATCGGTTTTACAGTTTGCGGAGAAGATAAGTGCTCCTTTTTCTTCAAAATCCGTTTCGTGTTATGTTGCTTGCTCGGAGATGCTCCTCTCTATGTTTTGAACCTTGGAACCATCTTCGGTACAGTAGATGATGTTTTCGGCACCCAGATTTGAATCGGCTTATCCTTAAGCTGTGCTTTTGGTACCCACATTTCCATGACTCCTTGCATGCTACTTGTAGCATTTGCTTGTTGATAGGATGGAGAAGATTGATGGCTTTGTGGTTTGCTCTATTGGTAACCTCCTTTCCATTCTCCTTGCTTGGTGCAATTGGAACAATGAGTTGTCCGCCTTTAGGTGATAGCTTGAGTTGATTGGTATCCCAATCTGGTACTGCCTTGTACGTTCACATCCATGAGATTCCAAGAATCATTGTCTCATTCATGTGTTCATTTGGTAAGCATACAAACTAATGAGGGCATGAACATCCGTGTACTATCACGTTTAAATTGACTACTCCCAATGTTGGTGTTTGGTTCTTGTTGCATCCTTTGATAGTCATTATTCCTGCTGGCAAAGACTCACTTGTTGCTTTCTTGTACGTGGAATAACTGATTGCATTTACTCAAGCTCATGTATTGACCAATGCATTTGTGCTATGATTGTTCAACTGTACTTTGATGTGAAGGTCCATTCAATCTAACCATTCATCATCTGTTGACACTGCATCTTTCTCTAATTCCCATTGTCGGTCATCTAATTTCAGAGTGTTGATGGGAATAGGTATTTGTTGATTCTTGAGAGTAGCTTTCCTTTTGAGTACCCAAAGCCGAAATTCCTCTTGAGCTTCATCAATAACCTGCTGTCTTTTTATCTTTTTTTGTTTAGCTGCATGCATTCTTTCTAGCAATTCACTGATTAGTGGCAAATTCTCGGGGGGGTTCACCGTTCAGTATCTCCCTATATAACGTGCGATCGCGGAGTATTTTAAAAATCCCTCTTTTAACATGTCTGAATGAATAAAGTGACCCATTATTTTAGGAACTTTTTTCAAAATAGAATATAAAAACCCCTTATTTTAATGTATCTCTGTGAAATTGTTTTAAACTTTTGAATTTTAAAACCCCTCCTTTCGAAATCACGTTATACATTAACATGATTACATAATGCACCCCCCGAGGAAAAATTGTACTTCTTTAAACGACATCCACTAATCCAATTAGCCATTGGTTCACCATCTAGGGTGGACAACTTAACTACTCCACTTAGAGATACATCTTCAATGATAAACGGTCCGTTTCCCTTTTTCGGAAACTTGCGAATGTGTTATTTAACGGAATAGATTAAAACTAAGTCCCTTTTTTGAACATTTTTGTAATTAGATGGGAATCAAAAAACCATTTTTGTTTCCGCTTTTGTGCATAGATGTGAGCTACAGCAATTAGCCTATGCTTATCTAGCTTTTCTAAATCTTCAAGTCTCTCTAACAATTCATGTCTAGTCCACTCAAGATCCTTAGCTACCTTAGTGTCGACAATAGAAATTCTATTGGCAGTATGGCATCAAGACCATAAAAAAGGTTAAAGGGTGTTGCATTTAAAACTGTTTTGGATGAAACTCGATAAGCCCATAGAGCAGCATGGAGATTCATTTCCCAGTCTGTTCTTCCTGAACTAACCACTTTAGTCAATACCGAGCTAAGAATTTTATTTGTATGCTCAGCTTGTCCTTTTGCTTGTGGGTGATACGGAGCTGATTTATTATGGATGACCATAAATTCATTGAGCAGATACTCTTTGACGGAATTTACTCATATCCTCAAGAAATATTCAGCGGCTTGATAAGTAAGTAAGTAGATAGTTACTCCACTTAGGAACAAGTAATATTCCGAACAATGTTACATGAGGTATGGGTGCTTGTTTTTGACATTGAGGACAATTTTTTACAAAAGAATGAACATCACTCCTCATAGCTGGCCAAAATACTCCAAGTCTCAAAATCCGTCTCCTAGTTTGGTCTTCCGCAAAGTGAAGTCCTCCTATGGTAATATGTGCTTGACTTAGGTATTGGGTTTTCTCCTCTGGATTAATACATAAAAGCAATATTCCATCTCGATTTCTTTTGTATAGACTGCCAGCTAGTAATTGATACATAGCCGATTGCTCAATTAATCCCATTGTAATAGGAAGTGGTACTTGCGAATCCACTTGAGCTATGGTCATCAATGATACCATGTTTTCCGACCATCGAGGTATCATTTCAAGAGAGAATAGATATGCATTTGGTACATCATTGTCTACTCCTTTAGGTGGTTCTCCTAAAACAATCCTTGACAAATTATCTGCTCTTTGATGAGTAGTGTCCTTTTTTACAACTACAGTGAAATCAAATTCCAGAAGAATGATGAACCATCTCACTATTCTTCATGTGTTGCATGGCTTGTTGACCAAGTACAATAAGGCTTAGAGGTCCACAAAGAACACAATTTTTTTTGCTAATAGGTAATGTCTATACTTTTTTATGGTATAGATCATTCCTAGTCCTTTCCTTTCGGTGGTGATATAGTTTTCTCTACCATAATCAACTATTGGCTAGCATAAGAAATAGGAAAATAAAATTTTCCGTCTCTTGGTTGAGCTAGTATACATCCGATGGCAAAATTGGAAGCATCTACACGTATGAAGTAACATTGTCAATGATCGTGATCCCAAGTTTAACAGTCTTTTTTGGAGGGTTGTGTTCAAACGATTGGGTACACAACTAAACCTTAATACAACCGATCATCCAGAAACAGATGGTCAGACTGAACGAGTTAGCCAAGTGCTAGAGGATATGCTATGCGCATACGTTAGCAAGAAACAGTCAGACTGGGAAGAACATTTACCTTATCTTGAGTTTGCCTACAATAGTGCTAAGCATGTCACGACTGGATTTAGTCCTTTCATGCTCATGTATGGTTTTCAACCTAGGTCACCTATTATGGTAGGGTTGGCAACCGAAAAACTCAAACAAGTTAAGGATTTTCTCCAAGACCACATGGATATGCTGAAACTCGCTCGGTAGAATGTCCAACAAGTGTAGGATTGGTATAAGAAGTACGCTAATGAGAAATTTTGGCAAGCTACCTTTGAGGAAGGGGAGGAAGTATTTTTATGTGTGCCAGAACATTTAGAAAGTCTGAAAACTGGGCCAACACCTAGATTATCTCCACGAATATTGTGGACCTTTCAAAACTCTCAAGCGAGTAGGTGATCATGCCTACAAATTATTGCTACCTACACATTGTCGTATTCATCTAGTGTTTCATGTAAGCCGTTTACGTAAGCGGTTACATGGGGACGACAATGTCATTGGCCAACAGATTTTGGTTGATTTTGTTGAACCTCCTACCTTACCGCATGAACCTGAACGAATTCTTGATTATCATGATCTACGTACATGTCATCATGTATGTCAACAAGCCTTAATCAAGTGGAAAGATCGACCTGAGGAAGGTGCCACTTGGAAAAACATTAGTGTTCTTAAGAAGAAGTTTCCCACTTTTGTTTTTGAGGACGAAAACTCTTCTTTAAGGGGGGAGTAATGTCAGGGCAAGGGCAAGGCCGGGCTAGGCAGTGTGGAAAGGGGGTCCAACTAGGGCAAAGGGCTAGGAGCTTGCTATATAGTGGGAGGTTGGGAGGTGGACTCTAAGGCACTAGTTCCCCTAGTCTTACAGAGAAGCTGCAAGAGCTGCCACCATACCAACTGGACCCTAGTTCAGTAAAGACAGCCAAAGCAACATATCTGTCCAAAGAACATCTTGAGGAGAACGAAACAATGGTTTTTATAGGTAGGTTTAAAACTGAAGAAGGACGTCAGGTAGAACTAGAGCTGTTTCCAAAAGAGGTCTAAGATGTTGCGGCAAAGCCCGAAATGGAAGAAGTCAATAGAAGGTTTGGACTCATAGAATTCTACGACCAAGAACCATGTGGTGTAGAGTTTCAAAAAGCCTATGAGCTCCTGTCTAGAATCAAGGAAGATGGATCAACCCAGATTACTGACCAGCAAGGGCAGAAGGTAGAAGAGGTAATTACGAAAGAAATAGTGGAAAAGCTTTTCAAATTGCTGACAGAAGGGATGACCATGAGGGCTAGAGATAGAAAAATAGCAAGCACTTTCACCAAAGAGATGCTATGACAACATTTGCTGATCTCATCTAGAAGCAAGTGGAAGAATCAGCACGGTTATATCACCAACACTTCCATTTTCTAGCCAAAATACCTCCAAGGTACACAACACCCAATCATGTAATTGCGATTACATTCACCCAAGTGTTAAAGTCAACAACCAGGCAACCCATTTATCACACACAATATGTGCTATCCACGATGAAGGGTACCAAGAAAGAGGGCAAGATAACCTATCTGTGAGCACCTGAGGTACTTACAAGAATAACATACCATGCTATCGGCATGGCAGACAATTTTCCGCCTACCCCATATCAAAACACATGGATTGTGTCTGCACAACCATCCCCTCGAGCCACAAGGTCCACGAAAAGAGCTATGAAGACTCTGCTGAAAGCTCACATGAAGCACATAGTAGCGCAAGCTTAGACAATGAGAAAATAAGAGCCCGGATTGAAGAGATGAAAAGAAAAGAAGTGGCTGCACATCAGGAAGAACCTCAACAAAAGAAGGCGAGGTTTGAAAGGGAAAATGAGACCTACAAAAGAAGCCGCCAAGCTGCAGGTGAGAACCCAGCACGATGGGTTCGAAGAGATATAAAAAGTCCCCGAACCAAGAGAGAAACAAATCATCCCAAGGATTATCTTGAAAGAATGTACAGGAAGCAAAAGTGTTAAACCTGAAAGAAGCTGAAAGAAAAGCTAGAGAAGAGGCAGCTGAGCAAGAAAGACAAGCTGAAGCAACACAACAAAGTGAAGCCCATCACGTACAAAGTGAGAGTCCCCAGACCATCATCACCTGCTACGAAACAACAAGACCACCCCATGCCAAGCCCTCCACCTTCACCAACACTTAGATCCACTGAGGAAGAGCAAACCAAGGAAAAGGAGCCTGAACCGAAAGAATCAGTAGGATTTGAACAACAGGCAACAACTACTTCGGAGTAAGCCAAAGTAAAAGAGCCAGAACCGCAAAGAACAACAAGTTCTGAATAACAAGAAACTGCTAGTTTTGAGCAAACAAAGGCACAAGATATCGAGGCCACCCCGTGTACCACCACCCAGTAGGAAACGGCCGAGGTATCCACGAAGCCTCAAGAAGACAAAGCATCAGAGGCAACCACACAGCCACAAATAGAGGTAGAGGCCTTGCCGCAACCAGTAATTGACACAGCCCCACCCAAGGAGCCACAAGAGACTGCTGAAACATCTAGGCAACTCACAGAACAAGAAGACTGGCAGAAAAATGATAACTAATTCTCCAAGTAAATGAATATGCCAAACAAATGCAGGAAATGGCAGAGAAGATGCGATCAGCAGCACTTAGCCGTAGTGCTAAGGCTAGAGAGTTGGAGATGGTGATAGATGCTCTACAAGGAGAACTAGAGGATAGGATGACTGTCATCACGGATCCTAGCATATTAACATTAGCATGAACCAATATCCGTGATATAAATATGCAAACTTGAATAGACCTTTGTGTTAGTTAGCATATATTAATACACATTTTCTTCTCATTCCCAATGTTTGCTAGTAAGCATACACATATGATAGTTACCACAATAATCATATTAACTAAGTACCATGTCTATGTTGCTACCATCAATTAACTTCACCCGCTTTGCTCACAAAGTAATCTCACAAAAGTGCTTTATCTAATTTCCTAATTCCACTACTCCCAAAGTTCGTAGGCCATTTCCATTACATCAATGCTAGAAATACGTTGCCAAAGATTATTGAGATTTAGGCCTTTATCATTGTTTTGGTATTTAAATGCCACCATTTTTTCCAACAGGTTAGCATATGTATGATCCTCTTGATTCTTTTGTTGTACATTGGTAGTGCTTTGTGTAATAGGTTTTCAGGTTACAATAGGGGTTGATGAAGTCTTTTGAAGCTTGCTAAGCTTCTTAAGGGTTGCTCCTTGTTGCACTTTTTCTTTACCCATTTTAAGAAGAGACTGTAGGAGTGGGTTGATTTTCTATAATTGAGTTTCCAACAACAATTTTGAAGCCCACTTTGTTCTTGATCCCTATGTGACTATATTTTGTAGTTGTCTTGTTGTCCACTTGATGGACCTTGGGTTTTGATAACCATATGTGGATATTATTGTTGTAAAAGTCTTGTCCTTGTGGTAGAGGATGAGCGATCCATTTGGAGGTGGTATTACCCTAGGTTGTGGTTGGCTACCTTTTAGTGGAACTTTGTGCCACATGATTGTTCTTAGTGGTTTGAGGTTGAGCTACTATTTTAGGTAACCATATTTGATATGTCAACCACCTACCCACAACTCAGCTACCTTGACCTGCTACATCACGCACACATGACCATAAATGTTAGTGTCCAACTTCTCAGAATCCATTCCATAACGGAACCAACTTGCCAATGAATTAGGTTATTAAACTATAGGGGTAGAGTGTTGAGTTTACACCTACTTGGGGAACCTTAATTACCCCCCCTAGGACTTTCCCCAACCAAACTCATGTCAAGTAAAATAAATAAATACTCAAAGAACAAAATAAATAATAGGATGACATTGGGCATTCACTTGAGATGCATAAAATTTAACACGCTCTATGTAGCTAATTATGGACATAAGTAGGTAGACCACGTTGATAAAGAAGCTACCATGGATACTCCAATAGTATGTCTACTATAAATATACATTGAGTTTTGCAAACTCATTCCCAATGTTTGATAGTTAGCATACACATATGCTATTTTTCACAATAGTTAGCATACAGGTTTGTGATCGTTAGCATATTAAAGTATGTAAACTAGCACTGCCACTTAGCATAAGATTTTATGTTTAGTTAGCATAAACCTGTATCAGCTAGCATACATATGTATGCTAGCTAGTGTATATAAGTTCACTAATTCTTATAGCCAATAAGTATACAAAAGTCATCATGTGTATGGAAAATCAGTTTATAGTAGAGACATTGACACTTACTTGTGTGCTAGTTATCATTTTAATGTATGTTAACTGGCACACAAGTAAGTCTTGATGTATATACTATAAACTTATTTTCCATACATGTAATGACTATTATATACGAATTGGCTAAAATTGTATACACTAGTTAGTATACATGTGTATGCTAATTGTTACATGTATATGAGTGTCCAACTGGCACACAAGTATATGCTAATTAGCAAACAATGTTATGTTAGTTAGCATAAACTTGTGTGTCAGTTAGCATACACATTTGTTCTAGTTAGCATACAACTCAATGCTAGTTAGCAAACACTCATATGCTAACTCATGCACAAGTGTATGCAAGTCATTACCTTTTGCATGTGTGGAAAATACATTTATAATTTAGTCTTACATGTATGCTATTTAGTGCACACACGTATGCTAGTTAACATACATGTATGATAATTAACATATGCCTATATATAAGTAGAAAATTGTGTGCTAGTTAACATATACCGTGATGTGTTTTTGTTGGTTGCCTATGCTTACTAAGAAAGGATATGAGGAAGTGAAGGCATCAGACAGTCCATACACACTTTTCTAGAAATTAGTTCTTTTGTTTCTTAGAAATTAAGGATTAGTTAAATTCCAAATGGCATGCTATTATAGACATTCCTATAGGTTTTTGCAGTTAAAATAGAGGTTTCTTGTTTTTAGGATGTGATCCATGGTATCTTTATGCAGTGCACAAGAGCAACTATACATAAACGTGGGGCATATTGTTAAAAAGTTTGAAATAATATGTATCTTTTTGCTTGCAATACAATCCCTTTATGGCATATGAACCTTCGGGAATCTTAATTTGCCATTCATCCATGTAATTGTCTTGAGCCACTTACTTCTCTAAAACACACTTGACAAGATCAAAGTTGAGCACTTTTGTATTAGTTGCGGAATCCAGATGCACAACAAAATTCTCACCGACTTGAGGTGCATTGATTAACACATCATGATGTCCTTTATACAGTGCCTCATTTAAACCTTCCTCATCATCTAAGATATCTAGAAAAGGTTGCAAAACATGGTATTTCTAGGTTAGAGCATATGCTTTATTGATGCATCTATTCCAAAGACCATGCATGCAAGCAACACAAAAACAAGCCAAATTTTTGGTGGCCAGCCTTGTAGAATCATGATGGTTATACCCACAGATGGAGTACCAAGTCCTAGAGTTTGGGATAGGTTGATAGTTCCATTTTACCTCCCTATCCACCTCTCCTACTTGGACCTCCCAGAAAACACGCACAATGTCTTCTTATTTTAAGGAAAGTAAGCATTCACACCCTCACATAGGTTGGCCCTACAATAAGCATACATTAGAATTATATTAAATAATGTAGCACCATTTAAATTTATCTATTGGTGAGTTAAAGGTTCTCTTCACCACAACCCTTGCACTATCATGTTCTCCCTTGCCATGTCCTACTGCTGAGAAGAAAGGGCTCATTTGTATCCTTGTCAAACTTGCATACCTAGATACGAAGTAGAAAGGCCTACATGCCTTGAACTATGAAGCAACATTGTTGGACCACACTTAGTGTGGTCCAATCACACCTAGTGTGATTAACTATTATGCCTTTGTCCTTTAACCTTTCAAAGTACAACTGCCAAAATGAACCATTATAAGGCTTCATGAATTGGATGATAGCATGAAAAGGTGGTCAATTTTTAGGACATATTTAGGTGTTTTTGAGGTGCTTCTAAGGATTCATTTGTTCCCTTTTCTATATTTATTGGAGATGTGGAATCTCAAAGAAATGCAAAAGGGTATGTCAAGAAGGCAGTATGTTTTGTAGCACTTTTGTCTATGATGCAATAGATTCTCATTCACGTGCTGCATACAAAGGTACAGAGAAATAAGTGTTCCACGTGCTACTTCAATTTCTTGCAACCTGGCATGGATAGAGCAAGAAATAAGTGTGCACGCTTGCCACCTCTGGGTGACAACGATCTTTAGCTCGTATGTAGAGTACACCATGCTCTCTCTCTCTCTCTCTTTCTCTCTCTCTCTCTATGTGTGTGTGTGTGTGTGTGTGTGTGTGTGTGTCCATTTTGGTTATTTTGATTATCATTGTGTTTGTTTGTATAGGGGAATGAGGACTCTACTATGAATGTGCACCATGACAAAGAAGTCAGCGAGCGACTGATGTGGGCTCAACTAGTGTGCATTCATCCAACAACAAGCCTAGGGACACAAACACAACATTGGACAAAAATTTTGGAACTCTTGGTGACAAAAGCATTGGTAGATATCAACTCTCTCTCTTCAACTACAGGTAGAAATATGCATTTCAATGACTATTTATGCTGTCAAATTTTGTTTGTAGCATTAACTTCACGGAAGGCTCAATACCCCAAGAAAAACAGTTTTGCTATACATGAGAGGAGGTGCATGGGGAGCATGGATTAAGCTTGGAAGGCAAGCTCTACCATCACCTCAGTGAGGCCGATGTCATAGATGAGTATTGCTTGTCAATCTTCAAGAAGAATCAAGAGAAGAATTTTAAACTCTTTCTACATATGATGCGACCCGAGTATGTAGATGAGTGCAGGTTACTATTTCACAAAGTCTACCAAGTTGTGCCAGCCAACAGAGAGATCACACACAAGTTTCCAACTTTGTTTCTGTATGAGTGATGCCCATCTGCTTGGCAGGATCCTGGAAGTCAAAAGGTTGCATGTGCTTATTTTAGTGAGCAAGTATTGGACCATTGCAAGAAGCTTTCAGGTGGCATTGACAAGAAAGTAAAGGATTGGCTGGAGAGCAATGAGGAGCCATCCCTTCAGCCCCATCGTGTTGACAATGTTGGGGCAAGAGGCATAGGTGGGAAAAATGTTCTCTTTTCTAGTAGCACTTTATCTAATTAGTGCCTCCCTTGATAAGCTAGCAACTAAAAGCACATGTGGAGCAAATTCTGGATGCAAAAAGGCATGCATTGAAGGTTGTGAACACAACATTGGATACAGTGAGAGTAGAGCTACAAGACAAGAACCAAAATATGTGGAAGATACAGGGAACATCTTCAACCATGGCAGAGGTTCATGGGCGATTGCAGAAGCTCCACATATTAAAAGCCAACATGGAGGGATCCGTTGATGCTACTCACCCTAGTTTTTTGGTGATTGAAGGCAAGGTGGTTTCTCTTGGTAATGCACTCATAGGCCTTGCGATTGATGCAAGCACCTCCAACATAAGAGATGAGGTGGATCGTCTCAAGGTATCCCTAAACCCATTCTTAGGTACATTAATATGCAAACATGAGAATAACTATGCATTAGGGAAATAGGTAAAGGCATTGCATTGTTACATCATAGGTGGATAAATTCTCAGCAAATGAAAAAGGTGAAGAGATACATGTGGTTGGGTAGGTCAACTCTATTCATGGTACTTTATTTTGTTATGTTTTTTTTTCATGCCAATTTTTTTCCTATATGGTAGTGCCCAAAGTACTTGACATATGATGACATGGTAGTCTTTGCTTGGCATGGCGGTTATTTCTACTATGGTGTAAGTGCACTAGGTATTTGACATGGTAGTTTGTTTTTTTGCTTTGGGGTTCTTTTATGACATGTTTGTTTTTTCTATTATGGTGGTTGTTCCCAAGGTACTTAGCATGGTTGTTTCTTATGTTATGGTGGTTTGTCTCTTTGTTATAATAGCTAGTTATGTTATGGTGGTAGTGCCCAAGGTACTTGTTGGCATAATATTTTTATTTTTAAGGTCGTTTTTGTTTACATATTCATTGTTTATGATATTGGGCAATGCCCAAGGTATTTTTTTTAATGTCTTTAATTCTATGATGGTTTTGTTTTCTACTGAAGTTTGTATATTATAGAAATTGTGCGAAAGGTACTTGTCATGGTAAATTGTTCCACCATATAAGGTACTTTTCATTTTTGTTTTTTCTTCTATGGTGGTTTCTTTTTTATTGGAGTTTGTATATTCTGGTAGTTGTGCACAATGTACATGTCATGGTAGTTAATTACACCATAGAAGGTACTTTTCATTTTTTCTCTTCTATGGTGGTTTCATTTTTTTTAATTGAAACTTGTCTATTATAGGAATTGTGTGCAAGGTCATTGTCATGGAAGCTTTTTCCACCAGAGAAGGTACTTTTCATTCTTTTCTCTTTGATGGTGGTTTCTTTTTTTATTGAAGTTTGTATATTATGGTAATTGTGCACAAGGTACTTGTCATGTAATTTTTTTTTCACCATAGAAGGTACTTTTCATCTTTGTTTTTTCTTCTATGATGGTTTCTTTTTTATTGAAGTTTGTATATTATGATAATTGTGCACAAGGTACTTGTGATGTTTGTTTGTTCTCCTATGGTGGTTGGTTTATTTTTTGGAGTTTGTATGTAATGGTGGTTGTTTCCAAGGTACTTTATATGGTAGTTTGTTGTCTTATGGTGTTTTTCTGGGAGTTTGTATGCTATGGTGGTCCTGCCCAAGGTAATTTATATGGTAGTTTGTTCTCTTATGGTGTGCTCTTTTGGAGTTTGTATGTTATGGTGGTTGTGCCCAAGGTACTTTTCATGGTAGTGTTTTCTACCATGGTGGTTTTATGGGTCATGGTTGTTTCTCCAAGTAATCATGTCGTGCATAAGGTAGCTATTATGGTACTTTTCTTGGTCATGGTGGTTATTTTTTGTCATGGAAGTCTTTCTTGTCATGGTGGTAGTGGTTTGTTTACAAGTCTTTGCCTTGTTGGTTTTTTTGGAAAGGCAGGATTTTGTATAGTGGTAGTGCCCAAGATACTTGTCATGGTGCTTCTCATAGCTATACCCTGTGGGATAATCTTTGCTTTTAATTTTTCATGCAAAAAAAGGTGACTGACTTGGAAGCATCAACAAGTCAATGTTTGCAACAAATCAGCTTTTGTGAGAGCTTACTAGAGCAAGTGAAGCAAGGTGACACAATGTTATTGCTTTCGACAACTGGCCAACATGTGAGCCACTCGCAGGCTATAGTGTCTGTTCCAAGAATATGCGCCACATGTGGGCTTGCATTTATGGATTTCGATGTGGTTTGCATGCACATTCAAGCATGCGGTCATGCATACCATGCTCTATGTTTTGCTGGTTGGGTTAAATTGGAGATGGTATGTGTTGATACCTCCTACAAGAGGATTATTCCAGACTCAGTTAAATCAATGCTTCTGCATACAGGTTGGTTGTAGTTTCTTCAGTTCTCATTATATTGTTTAGTTTTCCTTCAACTATCTGTTGATTGCGCAAGATGCAACTTTACTAATCTGCTTGCAGATTTTGCTCATATTCCTTGTGTGTCTCCAGTAGAAGATGGCGTGCCAAAGGAGGATAATGGTATTCATTGCATTGACCAGAAAACTTTAGCTGGCAAGGAAGAGTCGCATGTGAATACTGAGAAAACTCCAGTTGTGGAGGTGGAGCCCTGTGTAATGACAACAATTGAGTCACAACCAAGTGAAATCAGTCCAAAGGAAGATGCAAACATTGACCTTGCAGAGGTAGTAGCACAAGAGGGAGTGGATGCAGTGTAGCGCATGGTAGTAGCAGTGATGAGAATCCAGACGCTCCCATATTTTTGAGTGACATGATGAAGGCATCAAAGAAGCTCAAGAAAAAAGAGGTAAGTGGTAATGATATTGGAGCTGTCAACTTATAGGAAACAACTACTTTTGATTGATGTGTGGGTTTATGACGTAGTTGAACCTTCCAAGAAGAGTAAATCTTCTCCAGCCACACGCTCAAAGAATCATGCTCAACATGCTCCAACTGAGAGTAATGGCGAGTCTTGTTTTAGAGTCTGTCTTGTTCGTGTTGTGACCTTTACAATTTAAGAGTTTGAGGCAGTCTGAATGAGTTTAGTATCCATGTCTCTACTTCAATGCCTGCTCGACAACATATTTAGTCTATTGGTTTTTGGTTCCAGGTGCATATGTCATTGTGCAAGAAAGTTAAGTGCCCAGATGCCTCCTGCAATGAAGAAGACCCTCAAGAAGAGTATTCCCCTCTACAACCCTTCTATTGTTTACAACTCCTCAAACCCTTCTACTGCTTCCAACCAATCAAAGCCTTGAGTTTGTAGGAAATTGTGACATTGAAGGCACATTAGTCTTGTCCATTTTTAATGACAAGAATGAGAGGTCCCCTCCCCGTCTCACCTTGACATAATTGGAGGACACCTGACAACCGCTAGATCCTCTACGAAAGCAAAAAAAAAAAGGCTAAGAAGAAAACCAGTGGATGGTCTCTCATCACTTATTGAGTTGAGTCCAGGCCACCAGTGAAAGGAATCTAGCTCCGTCCCATAGGGGAAAGCATAATTACGTACTATCGGTCCTAATCTCATCTTCTAGGAGGAGAAAAAACCACGGTGCCTTTTTTCATGTAGCTTTCATAGGCACGTACATCGAGTTCCTGCCACTCTGGCATAATAAGATATCTAATTTCGTACTCTATCACACAGGGTAGAGAGTTCCCGACTGATCGAGACCACCCGTCTCGCAGGATTTGGCACACCAAGCCAAGCCCCCACTTTCCACCTCGCACTCACACATAATCTTTGTGTGGCCTAATTACTAACACATTGTTGTTCAACACGTACAATTCCTTCTTTATATTTCCTTGACACAAGTTCCTTAAGACAATCCCTTCAATCAAGAAAAATCGGCACCAAAACATATCATTCCTAGGAAAAAGTATCAACAATACAATACTTCATTAAAGATTCCAATGTCCTAGAGTCGTGAGGACCTCCAGCGAGTGTTAACTCCACCCGTTGTCAACTGGCCGCCCATACAATCAGTCCATGATCCACCCAATTCTTGGAGTAACTCTCAGGGTCAAATCATATATCCACCGCATCAAAAGCAAGCCATGGACATATCCACTGCATAAAAAGCAAGTCGTGGATTTAGCTCCTGTGATAACTTCGCAACCTACCGCCTTGTGATCAATAGGGGGTTCAGACTAAGTCAACATTGGAATAATGAATGAAATTTGGTTGAGATAGTTTTTCCTAACAACTATTCTTTCCTACCTCAAAGCAGACTTTCCATAAAGCATTTATTTTCTATTTAATTTAAATTTAAATTTAGATAAAATCATTAAAGTACTTATGCCATTGTCTCATTTGGACTTCCAACATATTTTGGGGAAGTTTAGACATTTCCAACATATTTTGGGAAAGTTTAGACATTCCTAAAGTTATTGTAATGCAATGCTTATGTAAGGTACAAAATAAAATCCATCCTACCTCATGAATTTCCTCCTCGTCGCTTCGTGAGATGCCTAGATTTCCCTCTCTCATTGGCGCTTTACCGTTGGTTACCATGTTGCTAGTGCCCGCCTCGCGGTCTTAGCACCACCAAACCGAGTTCTTTTAGGAGCCATTTCTCACTACTAGGATTAGTTCTTTCAGAAAAAACGAAGAGACTATGTGTGGTAAAAAAATTCCCACAACAACCAATGAGGAAACTTAACAAGGATATCCTTAATCTTACACATATTACTAGGCTAATTTACAAAGATTTCACAACTATAAGGGTGCAAGATAACTCAAGAATACAACGAGATGATTATGCCCTAATTACTCATAAACTCGTCCTAAGATTATCATAATCAAAACTTCTCCCATATGCAATATGAGATTAAGATTAATGCACTAACTAGATGCATCAATATAACACACAATGATAGACTATAACCATGCAAATACCAACTGTAATAGATGATTAAATTCTACACAATCATATGAATGATTTGCTAGTGCAAAACAAGACCCTAACTATGCATCTTTTAGTATACAAGAAGTCGAGTCATAATTATGCCCTAATTTCATGGGAAAATCAAGGGTTTAATCACCTTAATTATACTTCAATTTGGGTACATAACAAAGAGGGACAAAAAAAAGATTCGCCATATCTTAGAGAATCATAGGTGAAAGAGCTTTACAACATAATTATGCACAACATGCTTAACTAGCAAAGCTAATTATGT
Organism: Adiantum capillus-veneris; assembly: GCF_014529385.1. Taxonomy (NCBI): domain Eukaryota; kingdom Viridiplantae; phylum Streptophyta; class Polypodiopsida; order Polypodiales; family Pteridaceae; genus Adiantum; species Adiantum capillus-veneris. The sequence continues at coordinate 69,847,458 of NC_140958.1, read as the reverse complement.
GCATAGACTTATGCTCGATCAAAGAAAAATTAGATATCCTTAAGAAGCAAGGTTCTCCTTAATCCAACAATGGAAATACAAACAATGGATGGAAACCATTCACAATACCTCACATGGATTATATTAGGGAATATATTGCTTAATGCTGTAGCCAGCTAGCATAATTAGGCTCAACATAATTATGCTAGCTATAGCCAGCTAGCATAATTAGGATCAACATAGGAATCTTCTAGAGAAAAGAGGCTATAGAGCAATAGGATTAACATAAACATAATTTAATTACCCTTGGTTAAGATCTCCTTTGTGTACTAAGTGATGTAGAGAAGGCTTCACAAAAATTCACTCTAGCAGCAGCACTTCCTTGCACTGTGTTGGGGATTGTGTGTCCACCGGAGAGGGTTGAAGCTACTCTTATATAGGCATCCCCCTCAAGAAGGTTCGATTTGCCTTGCTAAAACTGGAACTATAGAGTCCACACACACACACACACACACACACACACACACACACACACACACACACACACACACACTCCAAGTGCCATGCCAGGTGTGGGGGTTCCTTATTGAGGTGTCCTCACTTGCCCATCTCACTTACCTATTCACCCCTCTCTCTCTCTCTCTCTCTCTCTCTCTCTCTCTCTCACACACACACACACACACACACACACACACACACACACACACACACACACACACACACATAGAAATAAATTTCCACAAGGGGGGGTAGCGCTAGGTCTTTTCTATCTTGAAAGGGTGTGGTGGCCTAAGTCCATGCCTCATTGCCCATACTATGCCACACCTCACTCTTGACTCATGTTCGACCTTATCTAGGCCATGCTTAGCCTCCATGCTACAATGTCCATGCCTAACCTAACACTTCTCAAAAGACTAGCTATGCACATGACCCATGCCCATACATGATGGGAACACATGCCCATGCATACGCATGACCATGCATGCACATCCATGCCCATGTAGACCCATGCATACACATCCACATCCATGCCATACATACCTTAGAAAATGCTAACCTTAGGTTAATTAGACTTATACTAACCCAAATTCAATTTTGAAACTTGTTAACTCAAGACAGACCTACAGGTAATAGATACGACTACCTACCATAATTATCAGCCTCTGGCGTCCGGACCCTATTTTTAAGGAACCTTGGGTCGGTGCACAGTTTGACGAGTCGGTCGATCCTATACCGTACGGGTGGTCAAAAAAATTTTATTTATGGAAAGATTTCAGGAAACATGACTTTGATCGAAAGTAAAAGTCCTACAAAAACTTCAATACAAAAGTGATATCTTATCACTAGAAACTACTAAAAATAGAAACTTTTACCATTCAAAAACTTGGATCCAAAACGTTACATAGGATTTCTTTTGCAAGAAAGATGGAAACCTTACATTCTACCCAATGTGAAAGAATTGAGGTGCCCTCATCTCAAGGGTAAGTTTGGGTAATCCGTCTAAAGTGTTAGTTGATCTTCCCACGTTGTATCTTCTTCTGGAAAATCTTTCCAATTGACTAGATGTTCGATGATGTTCCTATTCCTTAGTTTTATTTCCCGCGTCTCAAGGATGTAATCAGGTTGTAGCTCGAGAACAAATTGAGTAGGAATAACGACTTGTTCTGTATCTACAAGATGATCGGGATTGGGAATATAGGGTTTAAGCAAACTCACGTGAAAAATGTCATGAACTTTAAGGTTTGAGGGTAACTGCAACTTGTAAGCTTGGTCACTTACAACCCTTACAATCTCATAAGGTCCACAGTATCTTGGGTTAAGCTTCTTGAATTTTCCCAAGGATAGATTACTTCGCTTGGGTTTAACCCTGAGAAATACCTTATCCCCTACATAAAAGTTCTTTTAGATCTCTTCTTGTCTGCATAATGCTTCTGTCTATCCTGAGTTGCTTGAATATCCTTGCGAATTGCTTTAGTCTGCGCTTCCATGTATTCTAATATTTGCTTTGACTCCACTTTAATAGTTGGATCAAAAAAGTTCAGTGGAGCTATACACTCTTTTCCATAGAGTGCTTTGAATGGTGACATTCCTATGCTTCTATGATCGAAAGATTTATAAGCATACTCTACTAAAGGGAGATGTTGAATCCATTTCCTTGGCTCTTGTGAACAATAAGCTCTAAGAATATCCTCAATTACTTGGTTTACCCTTTTAGTCTGCCCGTCGGTCTGAGGATGATATGCTATACTGAAGCATAGCTAAGTTCCAATTTCTTGAAAAAGAAAAGTCCAAAACTTTGAAGTAAACTTCACATCTCTATCACTGACGATTCTTCTCGGTAACCCGTGAAGTCTAAAGATTTCCTTGATGAAAGCCCTACTGATGTCAGAAGCATTGTAGATTGGCTTGACAAGTATCAAGTGAGCCACCTTAGTGAGCATATCAACAACCACAAATACAGAATCGTAGCCTCCAACAGAAGGTAATCCGGTGACAAAATCCATACTGATATACTCCCATTTCATTTGAGGTATATCAAGAGGTTTGAGTTTCCCGAGAAGCTTGATTTGTTGTGAGGAATTCAACTTTATCACCTTGGCACGTTCTAGGAGCTTGAATTACGGTGTACTACTCGCGAGCACCAGGATTATCTATGGTAGCATGCATCACTGCCCTTTTGTCTGCTTCATCTCCTACAGTCGGTTGTCCAACTGTAGCATTCGCCCTAGCAACTGCACCACGTCCTCGTCCTCTGCCTCCTCTTCCTCGTCCTCCACGATTATTTAGTTGACCTCTTCCATTGGCATTGAGAGGTACTGCATTTGCACCAGATGCATGAATCTTCTTGGGACACTTGTTTCCGTAATGGCCGTACTCTTGGCATTCATAGTAGAACACATTGGGAAATGCATTAGCAATTGAAGTAGCTACCACGGGACGATTTTGATAAGTAAGGTTTGCCGGTCTGTTATCTCAATTATTCGTTTTGGCCCTCTTTGCTAAGTAATTTCTTCTGCCCTGAGCAGCTTTCATGATTTCCACAATTAACGGCTTGGCTCTTAGCAAAGCATCTTGCAATGTTGTTGGTCTAAAAGCTTCCAACCTACTGTTCAATGGTTCTATGAGGCCTTGGCAGAACCTCCTTTTTTCTTGTAGCTTTCAAAGGCACGTACATTGAGTTCCTATCGCTGTGGCGTAATAAGATATCTAATTTTGTACTCTATCACACAGGGTAGAGAGTTCTCAACTGATCGGGACCACCCATCTCGTAGGCTTTGGCACACCAAGCCAAGTCCCCACTTTCCATCCCGCACTCACACAGAATCTTTGTGTGGCCTAACTACTATTACATTGTTGTTCAACACTTATGATTCCTTCTTTATATTTCCTGGACACAAGTTCCTTAAGACAATCCCTTCAATAAAAAAAAATCGGCACCAAAACATATCATTCTTAGTAAAAAGTACTCAACAATACAATACTTCATTAAAAATTCCAATGTCCAGGAGTCGTGAGGACCTCCAGCAAGTGTTAACTCCACCCGTTGTCAATTGGCCGCCCATAAAACTAGTCCATGATCCACCCAATTCTTGGAGGCTCTCCGGGTAAAATCATGTATCCACCACATCAAAAGCAAGCCATGGACATATCCACCGCATAAAAAGCAAGTCGTGGATTTAGCTCCTGCGATAACTTCGCGAGCTACTGCCCTATGATTAGTAAGGGGTTCAAACTAAGTCGACATTGGAATAATGAACAAAATTTGGTTGAGATAGTTTTTCCTAACAACCATTCTTTCCTACCTCAAAGCACTCTTTCCGTTAAGCATTCATTTCCTATTTAATTTAAATTTAAATCTAGATAAAACCATTAAAGTACTTATGCCGTTGTCTCAGTTGGATTTACAACATATTTTGGGGAAGTTTAGACATTCCTAACGTTATCGTAATGCAATGCTTATGTAAGGTACAAAATAAAATCCATCCTACCTCATGAATTTCCTCCTCGTCGCTTTGTGAGATGGCCGGATTTCCCTCCCTCATTGGCGCTTTACCATTGGTCACCATGTTGCTAGTTCCCGCCTCATGGTCGTTAGCACCACCAAACCGAGTTCTTTTAGGAGCCATTTCTCACTACTAGGAATAGTTCTTTCAGAAAAAACAAAGAGACAATGTGTGATACAAAAATTCCCACAACAACCAATGAGAAACTTAACAAGGATACCTTACTCTTACACATAATACTAGGCTAATTTACAAAGCTTTCACAACTATAAGCGTGCAAGCTAACTCAAGAATACAACGAGATGATTATGCCTTAATTACTCATAAACTCATCCTAAGATTATCATAACCAAAACTTCTCCTATATATGCAATATGAGATCAAGATTAATGCACTAACTAGATGCATCAATATAACACACAATGATATACTATAACCATGCAAATATCAACTGTAATAGATGATTAACTTCCGCACAATCATACATAGATTATGCATAATTTGCTAGTGCAAAACAAGACCCTAACTATGCATCTTTTAGCATACAAGAAGTCTCATAATTATGCCCTAATTTCATGGGCAAATCAAGGGTTTAATCACCTTAATTATACTTCAATTTGGGTACATAACAAAGAGGAAAAAAAATATTTTCCATATCTTCGAGAATCATAGGTGAAAGAGCTTTACAACATAATTATGCACAACATGCTTAACTAGCAATGATAATTATGTGCATAGACTTATGCTCGATTAAAGAAAAATGAGATATCCTTAAGAAGCAAGGTGCTCATTAATCCAAAAATGGAAATACAATCAAAGGATGGAAACCATTGACAATACCTCACCTGGATTATAATAGGGAATATATTGCTTAATGCTATGGCCAGCTAGCATAATTAGGCTCAACATAGGAATCCTCTAGAGAAAACCGGCTATGGAGCAATAGGATTAGCATAAACATAATTTAATTACCCTTGGTTAAGATCTCCTTTGTGTACTATGTGATGTAGAGAAGGCTTCACAAAAATTCACTCTAGCAGCAACACTTCCTTGCACTATCTTGCGGATGGTGTGTCCACTAGAGAGGGTTGAAGCTACTCTTATATAGGCATTCCCCTCAAGGAGGTTCGATTTGCCTTGCTAAAACTGGAACTAGAGAGTATACACACACACACACACACCTCCAAGTGCCATGCCATATGTGGGGTTTCCCTAGTGAGGTGTCCTCACTTGCTCATCTCACTTACCTATTCCTCCTCCTCTCTCTCTCTCTCTCTCTCTCTCTCTCTCTCTCACACACACACACACACACACACACACACACACACACACACACACACACACACACACATAGGAATAAATTTCTACAAGGGGCGGTAGCTCTAGCTCTTTTCTATCTTGAGGGGGTGTGGTGGCCTAAGTCCATGCCTCATTGCCCATACTATGCCACACCTCACTCTTGACCCATGTTCCACCTTATCTAGGCCATGCTTAGCCTCCATGCTACACTCTCCATGCCTAACCTAACACTTGTCACAAGACTAGCTATGCACATGACCCATGGCCATACATGATGGGAACACATGCCCATGCATGCCCATGACCATGCATGCACATGCATGCCCATGCCTACCCATGCATGCACATCCACATCCATGCCATACATACCTTAGAAAATGCTAACCTTAGGTTAACTAGACTTATACTAACCCAAATTCAATTTTGAAACTTGTTAACTCGAGACAGACCTGTAGGTAATAGATATGACTACCTGCCATAAATAGCAGCCTTCGATGTTCGAACCCTATTTTTAAGAAAACTTGAATCCGATCCACAGTTTGATGAGCCGGTCGACCATACCGGTGGTCAAAAACTTTCTATTTATGGAAAAATTTCACAAAGCATGACTTTGACTGAGATTAAAAGTTCTACAAGAATTTCAATACAAAAACGACATCTGATCACTAGAAACTGCTAAAACTAGCAACTTTTACCATTCAAAAACTTGGATCCAAAACTTTACATAGGGATTTGGTTTGCAAGAAAGATGGAAACCTTACAGCTCCACATTATTTCAATGCTAGTCAAAGTGTAGTACCTACAAAAATGACAAATCTTCAATACTGGGCAAAAACCAAAACTCTTGAAACCATTAAGCAGAGGTGGAAGAAAACTTAGCATACCTTGACACAAAGAGGAATGTTCTAATGACTTGAATTGAGCATCACATCCATTTGACCAAACCCAATGCCGTTTCACAAAGCTGAAACCTTCCTCTTGCAGCCAAGCACTGTGCAGCTGCAAGCAATGCTACACAAATAGCATGTCATGATCTTTATCATCTGAAATGTAGAAATATGTGTATTTTAACACCTTGTCTTCCTTGCCTTGAATGTATGTGATGTGCACAAAGATAGTGACTTGTGAAGAGTACCAATGCATTGACTGGATTTTATTTTGCTCCTTAAAGAGTAATTTTTTGCAAAGTCTATAACAAAAACTACAGCACTCTAGGAAAACTTTGAATGCAATCGTTAAACTATTGAGATTGCCAGCAAGGAATAAAATTGTGCCGAATGTAAGTGGTTAGATGATTTTGAAGGAAAGATGTGAAATCCTTGCATCCCATTTGCTTCACCAGAAGATCTTTGCACTTCTTGCCATCAGAATGGGATGAGGCAACATCTTCAAACAACTTAGCTAAAATCTGGATTGCATTTTTCAAATTTTCTTTTGGATAGAGCATTAACCTCTCCAACCCACATTTAGGACATTCTCCCTTCAAGCAAGGTAGCTTATGAAACACAGACTCACTTGGTTTTGCACATAACACCGTCTCAATAAGCGTGTTTATGCTAGTGTATATGTACGTTGCATCTTGACACTTATTGGGCGCCTCTTTTGGCAAGTATATAGCACACATGAAACCACACCCATTGTTGTGCATCCCTATTTTTCTTTGTCTCATGTGGTTGAATGCTTCCTTGAGGTATATCACCTGAATGTGAGCAATACAGTAACACGTGTAACGGTCCTTCAACTTACGAGCAAACCAAGGTTTCAATCCCTCAAAACATCTGAGAGAGATCTTGATGTGTGGGTGTTGCATTTGGAACCTCCTGTAAATCCCCCCATGTGCAAGAAAAGTGAAACCCATCAGAGGCTTACAATGAAAATCAATCCAAAGCTAGGAATAAAAACAAAGGACAAAATAAAATCTAGATGGTTTAAGTGCTAGAGATGTATTATGCTTATACCTATAGGAGAACTATGTGTACATACAATTGGTAAATGCAAAGAACATGTTAGATTAATGATTCATTCAAAGACCTCGGTGCTCCATGACTAGCTCTAAGAGGTACTCTATGGATTTTTTATCTCTAGAGTAAGTAGAGAGCCCCTTTACTGTCATGTTACTTCCATCGCTACATTTGAAAGGCTCATTGTACTTTTTTCTACCCCCAAAGTACCTAGAGAACCCATTTAAACTCTCATGGTACTTCCATGAGTACCCTTGAGGTGGTACCCTATGAATACCTTTGAAAGGCACTCTATGACCTTTCTATCTCTAGAGCACCTAGAGAGCCCCTTTACGGTCATGGTACTTCCATGAGTACCTTTGAGAACATGTGAGAAAAATGGTTGATTCAATGATGCAAAAACTCCATGAATACCTTTGAGAGGGTACTCTACGACTTCTATCTTGAGAGTACCTAGAGAGCCCCTTTACTGTCATGGTACTTCCATGAGTACCTTTGAGAACATGTGAGACTAATGGTTTATTCAAAGATCGCAAAACTCCATGACTACCTTTGAGAGGTTACTCTATGACTTTTCTATCTCCAATTACCTAGTGAGCCCCTTAACTATCATGGTACTTCCATGAGTACCTTTGAAGGAACTCTATGATCCTTTTCAACCTACAAAGTACTTCCATAAGTGCTTTTGGGAGGTATTCTAAGACTTTTTCTATCTCTAAAGTACATAAGGAACCTCTGTGACTCTCATGGGGCTTCCATTACTACCTTTGTTAGGTACTCTAAAGGCTATTATCTATCTCCAAAGTACCTATATCTTTAGCCTTAAGGTTCTTGAGTACTTTTTAGGGGTAATTTAACTTGTTTGTTCTCATGCTATCTTCTACCAAGAAAAAAATTACTTTCAATGCCTCCAAGAAACTCAAAACTATGCATGAGTATACATTGGTGGTTTTTAAGTGCATGTATATAGTACCTATGAGCTTACAATGGTGGTTTTGAAGCACCAATCCCTTTAGCATAATAGTTTTGTATGTATCTATAGTTTCTTTACGAGATCCTCAAGTTGAAATCTACGATCAATGTTCTCTTAGCTAGAAGAATGCTAGAACATTGATAGTGTAAGAGTACTTGTTTGTTCTCATGCTACTTTCTATCCCAAAGTAAAAAAACTTTTGATCCTTGCACCTACCTAAAGAGTAGCTTTGACTAGACATTATTGTTAAGTAGAAACTACTAGTGTAATGTAGAACCTCCATTATTGCATGTAAGATAACAACATGATTTCAGCACTTTAGGAGCATACCTGTGATTCATCAAGAAAATGTATTAGATTCTTTATGTAAGCTTTTCAACCCAATCATTTCCGATGCAATTTAGTAAATCTTGGCATCTTGGTGTTGCTAATAGACCTTTATGGATCTCCTTCACTATTCACCAACATCATGCAGACAACTCTTTTAAGCTTCAAATCCTCTTTAGAAAAGGATGGTATGACTTTAGTAATGGTGCCTTGAATATTGGACAGTATTGAATTCTTAGATGCATGATGAAAAAGTCTAAAAGTTTCCTATTGAAGAAGACATTGAAAGGCCGTTTTCTTAGCATCTCAAGTCATGCCTTGTGTTGCTTCTTGACAGCACTTTGAGACTTTCACGAAAACTTGATTCACATCTTCTGTTGAACATGAACATGACGCATCGCTTTCTCTTTGTCTCCTACGGCTCTCTCGTTTCTTCATGGGTCGCATCCGATGGGTGCCTTCATGGAAAATTGTGTTCGAGTCTTCCCTATGGTAACTGTGGGTTATGTCACCATCTTATGGATTGTGTTGTGCATGTTACTGAGAGAACCCAGACAACTACATTGTACTTGAAGGCGATCTGTCATGCACAATCCCCTCTTCCAAACAACTGACATTGCCTTCAAGGGCCAACAACCCAACATGGCAACTTGGCCCAATGTTGCCCAACTTTGCTGCTGCAATCTCCACCCCGATCTCCTGTTGTAACATCTCCACCCTGATCTCTTTCTCCATAATCTCTACACCTCGATGGGAAACTCCAACGCGTCCCTCTGCAACTTCAAGATGCAATTAATGTGCAAGAGTGTAGAATAGGGAGCTCCACACACACACACACACACACACATAGAGCTTGACCTTTAGGTCAATTATGTGCAGAGTGTAGAATAGGGAGCTCCACACACACACACACACACACACACACACACACACACACACACACACACACACACACACACACACACACACACACACACATAGAGCTTGACCTTTAGGTCAATTATGTGCAGAGTGCAAAGAGGGAACTCTCTCTCCCTCTCTCTCTCATTTGTTTGGCAAAAGGGTAGGCATAGAGTCTTGCCTTAATACTAAATCAAGAAATGTTTGTTGACAAACTTTTCTACATCTTGTAAAAAATTTGAATTTATCTTTTGGCTGTGGAAAATTGCCCACAAATTACCAATCACAGGTGCCTCACAAGAAGTGTCAAAGATAGTACTCTTTGTACCACCAACCCATGCTTCCACCCAATTGTATCATTTGAAATGAAAAAGTGGACAATTTTGATGATATGCCAGCCTTTGTAATATACGTTATGAGTATTATAGTTTGTATCAAATGCCAATGCATACATTGAATTTGATTATGCTCTCTGAGAAAGTTATTCTTTGCAATTATAGATATAACCACATTATTAGGGAAGCTATAAATACATTCTTTAATTGCTTGATTGCCAAGAGGCACCATAGTTGTGACTAATGAGGATGATCATCTTGGGTTTTAAAAGTGCAAGAAACTTCCACGTCTGTATTTCCTTATTTAGAAAATTGTTCGTCTTCCTTGTGTTACTTTTCCATGCTCTCCACAAATGCAAACAACTTTATTGTAATGGAGAAACCCTTCCTTTCTTGTCTCTAGAGGATAGAAAACTAGTTTCTTCACTCCACAATTTTTGGATAGATCACCACTTCCAATATCTAGGTAATGCCAGTGAAAGTATTTACAAAAGATAGAGGAGCAAACACTACTGAAACCATACCCATCACACATCATAATTGCATTTACGTTTGCCAACATGTAGAGAAAACTTCTAGGAACACATGTGATTGAGTGCATCTTTCAAGAAAGACAGCTGCACATGATATTGCAACAACATGGATATCTATCCTTCACTTCATGGACAAAGAAAGGCTTGAATACTCAAAAGCATGCAAATGAATTTTGCACTCTAGATGTAGGGCTTGAATATACGGAACTAAATCTATACATAATCAAGACCAGCAATTAGATCTGTACATGCCTTAAGATATGATGCCAATTGCATAAAGATGTAAGTTACCGCTTTATGTATGCTATCTAGTAGGAGGTGAACAATATAATAACTTTAGCACGGCATGTATGCTACCAACCTTGGGGTGTCTGCTAGTTATATTGTACATGATTAATAGAATCATCTTTGCTAACGATGATCTCCTCTATCATTCCTAGCATAGGAAAAAGGGTATACCTGTGGCTCACTGAGTGGATGAACATAATGTTTGATGTGGCTATTCCTCCCCAATCTTTTTCTACAAAAATCCTTCTTATTGAGAGAAACATGCAACTTAGATTTCCAAAATGAGTAAATTGATTCCTTCAATTCCTCACATATAGAGCTGCCACGATATTTCTTTCAACATGTTGCCAATGAGAATAAGCCAAAACCATGATCTAAGGTGGGTTGGACACTATACATTGCCCTCTATAAGGATGGCTTTGAGACCTGCAAAACCCTTGCCACCTTAGCCATGGGCAAGTCTTCAAATGAGTTCATCAGCATTTCCAAAGTACTTTTCTTAAGAAACAACTTATCTTTATTTGTTGAGGGTTACTTTGAAAATTTCCAATGCATTCTGAACGAGTGCTACCCATTAAAGAGAAATGAAAAGCGAGCAAAGAAATGTGAGTGAGAAATGGTATCTAAGGTCTAGATATTAATGAAGGAAATGTGCAGCATCCTTAGACATGGTCTGCTTGCAAAAATGTGCAATATCCACATAATTTTCATGCACAATCTTTTTTTCTTTTTTTGGGAGGGAGAGAGAGAGAGAGAGAGAGAGAGAGAGAGAGAGAGAGTTTTGAGACCTTATAATTTTCAAATGGTAAGTAAGCAAAGGGAGTCTCTTAAGTTTCCCTTATTGGTTATGGTGGGAGTTCAAGTTGGAACATTGAATTCAGGCATGAAGGCTGAACATGGAGTTCAGTCAACTGATCCTCCCACTTGAAAAATAAACTAAAAGTGTACCTCTTTTTTTTGGTAAAGCTTTTGGATTCTTAGAATCCATGATAACTCATCCCTCCTACTATATCATTATCTTGAGTTTAAATACTCTACGTGCAAAGATTTCCTTCTATCATTATCTTCAAGATTTTCAATTTCCTTAGTAAGTTTCTTTTTTATACTAACAAATACAAAGCTAGCTCTAAGTTATTCTTGTAGCTTGTCACGACTCCCTACACACTTGCAAATTGGTGAAGGAAACCAAATTCGGTGGTGTTAGGAATTTTTATGTGCATAGCAAATTAGGATCATGTAATGACGTTTCTCAATAAAACATATAGGCATACAAATAGAAGCTTAATGTCATGTTTCCTTGACTTGAAACCTCTCACCAACCCCCAAAGAATTGTGTTTCCAAAGGCAACCTCAAAGGGGATGGTGGGGGAACTTATTCAAAAATAGTAAGCATAGGTTTTTCAAGAGATGAGGTTACACATTTTTTCATGGACCTTGTTCGACAACACGACTCTCTCTCTCTTTCTCTCTCCGCGCTTATGGTCTAAGTAGGTAGTTGATATACATACTCTTTTTGACATTACTATGAAAAAAATTTATGTGCTACTATGAAACATATGTTCTTGTGGTTTGGTGTACATAGATTGGCTTTATTGTCCCTGCTTAATCAGCCTCAACCTAACTCATTATTAAATTTGAGATCACCTCAATGGAAAGGTGCAATAAAATTTACGGAGAAAAATAGTTAAGGCTAACCAAATTGTGATTTCACTTGACTTTGTTCCCTTGCTTGATTTTTGGTGCTCGATCTTTGTTCGTTAAGTAATAAGGCTCCAAGTCCCAACACTTGTCTACATACTTTTGGATAGAGTGTCTTTGCCCTAACTAGAGTCTTTTGCATGCAATGAAGACATCATCTTTAGCCTCACTTGAGAAGAATTGCTTTGTAATAGCAACTATGCAAGCTTGACCATTGGTAATGCTTGGGTTGATTGCCACCTTTGGCAATCCAACTTGTGGAGATACATGGAGGTATGTTGAATATATGAAAACTCAATGTAGTATTTATCGTGTTGAAAGCAGCATCAAATTTTTAGATGAAAATCATGATCTTATTAGTGTTACCAAAGTTCCATCATTGGAGAATAAAGTTATACTCTTTCCTCCTTCCTTGAACTTCTTCAAACAACGAGCTCTCTTCCAAGAGTGACAATGCCCTTTGTGCTTTAGTTTTTTCTTGAAAAAATATATGTGATATTCTCTAAATCAAAAGAGCTTGAAGGAAGATACGAAGAAAAAGAAAGCCTTTTCTTTCTTATGGCTTCCTCTGAACTTCCTTTGTGTGAGGAGAAGAATTAGGATGGTGGCCTCTTCCTCTTAGGAGGATTCTTGAGCAAGAGGAACCAAACTATTGTTCTAGACTTCTAATTATTGAGATACCAAGATCAATAGGTCGTGCACCTACATTATTGAGATACCAAGATGATTACTTGCCTACATTTATCACTGGCTCAAGGCAATGGACAAGAGAAACATTGCTAGTGATATACAACTAAAATTCACTGACTTGGTCTACCTATCATGAGCCACTTATACTGCCAGCTCACTCAAGAGCAGTTTCACAGTGACAATTGTACACAATCTCACATTATGTTGTATATTTCACTAATTTTTTATAGATTTTATCATTATTTTAACTAGTGAAGAAGGAATTGTGAATCCCCATCTTCAACGTGTGCTCTCTTGGTTGTGTGTGTATATGCTTTCAAGAGCTCAAGTTCTCTCCTCTTTTTGTGTACATGGGCCCAATTTTGTAAAAGGATCTATGAGGGGTTCCTCCATTCTCCTCCCTCATATGTTGGTACTACACATCCACTCGGAAGATTTTGGGAGGTATGAAAAATGATCTCCAATCCTGGCAGTATATATGGGATATTATTGGATTTAAAAATCTTTATAGCCATTTGGACCATATTTGTGTAGTTAAATGTCCACTCTGGGCACGTTTTTTCGCCTGTTTTTAAGTTGGATTATGTTCACATGCAAAAATGCTAAGGTTCAGATGTTTACAAATCTCCCATTTTGGTGTTGTAGTAGGAAGCTCAATTGATGATTTACATTTCAAAAATACTATATGTTAGCAGTGTGAAACATTGCACTGGTTGTACATTTGCATATTGTGGTCATTACTTGTGACAAATATTGGCTCTTTTTGGACCATTTCATGTTTTGTACACATCTCTAAATTTCTACAAGCATGTCTAACCATGATGCCAAATTAAAAGGATTGTTAGTGAGAAGCTAGAAAATAACAAATTCCATGCTTGGCAGTTCATAATGACCAATTTTTAGATGGAAAGAGGCTATTTGGAACCAATGTTTCTTGAAGAGATTTTATACAAAGTGCTACCAACAAAATATTGTACAATCTATTGAAGCCCTGACAAGAAGATTTTGGCTAAGTATTTATTTATTCGATTCATTATTTAGCTTGATACAAGTAACACAAGTACATGTCAAGTTCAAAATCTATGTTGACTAACTCTCATGTGGAGTCTCTCTATCTCATCTCTAATTTGTGCCCTAATTGGGTCTGACTCTACACATTCCTCCCAATCTAGTTGTGTGCTTAGCAGCATATCTAGTAATGTGGCATAGTCCATGCCATCCTTTAAGCGTACAATATTGAAAAAACAATCAGCCAACGACTTTGGCTTCTTCTTGTGCTCTTCTTCTTAATACCCTATGAAGAAGGGGAAGAAGAAAGATGATGGCAAGAGGAGAGATGCGAAGAAGGATAATGAAGAAGAATGTATGGTTGAAATGTTAAAGGTTGGTTATTTCTCCTTGTGCTCTTCTTCTTGATTATCCTTCTTTTCTTCTTCATTATCCTTCTTCGCATCTCTCCTCTTGCCATCATCTTTCTTCTTCCCCTTCTTCATAGGGTATTAAGAAGAAGAGCACTCATCCCATTGTTTTATTGATTCTATTTTCAAACTCAAAAGAAGGAAGTGAGCACCCGGGTTTCCATCCCTATTTATAGAATTTTTTCAATAGATCTATTTTTGAGTTGTTATGGCACAAACTTCAAGAATCTTAATTCAATAATTCCAAAAATGCTTTGAGCACCATTTTGAGTTGAGATTTTTCTTTGATTAAAGAGGAGACCATGTTAAAAGTTCTTCAAGTTTCTCACCATATTTTCTTGTCACTCTTGACATAATGTCCAAGTCTTGTATTTATGGCCTCTTCTTCTAGAGCGACATTTACAACATTAGTAAGTTCAACGGAACAAATGTTTCCATATGGAAAGGGCAAATTTAGGGTGTCAATTGGAGCCAATCTTTGAACGCCTAGAGGGTGATGGCTATACGGTTCCATAGTGGAAAATTCTTGATGTCCATTATTTTCCTACACCTCATAGAGTCTGTATCAGTGAAGCTATTTGTCAAAAATTGTAATCTTCTTGCAAAATATTCAGTTGTTGTAAAGAAAAATTAGAAATTTGCTATTGGCTCCCTTGTACCATAGCTCCAATGAATCAACAAAATTATCAATCTGGAGATAGAGCACCCAACTAGGGCATGGAAGTATCACACATGGGTGAGTGTGTGACAGAAATGAGGTAAGAAAGAGTGGAGAAATTGCTAGAGGTCATGCAAAATATAAAGTAGAGAGAACTAATGAAATGGATTAGTGGTAATGCACAAGTTAACCTTATGCTAATCATGCAATGCTTTTTGTTGCATTTCTTACTAATCTCTCTAGGCACATCTTAAACAAAATCTCATTCAAGTTCATGGGGTTATGACTAGAGTGATATATGCACAAATCCTACTTTAGACATTACTCTAGTTGTGCATACAAAACCATAATGAAACATGCAATATGCAATCAAGAGATTAGAGAGAGATTAGTTCTTAATACAAACACATCATGACAATCATACACATCTTTAATGAAAAGCAAGCAAGAAGTAAGAGGACTTAGCTTCAATGCTTGCATTAACCAATTTATGAAGTGAGTACATGTGGCTCCAAGCTTCCATCTCCATAGCCTTCTTCTTCTCCTTCTCTACTTTAGGTCATAATCACAAAATCATCTCTCCCCTTTCACATAACCTACAACTCACTTATATGCCTAGGGTTTTAAAAGTAAATGGACGGTTGCCTAAGGCACACATTGTAAAATAGTAGATACAAATAGGGACCCATAGAGAGCTCATCAATCTATACAAAATAAACAAAAAAATGTGCTCATGAAGAAGGTGGTAAAATGTGCACATGGTGGAGAAGGTGAAAAATGGATGTTGGTGTGGATGCTTCCAACATTCTTCCCTTTCTAAGCTTTGTTGTCCCTAAAAAGGCCATTTCATGGTAGACTCTTGAGGAAGAATGTGCTTGAATAAGAAAAAAATTGATGAGATAGCAAGCTCAATCAAGTGGCAATAAAGCATAAGGGGAAGGCAAAGCACATTTGTGGTAATGAGTAACTATAAAGAATTATGAAATGATACTTTGCCAATAAGGATAAATAACATTCCAAATTTATTAATCAAGAGTTTTGGGCTTATGGATGAGTCTATCAATTAGTCAGCTACTATGACTAAGGGTTAAAATAGTTACTCAAGCACTAGTTAAGTTATGAAGATTATACAAATGCAAGATTCCCTAATTGTGTCTTTTGGATTACTTTAGCTAACTAACTCTCACAACTCCAAAAAAAAGCTTGAATTATTTTTCTTGAAGCGTAATGGATTTTTTTTCATTTTATTTTTCTTGCTTTTCATTTTTATCTTTTTTTTAATTAAAAAAATCACATTAATTCAAAATCATTAGATGTGTGTGCTTATTTTGTATGCCCGAGGCTTTTTGATTCTTAATGAAAGGTGCCCCTCTGGGAACCTTTAGGGCTCTAGTACCAAGTACTAAATCCAAGATAGGATTTCTCTTCCAACTTAAGATTTTACACTTGTAGCACTTTTATTTTTTCTTCCATTTCTCACTAGTGTTTTTTGTTGTTTAAGTGAGCAAGCCTTTCTATGCCTAGGACACTCCTAATGTTTCAAACATCAAAATAATTTTACCAACTAGGACTAGTAGTTAAGTAAATGCATTAACATAAGCCATGACCTACTAAACTCAAGGTTCATTGATAAGACTAAACTCTAAGTCAATTAATTAAAGCAAGGAGAAGTTTTTACATTTTTAATTGCAATAACAAAAAATAACTAAATGCGCTCAATCAAACCATGGAAAACCACTCAACAAATATAAATGTCTATTACAAACATGAAGCAAATAAAATAATACACCTGGAGATATGTGATGCATCTCCTCAATAGCTGTGGAAGTAAACATGCAATGTTGAATCTTGATATATCCATGCTCTGTGAAAGCTCAAGTCCATCTACGCTGAAAAGTCATTAGACAAAACACTAACACCTAGAAAGGTGTGTCAACATAGAAGTGAAAGTTTTAGTACCTAAATATAAGTAAAACTAAATCATATACTAAGGTCTCAAACTTGGATGTCTAGAGGAAAAAAACTCAAAGGAAAAAAGTGTCTCTAGTATACACACATGTGTCTAGTGCTCCATAGTCAAAATGTACAAGTCAAAGGCCTAATGCAACTAGGAGGGATAAGAGAACTCTCTCTAGATAATAAAATCTACAATCTCCTAGCTCTCTCTCTAATGGTCATGGATTGGCTAGCACATAGCTCCACATTGATAGTGAATCTATTGCACAACTAATGAGTCTAGGGATGGTATCAATTTATGATTGTGTAGTCAATGCACTCGATGGATTAGGATTCATCAATGGCTAATGTAAGGTCCCCAAACCCGCTAACACCAAAAACGGGATGGTACCATTGACAGGTCTCTAGGCCTACTAAAGTCAAAGTCTTTAAACAAGAAAAATCCAAGGAATAGACCTTTTCCATTGACAATGGCTTGGGTCTATAGCCTTAGAAGAAGACCTAGTCCTGTCTCACAGCGGAAACGGGACAACCTTTTAAAACTCCAAAAACTATTTCGGCCCTATATCTTCCACAAATTGGACTAAGGTATCCTCAACCAACGCTTTTTTCCCCCTAACATATGTGAGGGCACAGCCGTTGGTGGATTCCTCTTCCAAGTGAGAAGTTTCTAAAACGCTTTAGTGTGAGGGAATGGATAGTTACCTGACTAATCAGGTCCACCCGTCCATGATTGACAACCTTAGTCAATCCCCACTTACCATCCCGCACTCACACAAGATTCGTTTATCTTATTATCACATTGTTTTAAACATTTAAAATAATGATTTCTTTTAACGTTCCATCACGGTAATTCTTGAAGACAGCATTGAAAGCATTCTTTTAGAAAACAAACATCTTTAAACTTAAGACAGGGTACTGTCAATCAAAACATCATCCATAATAACCATGACCAGTACTCTTCTTGTCTCAAGACCACCTAACGGTGAAAAACGGCATCCATTTTTTATTCAAATCCGGAGTGGATAAACCCCCACCCAAGGTTCCGGGTGCCCATACACCAAACCAGTTGCCCATACAACCGAGCGGCTCCCCTAGGATAAAAATGGTATCCTAACTTATGTAGAAACATCAAGACATGACACGGAGTAGAAACTCATCGTTCATGGGGGTAACCGACTTAACCGTGGCTAGAAAGCCAATCATTATCATCAATTTATATCAAGGAGTCGGAGGTGTCTTGAGACAAACTGTCTTAAGGATGATCAAACATATCTTTCCTAATTCAACCAGTTTTAACCCAACAATTCTTTCCTATATTATAAACAAATGTACATTGGAAGTTACCTTCCGTTTTCAGTCAGTTTATCCTTCTTACGTATGCAATGCTAACTTATAAAATAACTTAAACTAATTAAAGACTTAATTGAACAATGGGATACCCACCTGGGATTGATTGGCTATCTGCTGCTGTGCTGGCGCCTGAAGACTCTCCTCCGTAGGCCTACTACTAGGCCCGGCTTCGTCGTCATGCGACGCTCTAGTTTGTTTTGGAGCTGCTTCTTCATCATCAGATGTAGGATTTGCTCGGATTCTTTTTGGTATCATAACTTCTTATCCTTATAAAAAGGACGTCTAATTATTAGGTAAATAGTTCAAAATCTAAACTTTACCTTTGTATTCAACCGTAACCCATCCAAGGTTAAATTTATAGTCTTAATTGGTAAATTCTTGACCTAGTAATTTCTTATTTGTCTATATAGGTATGATAACTTTTTTCACCGCTTCCCTAAGGGTTTTCTAAGCTCTCCTAATTTTATTATAATTTTCTATATCTTTTTCTCTAATTTTCCCATTGACTTTTAAACTAATGATCTACTTATTTTGGGCTGAATATTTATTGTAATTAATTTCTCTTAAAGATTTCATTTCCTCAACTTGATATCATAGGTTTATACTTACTATAATTTTCCTAAAGACTTTTGACCACAAAGTCTATTTATTTTAATTAGCCATTCGCTAAAAATAGGACTTTTGGTCAGTTATAATTTTATAACCTCACCAATTATCTATGGTATAATTACCACAAGTAGATAATGATATTTTTGACCTTTGGTAATTATCTTATTATTTTATAACTTAATTATATAATTTCCATCTTCAATTTTCAGTTAGAATTAGAATAATTTGACTTAGATAAATATCTATACTACTTTTCTAACCTTGGCATAATTATCACGGACTCTTTACCCTATAATACAGCTTTAATTAATAGCATGTAATTATAGAACATGATACTAATTTCCTTCTTTAGTTTTTAGCTAAAAATAGTGTAATTTGACTTAGATAGATATCTATACTATGTTTCTAACCTTTGCATAATTATCACGGCCTTTTTACTCTATAATATAGCTCTGATAAATAGCATCTAATCATATAGCATGGTTTACTAATTTCCCTCTTTAATTTTTAGCTAAAAAATGGTGTAATTTGACTTAGATAAATATCTATACTACTTTTCTAACCTTGGCATAATTATCACGGCCTCTTTACCCTATAATATAGCTTTGATAAATAGCATGTAATCATATATCATGATTTACTAAATTCCCTCTTTAGTTTTTAGCTAAAAATAGTGTAATTTGACTTAGATAAATATCTATACTACTTTTCTAACCTTGGCATAATTATCACGGATTCTTCACCCTATAATATAGCTCTGAAAACTAGCATGTAATCATATAGCATGATTTACTAATTTCCCTCTTTAGTTTTTAGCTAGAAATAAAGTAATTTGACTTAGATAAATATCTATACTACTTTTCTAACCTTGAAATAATTATCACGGCCTTTTTACCCTATAATATAGCTCTGATAAATAGCATGTAATCATATAGCATGATTTACTAATTTCCCTCTTTAATTTACCCAAAAATATATCACAACATTTGAAATCCATTTACTAATTTCCCCTATTAAAATTGCTCAAAAAATGGAGTAATTATGACTAATTAATTAGGAAAACTTCTCAAAAAATTATAGGATAATTTTTTAAGATTAATAACTGTTTAATGCATCTCTGATAATTACTTCAACTTAATCTAATTTTAATTAATATATTTACCATTAATTCATGGTTAATTTGGCTAATTTTAGCCTTTATTATAATAGGATAATTAATTAGCTTAGTATTACTAAGCTTAATTCTAATAATCAGCATAAATTAATTAATTAAGAGAGGTTTGAGGAGCATACATAGGACTAATCTTTGATTTATTAACAAATATCTTAATCTAACCTTGCTAATTAAGAAAGATTAGACTAATTACCGTTTAGGTTAGTCAATTAGAGATTAATCTCTAATGATTTCTGCATAGCAGTCTCTCTAGATGAGAGAGAGTGTATCAAGGCTCCGAGTCTGTGTAAAATGTGAAGCTAGGGGTCCTATTTATAGTTTTTTGGCACTCTTAAGCTCTCACAGGCTTTGAAAAGCAGTTGCTTACAGTTCAAGCAGCCCCCTACAGGTCAAAAAACGACCCTTGCTGCTACATGAGTCCCTGGAAGGTTAGTGATGACCCTCCCATTACCTGCCAGCTTTTAAAATGTCAATTTTTGTATAATTTGACCTATTTTTGCTTAATTGGTACATATCTGGGAGACCTTTAATAAAGTCTATGCTTAAATGATTACTGCAACCCTTCAATTTTACCTATTTTACTTGATTCACAGTGTAAACTTTCAGGGGTCATAACTATTCCAGTTTTTATCGGGATTCAATTCTGAAAATTTCTAGCCCGGGGTTTGTTGTGCTTAAGATTCCAGAAATACCAATATTTGCCATGGTCGGACAATCTACATTGCTTTTTCAATAATCATATCAGTTTGATTAAGCTTTATACAACCTTTAAGGTTTCAGAAACTGGAAACCTTAAAGCTAACTTCTACCTAGCACTAAGTCAATGGTCACTTGAAATCTCAAGTGGGCTATAGCTTGTTTCCACCCGTGGTGTAATAATTGGTTGATTGTTTGGTAGACAAAATGTATGTGGTATCTCAATGAATGTATGTTGAGCTCTCCTTACATGTGGTCGTGAATGTTTAGCTCAAGCTGGCACTCGTCATGGGATAGGACTCTCTACAAGTCATTAATGTGGTCTAGATCTTTGTAGCATGGGTATGGTCAAAGAAACTATAAGAGATCTATGAGTATGTTAGGGTCTGTGGTCTAGGAACCCAAATCTTTCTATGTCCTCTATAGGATCCATGTGTCTCTAGTGGTTGTCTAGATGTGAGTCAACTATGGGACAAACCATCATATATACTATGGCTCTCAATCCAAACTAGTGTATCATCACTTGCTAATGGTCTAGTCTAAGTCATCATGCATGTCACATAAACGTGTCTAGTGGCCCTACAATAAGCTCTATGTGATGAGTTATGGGCCTGGTATGTCCTACTTCTCTCATAATTAGTGCTATCCTTATGAACAACCTCTAAGGTACCTGATCTAGTGCTGTCTAAAGTGTCATGGTAGAAGTCACTTTAGGAAAACTAATATTTAAATCCTCCATTGTGAACTCCTCTAGTTGGGTGACAGTCATGGTCTAGAAGTACCTCATCTATCCCTGTCTCACATGGAAACTATATGTACTCAATCGTCAATGAGTCTGATTGTGGTTGCCCATGAGCATCTACCTCAATGACAACATCTATCTCTATTTTGTATGCAGGCATCTTAGTCTCTAATGGCTTGGCCATAAGGTCAACACTCTCGTGGTCATGTTGTAAGCCACTAATCTCCTCAAGTAAAGACTCTGATGGGACATTGAAATCTAAGATAGGTGAACAAGAATCATCAATAAGGGTAGAATCTAGCATGTTCAAGAGTCATCTCTAGCATATGAGCAATCTCACTAGGATCTACATCCTCTATAGAACAAGTAACAACCTTTGCAATAGTCAATCTAGGTGGCTCTATGATATTTCTATATGGTGTACTTGTGATGCTTCAATTTGAGCATTCATATCCTTCGTCTCAATCACTCTAGATATCAATTGATCAATTATACTCTTGAGTCAAAATCTGTCTATATGATGGAGGTTTGGGAGGTGAAATAGGAGGAAGAGTTTATCTAGCAAACAAGTGTATATAGACGATGTGTGGTCATCATTATTGGATCTTGGCCATGCCATGGAGAATAGGGCAATCCAACCATCTTGGAATATCTAGTACCATGTGTGTCCCTAAAAATACTATCATAAGGATCTCTAACAAGATATACCATAACGCTCATGGTTGCTAGCTCAAAACATCACGTGGTCTACTCTCATCAATATCTATGTCCACAAGCATCAACATAGGACAATGTATGCTCTAGTCTAAGTAACTGTATTATCCTAAGATGTACATGTGTAATGTAACCAACAATTTTTCAATAAAACTATTTCATTTACTTTGCAAATATTTAAAGATTGGAACGGTCGGATTGGAAATTGGACTGCTAATAATTATGGCTCCTATTCACTTGAAAACTATAGGTTGATATGGGAAACTTAAGCCTCAAAACTATAACTAAAGATAAAAGTTGACCCTTAAGAAAGAAGGAGTATTTTTAGGAGAGAGGGAGGAATTTTAGGAAAGGAAGAGTATTTTTAGAAAAGGAGGAGTATTTTAAAAAGAGAAGCATTATTGTTTAGGAAAGAGGGAGTATTTTTAGAGAAGAGAGAAAATTGAGAGTTTCTTTTCTTGGAAGTCAAGCTTCTCCTAAAATTAGAGACTCAAAAATTGCGCATCAAGATGTGTGTACGCACCCAAAAATAAAAATAAAATTTTCAAATAGCCACGAGCGCGTGCAAACTTCTCTTTGCTTTTTTCTATTCTTAGCTTGTGATTTTGGCTCTTGAGAGCCTATATAAAGGCCCTCTTCCCTCACTTTCAAGACACACGCATAGAAGTTCTCAAAAGCGTAAGCTCTCTTGCCATAACGCTGGAGTTACCTTCTCTCCCTCAACCAATCTCCATCTCTACCACCATCGTGTTGTCCCTCGAATTTTTGAGTTCTCTCTCTCTCTCTCTCTTCTTGGCTAGCAAGGAAACCATAACTCTGTTTCTCACGGTGAAGCTTTCCTTTTCTTTTTTGTAATATGATGGCTCCAAAGCGAGTGACTCGAAGCTCCAAGGATGCTCCTCTCGTTCCACCTACAAGGAAGGTGCAAAAGAAGGTATCATCTACTTCAATCATAACTCAAGCAGAGGTATTGACTCTAGGAGAAGCGGAAGCCGCCCAACCTCAAACACGAGAGGTAATCAAACATGTCGCTAATTCGGTAAGATAAATTTATAATTCTACATTTCTATTCATATTGACCTCGAAAGCCAAGTATAGGTATTCACTTAAACCATCTAAAAATCACTATTCTATCACAAGAAACAAGCATATGTTTTCATAGAATAGTGAAAGGATTGTTTCATAAACTGTCTCTGTTTGATAAATTGTTATTGTTTAATACGTTGTTATTGGTTGATATGAAGAGTTGGTTGATCATATTTGAAGAATCATTTTAAGGGAAGAATTTTTGAAGAATATCTTTTGTTCCTCGCGGGTAGCAAGATGCCTTGTGATTAGCGAGCTGCCTCGTGGTTAGCGAGATGATCCCACGGTTAGCCAATGTTCCATCTAAACAATCATTGGGATGTGCTCTATCTACAACATTGTATGGGCTAATTGCCAGGGACATGTATGTCCCCTTGAGCTAATCTATATAGAGCTCAATTAAACTAATGTGACATCTATCAATTTTGAATACCTACGGTATTGAAGGATCAATGTCATCCAAGAAGGTGCTCTTGTGTAAGAATGTCCATCAAGGTCAACAACCAAGGCATGAATCATCTATAGCCTAAGAAACATAGCATAAACGTTGTATGGTTCTCTCTACTCATCATGGAAACTTAATCCTCAAGTGGTACCTATGTGGTGTCTTTGGGTGGTGATCTATGAATCATCAACATGTGAATAAACCAAGGCACGACTCCTCTATAGCCTAAAAAATGTAGCATAAACTCTGTATGGTTCTCTCTGCTCATCGTGGTAACTATATCATCAAGTCCTCAACATATCTGATGCATGTGATCTAGTAATCTTTGTGTTGAGTGAGCTTGCGGTCTGTGGTGTGGACTCTATAGCGTCTCTAGCATGTGCAATATTCATAGTAGCAGTGAAATCATGTGGTGTGGTTGTCTTTGTGCATGGTAGATCTAGCAGCAAAATGGTATGGCTCTGGCTCTTGCACTGCATATTAGCCCTCACCTCTGCAATGAATTTAGCAAAGGTTTGTCTCCTAGATGGTCTAGATGATACGAATCTTGAAGGTTATCTAAGTCGTATCAGCTATGAAGGTGGTATGATCATCAAGTCTACTATAGGCTCAACATCAATACTTCAAGAAGGGAAATCACATAATCCATGCAACAATGTATAGGTAGCCTTGTCATAAATTCTCCTATAGGTACCTCGTGAGGAACTTGGTGGGATAGCATTAGTTGTGTTGTAGGGAGGATACTCTCTAGGTCTTGCTATCTCTCTTATGTACATTCTCCATTCCTTATCAGCATACAAGGATCCAATTTTAACAAAAGATCACCCCTTTAAGAGGGGCTTCCCATAAGGTGAGAGGGAGGTTAAAAATCCCATATTTTTGGCCTCAATACCTATGACATAATGAGGAGCACAAGGCAAAAACCACTCATGCAGGCAATCACAGACCACAAACCATAGTGGGACAAGGGGAGAATGGAGAACACAAAGACTTGACTGGAGAGAGGATAGTGCATACGACGTGAGGGGAAAAAATCAAATTCAAGCATGTGATGGGTCCTAATAACTAGACCTTAACCAAATATCATTGCATGCATCAAACATGTGAAAATATACAGTTTGTGGCAACTCAAGGGTGTCTGTGCAATCTTCATGAAGGGCTAAAGTGCCCCTCTTTAAACTATCCTCCGTCATGTGTCTATACAATGTACCAAAATCATAGAAAGCGATCTAACAATGTCAGTGTGCTCAAGCTCTAATAACATCTAGAAAGTAGGCGTGTGATGATCTGTGGACTAAAGTTCAATATACCTCTACTAGGTGTCTACATGTATGTATATAGGCAATTTGTCTAACTCACCCATGAACCCACAATAGTTTGTCGAACAGGGCCTCATGATCCATGATCGCCAAAGTCTATCAATCTAGGTCAAATCTGGTGTCAAGGAGGTCTATATACAAGTGCACTATCTAGGGTGGATAATTTGGAAATCAAAGGGCTAGCCAAGTGCTAATTTAGAATCACTACGTACGAGCTGGCTCTTAATATCATCTCTAGGCCATCGTAACAAATCAAACTCTAATCGTGCACAAGCTTGAGATCAATAGCTAAACTCAAGACAAGTCAAAATCTTGTTTGTGAATGAGTTCTAAAGCTCGTCAATATGGAAAATGTAGACCAAAATTGAAATATGTGTTAAAGCACGGTCTATGCGTGTGGTCTAGCTCAAATCTCATCAAGTCAGACATAATCTAGTAAAAGCAAACTCTTTGAACGTATCTAATCTAAATGTGCCTAGTCACGTGTAAATGTGCATGAAGGGAAATATGGAAAATGTAGACCAAAATTGAAATATGTGTTAAAGCATGGTCTATGCGTGTGGTCTAGCTCAAATCTAATCAAGTCGGACATAATCTAATAAAAGCAAACTCTTTGAAAGTATCTAATCTAAATGTGCCTAGTCACATGTAAATGTGCATGAAGGGAGTGTATATGGGATATATGATACGTATGGGAAGCAAGGGGAAGAATCACAAGAGCGAAATGTTTTTTTTTTCTTTCTTTGGAACAACAAAAATAAACACAAAGAAAAAGAAACAAAGAAAGTCAAAAATAAAAAAGAAGAAGTGAAATATGCTCAAAAAGAAAAATAAAAAACAAATGCAAATTTTTTGTTTTTATAAGTTTTTCCAGGGTTTTATGATTTTTTTGGGGGTTTTAATTTTTCAAAGTTTTTAAGAATTTTCTATTGAATTTATTTTTTCTATTTTTAAAGTTTTTTTAATTTTTTAATTTAATTTAGTTTTTCTAAATTTTTTGGATTTTTAAAATTTTTTTTGGTCTTTTTTGGTAAATTTATTTGATTATTCTATTTTTTGGTCTTTTAGTTTTCTTTTTTTTAATTTGATTTTTTTGGGCTTTATTTGGTTATTTATTTATTTTTTATTGTTTTCTATTTTTTGTTTGGTCACTTTGATTTTTTAAGATTTTGTTACATCTAATTTATTTTTATTTTTTTAATTTTCTTGTTTTTAAAAAGTATAAATGCAAAATGAAATCAACACTAAATGAAATTTGAAAATAAATGAAATGCAAATCAAACTAAACATGAAATGAAATACAATGGAAATTTTAAAATTGAAATGAAACGAAAATAAAAGGAAGCAATTTTGGAAATAAAAAATCAAACCAAGCAATTAGCTAAAATCATTGTGTTGCAGAGCTAGCAGGGAAAAAAGGAGGAGAAAGAGAGGGAGGGCACCAATGCGAAGGAGAGAGAGAGAGAGAGAGAGAGAGAGAGAGAGAGAGAGAGAGAGAGAGAGAGAGAGAGATCGTATTATCGTCCGCGGAGGTCAGATATGACCTATGAGACCTGATGACAAAACATTACAACGTTTGCTTTCTAGTGAAGCATAGATACATATCAGTTAAGGACTGAGGGTCCATCATAAGGGTAATGAAAATGAAAAGGAAGATGAGGGATGAAACCTAGGGGGGCTCCAATGGAAGGGGGTCCGGTTTGGGAGTTTGAAACTCCTGGATGATGGATTTACCATCTCGGTAGACTGCCCATTTGCCTTGTTTGCGAGCTTTGTGCATCTTCTTGAGTTCACTTTCTTTGACCTTGAGTTGATTTGGGGTCAACTCTTCGGAGATCCAAAGCTTTGTTCCCTTTAGGAGGTAAGACTGGTGTAGTAGCTTCCGTCGCTCTTCTTTGTCCTTGAAAGTAAGGATACAATGCTTGGGTGGCACACTTCTGTGTGTGTCGTTGAACCAAGAGATGGTTTTTGGCTTGATAGTTATTGGTTGGAGAATGTCGTTAATCTTGGTGATTGAATCTTCAAGAGTATCCTCGTATGTGCACCATGGCGGATGGAGTCCACCAATCCGAACCTTCATGCCGATGGATTCTTGTAATCGATTTTCTCATAATGCTGCATATACTTCAATGACAATATTTTTATGTGTTTCTTCATGAGGTTTTTCCTGGACTGCTTTGATTTTCGCCTCATGTGATTTCGCAGTTGGAGCTTGGCTCCTGATGTCCTTCATTTCCTCAAGCTTGCTCAAACGCTCCTTGAGCTGAGCATTTTCTTCAATGAGCTACTGGACTTGGGCCTCTAGAGTTGTGATTCTCGTGTCTTGAAGGGCAGCCGGGTACTTCTTTGGTGCTGTTGTGACTGCAAGAAAACTTTTGCGAGTGCGAGCGATTGGCGTTGAAGTCATCGCATTCCGAGGGTGGGAACAATCCCCTGTTTTTTAAACTTAGGTTTCTTCTTGTATTTTTTGTGGTGCCGCCTCGCAGGCCTTGGCAACATGGGATGCAGCAGGACGGCGGGGACAGGGAAAGGATGCGGGGACAGGACGAGGTGCAACAGTTACCGGGAGTAGGGAGAAGTTGGTCAGAGCGGGAGCAGGGCGATGCAGATGCATAACGGGGACAAAACCGAGAGAGGGGGCACTGCAGATGCAATAATGCACGCGACGAGGTCTGGGGGTCTTTCATTGTATGGTAGGGAGCGCTGAGGCTAATGCCTCCCCACAAGGCCGCCCTAGCCCGGGGGGAGACGAGCAAGGGTTGGGGCTGAAGCTGAAGATTAGGGTTCGAAGACGCTGGGGAGAAAAGGAACTGTGTGTGTGTGTGTGTGTGTGCATATGCGTGTGTGGTCTGTGTTGGTGTTTGTGAATATGCATGTGTAGTTTGTATCGGTGTGTGTTGTTTTTCTTTGTATGTGTGCGTATGGTTTTTGTTTTTTTAATTAAAAAAACTCTTTTTATTCTCCTTTTTTTGTTTTTAAATTTTTTTATTTGAAAATGTTTTTTTGGGGATTGAATTTTTTCGATAAAACAAAAAAGAATATAAAAATCAAAATAAAGCTTCACCAATTGAAAAATAAAACCAAAAGAGAAAAAAACAAAACATAGAAAAAAGAAAAATAACCAAAACACAAAAGGAGGAAAAAAGAGATGGGTGGTTGTGAGTGTGAAATTTTTTATTAAAAAAAATTGTGAAAATTCACTTGTTTGCAATGCACTTTGGATTGACTATTTGTATCAGATAATTTTTATTTATACTAGTAAAATGGCGCCGCCTTCGGTGGCGGCATGGCCCCTCTTACCCTCAAGTCCTTTGCTCCTCGCAAATTTCATAAACCAAATCAAGAAAAATATTCTCTCTCTCTCTCTCTCTCTCTCTCTCTACTTTTGGTCTCATAGATCTCTCTCTCACACACTCTCTCGCTAGGGTGAGTTGGTAGGCACGATCTCTCTTTCTCTTTCTCTCCCCTTCTCTCTTTGGGGTGAGTTTCTATGCCCCTCCCTCCCTTGTGTCGACCAAGGGAGTGCCAAGCACAATGTCGCATCTGCTGAAAACAGCCCAGAGCTCCTTGGCCGTGGCCAAGTTAGGCATCCCACAATTAGAGCATTTCAAGAGATGACATCCTGGACATGAAGCTCCTCAAGCAGTTTTGTGCTTTATGAAGTGCACCATATTTGGCATACATGTCAACCAACGACCAAGGCAGTGCCAAGCATGACGACGTCTTTCAACAACCACTAGATAACACTATCATCGTGAATTCTTTTTCACATATCAACATCCTGTGTAATGCCACACGCCTTCAAGGTGCAAGTGTATATGACTGCATTTGGAGAGATGCCCTCTCTGTACGAGCTGAAAATAGCTCTGTCGATATTGAGTACTTCAGCCATGGTGTTCTTGTGTCTCGACACTGTTGTATGCCGAAGATAAAACAGGGTGGGAACTCTTGTCCGGAGAGGTGCGTCGTGTGGGGACAATGTTGGTGAAATTTGAAAATGAGACTGTTGTTGACGGTTTCGAGGTGCAAGGGAAAGAGGTAGGTGTGGTCTCTCTCTCTTCTCTCTCTGTGTTCCGAGCACAAAACACTGCCAGGCTGCCAGCTTCGCGTATCTCGTGCGCTCGCCGCTCTCTCTCTACCTCCATCTCTCTCTCTCACTCTGCATCTGCTGAAAACAGCCTAGAGCTTTCTCACCCTGACCCTTGCCTTCAAGATGCAAGCGTATGTGATTGCATCCTCCCTTCGCATCCACCGAAAACAGCCCATAGCTTCTTGCCACTGCCCAAGTTGGGCATATGACACAAATACCGCATTCCAAGAGACGACATCTTGGACATTAAGTTCCTCAAGCTCTTTTTGTGCTTAATGAAGTGCACCACATCTGGCATACATGTCCAGCAAGGCAATGCCAAGCACGACGTTTTCTTTCAACAATCCCTAACTAACCATATCATCGTGATTTCTTTTGCACATATCAGCATCTTGTGTAATGCCACATGCCTTCAAGGTGCGATGATTGCATCTTCAGTGAAAACCCGCAGAAAACAACCCAGGAAAGGTGGGCATATCCCGCAATAAGTGCATTCCAAGAGACGACATACCGGACAGAAATATCCTCAGGCACGTTTTGTGCTTTATGAAGTGCACCACATTTGGCATACATGTCGACCAAGGCAGTGCCAAGCTTATGTGATCACATCTGGAGAGACAGCCTTGCTTCGCACCTGCCAAAAATAGCCTAGAGCTCCTTGGCCCTACCCAAGTTGGGCATATCCCACAATCAATGCATTCAAAGAGTTGACATCTCGGACACAAAGCTCCTTGAGTACTTTTTCTGCTTTATGAAGTGCACCACACGTGGCATACATGTCGACCTAGACAGTGCCAAGCATGACGTGTTCTTTCAACAACCACTGAATAACAATACCATCGTGAATTCTTTTGGCCACATCAGCATCTTGAGCATCACCCACAATCATTGCATTCCAAGAGATGACATCCTGGACAGGATTGCAAGCGACGTGATTGCATTTGAATTTTGGAGAGATGCCCTCACTCTCCATCTGCTGCAAACAGCCCAGAGCTTCCTCACCCAAGGTGGGCATATCTCGCAATCAGTGCATTCCAAGAGACGACATACCAGACAGGAAGATCCTCAAGCACTTTTTGTGCTTTATGAAGTGCATCACATTTGGCATACATGTCGACCAAGGCAGTGCCAAGGTTACGTGATCACATCTGGAGAGATAGGCTCGCTTCGTACCTGCCAAAAATAGGCCAGAGCTCCTTGGCCCTACCCAAGTTGGGCATATCTCACAATCAATGCATTCGAAGAGCCGACATCTCGGACATAAAGCTCCTCGAGTACTTTTTCTGCTTTATGAAGTGCACCACATGTGGCATACATGTCGACCTAGACAATGCCAAGCACGGCGTTTTCTTTCAACAACCATTGAATAACAATATCATCGTGAATTATTTTGGCCATATCAGCATCTTGAGCACCACCCACAATCAGTGCATTCCAAGAGATGACAGGATTGCAAGCGTACGTGATTGCATTTGGAGAGATGCCCTCACTCTCCATCTGTTGAAAACAGCCCAGAGCTTCTTCACCCAAGGTGGGCATATCCCGCAATCAGTGCCTTCCAAGAGACGACATACCAGACAGGAAGATCCTCAAGCACTTTTTGTGCTTTATGAAGTGCATGACATTTGGCATACATGTCGACCAAGGCAGTGCCAATGTTATGTGATCACATTTGGAGAGAGAGCCTCGCTTCGCACCCGCCGAAAACAGCCCAGAGCTCCTTGGCCCTACTCAAGTTGGGCATATCCCACAATCAATGCATTCGAAGAGCCGACATCTCGGACACAAAGCTCCTCGAGTACTTTTTGTGCTTTATGAAGTGCACCACATGTGGCATACATGTCAACCTAGACAGTGCCAAGCATGACATTTTCTTTCAACAACCATTGAATAACAATATCATCGTGAATTCTTTTGGCCATATCAGCATCTTGAGCACCACCCACAATCAGTGCATTCCAAGAGATGACATCCTAGACATGATTGCAAGCGTGCGTGATTTGAATCTGGAGAGATGCCCTCACTCTCCATCTGCTGAAAACATCCAAGAGCTTCCTCACCCTGATGCCTTCAAGATGTAAGAATATGTGATTGCATCTTGAGAGACACCCTCGCTTTGCATCCATCAAAAAAAGCCCAGAGCTTCATGGCCATGCCCAAGATGGGCATATCCCGCAATCAATGCATTCACAGAGACGACATCCCGGACAGGAAGTTCCTCAAGCACCTGAAGTGCATTACATCTGGCATACATGTCAAGCGAGGCAAAGCCAAGCACAACGTTTTCTTTCAAGAACCACCTCTCTTTTATTTTCCCCGAAACGTCTCTCTCTCTCTCTCTCTCTCTCTCACACACACACACACACACACACACACACACACACACACACACACACACACACACACACACACACACACACACACACACACACACACACACACACACACACACACACACACACACACACACACACACACACACACAACACATGCTCACATGTTTTGAGTATGCATGTCCTTTATGCATAAGGGCGGTATAACCACGGCAAGCCATGAATGCTATTACATTATGGTTTTCATGCCATTAACTGATCGCTACAAACATCCCTTGGCGGCTCAGCCTATACATCTCGTTGGAGTGAAAACGCTCGCTTCGCATCGGCAAAAAAGAGCCGAGAGCTTCTTGGTCCTGCCCAAGTTGGGCATATCCCGCAATCAGTGCATTCCAAGAGACAACATCCTGGACAGAAAGCTCTTGAAGCACTTTTTGTGCTTTATGAAGTGCACAACATTTGGCATACATGTTGCTAAGGCAGTGCCAAGCTTATGTGATCGCATCTAGAGAGACATCCTCGCTTCGCACCTGCTAGAAACCGGAATCCCTTCCCCCATTAACTGATCGCTACAAACATCCCTTGGCGGCTCAGCCCATACATCTCATTGGAGTGAAAACGCTCGCTTCACATCGGCCAAAAAGAGCCGAGAGCTTCTTGGTCCTGCCCAAGTTGGGCATATCCCGCAATCAGTGCATTCCAAGAGACGACATCCTGGACAGGAAGCTCTTGAAGCCCTTTTTGTGCTTTATGAAGTGCACAACATTTGGCATACATGTTGCTAAGGCAGTGCCAAGCTTATGTGATCGCATCTAGAGAGACATCCTCACTTCACACCTGCTAGAAACAACCCTGAGCTTCTTGGCCCTACCCAAGTTGGGCATATTCCGCAATCATTGCATTCAAAGAGACGACATCTTGGACAGGAAGCTCCTCAAGTACTTTTGTGATTTATGAATTGCACAACATTTGGCATACATGTCAACCTAGAGGGTGCCAAGCATGACATATTTCTTTCAACAACCACTAACTAACCATATCATCGTGATTTATTTTGCACATATCAGCATCTTGTGTAATGCCACATGCCTTCAAGGTGCGATGATTGCATCTTCAGTGAAAACCCGCAGAAAACAACCCAGGCAAGGTGGGCATATCCCACAATCAGTGCATTCCAAGAGAAGACATACCGGACAGAAATATCCTCAGGCACGTTTTGTGCTTTATGAAGCGCACCACATTTGGCATACATGTCGACCAAGGCAGTGCCAAGCTTATGCGATCACATCTGGAGAGACAGCCTTGCTTCGCACCTGCCAAAAATAGCCCAGAGCTCCTTGGCCCTACCCAAGTTGGGCATATCCCACAATCAATGCATTCAAAGAGGCGACATCTCGAACACAAAGCTCCTTGAGTACTTTTTCTGCTTTATGAAGTGCACCACATGTGGCATACATGTCGACCTAGACAGTGCCAAGCACGACGTTTTCTTTCAACAACCACTAAATAACAATACCATCGTGAATTCTTTTTTATTGTAGTAGGTTGCCTCCCGCTGCCCCAGCTAAGACCCCTGCTTTTCGCACACTTTGGTCGCTTGTTGTTGCTGCATTCACCAATCTTGAGCTTGCAAGCCCTCAACACTCCCACCAACCTTGTGCCCCTTCTAGAACACGCTCTACTAATCATTGCATCCATAAAGAACATTCACCTCCCAAGTTCCACCCATGTGGCCTTGAGCCTCCTTTGCATTAGGGTCACAACTAAGCATAATGCAATCCTATTTTCTTACCGGTTGATGTGGACCATTGATCGTCCTAGTCATGTCACATAGCTGACATGGCATCAGAATCTTTGAGAGAGGAAGTGCAATTCAACAAATTAGCTGGCAGCTTTGCCATCGTGGACTCATCACCAGATGAAGGAGAAGCTTGTAAGCTTGTGTGGCTATGGTGTGGCGAGCACCTGGCAAGTGCATATCGCATCCATTTTTGCCGCAACATGTTCTTCGGAAGCTCAGCAACTTCTCTTGAGACCTCGCGCTTATGTTCATGGGTGAATGCCATTACTCATGAAAGGACAGGTATACGCATAGAGGCGCTCGCTCATTGCACAGGTAGTCTCTCTCTCTCTCTCTCTCTCTCTCTCTCTCTCTCTCTCCTAGTTAAGAGTTAACAACCTATCAAGTATGCAAAGTCCTAAATTGATTAGGTCTTGATTTCAAGACTCGACGGATCTTTAAGTAACATCAGAAAGATGTCACTTACCTCTGCGGCTGAAGGCAGCGCAAACTCCTGATTGAACCAATGCAAATACTATTTCTTTCGCAACAACAATCTCAACGACCTTTGATCGCTTCTTCAAGAAATTGAGCTGAAGAATCCAGTTTCCTTTGGGGTCATATGTATCAAACTCTTCCTGCAAAAAGACCCCAAGCAAACTGAGCACAGTGCTAGCATAGTGTTTGGATATACTAAGCTATAGTTCATCTCTCTCTCTCTCTCTGTCTCTCTCTCTCTCTCTCTCTCTCTCTCTCTCTCTCTCTCAGCATCAACACTTAAATGCCTCAAGAAAATCTGATGTCTTGGTTTCTTAATTTATCACTCAAATTTTCAGTTATACTCCCTACTTGAAGCTGAAAAGTGTGAAACTTCTCATGTGCACTAATCTCTCTCTTCAATAGCTTTTCTGAGGCAGTTGGATGAAGGGTCGAAGGGGTATGAATGCCCACAATCAGTTCATTCCAAGAGATGATTGCAACCATATGTGATTGCATATGGAGAGATGCCCTTACTCTCCATCTACTGAAAACATCCTAGATCTCACCCTGATGCCTTCAAGATGCAAACATACACCCTCGCTTTGCATCCGTCAAAAACAGCCCAGAGCTTGATGGCCATGCCCAAGATGGCCATATCTCACAATCAATGCATTCACAGAGACGACAAATCAGTAAGAGGACAGTGTCTTGGGTATGCATGCAACATAAAAGGTGATCAAATGTGAATCCTATGTAGGAGACAGTCGTCTTGGGTACGCATGTGACATTGCATCGGGTACCTCACAGCCTGGATCAAATAATACAATTGGGTCGATGGCTAGCGAGGAAACAGGGACACAATTTTCTCTTGGCATGCTTCATTGTACAACCAAGATTAACATACTTACAACACAAGCCTCACATCAACAATCCCAGACTGGCGGGCAAGGCCAGATGCCCAGAGGTCCGGCCAGGCTTGACGCAAAAAAAGCCTTTTCAAAAAATTGTGCATGTGACAAAAAAGGCAGTAGCTAAACCCTACCTTCCACGTCAAGAATCTTGCAGTGGAAGCGGGCTGTCCGGAGAAATGTTGATCTTTGAAGCTTCAACAACCTTTCACAGTAATAGAGCTCGCTAGGGCTCATCTCTCTCTTCTTCTTCTTCCTACTTTCCTCAAAATGGTACCCTAGCTCTGCATCATCACCATCGTCATCCTCATTGCTCCACTCCTCATCTTCATCTTCGTCCTCTTCTTCCTCTCTAGGCCTCCTTGCAGGCTTCTTCTGCTGATGCGGTTGATGTGCCTGCTGCGGATGAGGTGGGCGCGGGCGCTTCTTCTTGCTCAGCTTTTCTTGAGAGCGAGGTTGCGCATGTCGAGCACGAAGCTTAGAGAGCTCTGTGTCGCCCCATGTTCGGTTACTGTGAGTGCTACAA
This sequence comes from Adiantum capillus-veneris, assembly GCF_014529385.1. Lineage (NCBI taxonomy): Eukaryota > Viridiplantae > Streptophyta > Polypodiopsida > Polypodiales > Pteridaceae > Adiantum > Adiantum capillus-veneris. The sequence goes on along the minus strand of NC_140958.1, from coordinate 69,812,184 downwards.
CGAAAGGGGTCGTCACTCTCTTTGCCGTATGCATGATCCTGGGTGTGGAGGGGGCGAGACTTACTTGTGGTATGAGGAGGGGCAAGTAGCAGAGCGTAGAGACGATGAAGAGTAGGGAGTGTTGTTGTTGTTGCTGTTGTGGGGCCGTGATCCGAGCTCTGGTTGGACCTCCTCGATAGCATAACGCCATGTGCAGGGGCTCCATCTCCGCTTGGAGGATGATGAAGAAGGGGGGTCAACAGAAGGCGCCACTGACGTTGCTGCTGCTACACTGTTGGGGTGTGCGCGCGCGACAGAGAGGGACTCTCTCTCTCTCTCTCTCTCTCTCTCTCTCTCTCTCTTACTGTGTGAGTCGTGACTGCTCTTCAGTGTCACCTGTACACTGTGTCGCGTCGTGCACATTGGCCTAAGACTTGCCGGATCAACCTTGTGTTGACACGTGTCCGGGGGAGGGGACCGGAATCCCTTCTCCCATTATCTATTAGTATAGATTAATTTTTTGCAAAAAATAAAAATTCTAGGTTACAAATTAGCAAAAAATGCTAATTTTTTTTTAAAAGCTAGAAAATTACCAAGTTTTTTTAATATAAAAGTATGTAGCCAATGTCACTCAAATCTCAGCACTTATCAATCCAATTAGACCTTTCAATTAATCATTCATCAAATTGCTAATCAAAATCAAATCATTTTGGATTGTTTTTATCGCTTTTTCACTCAATTTTGAACAAAAAACTAGTCTAATTAAGGGTTTGATTTGACAATTTTTGCGAATCAAAAACACACTCAACCTTCCAATCATTCCATTTTGCACATCAATTTACTTATACAAATCAATTTATTGCTAACATATACATGTGGTAGTGATGTGTGCGAACACACTTAAGACCACCGGGGCATTTTTCCCTCACTAGGAGGTTTTTCCCCCTATGCATTATATATACACCCATCACTCTAGGGCTATCTATCTTTCCATTGCACACTAAGTAATACACCCTCTGTTGTGGTGCCTTGTGCTTCCTTCGTCTTCTCCAAGTTATGTGTGTTTCCCTACAACCCTAATTCCAACAATTGGTATCAGAGAAGGTTGCATCTATGCGACATGTCCTTGTGTCAAAGGGCATATGGAATATTGTGCAGGGCATTGATGTACATCTTGGTTCTAAGGATGTAGGCAATGTTGAATATTTTGCAGGTTTTGGTGGCAAGATCGTTGCTACCAGAGCTGTTTTTCCTACAACTGGGATGTAAAAGATGCATAGGCTCATGCTTTGATTCCTTTGTCTATGAAGCGCACTATTACTCCTCATATTTGTTCAACAAAATTTGCAAAACACTCTTGGGATATTCTGGTTGGTCTTTATGCAAGTCGCAATGAGGCAAAAACTGCATTGATGCGTAAAGAGCTGGAGTAAAAGATTATGCATGAGGAAGATGAAATGGACACTTTCATTGCTAGTGTCAAGGATGTAAATGAGCAACTTATTTCTCCTAGAAAAGTCATTTTTGAGAGTTTCATTGTGCAAACCGTTCTTGATGCTCTGTTGAATTCTTACTAGACTTTTGCTAGTACTTGAAGACTTATGACCCAAAGAAATTCAAAAGTTATCAAGTTTGATGCATTATGCACATTGTTGTTGCAAGAGTCACTTTTTAGAAAAAATAGTGCTAAATAGGGTACAGTTGAATAGGCCTTTATTGCTGGTCAAAGAAAAGGTGGTAACATCAATGAAGTCACTTCTCACGGTTCTTCTACGAGTGGTAAATCAAATACTCCTAATGCTTCTGCTATGTAATAATTCGTCTAGGAATTCTGGTGATAAGGGCAAAAAGAATATGCGTTTCCATTATTGTAAAGCTAATGATCACTTGATCAAGCGGTGACCAAAGTTAAAGGGAAAAGAGGCTAAGAAGCAAGAGGTTGGATCAACTACAGGGACCAATACAAGTGAAACTATTGTAGAGTCTTCTATGAAAGGAGATTGTGATGTTGCTGTAGATGTAGAGTGGGATTTTAGTGCAGAGTGTACTTATGATCCTAATATCCATGATGCATGCATGTCAGTTGCTACAGATTCACATGTGTGGTATTTTGACAGTGGTGCTATAAGGAACATTACCTCACATCGTGATTTTTTTTTACCTCTCTTGAGTCTATCCCTCATGAGAATTCACTTACTTGTGCCAACAACGCCTCTTATCTAGTTCGTGGACTTGGAAAGATTGTGCTTACTACTGCAAATGGTAGTTCTTTTCACACTTGTTGATGCATTGTATGTACCTGGGATAAAAAAGAATCTTGTGTCCGTATCAACACTTACTAGACTTGGTCTTGTAGTCAAATTTGTGGATGACAGATGTATAGTACAGGATCTCAATTTTGGTGATGAAATTGTTGCATATGGAATTTTATGCCGTGGGTTGTATAAGATCACTTTGTATGACAAGTGTGGGAAAAATTTTACAAATGATATTTTGGATTCTAAGGCTATTTTAGATGGAAACTTTGGCATGCACGTTTTGGGCATCTATATTTTCCAAGTTTGCTGCGTTTGCAAAAATCTGATATGGTTTCTTTGCCACGTCTTAAAGCATGTAAGGTCTCTATCACCCTTCGAGAGGGGATTCCCATGTAAAGGAATACATATCAGGCCATTCTAGCCGTATACAAAAATGTTACTATTCTTGAGAATTTTTCCAGCTCTGATGAGATAATGCTAAATATATTGTTGTAAGATTTTCAAAATTAAAAGTTTTACTAGAAAGTTTTAAGGTGCTTACACCCATCTATACGTGACCGTCTCGTCAAAATCTACCCAGTCCTAAATTTCCATAAAAATACCTACCTGCTCCAAAAACTACTAAAAATAGCATGTGTGTGCATCAGACACCTTAGTTTGTAGTCCTCAATCTCTTATTTTAATAGCAAGTTTTAGAATTAAGTTTTGATAAGCCAAGCTCACTCTAGACAATTGATTTTCATCCTAGTGTTAATAAATTAACTCCTCAATCTAAGGTGTGCATGGGCATGTATGTGCATGTGTATGTATGTCCACATATGCCCATAAATGACCCATATCTATGGACCCATATTTTATAGAATAATTGACTATGAGCATGGGGGCACTACATCAGGTGTATCACCCAAAGGGTAAAGAGGGACAACTCTAATGGCTAAGTAGGAGCTTGTGAGGGCCTCGACTCCTTATTTTAGCAAGAGGGGGCAAGCTAGGGAGAGATGGGGCTGATTTGGGCAAGCCTTGGCCATCAAGCAACCCGAGAAGTCTATATAAGGGGCATTCCCACCCAATTTTACACACACTTTAACACACATTGGACATCGGAAGACTCTGCTGTTGTGGCTACTCGTTGGTGAAGCTTACACAAGGCTTTGAGAGATCAATACTCCAAGGCACATTTTGGTAATGTAAATCTTTTAATTAATCAAGGTTATTATCAATCTCTTCTCTCAATTGGAATCCTTTCCAATTGCTGCCATATTACACTTGGAATCCTTTCTAATTACTACCATATCATTATTCAACTGAAATCCTTTCCCATTGCTACTTTATTATCAAATTCTATACTCTTCTTTACCCAACCTCAATTGGAAACCAGCAATCATTATACCTATTCTATGGTAATCTCTCTACCTTACAAATTAATGAAGGTTTCACTACTTGATTACATAATCAATTGTGTTGATTGCATGCACAATTCTTCTCCATCGTAACCTAGATGTTTGCATGTATTAGTTAATCTTATTCAAGAAAGGGTCCACCTAAATGATGGATTGTTCTTGCAAGTATATATAAGTAATTAATCATGTGATTAGTGTATGAATTATGATTCATGGTATCATAAGATTATGGCAGGATCAAGCAAGCATATGTTTTGAGTTGATGTGTAGAGTAACCATATATGTTTTGGAATTGAAATAATTATAATCATTGACCCTACTTCCATTGTATTTTTATACTTTAGCTCACAACTTCGCAAGTTAAGTTAAGTATCTAGTAGTGGGAATGGCACCCAAGAGAACTTGCTATGGTGGATCACACGATCACGAAGCCGAAACCAGTGATGGTAAAGGAAAAGGAAAGGCCCCGATGAATGAGGATATGCCACTTATCCTACGAAGTGATGTTATTTCTCATGAACAGGTAGGAAACTTATTTTTGTTCAATGCAGCATGAGTAATAAGGAAGGAGGAAGCTACCTAAACATTGGATCAGTCCCAATTTGAAACCAAATCAATTGAGCTTGTTAATTTTCTTTAAGTTGTATTAAATGGAAGGACTGTTTGAGGATATACTATTTGAAGTAGGAAAGAAATGCTTGCCTAGTAGGAAAACTCTCGAACCTTCTTCATTCAAAATCCTATACCGATATAGTCAAAACTCCCTTTGATATCCAGGGAGGAGGGCTTAGCGGAGTGAACGCTAAAGCACTGCATATGGGTGCACACATCTTGTGGGTTTGTGGCCAGAATGCAAGATATTACTTGCGGGTTTGTGTCCAGGTTGCAAGTTAGTCACTACAGGTTTGTGCCCATAATGCATGACAATTTAGTTGTATGGGCAACTAAAGACACCGGGAGCTATAAACTCTCGGTGAGAGGAGTGAACTCTTGGGGTTTGGATATTTTAATGAAGAAGGATCATATGTTGTTTTTCTTCTAGAAGAGATTGTCTTGATGCCAATTTAAAAATGTTTGAAGGGTTGTCTTAACAAACTTGTGATGGAAACCATAGAAAAGAACTTTGTGTATGAACAACCATGTTGTAGTAACTAGAAAACAAGATACAAAGTGTGAGTGTGGGGGTGGAAAGTGGGGACTGGCTCAAGTTGACAATCAAGGATGGGTGGTCCCGATTAGTCAAGAGACTCTCCACTCCTCATTGATAGAAGAAGCGAAACTAGAGACTCATTGTGCCAAGAGTCGAGAAGTCCCAATTGTACGTGCCTCTGAAAATTATAGGGAAAAAGACATTTGGGGTTTCTCTCTTTTGGAAGGTGAGAATTAGGAACGTCAGTATATTTTGTTAGTTCATGCTTTCCCTACAAGGCAGGGCTAGGACCCCTTTTCAATGGCTTGGACTCAAGTTACTTGGTGACAAAAGCCTGTCCATTAAAAATCTTGTCTATCTGACTATGATTTTCTCAATCGATTAGGGCCTAGAAACCTGTCAGGTATCCTCCTTTTGCCAAATGGATAACGAGGTCGGGACGCCACACGTGGTATCAAAGCCTAGGTTAGGAAACTGGAAAAATTGTTATTGTTTGTAAATTTGGGGAAAAAAAATTGGAGACTTAAGTTCGAGAGCTTACGAGCATAGATGTTTCAGGAAGATGCCAACCTGAATTTCGCAAGTTCAAGACCTTTGAGTCAATGTATTATGAGACTTTTTGTTCTTTAAATTTTTCTTTTTGATGCAACATGATGAAGATTTTGAGGAAGGCATTCTCTCCATCAACAAGAATCCCAAGGGGATGGGAACTTGTGTGGGGATTCGAAGGTGGCATCTTCTACACCAGTGTGAAGAATCTTGGATGCCTCTCCTCTGATCTAAAGAAGCTTTGTTGGGGGGAAGAGCTATGAGTTATCTAGATTTACTACTTCCTTGGTACTGTTAGAGATGGCTACACTGTTATCTCTAAAGATGGAATTGACATGAACTTAAATGAGTGGGTTTTCAATCAAGTGGTGAAAGTGATCCCTACCTACAAGATCAAAACCATTTTTGTCCCTGAATTTCCCCCCGGAATAAGAGCCTTGTATTTTACTATCCTCTCAAGGATGTTTACAAGAGCTACTACTCAAATGAAATTGTGGATTGTAAAAACTTATCCACAAATACCTATCGATTGTACCACTAAGTCCTTGGAAATCCAGCTCTAAGAATCATATAGCTTTTTAGCAAAGCTAACCTTTGTATACATCTTAATAGAATAAAATGTTGCTCATCTAGCTTCTTGATGAGATCTCAACTTTGTACATATCTTGATATAATTAAATTTGTGACATCTTGAATTTAATAAAGATAGTTTGTTTCCAAATTTTGTCTTGAGTTATGGAAGTTTAAGCATTGGATATTGCGTTAAGTTTTAAATCAAACCATCGACAAGCGTACTATTGCGTAGGTACCGTCAAATTCTTTGTACAATGCCGCACAAGAGAAAAAACTTCTCGTGAAACAAGCCCAACCACCCACATTCAAAGGCGAGGGAACCCATATCGAGCATGATGCTTAAGCCTAGATTGAGGCAATGGAAGACTATTTTGAAGCTGCAGGGATCCAACGTGTAAACCAATATATGCTTGCAATGTTTCATCTTATTGGCGATGCAAAAATATGGTGGAAACAACATTGCAAGGACTTGGGTGTTTCAGGATCTTCTCGGTCTTGGGAGGATATTAAAGAAGTGGTTACAACACAATATCTTCCACCCGCTCATCGAGACGCCAAAATAAATGAGTTCTTTGCTCTATAACAGTTATCCTTATCGGTGGTAGAGTACTACTCCAAATTTGTAACCTTGCAAAGATATGCCCCAAAATGTCCATTGAGCAATAGGTAGCACGATTTTGTGAAGGATTGAATCATCCCTTGGATAACCGTCTTGAAGCAATGAGACCCACATCACTTTAGAATGCTCTCTTAAGGGCAATACCTCTTGCTAAAGAAATGACCACGAATCAGGGGAGAGAAGAATTTAGAACTCAAAGGGGCAGGCCCAATAATTGGAGCCCCAGACCTGCTAATCAAACTTATCAACCTCACCCTGTAGCAGCCTCAACTACAGCATCTCAAATTGAATATACTAATGTTCGTTGTTATGAGTGTAATGAGATAAGATACTATAGGAACAGGTATCCTAGAAGAAGTGTAACAACTACTGCAAATTCAATTCCTGTAGCACCAAATGGTAGAGGCCAACCTGTTCGTCGTGGAGGAAGGAACACAGGAAGAGGACGTGGAAGAGGAGTGATGTATCAAACTCATGCCATTATTATGGAAGAGCCAATAGTAGGAGACCTAGCTAATGAGGGAGTAATTTTGCATCCTTGAAGCTTGAGAAAGATATCTTCTAAGGATCAGAAGCATCATCGAACACCTCGTCAAATGGAAATATTTCCCTAAAGAAGATGCAACGTGGGAAGACAAAATAACTCTCCTTAAAGATCATCACAACTTACCTATGAGATGAGGACATCTCAATTCTTCAAGTTGGGGATAATGTAAGGTCTCTATCACCCTTCAAGAGGGGATTCCCATGTAAAGGAATCCATTTTAGGCCATTCTAGACATATACAAAAAAATTACTATTTCTCGCAGTTTTTCCACCTTTAATGAGCTAATGATAAATATATTGTGTAAGATTCTATTTCTTCTTTCTTTTTTTTGTCATTTTTGTCCAAAAATATAAAGTTTTGAGGTGCTTACACCCACCTAGACGTGACCATCTCGTCAAAATCGTCCTAAATTTCCATAAAAATAGCTACATGCTCCAAAAACTGCTAAATATAGCATGTGTGTGCATCAGACACCTTAGTCTGTAGTCCTCAAGCTCTTCTTTTAATAGCAAGTTTTAGAATTAAATTCTGATAAGCCAAGCTCAGTCTAGAGGATTAATTTTCATCCTAGTGTTAATAAATTAATTCCTAAGTGTAAGGTATGCATGTGCATGCATGTGAATGGGCATGTATGTGCATGTGTATGTATGTTCATGTATGCCCATAAATGACCCATATCCATGGACCCATCTCTTATATAATAATTGACTATGAGCATGGGGGCACTACATGAGGTGTATCACCGAAAAGGCTAAAGAGGGACACCTCTAATGGCTAAGTAGGAGCTTGTGAGGGCCTCTACTCCTTATTTTAGCAAGAGGGGGGGAGGTATGGGGCCTATTTGGGCAAGCCTTGGCCATCAAGCAACCCTAGAAGTCTGTATAAGGGGCATTCCCACCCAATTTTACACACACTTGAACACACATTGGAGATAGAGAAACTCTGCTGCTGTGGCTACTTGTTGGTGAAGCTTCAACAAGGCTTTGAGAGATCAATAACTCCAAGGAACATTTTGGTAAAGTAAATCTCTTAATTAATCAAGGTTATTATCAATCTCTTCTCTCAATTGGAATCCTTTCCAATTGCTGCCATATTACACTTGAAAGCCTTTCCAACCACTACCATATCATTATTCAATTGGAATCCTTTCCAATTTCTATTCTATTATCAAATTCTATACTTTTATTTACCTAACCTCAATTAGAAACCAACAATCATTATACCTATTTTATGGTAATCTCTCTACATTACAAAGTAATGAAAGTGTCACTGCTCGATTACATTTAATCAATTGTGTTGATTGCACGCACAATTATTCTCCATTGTAACCTAGATGTTTGCATGTATTAGCTAGTATTATTCAAGAAAGAGTCCAACTAAAATGGTGGATTGTTCTTGCAAGTATATATAAGTAATTAATCATGTGATTAGTGTATGACTTATGACGCATGGTATCAGAAGATGATGGCACGATCAAGCAAGCATATGTTTTGAGTTAATGTGTAGAGTAACCATATATGTTTTGGACTTGAAATACTTAAAATCATTTACCGTACTTCCATCGTATTCTTATACTTTAGCTCACAACTTCACAAGTTAAGTTAAGTATCTAGTAGTGGGAATGGCACCCAAGAGAACTCGCTATGGTGGATCACATAATCACGAAGCCGGAACCAGTGATGATAAAGGAAAAGAAAAGGCCCGGTGATGAACGAGGATGTGCCAGTTATCCCACGAAGGGATGTTATTTCTCATGAACAGGTAGGAAACTTCTTTTTGTTCAATGCAGCATGAGTAGTTAGGAAGGAGGACACTACCTAAACATTGGATCAATCCGAATTTAAAACCACATCAATTAAACTTGTTAATTTTCTTTAAGTTGTATTAAATGGAAGGACTGTTTGAGGATATACTGTTTGAAGTAGGAAAGAAATGCTTGCCTAGTAGGAAAACTCTCAAACCTTCTTCATTCAAAATCCTATACTGATATAGTCAAAACTCCCTTTGATATCGAGGGAGGAGGGTTTAGCGGAGTGAACGCTAAAGCGGTGCATATGGGTGCACACATCTGCGGGTTTGTGGCCAGAATGCAAGATATTACTTGCAGGTTTGTGGCCAGGTTGCAAGTTAGTCACTACGGGTTTGTGCCCAAAATGCAGGACAATTTAGTTGTATGGGCAACTAAACACACTGGGAGCTATAAACTCTCGCCAAGAGGAGTGAACTCTTGGGGTTGGGATATTTTAATGAAGAAGGATCGTATGTTGTTTTTCTTCTAGAAGAAATTGTCTTGGTGCCAATTTGACAATGTTTGAAGGGCTATTCTTAACGAACTTGTGATGGAAACCATAAAAAGGAACTTTGTGTATGAACAATCATGTTGTAGTAATTAGAAAACAAGATATAAAGTGTGAGTGTGGTGGTGGAAAGTGGGGACTGGATTTGGTTTCAAGTCAAGGATGGGTGGTATCAATTAGTCAAGAAACTCTCCGCTCCTCATTGATAAAAGAAGCAAAACTAGAGACTCATTGTGCCAAGAGTCGAGAAGTCCCAATTGTACGTGCCTATAAAAATTATAGGAAAAAAGGCATTTGGGGTTTCTCTCTCTTGGAAGGTGAGCATTAGGAACGTCAAAATATTATGTTAGTTCATGCTTTCCCTGCGAGACAGGGCTAGGACCCCTTTTCAATGGCTTTGACTCAAGTTACTTGGTGACGAAAGCTTGTCCATTAGAAATCTTGTCTATCTAACTATGATTTTCTCAATTGATTAGGGCCTAGAAACCTGTCAAGTATCCTTCTTTTTCCAAATGGATATGGTAACGTGGTGGGGACCCCCTCGGGGGATTCACTATGTGAAAAACTACCATATCACGTGCGTTCAAGACATGTTTGTAAAACCCCTTATCTGTGAATTTTTTAAGGAATATAATATACCCTTTTCTCTTAAAATTTGTAAGTTTTTCTCAAATTTGAAAAAATAATGCCCTTTTGTATATATATTTATGTAAGTTTCAAGAACTTTAAATACCCTTCTATTGAACTCACGTGATAGGTTACATTTCTATTAGGTGACCTACCCGGGGGGACCCCACAGGTGGTATCAAAGCCTATGTTAGGAAACTGGAAAAATTATTGTTGTTTGTATATTTGGAAAAACTAAATAGAGACTTAAGTTCGAGAACTTACCAGCATTGATGTTTCAGGAAGATGCCAAATCAAGACCTTTGAGATAATGTATTATGATCGATGTCGTTCTTTGAATTTTGCTTTTCAATGCAACATGATGAAGATTTTGATGAAGGCTTTCTCTCCTCCATCAACAAGAATCCAAAGGGGATGGGAACTTGCATGGGGATGCAAAGGTGGCGTCTTCTACATTAGTGTGAAGAATCTTGGCTACCCCTCCTCTGATCTAAAGAAGCTTTGTTGGGGGGAAGAGCTACAAGTTATCTAACTTTACTACTTCCTTGGTACTATTAGAGATGACTACATTGTTATCTTTGAAGATGGAATTGACATGACCTTAAATGAGTGATTTTTCAATCAAGTGGTGAAAATTATCCCTACCTATAGGATCAAACCCATTTTTGTCCCTGATATTTCTCCCGAAATAAGAGCCTTGTATTCTACTATCTTTTGAAGGATGTTTACAAGAGCTACTACTCAGATGAAATAGTGGATTATAAAAACTTATCCACAAATACCTATCAATTGTACCACTAAGTCCTTGGAAATCCAACTCTAAGAATCCTATAGCTTTTAGCAGAGCTAACCTTTGTATACATTGTAATAGAATAAAAAGATGCTCACCTAACTTCTTGATGAGATCTCAACTTTGTACATATGTTGATATAAATAAATTTATGACATCTTGAATTTAATAAAGATAGTTTCTTTCAAAATTTTGTCTTGAATTTATGGAAGTTTAAAGCACTTGATACTGCGTTAAGTCTTAAATCAAACCATCAAAAAGCGTACTATTGTGTAGGTACCATCAAATGCTTTATACACGGCCGCACATGAGAAAAAAATTCTCCCGAAACAAGCCCAACCACCCACATTCAAATGCAAGGCAACCCACATTGAGCACGATGCTGAAGCCTAGATTGAGGCAATGGAAGACTTTTTTGAAGCTGCAGGGATCCAACCTGTAAACCAAACTAGCAATGTTTCATCTTATTGGCGATTCAGAAACATGGTGGAAACAACATTGCAAGGACTTGGGTGTTTCAGGATCTTCTTAGTCTTGGGAGGATATTAAAGAAGTGGTTACAACACGATATCTTCCACCCGCTCATCGAGACGCCAAAATGAATGAGTTCTTTGCTCCAAAACAGCTATCCTTATCGGTGGTAGAGTACGACTCCAAATTTGTAACGTTGCAGAGATATGACACAAAAATGTCCATTGAGCAACAGGTAGCATGATTTTGTCAAGGATTGAATCATCCCTTGGATACCCGTCTTGAAGCAATGAGACCCATATCACTTCAAGATGCTCTCTTAAGGGAAACACCTCTCGCTAAAGAAATGACCACGAATCAGTGGAGAGAAGACTTTAGAACTCAAAGGAGCATGCCCAATAATTGGAGCCCCAGACCTGCTAATCAAACTTATTAACCTCGCCCTGTAGCAGCTGCAACTACAACATCTCAACTTGAATATCCTGATGTTTGTTGTTATGAGTGTATTGAGATAGCACACTTTAGGAACAGGTGTCCCGGAAGAAGTGTAGCAACTACTGCAAATTCAATTCCTGTAACACCAAATGGTAGAGTCCAACCTGCTCGTCCTTGAGGAAGGAAGACAGGAAGAGGATGTGGAAGACAGGAAGAGGAAGTGGAAGAGGAGCGATGTCTCAACTCATGCCATTATTATGGAAGAGCCGACAATAGGAGACCTAGCTAATGAGAGAGTAATTTTGCACCCTTGAATCTTGAGAAAGATAGCTTCTCAGGATCAGAAGCATCATCAAACACCTCGTCAAATGGAAAGATTTCCCTAAAGAAGATGCAACATGGGGAGACAAAATAACTCTCCTTAAAGATCATCCAAACTTACCTATGAGATGAGGACATCTCAACTCTTCAAGTTGGGGAGAATGTAAGGTCTCTATCACCCTTGGAGAGGGGATTCCAATGTAAAGGAATACATATTAGGCCATTCTAGCCATATACAAAAATGTCACTATTTTTGGCAGTTTTTCCACCTCTAATGAGCTAATGATAAATATATTGTTGTAAGATTTTTTTTCTTTTTTTGTCATCTTTGTCCAAAAATAGAAAGTTTTCAGGTGCTAACACCCACCTAGACGTGATCACCTCGTCAAAATCTACCCCGTCCTAAATTTCCTTAAAAATAGATGCCTGCTCCAAAAACTGCTAAATATAGCATGTGTGTGCATTAGACACCTTAGTCTGTAATCCTCAAGCTCTTCTTTTAATAGCAAGTTTTAGAATTAAATTCTGATAAGTCAAGCTCAGTCTAGAGGATTGATTTTCATCCTAGTGTTAATAAATTAATTCCTAAGTCTAAGGTATGCATGTGCATGTGTATGTATGTCCATGTATGCCCATAAATGACCCATATCCATGGACCCATCTCTTATATAATAATTGACTATGAGCATGGGGGCACTACATGAGGTGTATCACCCAAAAGGCTAAAGAGGGACACCTCTAATGGCTAAGTAAGAGCTTGTGGGGGCCTCTACTCCTTATTTTAGCAAGAGGGGGGGAAGGTATGGAGGTATGGGGCCTATTTGGGCAAGCCTTGGCCATCAAGCAGCCCCAGAAGTCTATATAAGGGGCATTCCCACCCAATTTTACACACACTTGAACACACATTGGAGATAGGGAGACTCTGCTGCTGTGGCTACTTGTTGGTCAAGCTTCAAGAAGGCTTTGAGATATCAATAACTCCAAGGAACATTTTGGTGATGTAAATCATTTAATTAATCAAGGTTATTATCAATCTCTTCTCTCAATTTGAATCCTTTCCAATTGCTGCCATATTACACTTGGAATCCTTTCCAATTACTACCATATGATTAATCAATTGGAATCCTTTTCAATTTCTATTCTATTATCAAATTCTATACTCTTATGTATATAACCTCAATTAGAAACCAACAATCATTATACCTATTTTATGGTAATCTCTCTACATTACAAAGTAATGAAAGGTTCACTGCTCGATTACATAATCAATTGTGTTGATTGCATGCATAATTCTTCTCCATTGTAACCTAGATGTTTGCAAGTATTACCTAGTCTTATTCAATTGTTTGCATTGTAACCTAGATGCAATCAATTGTGTTGATTGCATGCATAAGTCTTCTCCATTGTAACCTAGATGTTTGCATGTATTAGCTAGTCTTATTCAAGACAGGGTCCAACTAAAATGATGGATTGTTCTTGCAAGTATATATAAGTAATTAATCATGCGATTAGTGTATGACTTATGACGCAGTATCATAAGATTATGGCAGGATCGAGCAAGCATATGTTTTGAGTTGATGTGTAGAGTAAGCATATATGTTTTGGAATTGAAATACTTATAATCATTTACCCTACTTCCATTGTATTCTTATACTTTAGCTCGCAACTTCTCAAGTTAAGTTAAGTATCTAGTAGTGGGAATGGCACCCAAGAGAACTCACCAGAACCATTGCTGGTAAAGGAAAAGGAAAGGCCCCAATGAATGAGGATGTACCATTTAGCCTACAAAGTGATGTTATTTCTCATGAACAGGTAGGAAACTTCTTTTCGTTCAATGCAGCATGAGTAATTGGGAAGGAGGAAACTACCTAAACATTGTATCAATCCCAATTTGACACCACATCAATTGAACTTGTTAATTTTCTTTAAGTTGTATTAAATGGAAGGACTGTTTTAGGATATATTGTCTGAAGTAGGAAAGAAATGCGTGCCTAGTAGGAAAACTCTCGAACCTTGTTCATTCAAAATCCTATACCGATATAGTCAATACTTTCATTGATATCCAGGGAGGAGGGCTTAGCGGAGTGAACGCTAAAGCAGTGCATATGGGTGCACACATCTTATGGGTTTGTGGCCAGAATGCAAGATATTACTTGCAGGTTTGTGTACAGGTTGCAAGTTAGTCACTGCGGGTTTGTGCCCAGAATGCAGGATAATTTAGTTGTATGGGCAACCAAAGACACCGGGAGCTATAAACTCTCGCTGAGAGGAGTGAACTCTTGGGGTTGGGATATTTTAATGAAGAAGGATCATATGTTGTTTTTCTTCTAGAAGATACATTGTAATGTTTTAAAATAAAAATATTGATGTGAAACACTCAACTAGAAACATATCTATTGCACACTCTTACTTTAAAACAATGATTGTATATTGTTCCAAAAGGATACATCTTGTAAAAGATATTGTATTTGCAGTCAATAACCTAAGAAAACTAGTCAAAAACATCCAAACATGAGAGATATCTCATAATTATGGAGGTTCTACTTGATGAACTGGGCTCCAATTCTCATCCTACTTTGTTTCCCGGATCAAAGGGATGATATGTGAATTTGACAAGACATGGAAACAAAAATTCTCTCTTGTATTGTGAAAAATAAACAATAGATAGAGAACCTCTAAAGCCCTTGGACCTCTTGGGAGATTTAGTATTAAGGACCGGATAGTTCTAGTGGAACTGGTTCTTATCCTCATCATAGATCATAGCTTTTGCATTTGCATTTTCCAGTGTCTTTGTATACAAATGAGTAGTTGTAGCCTTGATGCTAGCATGTAGCCCATGCAGAAAACCTCGAACCTTGTGAAGCTCATCTAGCTCACCCAATGTTAGGTCCCCAACCTCAGAAGATTGGGGCAACTTGATAGAGGGCCTTCCTTATTCTCAAGTTTCTTTGACGACACCTTACTCGGTTTCCACGAAGTGGAGATACAAGCAACAGAAGAGAGGAAGTACTCTATCCATCATGATTGTGGACATAAGGGTCATAAACCACATGCCAAGTTGATAATCAAGGGATTTTTAATGTGATCTAATTTCTATATCACAAAGATAAAATCTCATTGACATACTTAAGATCTATAAACAATGCCTTTTTCCCCATGTTTAAGAGACATGGAAATCATAGGTGTGATATGAGACTTATACTTAACTAACTAATAATCTTGTGAAAAGTACCCAAGTAGTTGGGTCCAACCATCCATAGACATAGATCCGTTAGGATACTAGTCTCCCACTTTCCACACCATACTCACCTTTTCTTCTTGTTTTTTAACTATTACCACATTGTTTTACGAATACAAACATGATTCTTTTATTATTTCCAGGCACAGGTTCATTCATACAGCCCTTCAAACAACACCAAAACAATTCAAACAAGGCATGATAAAGGAAATCCTATATTTCAACAAAAAGAATTTTCCCAATTTCTTATGGGTTTGCCGCTACCCATGGACTTTCTCTCTCTAACCAACGGAGCCTTTGCAAAGGATTTATCTATTTGCTAACCGCAAAATGTGAAACCTTCTTATCTCACTAACTGCAAGGCATCTTGATTCTTGCCAAAAATCTTGGTGACTGCCAAGCATCTCGCTAACCGTGAGGGATAAAAGAGAGCCGATAAGCTCAGCTTAATCTATGCTAACCATGGGATGATCTCGCTAACAGCGAGGTATCTCGCTACCCACAAGGAACAAAATATATTTTGCCAACAATTCTTCTCTTTAAATAATTTTTCAAACATGATCACAACCAAATCTTTATATCAACAAGTAACAACTTATCAAAAAATAACAATTTATCAAGCAATAATAATTAAACAAACAATGAAAATTTATCAAAAATTCTTTCACTATTCTATGAAAACATATGCTTGTTCCTTGTGATAGAATCACGTTTCTTGGACGATTTAAGGGAATCCCTATGCTTGGCTCCCAGGTCAACATGAATAGGAATGCAAAATTATAAAATTATCTTATGGATTAGAGACATGTTCGATTACCTCCGGTGTTGGAGGTTGGGCAACTTCAACTTCTTTCACAGCCAATACATCTTCTTGAGCTATGATTGGAGTAGATAACACCTTCTTTTGCATCTTTCTTGGAGGTAGGAGCATCCTTGGAGCTTCGAGTCACTCTCTTTGGGACCATCGTATCACGGAAAGGAAAAGGAAAGCTTTGCCGTGAAAAGAAAAGTTATGGTTTCCTTGTTTATCGAGAAGATTGAGAGAGAGAGAGAGAGAGAGAGAGAGAGAGAGAGAGAGAGAGAGAGAGAGAGAGAGAGAAAGAACTCAACAATTCGAGGGACAACATGATGGTGGTAGAGATGGAGATGGGTCGAGGGTGAGAGGTTAGGAAGAGAAGGTAATTCCGGTGTTATGGCAAGAGAGCTTCCGCTTCTGAGAACTTCTATGTGTGTGTCTTGAAAGTGAGGGAAGAGGGACTTTATATAAGCTCTCAAGAGCCAAAAGAACAAGCTAAAAATAGCAAAAAACAGAGGGATAAGTTCGTGCATGTTCGTGGTTTTTTTGTTTTTTCTGCAGATGCGCATTTCGATGCACAATTTTGAGTCTCTAATTTTAGAAGAGGTTTGAATTCCAAGAAAAGGAGCTCGAATCTTGTCTCACTTCTCTTTCTTCTCTAAAAATACTCCTTCTTTTCTAAAAGTATTCATCTTCTAAAAATACTTTTTTTTAAAAAAAACTCTTCCTTTCCTAAACTTACTCTCTCTTTTTTAAAATTACTCCTCCTTTCTGGAGGCTTAAGTTTCCTATATCAACCTATTTTTTTCCAAGTGAATAAAGGCTATAATTAATAGTTTCGAAGTCTGATTTTTGATCCAATCATTCCGTTGGAACGCTTTATGACTTAACAAAATCTGAACCTTAAATACTTTTGCAAAGTAAATGAAATAGTTTTATTGTAAAATATTGGGTACATTACAATATCTCCAACTTAGGGATTTGAGATTTCCTCATCTGGAACAAAAGTGAGAGTACTCCTACTCTTACTACTAGCTCGACCATCATTATGTCTTATCCTTGGAAGTGTTCCAGTAATATCCCCAACTTTCCACATTCAAAGCATCAAACATTCAAGTGTGGAGGATCTTTTGCATTAGTGGCATAGACTCTTTGTGGTTGCCTACCATTGAAGCTCTGATGCCATTGATTCCTTCTTGTTATCCCTTGTTCTTTCATTTAAGGTTTAGCTTGTAGTAAAGAATCTTGTACAGTGGTAGGTTTCAGGGCTTCCAATTTTGAGCTAATTGGTTCTCTTAAACCTTGACAAAAGCGAGCTACCTACTGCTCTATGGTCATTGGTGAAGCATAACACCTAAGTGTTACAAAATTTGAGTAGTACTCTTCCAAGGATAAGTTGTATTGTTTCAAGCTAAAGAACTCATTCATCTTTATTGCTTCATGGACAGGGGGTAAGTATCTTTTCTTCACTGATTGTTTAATTTCCCACCACCAACTCTAAGAGTTCTCTAATACTCCCATGTCACGACAATGTTGTTTTTACCATAATTTCTCTTCTCTTGAGAGGCAAAACATCCACAGCATCGCTTGATTTGCAAGTGTGGTCCTTATAGCAGAGAAGTAATCATCCATAGCTTCAATCCATACTTTTGCATCTTTCTCAATATCATCACCCTCTACTTTAAAAGAACGTGGTTGCATTTGTTTGAGAAACAATTTATTTTCTTGAATTTCCATCTAAATAGCATCATTCTGAGGGTTTTCCAAAGTAGAAATGATATGAGGATTCCCCTGGTGTACATTAATGTTTATAATAACTCAAATCAATAGGATATTTTTCAAACTTGGGACTTATCTAGTCCATTAAAAGCTCAATCATATGACTTAACCAATCATTACTTATCCGATCCATTAAAACTCAATCACATTAACCAATCTTGACTTATACAGTCCATCAAATCTCAATCACATGACTTAACCAATCATGACTTATCCAGTCCATCAAAACTCAATCACATGACTTAACAAGTCATGGCTTATCCAATCCACCAAAAATTCACTTACATGGCTTAACCACTCATACAATTTTTTGAAGAAAAACAACTCAATCTTTTTATTCATAAAGACATCAAAATGTCATATAGGTATCTAGAAAAATCTCTCAATGAGAAAATACAATTGACGCTTTAACCACAACTGTGATACACATCAATAGACATGTTGTAATATCTTGGTGACTCTAGTAATGGGTATAGAAACCATACACACGAGCAAGCTTGAAGTACCCAAATAAATCTTTTTAACCTAGGCTCTGATACCAATTGTGTGGTCCCCAACCCCAAAAGATTGGGGCGACTTGATAGAGGGCCTTCCTTATTCTCAAGTTCCGTTGACAACACCCTACTCCATTTCCACGAAGGAGAGATACGATCAATAGAAGAGAGGAAGTCCTCTATCCATCGTGATCGTGGACATAAAGGTCATGCACCTCATGCCAGGTGGATAATCAAGGGATTTTTAATGGGAGCTAGTTCCTATATCACAAAGATAAAATCTCATTGGCATACTTAAGATCTATAAACAATGCCTTTTTCCCCACGTTTAAGAGGCACGGCTGCCATTCATAAATCATAGGTGTGATATGAGACTTATACTTTACTAACTAATAATCTTGTGAAAAGCACCCGACTAATCGGGTCCACCCGTCTGTAGACATAGATCCGTTAGGATACTAGTCTTCCACTTTCTACAACACACTCACATTGTTTTACAACTATAAATAGGGTTCTTTTAATAGTTCCGGACACAAGTTCGTTCATACAACCCTTCAAACAATACCAAAACAATTTAAACAAGGCCTACTGGAGACAATCTTATATTTCAACAAAAATAAAATTTCCACTTTATTATGAGTTTGCCGTTACTAGCAAACTTTCTCTGTCCCTATGCTTGGCTTCCGAGGTAAACATGAATAGCAATGCAGAATCATAAAGTTATCTTACCGGATTAGAGACCTTTTGATTACCTCTCGTGTTGGAGGTTGGATGGCTTCAACTTCTTCCAAACCGATACATCTGCTTGGGCTACGATTGGACTAGATGATACCTTCTCTCGCATTGGGGCCATTGTATCACGAAAGGGAAAAGGAAAGCTTTTCCTTGAAAAGTAGAGTTATGGTTTCCTTCTTTGTCGAGAAGATTGTGTGTGTGTGTGTGTGTGTGTGTGTGTGTGTGTGAGAGAGAGAGAGAGAGAGAGAGAGAGAACTCAACAATCCAAGGGCCAATACGATGGAGGTAGAGATGGAGATGGGTCGAGGGTGAGAGGTTGAGGGAGAGAAGGTAACTTCGGTGTTATAGCAAGACAGCTTTCACTTCTAAGAACTTCTCTGTGTGTGTCTTGAAAGTGAGGGAAGAAGACCTTTATATAGGCTTTCAAGAGCCAAAAGCACAAGCTAAAAATAGCAAAAAGCAGAGAGATAAGTTTGCGCACGTTCGCGGCCTTTTTTTTTTCCGGACACGCATTGTGATGGGCAATTTTGAGTTTCTAATTTTAGAAGAGGCTTGGATTCCAAGAAAAGAAGCTATAATATTGTCTCACTTCCCTTTCTTCTCTAAAATACTCCATTCCAAAAAATACTCCTTGTACTCCTTTTCTTCTAAAAATACTCTTTCTACTACTTCTCTGCTAAAAATACTCTTTCTTTCCTAAAATTTTACTCTCTTTTTAAAAACTACTCCTTCTTTCTTGAGGCTTAAGTTTCCCATATCAACCTATTGTTTTCAAGTGAATAAAGGCCATAATAATAGTTCTTGAGTCCGATATCCGATTCGATCGTTTCGTTGAAACGCTTTATGACTTAACAAAAATCAAACCTTAAACACTTTTGCGAAGTAAATGAAATAGTTTCATTGAAAAATGTTGGGTACATTACACTCAAATAAAGAATACTCTCTTTGTACTTGGACATATAACTGGTTAGATAAGAATTGGGTCAAGGCATGAATTGATGGTACCACCTTTTACACTTTTTGGTGGTACCACCAATTGCTCCAAGAGGAAGGGAAATCACTAGGTTCTTAAAATTTGGATGAAAGCAAGGGTATGCAAATTTGGGAATTTTTAAATAGTAAAGTGTGGGAAGTAATGGAACCCGGATTTGATTCAAATTTTCAAAGTTGCATGCAAATGATGTGATCCCACCTCAATGCTTGCCTTGACTAATACTGACTGGCTTGATGTCTCACACTTCAACTTTTCCATCTCACAACCAATGAGCACCATCATTGTAGCTTGGGCGATTTTTCTTGGGCGATTTTTCTTCTCTATTGATCATTTATCTCCCCCCTCCCCCCTTCCCCATCCCACACACAATCGTGCAATATTGTTGGTGTCCACATGCTTCTTGTTGCCAACGTGGCCCTATTATTGTTGCATGCATTTCTATAATTACCATGAAAGGAGATACACCCCAAAATTCCACACCCTCTAGGAAGGGCAAAAGGGGACCTATTTAGGAGGAGAATGTGGAGAAACCCCCCACCCCCTACAGAAAAGGATAGGGTGGATGTGTCTTCTCAGACATAGTCAGACTGTAAAGGTGAATTTTGGCTTCATTTGGGCTTGTTAATCATGGGAGTTGGATGCATGAATCTTACATTGTGCCATTGTTTACATGTTAGCACCTGTAGAGTACTTGCAACTTAGTCAATTCTACTTCCTAGCTTAGAGAACTTGCACATTGAGCCTTCACAGGAGGCTACCAAAAGACTCGGTAGAGGATGACCTATCCATGGTTGAATGCTAAGCGTCTTCAAGGTCCCCTACAAGATAAAATCAAAATTCTACCTAAACATGGCAAGAGAGGAGTTTTTATAAGAGATTCATTTCCTCTATCAAAAGGTATACCGGGCTGCCCCCTCAAATGATTCAAAAATTTGTGAGGGACTTCACCTATGATGTGTGCAGCTACTACTATAGACCCACAAAAATGTCAAATTACTTGGAAAATGGTGGGTGGAGATCTATTGGTTGACGTCAAGGCTTCGTGGGGAGGTCACAATGGAAGCAAGTTCAAAGTGGTTTTTTTGTTGTGCCCATAGATAGCCTGCATGCAAACATTGTTATATCTTTGGCTCAACCATGCCAATATCGAAGTCCATGTCAATATCAAAGGCTAAGCTCATAAATTTAATATCCAAACCTCTTGAATGCAATGGGTTGTTGGGCTTGGAGATAATACCTTGTGCAAGGTGCAAGATGCAACGGAGAATCTGGCTTCTATTAAAACAAGGAAGCATGTTAAATTTGACCAAATAGCATGTCCATGGACATTGCTAGATAGTACATTTTATTTTCCTTTTCCCTTATTTTGAAAATATGAATTTCCATAAATATATAGGGGCCTCTTTATTTAAAAAAAAGAAAATGAACAGGTACTATCCATGACTCCCTCCCACATCTTTGGATCACAACATGGGGGACCTAGCTCTCTCTCTCTCTCTCTCTCTCTCTCTCTCTCTCTCTCTATATATATATATATATATATATATATATATATATATATATATATATATATATATATATATATATATATATATATATATATATATATATATATATATATATATATATATATATATATAGAGTCTCCCCCACAAATTCTTGCATTTGTTGTGGAGAGGTCTAGAGTTCAGATTCTCTCTCTCTCTCTCTCTCTCTCGTTTGTGTGAGTTAGTGTGGACACTTGAGGAGAAGTTATATGTTGTATTAAGGACAATGAGGATGCATTCACAAAATTGATGAAAGAAGGTCCTATAAGACCTAGCATTTTAACTCATTATGCCCATTGGGAGAAGTAGCTTGACTTGTCATCAACAAGTAAGTGACCTAAAAGAAGAGAGATTATTGGGAGTGTAGCAAGTGAAAGATCTACGCAAGGCTGATGGATGTTGATGAGGAATCAAAAAGCACAATTTTTTAATGAGATAGTAAAGTATGTGTGGCAAGGCCCAAAGCAAGGAGAAGACAATAAAGTACAAGATCATTGATTGGATTTTGAAGCATCCAACAATCCTCATACTCCTTGATAGAACCTTGAGGGAGGAAGTGTAAGCAAATCTACTATTGGCAATGCTCTTGGGACTTGCATCCCAAATCCATTATCTATAAAAGCATTTTTACCTGATGGAAGTATTTATCGATAAATTTATGAGAAAGGTAAGAACAATAATTTCTTTGCAAGGACAACCCAAAGGATGACAATGGCTTCCAATGTAAGAATCAAGTTTCTCTTGAAGAGGTGGATCAAAATCACAAAGGACTCCAATGCTTCAAATGGGAAGTAGGATCCCTCATATCATATATTTCCATACCAAAAAGATAGTTCCTGAAATGCTTCATGCTTCTACAAAACAAGGCTAACCACAAGGAGCCCCATTATGTTATGCATGGGGAAAGATACATGAGTATGATGCTTTTTTATTTGATCCTTGTTCAACATAAAACTTCACATCTATGGAGCTAGCCTAGAACTTGGGACTCATACTCATGATATGGAGGAATCTATAGCCATTGATGGAGCCTTCAAGGCCTATATTTTCAAGTTACTACATTGATTGCGAGGTTGATAATCCAGGTACAAGGGTATGTGGTCCAAACATATTTGTTTATTTCTCCACTTCAAAATGAAGATGTTTTTCTAGGGGAATTATGGTTTCATATTATGCTAGACTTTTAAGATAGAGTAAATCAATTTCAACGTAGAGTAGAGAGATGATTCTCCAAGTCAACAATAGAAGAGACATTATTCCTAAATAATCTCCTATTTACATGTTCATGCATCTAATTATGAACGAACTAAAACATGTTGTCCATGTAATTTTAGGCTCCTTAATAGTTATTGAAATTTTTGCCCAATAGAACCCAAATTCTTTGTAATATTAGGTACATGCAATACATTAGCCATGTACTTTATTTTAGCACCTATCATAGACAATGATACTTTTCTTGTACGCATAATGGTATGTGAAATATCATCCCCAATCTCTACAAAACCAAGACTCTACAAAGTCTGCATTTCCTTGAAGCACTCACTATGACTGCTCACGTGATTTGATGCACCTGAATCCACATACAAGACGCTATCACCATACTTTTGTAGCCATAGTATTTAACATGTGTTGTACCACAAATAGCCTCTCAAAGAAATCTACATTCTTGCTAGTGGTTACATAATTATTTTGTTATCTCTTGTTCTACATATTCACAACCAAAGTGACCATGTCTCCCATGATTTGAGCATACAACATGCCCATATTGACCTGTATTGTTACTATGCGTGTCTATTGCATGTGTCAATGCAAGGGACTTGCCGATACACTATGTGCGAGACACAAATGGCTCCAAGCATACAACTAAACTAATCTAGTAAGCTCAAGAGAGCAAGGGTGTGTCACTCACCACCCTACGCTTGCTTTCGTGGAGGATTCCTCGCCGCAAAGAAGAAGGAGCTACCACCGTGCCATGCTCAACCGTCTTGCCACCGCCATGCCGTTGTTTCAATGCTCGATCACACTCTCTCTCTCTCTCTCTCTCTCTCTCTCTCTCTCTCTCTCTCTCTCTCTCTCTCTCTCTCTCTCTCTCTCTCTCTCACGCATACACACACACACAAGGAGATGAAGAAGAAGAAGATGGAGATGGAGCAAGAGCACTCTTCAAGTGCACAAATGAAAGAATGAATGATTTTTAGGTTTAGGTGACTTTTATATGAGCTCGCCCCATTCACACTTGGGTACCCATACTTAGCCAACTAACCCTTGAATGTTCCTGTTAGAGTGTGCCTCTCATCGGCAATCACTCTTATACTTTTCCTATTAGACCGACAAGCCCGGCCCATGACTACTAGAAGTGGACACCAGTGGTTAACATGCCCCTCTTCCTGATGTAGATTCCGTCCTCGGAACATAACAGTGCAGCATCAGGATCCACGATAGAAGTACCTGTGTCAGAAGAAAAACAACATTGTGAAAGATCAAAGGCAGCATGTGTAGGTGTGCAATAAGTGAGATGCATACATAATATTCTAGAAAATGCAAAAACAAATTCGTGAATTTTAACATTGCCAACTAGAACAAGTGTAGTACCTCGATAAAATGCAATTGAGTTAGGGTTTATTAGGTCAACTCTAAGAGAAGTACACAAGAGCTAGGGCTAAAGTAAGTACTAGATTGACCAACATTAATTAAAAAATATTGACTAAAGAGTAGTTAACCCTAGGAATGCTCGTCGGGGTCTAAGGACTAGTGGTCTTGTCACTGATACCACTTAAGTGTGATCCAAATAAAATACAAGGAAGTTTGTGCTATTTGCTTTCTCTTTTCTTTTTCTCTTTTTTTTTTTCCTTTGTTTTCTTTTTTGTTGTTTTTTTAGTTGCTACAAGTAGCTGGGGGACTCGAGGTCTCAAATACCAGCAGTAGCTGGGAGACTCAAGGTCTCAAATACCAGCTTAACACATGGGCTTCCATAACAAAAGTCACACTTAGATAGAATAAACTAGAGAGAACTATATCCTCATAGCCTAAAACATTACTGAACTTACTACAATTAATAGACTATTTAGGAATTAAAGTCAGCATATAAGTGGCGTAGTTTAGCCTAAGGTCCTGATACCTACTTAAAACCAACTAATAGACCAAACTCAAAGAGAAGAACAAGGTACTAGAATTTTGAAAAAATTATAGCATCTAAATAGTGGCAATGTCACAAGTTCATAAATTTTATGCATTGTTAGAATTCAAATGACAAGATGCAAACATGTAAATGTGGAAGCATAGATAAAAGGAAGTAGTACACCTGATATAATGGAGAACATCCGATGTAACATGTAAACATGCATTATCATTGTCCTTCAAAGGAATCCTTATGAAGTCACAAACTGCACAATAGTTACTACCAAACATCCACCTTCTAGAGGCACATTAGTGGAAAAAGGTACCAACACTTATTTAACACAATTAAAAAACATAATGAACCCTAACCTAATTATTTGCACTCCCCTTAGAGAGTCAAGGGATAGGATACTGTAGAGATTGGAGGGGAACCCTAAGGCTAAACCCCTATCCTCGTCGTCGAGAAAAAAAAAGTCATCATCTGTGAGACCATATGTGCCATCTGTGTAATCATGTAAATCTTCTTCATCTCGTCAGAGGCACAAATGTTTACTAACAAGGTCACTAGATGCCTATAGTCATCTTGGTCAAAAGGATAGGCTTGTGCAATGGGAGAGACACTCTCTACTATGTATGGATTAGTCGTGGTCAAGAGATGTATCCGCCATTCTAACTCCTCGAAATTCCTCTCACATGCTAGCGTACCTACCAAATCCCATTCATAGGAAGGCACCAGAAAGACCATGTGAAACGCTTGTGAAAAGTAACGAGGCTTCCTCTCACCCAAGGCAGGAGTGGATGACTCTAGCGTACTAGCCATACCTGTACACACAGATAGATGATGATTAGAGTGCAAATATTACAAGGGTCATGTTCTTGTGCATAATGTGTTTTTATGATTTTGTGTTATGTATAGAACTGTAAGTTTTCACAGTATTGTTTGGTGGATCTTGCTCTTTGCTTTTTTATCTTGTTTTGGTGAGTATAAGGACTTATATATACATTCCCTAGGATTAGAGATTGAGAGGTCAGGGAGGAAGGTTGAGAGGAAAGCAAGTGAATGATGGATGTCAACAAACACTCCCCCCTTCCTTCGGTAGATCATACCTTTTGGAATGATATCATCACCTTTTGAAACCAGTTGTTCCAAAGTTGTTATGGGTGAAGTCTTTAACCAATATTTTTTGACTGGGGTGAATGATGGATGTCAACAAACACTCCCCCCTTCCTTGGGTAGATCATACCTTTTGGAATGATGTTGTCACCTTTTGAAACCAATTGTTCCAAATTTGTTATGGGTGAAGGCTTTAACCAATAGTTTTGGACCGCCCTATGCGTTTCGTCTAGTTGCAAGGGTGGTAAGGTACTCTCCCATGCTTTTATTTGCAACGTTGTTGTAGGTGGTGAACTTACAACGGGAGGTGCAAACTCTTCCTTGTTTGTATGGATATGTACAATGGTGGATGGAGGTTGTGTCAAAGCTTCTATTTTCGTATAGGAACTACATGAAAAGCAAGAAGCTTCATTTGACTTTCCTGCTCCTAAACTAGGTGGAACAAATCGTTCTTTCTTCGGCACCCAAACTAGCTCTGAAGCAGGTGTGTAGCATTCCGTGATTTTTTTCTTTCCACAATCTTCAATTTGTTTGGGAGTTACAGGATTGGGCTCACATGGGCCAGGTGACAAGTAAGAGCACAATTTACGTTTTGGCACCCAGATTTAATCATTTCCTTCATAGTAGCCTTGGGCTTCCAATAATTTTTTAGGAATCCAACGCAACGTTTATTTACATTTCTTGGGACGAGTGGGACGTCTCTTACCAAGCTTCTGTCTTTTAGCACTAGCTATGGTCGCTAAAGAAGCTTTAGGGGACCACTTGTATGTTTTCTTTGTTATATTGGGATGGGTCTTGTGTTTCTCAAGCTTTAAGTTCAACTACATCAGTTGAAGCTCTAGACATTATAAAATTTCGGAGGTCATTTGGAGGGCCTTGTAAGAAATTGTATTTCTCTCTCTAGAAACTTTTTTTAAAATGCACTTGCACCTTGTGAGTACGTCCAAAAGGACACCAGACACTCTAAAAAGTAGATTTATATTCCCAATCGTCCTTGAAAACGGTCACTTTTTTATTTAATGCGAGTGTCTTTTTCAGGAGGCAGGTGCGGCGCATTCAATGCAGCTTACGTCATCACTGAAAGTTGAAAAGTCACAAACTATCAAATAGTGATAGATTTTGAGGCTTTTGACACCACCAATGCGTCCGGAACGCCAAAATACCCTAAAAACGAATGTCTACTTGTCTCATTCCGACATCCGGAGAGGCAAAAAAAGTCAAAAAACCCCAAAAAAATGGGCTTTTTACTTAAGGCGCGTGAGGAGGCATTCTAAAATTCTAGAATGCCCCTCTGCGCGCCGTTAGTACAAAGCTCCTTTTAGTGATTTTTGGACAATTATCTTTCAAGAAAGCCCCTTTTAAGAGGTTTTTTGACATTTTCCTCTCAAAAAACTCCCTAAAAGAGGAAAAAAGAGGTTTTTTACTAACGGCACGCGAGGAGGCTTTCCAAAATTTTGGAATGCCCCCTCGCGCGGCGTTAGTAAAATGTTCTTTTAGGGGTTTTTAACATTCTTTGCCTCTTTGGATGTCGGAGCGAGGCAATTGGACATTCATTTCTAGGATATTTGGGCGTTCCGGACGCATTGACAGTATCAAAAGTTTCAAAATCTTCCACCACTTGATAGTTTTGTAACTTTTTGAGTTCTAGTGATGACGTAAGCCGTATCAAATGCACCGCATCTACCTTCTGAAAAAGGTGCTCGCATTAAATGAAACAGAGTGATCGTCTTCAAGGACCACTAGATTATTAAATGAGGAGAGGGACACCTTTTATATTTTTGCTAATATCAATCTATTTTTCTACGTAACGTAGGCTCTTCTTGAAGGAGTACGAGCAGAATTGCGACGCGAGAGAGAGTGCGAGAAGAAGAGCACGACGATATGGTGAACTCGCTCTACTGTAATGTGTAGAGCATAGTGAGTTCTTATTAGGTTTTCACAAATGAATATGTGTACATACCTGGCGGCCCGCCCACTTACCTGGGCGACCACATTGGGCTTTATACCCCAACAACCTCCCACTTAAAGTCCAATGTGGTACTTTAAGTGTGAGAGAAACTACTATACAAGCTAATATACAAGAGATGTAGAGAAGTGATGTACTACCCTACACCTAACTGCTTGCGAAAATGCGCAAAGCTCTTTGAGGGAAGTCCTTTTGTAAGTAGATCAGCAGGATTTTCTGTGGTGTGAACTTTGACAAGCTGAAGTTGCTTATCCTCGAGCATTTCCCTGATGAAATGATACTTCACATCCACATGCGTTGTCTTTGAGTGATAAACTGGATTGCGAGCCAATTGTATAGCACTTTGACTATCACAATATAACACATGCATCTCTTCTTTGATTCCCAAATCTGTTACTAGTCCATTAAGCCAAATTGATTCTTTGCATGCCTCTGATGCTGCAACATATTCAGCCTCTGTAATGGACTGAGTAACACAATCTTGTAATCTAGAATGCCATGATACTGCTCCACCAGCCAATGTAAAGACATACCCTGACGTAGACCTTCGGTTGTCTAAGTCACCTGCATAATCTGAGTCTGTAAAACCCTTTACACTTAGCTCCTGACTCCCATAGCATATACACATACTCTTTGTAGCTTTCAGGTATCTCAATATTCCTTTCACTGCCTCCCAATGTTTCTTGCCTGGGTTTGACATATATCGACTTACTACTCCCACTGCAAATGCAATGTCTGGGCGAGTAGCAATCATTTCATACATTAAACTACCCACTGCAAAAGCATATGGAATCTTATCCATTTCAGCATGTTCTTCCTTAGACACAGGACAATCTTGTTTGCTAAGTTTCACATATGGTGGCAATGGAACACTCAATGCCTTTCCCTTCTCCATATGGAAACGTTGCAAAACCTTGTCAATATACTCTGTTTGAGATAACCAAATCAACTTCTTTGATCTGTCTCTCTCAATGCGCATACCAAGTATATGACTTGCCTCACCCATGTCTTTCATGTCAAACGATTTTGCCATCTTTGACTTCAAAGCTGAAATTTCTTCCAAGTGCTTGCCAGCAATCAACATGTCATCCACATACAAAATAAGGATCAGCCAACTGCTGCCATCCTTAGCTCTCTTTGTATATAGACAGTGATCGAACTCACTACATTGGTAGCCTTGAGAAAGTATAAACTTGTGGAACTTATGGTACCATGCCCTCGGTGATTGTTTTAAGCCATTAAGACTCTTTAACAACTGGCATACCAAATCTTCCTTGCCTTTGTCAACAACTTCTGGCTACTGCATGTAAATTTCCACATCTAAATCACCATGCAAGAACGTTGTCTTGGCATCCATTTGGTGCAACACCAAATCTAATATGGCAACCAATGCAAGAAAGCATCTCAATGTAGTCATCTTGACCACTGAAGAGAAGACTTCATCAAAGTCAATGCCTTGTTCTTGCTTAAAGCCCTTGGCAACAAGCCTTGCTTTGTACTTTGGCTGACTATCATGAGCGGTGATCTTATACCTGTAAACCCATTTACAAGGTAGAGACTTTTTGCCCTGTGGTAATTTAACTAGCTTCCATGTCTGGTTTTTATGCAGAGCTGTCATCTTTGACTGCATGGCCACTTGCGAATTCCTGGAGTCCTTCATTTGCACTGCTTCCTTGTAACATGAAGGCTCATTGCAATCAGTCAACATGACATAGTTCATAGATGGAACAAACCTATCAGGAGGTCGCGTGATACGTCCAGATCTACGCACAATAGGTGGCTTAGACTTTTTGCCCTGTGGTAATTTAACTAGCTTCCATGTCTGGTTTTTATGCAGAGCTGTCATCTTTGACTGCATGGCCAGTTGCGAATTCCTGGAGTCCTTCATTTGCACTGCTTCCTTGTAACATGAAGGCTCATTGCAATCAGTCAACATGACATAGTTCATAGATGGAACAAACCTATCAGGAGGTCGCGTGATACGTCCAGATCTACGCACAATAGGTGGCTCAGGCTCAGTCACAACTTGTGGTTCCAATCTATCCTGTCCTTGCTCCTCTTGAGCCCTGACATTTTGTCTTGCACGTGCAGGTCCATCTTCTTGGAAGACAACTCTTCTAATCTCCTCAACCCTCTCTGGTTTAGAATGATATTTGGATTCATTAAAGTGAACATCATTGCTGCGGATAACCTTTCTGGATTCGGGATCCCAAAGTCTGTACCCCATCTCACCAGAATTACCATAGCCTAGAAAGATGCACTTTCTACTCTTTGGCTCAAGTTTGCTCCTAAATTCCTTTAGAACGTGAGTATATGCCTCAGAGCTAAAGACTCTGAGATGCTTGTATGAGGGCACCTTGCCTGACCATACCATCTCTGGCACTGAATCCTTCTGCAAAACCTTGCTAGGAGATCTATTTATAAGATGAACAGCTGTTGATACAGCTTCATCCCAAAACCCATTTGGCAGCTGTGCATTAGACAACATACTTCTGACCTTCTCTTGTATGGTCCTATTCATCCTCTCAGCAACACCATTTTGAGGAGGATTGTAAGGAGCAGTAAGTTCACGTTTTATACCTTTTGACTCACAAAAGTCCTGAAAGGCCTTTGAAACATACTCTCCACCATTGTTAGTGCGTAAGCATTTAAGCTTCTTGCCACTCCGATTCTCCACAAGTGTCACAAACGTTTTGAAAACACGAAACGCTTCATCTTTGTGCTTGAGAAAGTAAACCCATACTTTCCTCGAGTAATCATCTATAAATGTCATAAAGTAAGAAGCCCCCCCTAGAGATAGAATAGGCATAGGTCCACACAAATCACTATGAACAAGTGCCAACTGTGTATCTCTTCTACTGCTTCTATGCTTATGTGGATGCTGTGTTTGCTTACCATACAGACAATGTTCACAAAATTCAAAATCATTAAATGACAAGCCAAGCAAATAACCAGAACGAGACAAGATTTCCATTCCCTTCTTGGACATATGTCCTAACCGGTTATGCCACAAAGAAACATTCGGCTTCTCGGTTACATTGATTACATTTTTAGAGACATTTGATACATAAATCATGTAAAGTCCTCCAGACTTTACTCCATGTGCTATTGTCATAGAACTCTTGGATATCTTCCACATGTTCTGTCCAAAAGTGGTGACGTAGCCAGCATCATCAAGTAAACCTGTGCTGATCAAGCTCTTTGTAATTGCAGGAACATGTCTCACATTCTTCAGCGTGAAAGAAGAGCCATTCTGAAACTTCAATTGAACATCTCCAACACCTAAGATCTCACATGTCTGCCCATTGCCTAGCCAAACATGATCTTTAGTGGTCACATAAGAGGTAAACCACTCCTTGTTTGGAGACAAATGAAATGATGCCCCTGAGTCTATAATCCAGCCACTCAGTGCATTTCCATCAGATGCTGTAAGAAGAGCTGAGTCCATTGTATTCTTCAAGAAGTAGATGTCTCCTGACACTAGACTGTCATCCTCTGCAACAGTGTTTGTCACATTTATTTCTTGAATCTTCACTGAGGACTTGTTCTTCTCACCATGGTCTTCAGCTTTCTCTTTGCCTTTTTCTGCTTTCCATTCTTTGCAGTCTCTTTGCATGTGACCCTTCTTGCCACAATGGTAGCATTCTATGTCACTCTTGCCTTTAGCACAGCGGGACTTGCTACGAGACTGATTCCTCTTTCCACCTTTGTACTTTTCTTTGGTCCTTCCCCTGACAACTAAGGTTGTTCCTTTGCCTTTGTCCATTGTCTTTCTATTGGTTTCTTCAGTAAGCAGACTTCCTTCTACACCTGCTATGTTCAAACCATCTGGAGGTGCAGAATTACTCAAAGCTGTACGAAAAGTGTCCCAACTTTCCGGCAATGTGATCAACAGGAACATAGCTCTAACAGGTTCATCAAACTTGACACCTTGAGCTGACAACTGACTGTAGATGGTGTTGAATTCATTCAGATGATTGGACATAGGTGTCCCTTCTTTCATCTTCAAGTCAATAAGCTTCTTAAGCCAGTATACCTGTGAAGCTGCACTCTGCTTCTCATAAAGATCACTCAGCTTTAACCATGCTTGATAAGCTGACATCTCGTCTGCTACATTGAAGTAAACGCTTTCTGCCAAAGTCAGCATAATGGTAGAAAGTGCCAATTCATCCATTTTTCTCCATTCATCTTCGTCCATATCTTCTGGTTTTATCCCCTTGAGGTTTATAGGTTTTATCTGCTTCTTTTGTACCAACACGTGCCAAATCTGCTTCTTCCACAATGGAAAATTGGTTCCATCCAGCTTCTTGATATTGTAAAGAGCAGTGTCTTGTGATCCAACCATAGCTACGCTTCACAGTAGTTTACTTTCCTGGGAAAAATTCAGGAGAGTTTACCCTGTAAACTGACCTCTGAACCAATATCAACCTGTCAAATGAACCAAGAAATCTTCAGATTCTTCATAAATTTTGGTAGAGTCTCCTTTGTAAAATGGCTCTGGTGTACTCAAAAACCAGACCAAAAACAGCTCAGAAAACCACTGTCTCTCTAACACTATAAGCTGTGGGTAAACCTGTCCTGCACCTGTACTGTCTCTCACTGTCCTGTCACTGTCCTGTAAACATAGACTGCGACAATGCCTCAACGGTAGTAAAGCAAAGATGCAATCCCAACTGTCTAACTCACAGTCAATGCATCCTAGCTGCCTATCTAAGGGTGCTCGAGGGATCGCTCCAAGACCTGTATCACTGAAAGGATCTCAACATTCGAGAATCACCTAGCTCAATAAAACCTCACTCGACCCTCAACAAAGGCTGCAGTAAATCTGACAGTACATAGACTTCCCACAAAGTCATACATCCACAAATTTCCCACTGTATGCTGTAACCGCTGCGGCGGTTGTTTGCTGCGTGACTTACATCCAGCAAACCCTCAACAGACATACATCATCTCTGAAAATACATCCCATGTGGAAGTACCTGCAATGTCAAGATGAAATCTGGAATATCAAGCAGCAAACACAAGCTACCTGATGAACTAGTGGATGTCGCCTACAGTCTGTGTGTAGATGCGTCCGTGTCGTATGTGACACGCCTCCAAGAACTGTGAGCCATCCTTCATTGTGTATACAACCACAAATCAGCACTTTGGAAGTGCAGATATCCTCAGCACCTGCAGTCGTAGGCCGAAACCCCAAATTTGCAGAGTCGGATCTGCACCCGCCGAGACCACGTAGTCGAAAATGGCCTACGCAGAACTCTGTCGAACCCAAACGGTGGCCGAGATGACCTTAGAATGAAATTCTTAGAATGAAGACACGGATTTGGGGCCGTGTCTTTGCCTGTCGAATCTCACTCCAATCTGAGCAGGTGACTATGGCTACCTGCAAATGCTGCCCCGAGCCTCGATCTGAGATCTGATACCAGTTGAAGGAGTACGAGCGGAAGTGCGTCGCGAGAGAGAGTGCGAGAAGAAGAGCACGACGATATGGTGAACTCGCTCTACTGTAATGTGTAGAGCATAGTGAGTTCTTATTAGGTTTTCACAAAAGAATATGTGTACATACCAGGCGGCCCGCCCACTTACCTGGGCGACCACATTGGGCTTTATACCCCAACACTTCTCTCATTGGAGGAGCTTATTTTCCTCTCTCTTCCAAAAGACCTCCGAAATCTCCTAATGGAGTTGGGCTATGGAGACATATGGTTCAACCTCTTGGACATGCAACGTTTTGGGTTTTATTTCCTTAAGAGGTAATATCTCAGGGATTATGGATTGAGTGGCAGGGCTAAGAGTTGGTTTCTGTGTTGTGACACCCCCTGTCCCCCAATCAATAGTGCATTTGGTGGCTATCATCCACGTGCATCCTAGGTTTATATCACCCTCCATAGTTCCAGTAGGCATGACCAAAAAGTCTTGAGCTACAACCCCATTGTCATACTGACAAAAGTGTGCTAGATTCCAAAAACTGTTGTTTTTTTCTTGTTGACACCCTTGACTTGGATACTACTTTCAGATAGAGGTGGCTTCCCTAACTAACACCACACCCCATATGATAGCAGATTATATTTAGCACCCGTGTCCAATAAGGTGCTATATAGCACTTTTCCATAGGCATTGTTTAGCTCAATAGGGTGTCGTAGAGGTGTGTCAGAGTCCAACCAATCCTCATCCGTTTCAACGTGGAATTCATGTGTATCTCCAAGGTTAGCCTCTTGTTGGCGTCTTATGCATCATTGTCACTCCTTAACCTCAGCTTGAGCCTGTATCTTCTTCAATTCTGTTTGTGCCTTGGGTGCCTTTTTTTTATGGATGGCATGTAGCTCCTCTTGGCTTAAAGGATCATAGTATCTTTTGAATTTGCTCCCATTGAGGAATCCAATGGTTTCAACTCCATCAAGAGTCTCTACACAAATGGTTCCTTGTGGGGTGATCGCACATACTCTATATGGTCCTTTTCCCGCATATTTCAACTTTTTCTTTTCGTTACGCACTCCATACATAAGGACTTTATCACCAACATTGATATCTTTGTTCTTTAGATGACGGTCAAACCATTTCTTCCTCCTATCTTACTCCACATTAAGTGCATTTTGCACAGCTAATTGCCTCTCTTCATCTAGCCTTCCAAGGATATATAATTGCTAAATTAAGGGGTTATCATCCCAACCTTCTTGAGAAGCTACTAGAAGACTAGGAACGACAAACTCCAATGTCATAACCACTTCTTGGCCATACACCATCTTAAACGGTGTGTAGTTAATGGCAACTTTGTACGCACTACGATAAGCCCATAAAGTTGAAGTCATCTTTAAATCCCAATCTGTGCGATGAGCTTCCACCGTTTTGGTCAAGATAGAGATTAAGGTCTCGTTGTTGCTCTCAGCTTGGCCATTTGCTTATGGATAATAAGGTGTGGACTTATGGTGAGCTATCATAAAGTTGGTAGTG
Organism: Adiantum capillus-veneris; assembly: GCF_014529385.1. Lineage (NCBI taxonomy): Eukaryota > Viridiplantae > Streptophyta > Polypodiopsida > Polypodiales > Pteridaceae > Adiantum > Adiantum capillus-veneris. The sequence continues at coordinate 69,777,437 of NC_140958.1, read as the reverse complement.
AGTTCTTTTATTACTCCATTTATAAAATGAGTACCATTGTCACTCAATATCTCAAAGGGACAACCAAATCTTGTAATAATGTTCTCAAAAAGAAACTTGGCAGTTGACCTTGCATCCGCCTTACGTGTCGCCCTGGCTTCCGCCCACTTTGTCACATAGTCAATGACAACGGTAATATATCGAGATTGAGTGCTACAAGCTACCTGACTAATTGGGCTTACAAAGTCCAAACCCCATTTTTCAAATGGTTGATTCACTCTAACATGATGTAAGAGCATCCTATCCTTTCGTTGCATGATCTTGTAACATTGGCATTCATCAGATCCTTTTGCAAAAAGTGATGCATCCTTGAATAAGGTAGGCCACCAATAGTCTGATTGCAACACCTTTCTAGTTGTTAGTTCCCCTGAGAAATTTCCTCCGGCTATACCCATGTGGGCTACTTGCAGTATGTATAAATACTCATCCTAACGGGCACAACGTCTATGAATATCTCAGGGGGTTCACTATGTGTAAAATTACCATATCACGTGCATTCAAGACATGTTTGTAAAACCCCTTATCTATGAATTTTGTTAAGAATATAATGTACCCTTTTCTTTTAAAATTTGTAAGTTTTTTTCAAATTTGAGAAAATAAGGCCCTTCTGTGTATATATTTCTGTAAGTTTCAAGAACTTTAAATACCCTTCTGTTGAACTCACGTGATAGCTTACATTTTTATTAGTTGACCTACCCGGGATGAATATCATCCTTCCCTAGCCTGTAGAGAGTTCCTGCAATGAGAGAGTAAGGTTCGCATTCTTTTAACAACTTTCAAGCTATTTCCTTATAAAGCTCTTTGGGTGGAAAATCATTAACTAAAAAATTCACAATCTTCTCACTCAATTCAGGTATGGTTTTGACTAGGAATAGAGAAGTATCAGGCAACTCAGCATCGACTCCAGTAGGGGCTTCACCATTGGGTATGCAAGACAAATGATCGGCCATGACATGTCTTTTACCATGTCTCACCACAACGGTAAAATCAAACTCAAGGAGAATTAACAACCATCGTGTAATTCTTCTCGTGGAACAAGGTTTATTTACTAGATACAACAAGGCTTGATAATCAACATAGAAAACAATTTTATCGGCGGCCAGAAGGTAGTAGCAAAAGTTTTTCACGGCATAAATCATACCTAAACCTTCTCACTATGTAGTGGTGTAGTTTCTCTTGGCATCATTCAATTGACGACTTGCAAAGCTAATGGGGTAGTCCAGTTTATGTTCTCCTGGATGAGCTAGAACGCACCCAATAGCAAAGTTCGATGCATTAATATGCACATGGAAAATTACATTCCAATCAGGCACTCGTAGAATAGGAGCGCTAGTCAATCTCTTTTTCAATGACTCATAAGCATGGTCACACTCTACGGTCCAGTGGAACTCAATAAGAAGCTTGTACAAAGGGCGAGCTATCTTGGCAAAGTTTTAAATAAACCGTGGATAATAACCAACATGGCCCATGAACCTTTGAGCTCCTTTATAGTTTATAGGTGGTGGCAATTCAGCAATGGCTTTTAATTTTGCTCTCATCTATGGAAATCCCATTTTTGGACACTATATGCCTTAAAATAACTCCATGTTTAGCCCAAAATTGGCATTTGAAAGGGTTTAAGGAGATGTAATACAATCTGCACTTGTCAAATACTTTTTGTCAGCATGATAGATGTTCTTTCTAAGAGGAATAAACACAAAGGTCAGCTAAGAAAGCTTCACAAAAATCCCTCAAATATTCTCTAAAAGCACCATTTATTAATCTTTGAAAGGTAGCAGGGGCATTGGTTAAGCCAAAAGCCATAACACGAAATGCGAACACTCCAAATTCGGTTATAAAGGCTATTTTAGCTTGGTCCTCCAGCACAATTGTGATTTGATTGTAGCCAGAGTACCCATCTAAAAAGCTATAAGCTTCCTTCCCTGCAACTCTTTCAAGCACATGTTATGAATATGGCAAGGGGTAATGGTCCCTCCTAGTGGTGGCATTGACCTCTTGAGATCCATGCATACTTTGAGTTTCCCATACTTTTTTGGCACAATCACTATTGGAGACACCCATTCTGAGTGCTCGATAGGGTATATGAATCCACATTTCACAAGCTTTTCAATCTCTTCTTGAACAATCTTTGCATATTTAGGATTCATGGGGTAGGGTTATTGCTGAACTGGTTTAGCCATGCTATTCATGAGGATTGTGTGTTGCACCATGGAAGGTGGAACACCTTTCATATCATGATATGTCCATACAAATATATCCCTGAATTCCTTGAGAAATTCTTTAAGTACACACTCCTTAGTCTCTGTCAGATCTTGGGCAATGAAAATAGGTTTGGACTCTTCTCTTGGGTCTGCTAACTCTATTTCCTTAACTATCACTAGACCACCATAGACTCCATTGCTCTCTTCGATAGGTTTTCTTTGAGCCTTTGTATACACAACCTTACGTTCCTCTGTGGTGTAGGATTTCAAATGTTCAAGTGCAGGGTGTAAGTCTGTGGGGTCCTGTTATTCTTTGGACTATGATTTCACTTTTTATTCCTTTTGTTGTTGAGATAACTCTTGATTTTGTTGTCTCCTTATGGTACGGCTCAACTTTGGCTTCTCTGTAGCCTCTAGTTGTGCGATGTCTAACTTCGCTGCTTTTTGCGATCTCTTCCTTCGTGTTTTCTTCTTTTTTTGAGATTGGGCAATTGATGCCGTGTCTCTTTTCTCAAGAATATAATTTTGTTTTTGGAGCATCGATTGTGTCAGTACGTTTACTAGTACCACATGTGTACTTTGTGATGGATCCTCGGTAACCTCAATCAAGTTTAATGGCGTGATCTTCGGTGCATTTGGATTATTTGGACATTGGGCAATCAAATGATCTATGCCACATCGATTATACATGAGTATCGGCATTGTAGACATGCTCGCTTGATTGATTTGCATTAGTGTGGCGTTCTTTTGTAGCCTAATAGGACACTCGTCCACACGATGTGGACCTCCACACTCATAGCATTGAAGAGGTGGTCTCTTAGCAGTGTAATTAATATTTTGGCCTCTTTCACCAAGAGCAGCTACTTGATAGACATGTTTGACTTGTCCCCAATAGTCTTCCATATAGTATTGTGGACTTTCTTCAAGCGCATCCATCCCATAGGCAATATTAGGGTCTATATCTTCCTCAAAGCCTTCCAAACAAGCAATAGATGACTCACAACCCACTTGATTCACAGAGGCGATTCTTGGATGTGGGGGTTGCGATCCTAGCACTGGAGGTGGTAAGGGTGTTGTTTGAACAACATTTAGGGCCCTAGGGACCATGTATTGTGAAGTTTGGTTAAGAGGTGGGGCCGGCATCAATGCAGGCACATTAGGAAAATTTTGAACTCATTTTTGGGCCTTTTAAGAGTGCCACATCATCGAAGTTGTACAAAAGAAAGCAACCCCGTAGACCCCTCTAAATATTGCTTAGAACCCCATGATATGACCTATCATTGGAAAGTTCTTGAAAAAAAGATTCTAAAGAGCCAAGGTCCGAAAAGTTTGGATGACTTCTATGAAAGTTATGCGATTTTTTTTCAATCAGCCAGGTTTTGTTACCGTTACGATAATCTAAAATCACCTTTTTCTAGATCTACATGAAGGCAATGTCCGCTACATGCATGCTATATATCAATAGATAGCATTTGAAGAGTAGATTCTAAATATCCAACTCCAACAAGTTTGGATCTTATTTGCAAAAAAATTACCGATCCCCACTTTTTGAAAGCTATGCCACATCAACAATTCTTACAAGGCCCTTTTTTAGTCCAAACTTTTCCTAATGCTCGAGGTGTGTCTGTTAATGCTAAGGTTAGTCTATTGGCCATCGCGCGCTTAAATACTATGCAATCCTTAGCTTGATGACCATACCTCCCACATGCATTGCAGTTCCCATTGAATTTTACTCTAAAAGTAGGCATTCAATGTTACTATGCGGTCCATAGCATACTGAGCACCATTGTTGCTCCCTTCTTGGATACATATGATTGTTTTGCGGAGCACGATTATCTCTAAGACTCTCCTTAATGGCCTTGGTGAGATCTGCTAAAGTCATCTCAGATATCTTTGGCTCCTTAGCAATAGGCTTTAGGGTCATTGGCTGATGCCCCTATGCTTGCGAGCTAATAGATTTAGGAAACAGACACTCTTTCTCCTTGAATCATTAAATTATCCTCCAATTGGATCGCATTGGTGGTGATTGCTTCCTAAGTGGTGATACCTCTAATGACTAGGCCATTGTAGATATCCTCATGTCGTAACCCCCTACATTTTGGAGCTACGTCCTCATCATCAGATGTAGGATTTTCTCGGGTCCTTTTTAGTATCATAACTTATTATCCTTATAAAAAGGATGTCTAATCATTAGGTAAATAGTTCAAAATCTAAACTTAACCTTTGTATTCAACCGTAACCCATCCAAAGTTAAATATATAGTCTTAATTGGTAAATTCTTGACCTAGTAATTTCTTATTTGTCTATATAGGTATGATAACTTTTTCCACCGCTTTCCTAAGGGTTTTCTAAGCTCTCCTAACTTTCTTATAATTTTCTATATCTTTTTCCTAATTTTCCCATCAACTTCTAAGCTAATAATCTACTTATTTTGGGCTTGATATTTATTGTATTTAATTCCTCTTAAAGATTTCATTTCCTTAACTTGATATCATAGGTTTACACTTACTATAATTTTTCTAAAAACTTTTAACCACAAAGTCTATTTATTCTAATTAATCATTTGCTAAAAATGGGACTTTTGGTCAATTATAATTTCACAACCTCACTAATTAACTATGGTATAATTACCACAAGTAGATTATGATATTTTTGACTTATGGTAATTATCTTATTATTTTCCAACTTAGTTATATAATTTCCATCTTCAATTTTCAGCTAAATCTAGGATAATTTGACTTAAATAAATACTTATACTACTTTTCTAACCTTGACATATTTATCCTTGTGCCAATTTGAATTGTTTGACTCTGGTTTTAATACTGGTTTCAATGCTTGATGATTTACTCTTGGGTGGAGTAGTGAATAATGTTGTTTTGGTATTTTCTGAACCTCAAACAACATAGATGGGATGTCTAGGGATCGTTTATTGTATGCTTGAAAACCTTAGAACAACACAGACGAGATGTCTGGGGAGAATTTTGTTGTATGCTAGAAAACCTCCAAACGATGCTTCCCAAGATGTATGGTGAGTGTTTGGTTGTATGTTGAAAGCCCTCCATTTTCAGCTTTAAATAGATAGCATTTCAGCCCAAGATAGCTAGTATTTTCAGCTTTGAGTGCTAGTAAAATTCATACGCCACCGTCCACGGCGATAGATCTCAACCCTAGCCTTGTCAACAAGGACGTGTTGTGCTCTAAGAGGTACACCACCCTGTCTCTACATCTACTAAAAACATCCTAGATCTCTTTGACCCTAACCCTATTGGACATATCCTGCAACCAATGCACTCCATGAGACAACACTGGAGACAGAAATCTCGTCTCAAGGACTTGTTGCACTTTGAGAAGTGTTGCTACTTCTGAAATACATATTGACTAACCTCTTGCCTAAGCATGTGGTCTTTTCAAGTAGCTGACTATCACAAATATTAGCATGTAACTACTGTCTTGGTACAAATCCTTCGTCTTTCACCACAATCTTTAATAAGTGAGATCACAAAACAAAGATATTCTCTTTCCCTCCATGTTTGCTTTTGTAGTAGATATTGTTGCTTTCTTGATCTGCTCTATGTTGCACTCTGAGAAGCGCACTTTCATGGCTCTGAATAGTAGTGTTCATGCCTCTGGCTTCCCTCAATCTCCCACACCTCACGTAGAGCCATAGGCCTTCAAGATGCAAGCGTATGTAATTGCATCTGAAGAGAGACCCTCGTTTTGTATCTGCCAAAAATAGCCCAGAGTTTCTTGGCCTTGTCAAATTTTAGCATACCTCGCAGTTAATGCATTCCAAGAAACGACATCCCGGACATAATTTTTTCTTCAACAACCCCTAACTAGCAATATCATCATGAATTCTTTTGCCCATACCTGCATCTTGCCTCATGCCTTCAAGGTGCAAGTGTACAATGATTGGATTTGGAGAGATGCCCTCTTTGTGCATCTATTGAAAATAGCTAGAGCTTCCTAACCCTCACCCTGTTGGACATATTTTGTAGCCAATGCACTCCATGAGACAACATTTGGGGACATGAAGCTCATTGAAGACATGTTGCCCTAGCACCTAGTACCCCTTGTGCCTTGGCTTGGTATAAGGATCCATAGACCCCATTAGTACCTCGTCGTCGATGTTGTCATCATGGTCATTGCCCACCACACATGGCCCTGCCATATGTGCTCCTCTATCACTGAACCTCTCAATGTAGTTAGCAACATCACTCACATACATGCCAAATAGTGTAGGACATAGTGGGAAGCCCTATTTCACCCCAGTAGTGGCGTGAACCAAATAAAAAATCCCCTCTGGAGTGCATACCATTGACTTGTATAGAGCCATGATCCCCCAAATCAACTCTTTGGGTACCTCTATAGCCAAGAAAAACCAAGATCTACCCCTTGCTGATGATCATCAATCCAACATTGAGATGAATCGAATGATGCATCAAAACAACACGGAGATGCCTCTTTGTGAGGAGTTATCATGGCAATTTTTTATTTATGCAATCAAAATCAAATACCATATCAACAATGGTGTGGGATTGTCCTTGAGAGGGTTGGTTGAGACCCCATTGGGTGTCATTCTCCTATTCTCTCTCTCTCTCTCTCTCTCTCTCTCTCTCTCTCTCTCCCCCCCCCCCCCCCCCCTCTATACATCTCTACTGCTCTCTCTCATTCCCTCTCTTCACGAAAGGTAAAAGGAACCATCATTCATGCTAAAAGCAATCATTGAAGCAAGGAAAGAAGTAGATATTTGTGGAAGTGTAAAGCCTCTCTCTTTTTCTTTGATAAGCAAAAAAAATTCTTTAGAGAAGCTATGTGGATCGATTCACCTTTGACTAAGACCTAAAATTTTCAAATAGATCATTTTGATGGCTCCCACCTTAAGTCGAGTGGGGCTACTTCTGACACTAAAGAGCATGTTATGAGCTGTCGATGTTCCGAGGGAAAAAATAGTAGAGGACATCATAGAGTATGAACAACTCCCTGGCGAGGAGCTGAAGGCGACCATAGGTCGACTACAGGAGGTCTTAAGACTTGTACACCAAGACAAGAGCTCTTCTCGAGACCCTTTAGCAAGAGCAGCACACAAGTTGAATCTCTTTTGATATAAAGTATGTATGTATTGTATGTGTGTGTGTGTGTGTGTATGTGTATTGTGCACCTAAGTATATCATTTCATCTCACCAAAATGTGATACAGTCGTGAAAATAGCACGACCCCTCTTCTAGAGCCAGCTACCATCACTGCTCAGCCGCCAATACAAACTACTCATCAGCCACCATTGGACGGCGAGGTCACATAGCAGGACCAGGACACACGGTATTAGTTTAGTACTTAATTATAGAAGTATAATATTTTCATAAACATTAATCTAATTATATTTTTCTTAATTTATGTGCATATTGTCCATTCTCGATGAGTTCGACAGCGTATCTCTACGGCCTCAGGACCTTCTCCGATCCCGACACCAACACTGACACCCTCTCAGTTGGGGTCCCACGCGTCTGTCGCCACGCCCTTGCAAGGACCCAGTTTTGACCACAAGGGACCATTTTCGATGTGTGTCAGCTTGTACGATGTCACCTAAGACATTTATGTGGAGGGGTAGGTTGTGCCTATCGAAGGTGGCGTCCTTTTTTGCCAGCGCATAGGACAGTTTGTTGGATATGTACATGCATTGACTCCACATAATTTGGTCGTACGTATCTATGTGTTGTTTTAAATGTTTTATAACTACTCCCTTATTCTAATCTATCTTCTTGTAATGCAGAGATCAACTAGATATCGACAATAAGTTTTTGATTGTTCAACTAGAGCGTGAGTTTGGAGAGGGATGGGACCAAAAAACAATTGGACAGAAAATGGCCAAGCTATTATACGACACAAGCAGGACAATGCACTATTAGTAATTGCTCAGAGAGAGAGAGAGAGAGAGAGAGAGAGAGAGAGAGAGAGATGAAATTTTGTATTAAACGTCTTGGCAAAGGGACAAAATGACCTATGAGACCAAACTGATACAATCTTGGTGGATCTAATACAATGTCTGGGTACAAAAATAAAAATACAATGTTTGGGTGCAAAGAATACAATGCCAAGGCCTGCAAGGGTTGAGAACTACAAAAACAATAATTGCTTCGGATGAAGACAAAAAACAGTTGCTGATCTGGGCTGAAAATTGAAAACGCTAAGCTGTTATGTTAACTGATTCAACGTTAGTTAATAGAAGTTGCTAAAGATCAAAGACGTACGGATGCACATGGAAGATCAAAGTAAAGAAGCAGTAAAGATTGGAGTTACACATTTATCACACGTTTTTCCAAAATGGTCACGTAGTGTAAATTCCTGATTTATTTCAAGCCATTGTAATATGTTAATGTGTTATGGGCTCAATTGGAGTTCCAAGCTGTAAAGAATAGGTCAGTTATACTGTGCCTAGATAGTAGATTCAATAAGTGGTGGAGCTCTAAAGGCCTTGGGCGCCCGGACATTGTATATTTTTACCCTAGATACATAAGGCAGTGTGTAAATGAAATTAGAGTTCTCAAGCTCATTTGTTGAGAGCACTCTTTGGTGAGAGCTTTGGAGGTGTGTGGCTATGGAGTCCTTGAGCTTCTCCTTGCTCATGAGACTTGATTAACACTAACGATTCATTCTCTTTCATTATGCCTCTCTCATACTTCTTATGATTGCCTATGATGCTTAGATTAACTAGATCTTAATTAATTAGTGGTTAATCCCTCTCTAATCTTGTGTGATTTCCCTCTTTTTTCTTGTGTGTGCATGTAGGTTTGAGTGGAGTGTGGTGCTCGATAGATCTATGTGTGTGTGCTTGCAATTAGTGTGTTGCATGATAGGATTAGTATTGTGTGCATCTTGCAATTGTAGTGTGTGTGATTGGGTTGATTAGAGGTGAAGAGAAGTGGATATGGAGATTGCCCTTCATTGCGGCTTAGCTCCTCCATAGGCCAAGAAGCTCACCTCGTAGAGTTAATCATTTGTGTTGCAACAATTATCTCACTAACCGTGTGAGTGTTTCCATGCCCTAGCCGGGTAGCTCATCCCTCCAGATTGATAATTTTGTTGGTGTCATTGGAGCTATTGCAATGATGGAACCCCCAACATGTTCTTAGAGTTGAAACTGATTGCTGGCTAATCTAGTGCGAGAGGGAGTTTGCAGCAAGGTTTTCCTACCATATGGGAGAGGTTCGATCTAAAAATGTTGGTCTTCTTGGCTGAAAATGTAGGTCTTGCTGATGCAAAAATGCTAGTGGCTACTTCTGGATTATTGGATGGAGATGACTGTGGGTGCTGTTGGTCTGTGAAATGCTTGCTCTCCTTGTGTGTTCTGCCCCTTGCTAGTGCCTTTCAAAGAGGTATTTGCTTTAGATTGCTCAAAGGTTTGGTACAATGCTTCTAGATGTTGTGGTACTTGACAAGGACGATGGTGATTGTGACAATGACGATGATGGTGTCACCATCGAGGTCATGATCTGCGATGCTAATGGCTAAAATTTGAAAACGTTAAGGTCTACTATTGTGGATCTACTAGTGCTACAAGGCAAAGGCTGATTTTCTTAGGCCAAGGTATGCAAGGGATGAGAAATGCAAAAACACTAATAGCTTAGGGATAAAAACTAAAAATGCTAGACTACTCTTAGGCCTAAAACTGATCGTTGGCTCATCTACTGCAATAAAGAGTCTGCGACGAGGTTCTACTACCGGATGGAAATGGTTCAACAACACTAAGGGATGATCTAAAAGCGTTGGTCTTCTTGGCTCAAAATGCAGGTCTTGCTGATGCAAAAACACTAGTGTGTGCTTCTGAAGAAAACGATGGAGATGCCTGAGGGTGCTACCTGTTTGAGGGGGCCCTACCCTCCTTGTGTCTCCTGCCTCTTCCGCCTCTTGCTAGCACCTTTCAAAGAGGTATTTGCTAAATATTTCACAAAGGTCTGGTACAATGCTTAGTGTGCTGATCACACAAGATGATCGCAAATGAGACTCACTCCTAAACACGTAATGAGCGAACATCAGGCTCACCTCCCAACCATAGATCCAATATGGGATCACCCTCAAGCTTGAGGACATGTAGCCAGTGGGCTAGCCTCTACCACAAGAGCCAATGTCCCATACCAACGAGCCCACACCAGTACAAGTGTGCAGACAGCCGCCATCGGTGTAGAGTCCTAGATACATAATGGGCAGACATCAAGTTCACCTCCCAACCATAAAGCCAACATGGGCTCACCCTCAAGCTTGAGGACCTCCATCCTAGTGGGCTAGCCTCTACTGCAAGAGTTGGTGTCCCATAAAAACAATCCCACACCATTACGGGTGTGTGGACAGAGTCTCCATTGGTGTAGAGTCCTAGATACATAATGGGCAGACATCAGCAAACTCACCTCTCAACCATAGAGACAATCTGGGCTCACCCTCAAACCTAAGGGCCTACAGTAAGTGGGCTAGCCTCTACTACAAGAGCCGATGTCTTGTACCAAAGAACCCACATCAGTACGGGTGTTTGGATAGAGTCACCATCGGTGTAAAGTCCTAGATACGTAATAGGGGGACATCAAGATCACCTCTCAACCATAGAGCCAATATGGGCTCACCTACAAGCCTAAGGGCCTACAGCCAGTGGGCTAGCCTCAACCGCAAGAGCCGGTGTCCCAGGTGTACAGGTGCGCAGATAGAGGCATCATCGATGTAGAGTCCTAGATATGTAATGGATCACCTCCCAACCATAGAGCCAATGTGGGATCACCCCCAAGCCTGAGGGCCTACAGTCAGTGACCTAGCCTCTATCACAAGAGTCGGTGTCCCATACCAATGAGCCCACACTAGTACGAGTGTGTGCGCTCCTTGCCGCACTGTCGAAGCAAGGGACTTGCTGATACACCGTGTGCGAGCCACAATTGGCTCCAAGCACACAACAAGACTAATCTAGCAAGCTCAAGAGAGCAAAGGGTGTGTCACTCACCGCTCTACGCTCGCCTTCGTGGTGGATTCCTCGCCGCGATGAAGAAGAAGCTACAGTCGTGCCGTGCTCAACCGCTTCGCCGCCGTCGTGCCTTCGTAATGCTCGATCGCACACACACTCTCCCTCTCTCTCTCTCTCTCTCTCTCTCACATACACACACACACACGAGAAGGTGAAGAAGAAGAAGATGGAGATGGAGATGGAGCAAGAGCACTCTTCTATTGCACAAATGAGAGAATGAGTGAATTTTAGGTTTAGTTGGCTTTTATATGAGCTCACCCCATTTACAATTGGGCGCCCATGCTTAGCCAACTAATCCCTTGAATGTCCCAGTTAGAGTGCGCCTCTCATCGGCGATCACTCTTACCCTTTTCCTATTGGTCCGACAAGCCCGGTACCTGACTCTACCAAATACATAATACACGTCCGTCGTAGGTGATGGGGTGTCCGTGAGCCGTGAGGGTTAACATGCCCCCCTTCCTGATGTAGATTCCGTCCTCGGAAGCTATTGAGTTGAAGCTCTTTCGTCGAGGTGGAAGAGCATTTGAGATGAATGTCCTTAGCCTTCTTCAGTCACTTCAAAATCAAACAACATTGGCACAGTAATTGCATTCTCATAAGGGATTAAAAATCATATGCAGTTTTAGGTAGACAAATTGATTGGTAAAGGAATTTCAAACAATTTGTCAGCAATGAACATTAAATTGCAATGTAATCAAATGCATAAACAGATGTAAAGGTAAAAAAATAAACAAGTCTGGGGTCGCTAATTTGACGGTCGAAAGGCACTAGAGATCGAATATTAATACCATGGGTAAGCTTCTTAATTTTCTGTGGTCAATTAAGTTGTTTAATCGCGAGAGCCAAGTATTCATGTTCGAGGGCTGACTAGAGGCTATATCTAGAAGACCTTGTAGTTAAGCTACCATAAAAGGAATTTCTCATGAAATCATCGCCTGACTCATTACTTTTTCTTTGACCCCCCAAAGTCTTTTCACAGTGATTCAATTTTGATGTGTGTGCTTATTTTGTATGCCTTGGGTTTTTTGCTTTTCAAGTAAAAACGCCCATATTGGGAACCTCTAGGGCTCTAGTACCATAGGCAATACATGTGAGTGAAGTACCAAATCAAGCTGAGATTTCTCTTTCAGCTTAAGATTTTACAGTGTGGCACTTTGATTTTTTGTTTGTTCATTTTCAGCATTTTAATTTTGTAACTTTGGGAGGTCATATAACACTGATACACCTCCCCAGGCTCATCACACTAGTAAACTCCCTTTATAATACTTAAGCTAAAGGTCAATAGGGTCAAGCCCACTAGAAAGCCCTAGTACATTTCACACAATGCTGCCTAAATCGGATTAAGAACCTAAGTAACCATTAATTATTAGGAAGGCATTCCCCATGGTATTAAGAGAAGATTTCTAACACCTAACTTGGTCAAACTAGTTTGTCGGACTGCTTGATTTTTAAACCTAGACAGGTGATTATGACAAAAAATTACATTGAATTAAATGTTTGATACTAAGCAAATGCGGTGAATATTAGGCTACCAATCACAATTAAAGCTGACAATCATAGATGCAAAAAAGATAAGGGGCAATGCTAATGGACAAGAAACACCTGTTTGTGTCGATGGTCGCGCTTGATTTGAAGAGTGAGTCGAGATAAAGATTCCATGAAGGTCCAAATCCTACCAATAGCAACACGCTCCTGTACACACTAGGAAACAAAAGGAATACCTCCAGGAGGCACATTAGTGGAAAAAGGTACCAACACTTATTGAACACAACAAAAAACATAAGGAACCCTAACCTAATTATTTGCACTCCCCCTAGAGAGTCAAGGGAATAGGATATTGTAGAGGTTGGGGGGAAACCCTAAGGCTAAACCCCTATCTTCGTCGTCGAGATAAACAAAGTCATCATCCATGAGACCATATGTGCCATCCGTTTAGTCGTGTAAATTTTCTTCTTCATCATAGGTGCCCATGTTTACTAAGAAGGTCACTAGACGCCTATAGTCATCTTGGTCAAAAGGGTAGGCTTGTGCAATGGGAGAAACGCTCTCTACTAAGTATGGATCAGACGTGGTCAAGAGACGTATTAGCCATTCTAACTCCTCAAAATTCCTCTCACATGCTAGCGTACCTATCAAATCCCATTCACATGCAAGCACTGGAAAGACCATGTGAAATATTTGTGAAAAGTAACGAGGGTACCTCTCACCCAAGGCAGGAGTGGATGACTCTAGCGTACTAGCCATATCTGTACACGCAAATAGATGATGGTTAGAGTGCAAATATTACAAGGTTCGTGTTCTTGTGCATAATTTGTTTTTATGATTTGTGTTATGGCTCTTGCTCTTTTACTTTTTTATCTTGTTTTTGTGAGTATAAGGCTTTATATATACATTCCCTAAGATCGGAGATTAAGAGGTCAGGGAGAAAGGTTGAGAGGGAAGCAAGTGAATGATGGATGTCCACAAACACTCCCCCCTTCCTTGGGTAGATCATACCGTTTGAAATGATATCGTCACCCTTTGAAACCAATTGTTCCAGTTGGTAATAGGTGAGGATTTTTGCCAGTAGTTTTCTATTACCCTAGGTGCCTCGTCAAGTTGCAAGGGTGGTAAGGTACTCTCCCAGGATTGAACTTGAAGTGGTTCATCAGGTGATTCTTGAACACTGGGAGGTGTGGATTCTTTTGTAGCTTCATGGAGGTCCACTACTATAGATGGAGGCTGTGTAGAAGCTTTTACCTCTATGGATGTATTACATGAGGAGCTAGAAGCTTCATGGAACTCCCCCCTTCCTGAGCTAGGTGGAATAAATTGGTTTTGCCTTGGAGCTCAAACTAGCTCTGGACTAGGTGTGTAGCATTCTGTGATCTTTCCCTTCCCACAGTCTGCCATTGGCTTTAGCGTTACACTGTTTGACTCATATGGGTTTGTTGTCGATAGGGAAGGACACATTTTACGTTTAGGTACCAAATTTTCTCATTTCCATCATAGTAGCCTTGGGCTTCTAATAGTTGTTTTGGAATCCATCGTGATTTGGTCTTGACTCTCCTAGGGCACGCTCTTGGTTTTCCCGAGAAATTTTTTCTTGGAATGGATGGGAGGGTTGAGGTAGTTGGAAGTAAGGCCTTGGGGACCCATTGATATGTACTCTTAGGTCGTGCAGGTTGAGTACTTGCAATATTACTGCTTGCTGCAACTACAAGTGTTGAAGTGCTAGATTCATGGGTAGCCGGCAAAGACGAGTTAACCACCATGGCTTGTGAATGTTGGCTATCCTTCAACTTTGCTAGAGTTTGCAATGTAGGTGACTTTGCTTGAATGATAGGAGGGCATTCACTTGTAGTATGTGGGCCCAAGCAAATTGAGCACCATTGTTGCTCCCTTCTTGGATACATATGAGTGTTTTGTGGAGCACGATTACCCCTAAGGCTTTCTTGGATGGCCTTGGTGAGATCTGCCAAAGTCATCTCAGATATCGTTTGCTCTTTCACGATTGGCTTTATCTTCATTGGCTCATGCCCTGATGCTTGCGAGCTACTTGACTTCGGCTCGGCAGACACTCTTTCTCCTGCAATCATTAAATTATCCTCCAATTGGATTGCATTCATGGTGGCTGCTTCCCAAGTAGTGATACCTCTAATGACTAGGCCATTATAGATACTTTCATGTCGTAGTCCCCTAATGAATCTATCGAGCAATTGGTTGTTGTTGAATCGCTCGTTTGGATTGCATCGAGAATTCAAATTCTTTAGGCGACTAATGAAGTCTGTCACGGATTCACCTTCTTCTCGTTGGGCTTTTTGGAGCTGAGAGGTTACACCCCAAAGTACTCCCTCTCGTATGTATTATTTTAAGAACAGTCTCCGAAGAGTAGAGTAGATCGTTTTCTCTTCTACTCTTAAGGTTCTATACCAATCTCCAGCCTTTCCGCTTAGGGTCAAACTCAAAGCCTTACACTTATGTAGCTCATTGTGCTCTTCCAAGGAATCGCACACATGTTCAAAGACTTCCATATGCTTTCTAGCATCTCCGTCTCCACTGAATTTCTGTGTGAGCTTAGCTACTTGAACTGCCTTGCTCCTAGGCTCTCTATCAGGTGCACTACGCATGTTTTCCGCAATAGAGCGACCGATAGTTTGAGCAAATGCTGCCAAATCTCCTATTTGAGTAGGTATAATGGGTGTATGTGCTCCTGGAACCACATGTGAGATGGGAGTTGGCCTTTGCCTTGGCATACGCGCGGCTCTTGGGTCCCAAATTTCATATGGTGGTGTACCAAACGGTGGTCCGAAGTTTACAGGCGTGGCCCTAGGCATAGGGGGTGCCTGATATGGCATGCTATTATTAAATGGCATGGCTCCACTTGTATAAGAGCTTGGATAATTCCATTGTGGATTGTAAGCTCTTGGAATAATCGGAGGTGTAGGAGCTACATGAGGCTGAGGTACGACAGGTGCACATGATTGATACATACATGTAGGTATAGTTGGGGGCACTGTGCTACTAGGCATCAGCGCAGTGTTAACAAATGAACTCCATGGTGTACTTCTTGTCATGCTCACCATTGGGATATGCATGGTAGCCGTAGTGTCATTAAGAGAAAGATGAGCTAGATCTGGGAAGGTAAAACTGCCACTTATGGGCTCAGATTGTACTGAGGCTCCTGGCGAAACAACATATGGAGGATCAATGGGGCTCATTGAGGGAGTCTCCATTTGTGATAGGGTTGGTTGGTTGGCCTTTCCCGTATCCAAGAATCTCATTAGGCCTGTTGAAGGCATGTTGATCCCTGTGTTCTGTCTTTCTAACTCAACAATCCTATGGAGGACATCACAGACTTTCTCTTGTTGCTCATCTATGCTAGTAGCACCCAATGTGGATTGTAGAACATCTAACCAACCCACATGATAGGTGTGTCCTGTGTACCGATCAGTTAAAGCTTCTGCTTGTAGGTCATACTCCCAATTTTCGTTTAGGAATATCCCATCTAGGCCTGGCGTGCTGGAGGTTTCCCTTGAAGTGGAAGCATTATTGCTCCCCATAGCTTGCCCCTCCGTGACTGCTACCTTGGGAGCACTCAGTTGCTCGGCTGGCATGATTGTTGTCATAGGAGCCTTTGCTTTCAGGGCTCGACTTTGTTCTAGCCTTCGTAGGTTCTCAATTTCCCTCTCCCTTGTTGCTTGCATATAGCGTTCGATCTCTTGTACTTCGGCAAGACTCCTACCATCGGGTAGTAAAACCTCAGAGGGAGATAGTCCTAAAGGATCAGGAGGTGCAGTGGATGGAACATTCACACGCACACTCTCAAGAAGCATAGGGTCCATTTTAGGCATGAATGACGAATTTACTTCCCCACTTCCTTCATTTATTTCATTAACCGCATGTTCGGAGCGAGTAGCTCTACTAAGGGTCTCTTTTAAGAGGCTAAACACGTTGGACCCGGGCCGTGGGCCCATGGCATGCATGTCTTGACTTGAACTATCAGGGTTTGGTGTAGGATACCCCTCCATGACTTCGTAGTCAGAGGAAGAATCACTAGACGCGATATGAGGATCTTGGGTCGCGCTACCTTGAGTCCCGGCCGAAGGTCCAGAACCTAGGGTGGAGGAATAATGGGTGCCCGCGTAAATGGAGGCACTACCAATATGCTCGTGCTCTAACACTCGTCCAGAGCGTAGGTTCATATGACTTGGATCCTCAAGAAGTGTCAGTGAGGGCCCGTGAAGGCTGCTCACCTAGTAATTTTGGGTGTTTTGCAACCCAAGTCTTTTCTTATTTATTTATTTTTTGATTTTTTGGTCCTTTTTTTCTGACCCAGCTATAGAATAGAACGTATGATAGCTCAAAACGAGCGTCTCGGTCAGAGGGACATGCCGTGCTTTACAGCCCTCCGTTTGGTCACTTTATGCCCTCGGAATCCCTAAAACCATCAATTTCTATTAGGGAACTAGGCCCAAATTAGAAAGTCTAAGGGTGCAAGTGGGAAGAGAAAGGAGGAGAGTGGAGGACTTGCCCCACATGCTCTCATTCCCTCTTGAGGGGGTAGGGTATATATATAAGAGTGAGTCTAGTATATATCATAAGACTGAGGACTAAGGCCTGGGCTTGGGAAAATGATCCCGATCCCGATCAAAATTTTAGTGTAGCCCCCCAGTCACTCACGCTTAAATATTTTCGTCCGCGCGCGGTTCAGGTGACCCTTTCTTGGCCACACACACTCTCACCTACCTAACCTCCCAGTCAACAGCTCACAGACAGCTCACTACTTTATCTACTTACTAACAGTGCTGCTAACCACTAACTAATCTGTTAACTGCTTACTGACAGTGAGCTAACTGTCCACCTACTTCCTCTCTCACTACCTTACTATGCAAAGACTGTGTGCAGCCAAACCTTGACAAAAAACTGTGTACAGATTGTGTGCAAACAGAAATTGCTAACTGCCTTCCTACTTATTCATTCACTACAAACAAGCTAACGACTACTAATTGTGCAAAGACTGTGTGCAAACAGAAAACACAACATTATGCAAAAATCACAGAACTTGCAGACAACACAAAAATTAACAACTTACAAAAAAACAACTCATTCCTCTTCCTCTTCCTCTTCTTTCCTACTACAAACAACTCATAGGAGAAGCACAAAGTGACTCTTGGGCTTAATGTAGGGCGATTTCCCGGCAACGGCGCCAAAAATGTGTGCTCCTTGACGCACTTTCGAAGCAAGGGACTTGCCGATACACCGTGTGCGAGCCACAATTGGCTCCAAGCACACAACAAGACTAATCTAGCAAGCTCAAGAGAGCAAAGGGTGTGTCACTCACCGCTCTACGCTCGCCTTCGTGGTGGATTCCTCGCCGTGATGAAGAAGAAGCTGCAGTCGTGCCGCGCTCAACCGCTTTGCCACCGTCATGCCTTCGTAATGCTTGATCACACACACACTCTCCCTCTCTCTCTCTCTCTCTCTCACATACACACACACACGAGGAGGTGAAGAAGAAGAAGATGGAAATGGAGATGGAGATGGAGCAAGAGCACTCTTCTATTGCACAAATGAGAGAATGAGTGAATTTTAGGTTTAGTTGGCTTTTATATGAGCTCACCCCATTCACACTTGGGCGCCCATGCTTAGCCAACTAATCCCTTGAATGTCCCAGTTAGAGTGCGCCTCTCATCGGCGATCACTCTTACCCTTTTCCTATTGGTCTGACAAGCCCGGTACGTGACTCTACCAAATACATAATACACGTCCATCGTAGGTGATGGGGTGTCCGTGAGCCGTGAGGGTTAACAGGGTGTGCGGTTAGAGTCTCCATCGATGCACAGTTCTAGATACATAATGGACAGAAATGAGGCTCACCTCCCAACCATAGAGACAATATGGGCTCACCCCAAGTCTGCGCAGAGACAAGCTAGTGGGATAGCCTCTATTGCAAGAGTTGGTCTCCCATACCAACTAGCCCACACCAGTACGGGCATGTGGACAGAGTCATAGATACGTAATGGATGGACATGAGGCTTACCTACCAACTGAAGAGCTGATATGGGCTCACTTCGAGCCTGAGGGCCTACATCTAGTGGGCTAACCTCTCTAGCACAAGAGTAGGTGTCCCATACCAAGAAGCCCACACCAGTACTTGTGCACAGATAGAGTCTCCATCGATGTAGAGTCCTAGATATCTAATGGGAGGACATCACTATCACCTCCCAACCATAGAGCCAATATGGGTTCACCCCTGAGCTTGAAGGCTTGTAGCAAGTGGGCTAGCCTCTATCGCAAGAGTTGGTGTCCCATACCAACGAGCCCACACCAGTACGTGTGTGGATAGAGTTGCCATTAGTGCAGAGTCTAAGATATGTAATGGGCGCACATCAGGCTCACCTCCCAACCATAGAGCCGATATGGGCTCACCCCTGAGTCTGAGGACCTGCACAGCCAGTGGGCTAGCACCTACTGCAAGAGCCAGTGTCCCATACCAACGAGCCCACACGAGCACGGGTGTGTAGGAAAAATCGCAAATGCAACTCACTTCTAGACACAAACATCAGGCTCATTTCCCAACCATAGAGCCAATATGGGCTCACCCCCAAGCCAGAGGGCCTACAACCAGCGAGCTAGCCTCTATCGCAAGAGCCAATGTCCCATACCATTGACCCCACACGAGTATGAGTGTGCGAGTAGAATTGCAAATGAGACTCACTCCTAGACACGTAATAGGTGGACATCAAGCTCACATCCCAACCATAGATCCAATAAGAGCTCACCCCCAAGCCTCAGAGCCTCCAGTAAACTAAAAATAAAATAAATAAAAATATGTAGTACCAAAATTTATTGAATTAAATATTAATGAGGGGACTTTGTTCTTACCGATTCAGGGTTCAAGTACTCATTGTTTTGAATGGATTAAAGTGCTCATTCTCTTCTACGGTACTCTATTTTCTAGGGTTCAATCAAACTCAAGTAGAGATCAATGATCAATTTGATCTCTTCATTGTCCTTCATTGCTTTGAGAAGCTCTTTAGTTGTCATGTTTGCATCAAGAGAGAGAGAGTGTGTCTAGCAAACCAACCAAGGATGGATTAGGCTTGCATAAAGGCTCAATGTCTAACTCTAAGGCCAGATCTTCCATTTCATCATCCATTGCATTAGTGTTGCTCTCTTCTTTGTTAGAGTAGTCATCATGTGTGCTAATGATGTTAAGAGATGGGAATGCATAGAATTCAAGCCGTTCTCTTGAGTTACATCATATGAGATTCTATCTAAGTTGGTGGTGTCAAATATCTAACAACCTCGAGGATTGATAGGCACGACTTGCCTCCATGAACTGAGAGAATCTGGAGAATTGTAGAAGAAGGCATGCCACAATGTGCCGGCAAAATATATGGTTCTTCTGTTGTTCGTAATGGTTTTGAAGAGTGAACTATCCAAAAACCAGATGGCTCTTGTCTCGGTTCTAGCCCCTTTTTAATCAACACAAAACCAATAAATCTCCAATATAATCTGCTTTAACATAAGATTTTCAAAATGCTTTAGAACAAACTTGAAAGTTAATAGTATCCATTTTTTTTGTGTATCTACAAAATCTTATTACCCACTTGCAAACACGAAAGTTGAGTTTATAAATACCAACTACGGTTCCCACATGGCCCAGCTCCTCATCAATAGGGTTTGTATCTCTTGCACTTGCACGTGATTGCTGCCTAAAAGATGAAACAATGCAAGAGTCTTGAGTAACGCATCGTTGATAAATTTTTTGACTCGAAGATGTTTTCCATAGGCCCATATGTTGCTATAGGTGGATATCTAAAAGTACAGAGCCGAGTACATAAACTCCAAGTAAGAATATTAGAAATTCAACAACTTTGTAATATGCATTCGTAAAGAAATTCAAACAAATTTGTAAATATACATTCATAGAAGCATTTATACGTCTCTATCACAACCAAATCCAATCTCTCTCTACTCATCAATGCTGTCTTCTCCCTCCAGAATTCCATCTTTAATACGTTTAGATATCCATGAAAGAATGGATGGAGGGTCAGTCTTTGTTGATTTTCTAGCTCTTTGCCTTCTTTGTGGGTTGCAAGCTTCCTGATAATCTTCAACAAATTTTTCCATACACTGTGAGTCGTAATAACAAACGTGGATATGTTCAAGCGTCCTTTCAAATTATATCATTGTGAGCTTGCAAGGACTTCCTTTGCCACATAACACCTCATCTGATAATGTAGGAGACTCTTCGATTGTCCATCTCCAAAGAGTAGCTATGTCAACACTCTCAAGGTACTTTGAAAGGTAATACATGCACTCTCCAAGCACCCATCCCTCAGCCATTGAACCTTCTAGTCATGATCTTTAGCGAACAAGCCCCTTTAGAACTCTGATAAAGCTTTCAACCCAAAACATCTAATGAGTGCTAGCAACACCTACAACTCGGGGGGTGCACTATGTAATCATGTTAATGTATATCGTGAGTTCAAAAGGAGGGGTTTTGAAATGCAAAAATTTAAGGCAATTTAACAAAGATACATTAAAAGAAGGGGTTTTTAGATTCAATTTTGAAAAGAAATCCTAAAATTTTATTCATTCAGACATGTTAAAAGAGGGGTTTTTTTAATACCCCATAAACACATGTTATATAGGGGGTACTGAATGATGAACCCCTCGAGACCTCCAATCTCTATATCATCCATGAAATGAATGAGTACGTGGTTTTGGATATCAAAAAAGGATGTCGGTAACTCTTTCTCTACCAAACAAGAGAGCTCAAATTATTCCCTTTTTTTTGCGGTATTCATCTTGTATTAATCTCCTTAGAGGTGATCCATCTATAAAAAAAGTAGATGAACAATGTGTAAAATCTTTATTAAAAGTACATATACAAACATCCACAAGCTATACACATACCTTGCTAGCTTCCCTAAACAATAAATAAGATCTCGGATACCACTTATTAAGCAGCCATCAATAACAAGGGGGAGAACGTGCTACATGTATCAAGTTACTACAAAAGAGAAACAGAAAAAACTAGTTGTCTATGGGCTGAAATGAAAAAATTGACTATTTATGGACTGAAAACAAAAAAAGTTGGCTAAAAATGGAAAAAGCTAGATGATCTGCTGCCTAATTACACAAGACAATCACATATGAGACTCACTCCTAAACATAAAATGGGTGGACATGAGGCTCATCTCCCAACCATAGAGCCAATATGGGCTCACCCTTGAGCCTTAGTGCTTGGAGCCAGTGAGCTAGCCACCATTATCCCAAGAGCCGGTGTCCCATACCAACAAGCCCACACCAGTATGGGTGGGTGGATAGAGTCACCGTTGGTGTAGAGCCCTATTTACGTAATGGGTGGACATCACGCTCACCTCCCAACCATAGAGCCAAGGTGGGTTCACTCTTAAGCATGAGGTCATGCAGCCAGTGGGCTAACCTCTACCGCAAGAGCCGATGTCCCATACCAACAAGCCCACACCAGTTTCCATCGGTTTGAGTCCAAGATGCGTAATGGGCGA